>NC_133972.1:127414388-128014388 GCF_047716275.1 Strix uralensis | reverse complement strand
TGCTGGTCACAGAAGTGGCAAAACAATTTTTAGTGATTAACACCACAAACTGTATTACTTCTACATTACTAACCTTGCAGATTTTGCTACTGTGAGCTGGAAAGCACAGGCAAACTTTTAGTGCCAGAAGCACTGGTACCTTTCTTATACTTGCATTTCTGATTTTGATTATCTGATCATAGCTTTTTCCAACATGAACAGCTTCAGAAGTACCCATTCCAGAATCACTCAAACTCACTCTGTTTTATCAACAGGAGTAATCCCATGATGTTCAGCACAATTACATTCATAAGGACACACAACTCTTAAGTGATTGTGGGATCAGAGCCTTCTGGTTGTGAATAGTCATTGGATTCTCTGCCATTAACAGGTCATTGATAAACTGCAGTTTCCTTCCCATCTGACAGAGGGCTACTAAGGTACACATACATCACTGACATTTTTCTGTTACAACTTTTTAAAATGCAGAATCAGATTTAAAAGGCAATCAATAGCAATTCAATTGCAAGCACCTTTAATGAAGCGCAGCAGAAACAATTTGGTATTAGATTTTCACCTAAAAGGTCTCACAAAAACCACTTCTCAGCTCCACTTCATCTGCCCAAAAAGAAGATCAAGGTGTTTATCCCAGGCTCTGAGCCAGGGAAGATAGACACATGCACTGAACCTCACACACAGCAAGAAACTTCACTGGGTTGCATAGCACAGTGCTTTGCATAGTTACTGCTGCCACTGATTGACTGTCCTACTCACATCTATACTTCAAGTATACATTTCTATTATTCTAATTATTATAATTATAGTTAAAAGGACAGTGATAACTATCAATTCTTAAAAGTATTTCCAAAAGGAATTAAAAAAACATTTTTCAAAACTGAAAGCCTCTGCTAGGATAGCCTGTCAATCTATCTCTTATATTTTTAACTCATGTTTGTGAACAATGATACTAGCAGTGATACGGGTCACGTCTAGTGCAAACTTTTCCACACCGCTCTGACCATGCATGGCAGCTCTCCCTGTTCCCTGACTCCTAATCCATCCTCGGCAAAGTCTAGAAGTCACAGTAGATTCATATTTTGTCAAATACTGAAGAATGTCATTAATTAGAAATAATCTTCCTTCTGCTGCGGGAGCTAAAGATACAGGCAGAATGAAACCTAGCACATCAGTTGACTGAACCTGTTTTAGCTTTTCTTTCTTGAATATATTTTCCAAACACACTTAGAATCATAGAATCATCAAGATCATCCAGTCCAGCCATTAACCTAACACTGCCAAGTCCACCACTAAATCAATCCCTAAATGCCACATCTACAAGTCTTTTAAATACTACCAGGGATGGTGACTCAACCACTTCCTGGGGCAGCCTGTTCCAATGCTTGACAACCCTTTCCGTGAAGAATTTTTCCTAATATCCAATCTAAATCTCCTCTGGCACAACTTGAGGCCATTTCCTCTGTCCTATCACCTGTAATCTGGGAGAAAAAAACGACACCCACCTCGCTACAACCTCCTTTCAGATAGTTGTAGAGGGTGATGAGGTCTCCCCTCAGGCTCCTTCTCTCCAGACTAAACAACCCCAGTTCCCTCAGCCACTCCTCATAAGACTTGTTCTCTAGACCCTTCAACCAGCTCTGTTGCCCTTCTTTGGACACGCTCCAGCACCTCAATGTCTGTCTTGTAGTGAGGGGCCCAAAACTGAACACAGTAATCGAGGTGTGGCCTCACCAGTGCTGAGTACAGGGGTAAGATCACTTCCCTGTCCCTGCTGGCCACGCTATTTCTGATATAGGCCAGGATGCCATTGGCCTTCTTGGCCACCTGGGCACACTGCTGGCTCATGTTCAGCCAGCTCTTGACCAACACTCCCAGATTCTTTTCTACCTGGCAGCTTTCCAGCCACTCTTGCCCAAGCCTGTAGCATCGCATGGGGTTGTTGTGACCCAGGTGCAGGACCCGTCACTTAGCCTTGTTGAACCTCACACAATTGGCCTTGGCCCATCGATCCCGCCTGTCCAGATCCCTCTGTAGAGCCTCCCTACCCCCAAGCAGATCAACACTCCTGCACAACTCGGTGTCATCTGCAAACTTGCTGAGGGTGCACTCAATCCCCTCATCCAGATCATTGATAAAAATATTAAACAGAACTGGCCCCAGTACTGAGCCCTGGGGAGCACCACTAGTGACCAGCCGCCAAATGGATTGAACTTCATTCACCACCATTCTTTGGGCCCAGCCACTCACACAGTTTTTTTACCCGGTGAAGAGTACACCTGTCCAAGCCATGAGCAGCCAGTTTCTCCAGGAGGATGCTGTGGGAAACGGCGTCAAAGGCTTCGCTAAAGTCTTGGCAGACAACATCCAGTGCCTCTCCTTCATCCGCTAAACAGGTCACCTTGTCATAGAAGATCAGGTTAGTCAAGCAGGACCTGTCTTTCATAAACCCATGCTGACTGGGCCTGAGCACCTGGTTGTCCTGTACGTGCTGTGTGATGGCATTCAAGATGATCTGCTCCATAACCTTCCCTGGCACCGAGGTCAGACTGACAGGCCTGTAGTTCCCCAGATGCTCTTTCCAGCCCTTCTTGTAGGCAGGCATCACATCTGACAACCTCCAGTCAACTGGGACCTCCCCAGTTAGCCAGGGCTGCTGATAAATGATGCAAAGTGCCTTGGTGAGCACTTCTGCCAGCTCCCTCAGTACCCTTGAGCGGATCTCATCCGGCCCCATAGACTTGTGTGTGTCTAAGTGGTGTAGCAGGTCACTAACCATTTCCCCTTGGATTATGGGGGCTTCATTCTGATCCCCATCCCTGTCTTCCAGCTCAGGGGGCTGGGTACCCAGTGAACAACTGGTTCTACTATTAAAGACCAAGAAGGCATTAAGAACCTCAGTCTTCTCCTCATCCTTTGACACTATGTTTCTCCCCACATCTAATAAAGGACGGAGATTCTCCTTAGCTCTCCTTTTGTTGCTGATGTATTTATAGAAACATTTTTTGTTGTGTTTTATAGCAGTAGCAAGATTAAGTTCTAATTGGGCTTTGGCCCTTCTAATTTCCTCCCTGCATAACCACATAACATCCTTATAGTCCTCCTGAGTTGCCTGCCCCTTCTTCCAAAGCTCATAAACTCTCTTTTTTTCCCCTGAGTTCCAGTCAATGCTCTCTCTTTCACCAGGCTGGTCTTCTTCCCTGCTGTCTGGTCTTTCGGCACATGGGGATAGGCTGCTCTTGTGCCTCTAAGATTTCCTTCTTGAAGAATGTCCAGCTTCCCTGGACTCCTCTGCCCTTCAGGACTGTCTCCCAAGGGACTCTGTCAACCAGGCCCCTAACAAGCCAAAGTTTGCCCTCTGGAAGTCCAAGATGGCAGTTCTGGTGACCCCCCCCTCCTTACTTCTCCAAGAATTGAAAACTCTATCAATTTGTGATCACTATGCCCAAGACGGCCTCCGACCATCACATCACCCACAAGTCCTCCTCTGTTCACAACAGTTGCGGCAGAGCGCTCACTCACCAGCTGTGTCAGGAAGTTATCTTCCACACACTCCTAGACTGTTTCCTCTCTGCTGTATTGTACTTCCAGCAAACATCTGGTAAATTGAAGTCCCTCATGAGAACAAGGGCTAGTGATTGTGAGACTTCTCCCAGCTGCTTATAGAGTATTTCAGCTGCCTCTTCATCCTGGTTGGGTGGTCTGTAACAGATTCCCACCACCGTATCTGCCTTGTTAGCCTTCCCCCCTGATTTTTACTCATAAACACTCAACCCTATCATCACCAACATTAAGCTCTAGACAATCAAAACACTCCCTAACATACAAGCTACTTATATCATAATTATCTGCAATGCAAGCCATCCTATTCACAACACAACTCACAGGGAAGAGTTAGCAGTGATCTTCACTTGCCTTCTAAAATATGATGATTACTTTTTGGTTTTAGATGCTCATGAACATCCAATGATCCTTGAAAACCAACGTGATTCCCTTTTTCAGATACATAAGCTAGAAGATGAAGGAACAAAATCAAGCAATAATTTCCTCAACAAAAGTATGAAAAATACCAATATGTGTACGCTGATGTAAATTGGCTCTTATCTCCTACAATCCAACTGAAAATCTATTACCTTTTCTCATAAAGTAGATTTGTACACTTGACTTTCACTTCTTAAAATCAATTAATTCAGATTAACGGATACTGCTACATACGTAACTCTAATACAAACTGCTATTCCTAACTGGTAAAAATTACTTCATTAAGTCCTAGACTTCAAATAGGTCTGTGGTATAGCAGTACTGAAATGCTCCAGATGAGCTACTTGTTTGGTGCCTGATCTAATTCCAAATAAAAAAAGTGTTTGATACTAATTTTATTTTCAAAAGAAAATGAAGAATATCAACATAAATCACTCTGAAATCATAGTACTGGCTCAAAAACTGTGTTTTTCAATTTTTGTGCTTTTAAAATAGATTTTATTTCCAAGATTTTCTGTAATACCATAGAAGATGACATTGTTTCAGTTGAAAATCTTGTACCATCTAGAAGCTCTATGTTATAAGAAACTCCAGTATTCTGAGGGTTGGCAGTGTTGCAACAGGGCCTGAGAGCCCCATCTCCCTTGCAGAGAAGCCAGCAAGAGACTAAAGCCTGAAGTTTCTGAATTCATACCTCCAATTCACCACTTAAAACTTTCACAGAAACTATTTATGTGGTATCAATGCAATGATGGACTATTTTATCCCAACTGGACCTCCTAGACCCTGAAAAGCCTCACAATCACTCCCAAACCACATCTCAGCAGACTGGGAACTGTTACCAGCACTGCCATGGAGCCTCCTTCCTTGATTTTAAGGTCAAAAGCTTTTGGATCTGGCCACTCAAGAGAACAGTCTTTACCATCAACTCATATGCCTCCAGCGCCAGGAACATCAAGTGATGTGTGTGGTTGCTCTCTCGTTCTAAACGTTCTCCTGAGGTCTAGGACCAAGAGTCAGTGAACATCCCTCTTCAAAGTGCACAAAATGTTATGTTTTCTTAGAGCTGACACTGGGAATGAAAAGGGGCACAGAGCCACGCATAAAAGCGGCCCATCTGCTTGGCAATGCTTGCGCTGGGATCAGGACCACCATTCTTCTAACGATTTAAAACCGGCAACAGCACCTGGGTTCACAGAAACCATAAGATGGTAGGAATGACTGTAAGTAAGAAAGGTTTGTTAAAGCCTGCAATCACAACAAATGAGTTTTGTCAAAAAACAAACACCTTTCCAAATATGCAGTAGCAGACTGAGTAATCTGAGAAGCATCCGTCAGGTCAAGTATCCACAAAAAGAACCATGCAGAGGCAACTCTCAGAAAGGTTCATGTACCTCCCATTCAAAGAGATGAGTAGCTTGTAGCAGTGGGAGAGTGAGAGCAACCAAACAGCAAGCTCTTACCCTGCCTCTACCACAAGGCTTAAAAAGACAGCAGCAGTCATGAATAGGTTTCCAAATGGGAAGTGCCAGGACTCTTATGAAAACAGCTTATTTTAATACATGGGCTTGCATTGGCCCAGAAGATGACAGAACAGTAGCAAATCAGAAAAGCAAGATACAGAGGAGAAAAATGAATGATAGATCTCAATTCAAAAAGAAAAATTCATTAAATCTAGATTTAATGAAAACACTGAGAGGACTCACATTCATATGGCAAATCTTTCAAATTTATTTTGCAGATCACAGTCAGGAGCAGAAGAAACTCCATACCCCAAAATGTCCTTTAGAATGAAAACAAAAACCCAGTCGCAGTAAACTGACAGTTAAAAGCAAAAGCCAAAATGAAATGAGCTGCCCTTCTATATACTTAACAGCCATCAAAAGCTTTCAATATATTTATCAGTCTTTTCTTCTTCAGCTGAAATTTTGCTTTTCAGCTTTCTTTAATCCCAGCTATCTACATGCCCATTCTTGGATCTTAATTGCTCTCATCCTACTTTCAACTCACATTTTGTGTTGCCCTGGAAGAAACATTGCTCGCTTAACAAGAAGAGCCACAAAAGGATTTTTAGCCTATTCTAAAACAACACTGCACTATTTCTATCTTTTTTTCATGAATTGCCTTTACAAAGGTCATTAAAACAATATATGATGTCCTATGTCAAAGGAAAGCTAGTCCAGAAGAAATTACCACATTCTCTGTGGTTTACATTTATTTGCATGCATTCGCTCATTCAGCGTGATTCTCGGCTGCAGCTTCATGACTTCAAGGTAGATTCAGTGCTACAATGATTACTGGGGGTTGGGAGATTTCATCGAACAGGAGGTGAGGCCAAGGAAAGGATGTGGGTGGGTCACATCACGCACAGGGCAGAGAACAGATTTTTTTCTGGGACTCTGCACAGGCTCCTCAGCTAGAAGGTGGGGGCCAGGTTTGAAAGCCTGTCGGCGTCCATCAGCTCCAGGGAGTACTGATGAGATGTTCTTGGCATCTGGGGGAGGTCTGTAGCTCATTCTGCTTTGCAGAAAGGTTCAGCAGCTGTGGTGTGGGTAGGGTCATTAGTAATGCTGCATTCATGACTCATCTGTGGTTATTCCTTTAAATACACACACAGAGACAGGAATTTTTGTTTCTCTGGGCTCCATGTTGGTCAGGACCTTCAACGTAGATGTGTATATCAGTCTGCAAGAAAATTATCTTCTGACCTTGACATGTTTCTTCCACTTTGAGAAAGAGTACTGATTCCATAGTTCCCTGCTTGTAAGAACAGGGAATGCACCTCAGAAGAGAAGCCTTCCAAATTAGGATATTTCCCAGTTACAACCCATACAAACAAAGAATAAGAGAATCTCAAAAGAGAGCTGGTCAGCAGAACAAAACCAAACAGGGGGAGTTTTAGCACGGAAGTGCTTTAACTTGAGCTGAAAACTGAAATCTTCCATCAGCAAAATCCAAATGAAGTACTTCATTAAAAGCCAAGTTTAATTCACACAGGAAAAACTGTAACAATTTCAAAACAGACGGAATGGTTTTGTTTTGGGATAAGCTGTGTCTCTAGGCTGCTAGAGTACCTGTATCGGGTCTGGCTGAGCCAGAATTGGTTTTCCCCTGTAGCAGCCCTCATGGTGCTGTGTTTTATGCTGGGAGCTGGCAGGGTGTTGATAGCACACTGGTGTTGTGGCTACTGCTGAGTAGTGCTTACACAGCACCAAGGCTCTTTCTGACATTTCCCCCCCCACAGTGGGACGGGGTGGGCAAGATCTTGGGAGGGGACACAACCAGGACAGCTGACCCGAACTGACCAAAGGGATATTCCATACCATATGACATCTGCTCAGTATAAAGCTGGGAGAAAGGAGGAAGGGGGTGGGGTCACCCTTGGTCCTCCGAGGCCACCACTACGCGTATTGGAGCCCTGCTTCCTGAGAAGGCCCGACATCGCCTGTTAATGGGAAGTAGAGAATAAATCTGTTTTCTTTTTTTTGCTTCTGCGCACGGACCTTTGCTTATATTAAAACTGCTGTTGTTTTACCCACAAGGGTTGTTTTGTTTTCCTATCTTATTTTCTTTCCCTTCTTTGCCCTATTGAGAAAAAAAGGGGAAAGGGGGGGAAGTGATAGAGCGACTTGGTGGGTACCTGGCATTTAGCCAAGGTCAAACCACCACAGTACCTCACTGGACTCGTAATTTTGATGCCTTGTAGACTGGACTATAGGGCTTCTTTTGGACAAAGCATCATCTCAGCAGTAAATACAACCACCCCATTGGGCACAGAAGCTGCATAGTGGTAACACACTATGAAAGATGTATCTCTGGACTGGACAGCCTGACTTACTGGGAGACATGGGGGAACAGATGAATTGCTGCAGTAGCTCAGGAAGAAAAAAACGAAGTTCAGACTTTGGTTAAAAAAAGCAATTAATTTGGAGATGTCAAAATGTTTCATTCCAATCATGAATTTTTAAATGAAATGTATGAAATTTCTGAATGGGAAGTTTCAGTTTCAGCTACGTTTTTTTGTTGGTCAGTTGTTTCCACAGAAAGCAAATACTTTTTGCAAAACATTACACAGCACTGAAAATTATTTTTTTCAATTCTTTTAGTCACGCCAATTTTCTGCTTTTTGAATCAAATTCTATATAAGCTATACTAGAATAAAGAGAAGCACAACAAAGTCCATCTTCATATTCAACGATACAACAGTAAAATTTGGACTGGTCCGTTCTTATGCTTCTTTCATTTAAAAAAACAGTGTTTACTTCAGTATCAATATTACATGCCTAAAAATCACTAGTAGTGAATATAAAAGCATGTCTTTTTGCAACAGGGAAAAATAACCTGGTTTATTCTCTATGAAACCCCACAAAAGTAAGAAGTGCAAGTCAGGACTGAATTCAAAACTATATGTTATTAGACTCACAAGTGTCACTGTTAATTGTCTAAAATATGAATAGTACCTCAAAAATACAACTATTTCTGATCTTTTTCAAAGACAAGACATGGAAAATTATTGGGTTTTTCCTACCCTAACAATACGGGTTTGGTTCTTTAAAGCACTGTGTTTTGTATGTGTGAGTTTTTCTTCCTCTCTTTTCATAACAGCTGCTTTTTCCTTTGCCATGCTTTTGAGAACAAGCTATGCAATTTTTAGAAAATAAGCACTGCAAATGAATCATCAAATGATAGTAGTTAAGCTCCAGCCATTGTGGATGCTCCTACGGAGGGGGAGCTCAAGGGTTTACTCAGGCGCTAATACTGTATGGGTGCGTGACTTTTGGCATGGGCTGTACCCGCTCAGGGGGTGCCTCTTCTACAGTTACTGCAGGTTAAGAGCGTTGTGCAGAAAAGCACAAAGGGCAGGTGAGCAACGCTCATTAAGTTCATATACTTTTGGTCAACACAAGCTTTGGCAGAGCAATCAAAACCAAAATACCCGCAGGGAAAGGACACTGCCATCTGGAAGAGGCACAGAGAAGTTATCCGCTGGCTCCTCAGGAGCCTTGCAGGGTGTGAACAGCAAGGTCACCTTACTTTAGCTAGGATTGCATGAAAGCACTATGTAATGGATTCCTTTCAACCCCACTAATATCTTCTCATGGAAAGGGGATTGTACTGACTTTCTGCAGCCACAAACCTCTCCTTGTATATTTTACAACCAAATCCTGTATCTGGATTTAGCTCAGCGTAAGCTATCATAATCTTAAAGTCCTGGTGTATGCAGCAAAGGAAAAAAATCTTATTATGGCAGTAAAATCATGGCTGAGGTAAACATATTCAGCATCTCTGCTTTCAGACGTTTGTAACCTACTGAAAAATACTGTCCTTTGGTCTAAGGATTTTAAGTCTTGTCAGTTCAAAAGACTACTTAAAAATGAACAAGCAAAAAAAAAATGTTTGCTAGTTATTGTTGATCATCTGAAGTGCTCAGAAAGAGAAATAAAAGAGGAAATAAGTGTACGAAACACAGTAGGTCAAAAGTTATTATCATTTAGCCTTGAGAAGCCTTCCCTCTGCAACCAGGAGCTAACTTGGCACTTGGATCATGCACCTGGGATTGCACACAGAGATTGTCATGGGAGGAAGTCAGCTCCCAAAGTTTTCGTGATGTCATTTTTTCCTACTTATGTTGAAGAAGTTATATAGGAGGTGCATTGACAGAAACAGAAGCATTTGTTATTTGACAATGTTATTAAACAGATCTGGAACTGACAAAACCAAATCATTACTTTTAGAAGTAGCCAGTGTTATCGGGGCTGCAGCAGTTAAATACCAAAGGAGACAAATTCACATGGCTGGTAAATAAAACAATGGATGAACTCCCACTTGTTTAAGATTTGAAGCCCTGCAGAGGGAAATGGGCTGACTTAATATTACTCCAATTACAAGTGGGAAATGTGTTCATCCTCAGCCATGTCACTGAAAAGAACAGAACAATTCCTGGTGTTCAAAATACTCCCTCTTACTGAAACAAGTCACTCTGGGATTAATGCAGGCACAGACTCCATGACATTTGAAAGGGTCTCTGACCACTGCAATCCATGTTCTTAGGACTTTGACCTTCTCTTTGTTGTGTTTTTCTGATACACTGTACAAATAATTCAAAAGAGCCTCCTGGATGTTCATTCCTTACATTTTTTTTTTTTTCCTCTCATTATCATTGTCTCTTTCCCCCACAATATGCTAAAAAATGCAGTGACCCCACCTTTGCAGACATGCATGTATGTATATATTCAGGCATTTATTTCCCTTCTCTGATGCATGTGTAGTTTGATCCTGCCCCAGCATATGTGTCGGGTGCTTCACCATTAATAGCTTCACAGGGAACACACTCCAGAGTCAGGGCTGATCCCTTCAAAAGTGACTTCAATGGAGCTATATAAATTTGCAGACCTAAGGGTCTACTGCCTATATGTGTGTTACACACTCCCTTTGTGTGAGAAGGCACAGATTAGCTGTCCTACTTTGAATGTTACTGTAAAGCCTTCTGGACTGTGGTTGCTTTTTACTAAATTTCTTGATAACTGTTCCATGTAATTTCTTTTTAGAAGGGAGATTTAAAAATAGAATATTAAAAAAACAATGGTAACAATACAATTACCAGTTTCAAATGCTGCAGTTTTAGAAGCAACTGCAGTAGGTGCTTCTGATGAGAGTATTTGCCAAGTAGAAAAATGCAATAGTTCGAAAACCAGTTAATACAGATGCACAGACAACATGGAGCAGAGCCTTATATATCAAAATCCAGCTAAACACCTTAATATATAATGACATTGATGATTCACAAATAGTATGCAAGTGGGTGTTACCACTTTCCAAAACAAAGTTACATCAAACACTCAGATCTTGCAAGGTAGGGGAGGATTGTATTTTAAAAAAAAAAAAAAAAAAGAAAGAGAAAAGGAATAAACTGTGAACAATAAGCTGTGAAAAAAAATAGTAAAGACTCTCACAAGGTCTAAGCTTCCAGCTTCACTGCTCACATAACATACGCTAACGAATGTTTTCATACTCAAGGACTGTGTATGAGTGTGTGCTGGAGCTTCAATTTAAATGTGTTAACATTTAATAACATTTCATAAATTATGTTCCAATCGCTGGTATGTTCTACCCAAACACAAGTAGATGTATGAGGTAAAGCATAAAGAACAAAAATATTCTTAATGAATTTTTAACCCCTTGTTAACAAAAGATTCATTGGACTTAGCCAAGCACACAGCAAGAGGTCCAGGAAGTTTCACTGCTGTGAGGCTACCAAAGACAAGGAATTGATAAAAGAAACACCTCTTCTTTTGGTCTGGGGCTTTGCGAACAAAGCAGTAAGTAATTCTTAATTACTGCCTTGGAAGACTACCAGAAAAATGTAGATTGGCCCCATATCTTGTAGTTCTCAAATGAAAATGAATGCATGAAGAGCTAACTACAACAACACACAAGCTTTGCTGCCATTTCAGTGGAAGGAAGTTGATAAAAAGAAAAGCAATGAAAGGAAAAATACCACCATGAAAAAACAAACACCCTTTTCCCCCTCCCAAAGCCCCATGAGAGTCATCCAACTGGATGCAGGTAATTTTGGATAACTGGATCTGATGAAACAAGTTTGTTTGTAGCTTAGCAAAGATAAGCATGTTGGTATCGACAAATTGGGATGTAAATCATAATACCAACAGGACCATCGCTTTTTTCACTCTGTTAGGCAGGGCCATAGAGAGTCCCCTGGAAAAAACAGTATCAAATTCTAGTGCCCTGAACTTGGTTGGTTTCAGAATAGCTAACTCAGTAGTGCCAAAATCAGTTCCTATACCCCCACTGTCCTCCTTTGCATTCTGAGGGTGGCAGTATGCCACAGGACTCACTGCACCAGTCGATACCTTCCCCTTTCAAGGGTCACTGCTTGAGAAAAAGGTAAGTGTTTTGGGCAAACAAAATGGGAGGAAAGTGACAGCCCGCCTGCTGATGTCAAAGGAATGATACACCCGTGTCCTGCCCTCAGTGGTAAATCTGCATTTCCCCACCTGGCCAAAGGGGCAGCCACCCAAGCCGTGCCGACTACCTGCCTGCACAACGCAGCTCCGCAGTTTCAGTCTGCAGTAGCATAGTGCATGAAATTAAAGCTTCTCGTCGGCTCTGGATAACCGTGACCATCTAGTAGATTTGGCAGCAGTTTTCAGCTCTCCTTCCATTGTGTAATTTCAAGGTCTCGCAAAACACATGTCAGTGTATGTAAGGGAAATTCGGGTTTCAAGGACAAATCTTCCTGACAGCTGAGTAGTAAGATGAGATTGACTCATAGGCATAAAGTCTGCCATGAAAGACAACTTCGTTTTTAAATATTTTTCCTCAGTTTTGAGCAGCAAATGGCATAGAGATATGGGACTACTAAGGTTTCTGCTGGTATTTTATTTCTATTTCTTTTTTTTTCCAAACTCCCATATTTTCCTAAGCCATGTCTTTAATTGGATGTTCAGACTAATGCGAGAGATGTATTAAAAATACATAAACAGTAGGATCATCAAACAGAGTCTATGCAAAATGGTAGATTTTAGAAATATTCCCTGCTAAAATTTCAACTGTTAAATGTGTTTTGGTAGGCAAAGAAGACTGCAGCTTTTTTAAACATGAGGAAATCCAAAGGATTACATCAAATCATGTTAGAGACACTGACAGATACAGGCTTTCAAGCAAAACAGCTGTCATTAAAGCTCCTATGACTGCTTAGAATACATTGCTGCAGTCTCCTAAAAAACAAAATCATGGGAAAAAAAAAAAAAAAGAGTACCTTTAATCTATACTTTAGCTTCAGAGCAGAGATTCAGCTCCATGGTTCTTCCTTTTCTTACAAATAAACAAAAGTAACATGAACCATTTCTATGCCAGTTGTCATCATCATGGGCCAAAAAGCCACAATATGGCCTCCAACAAGCATAGCCCTCTTAGCAGTCACCACAACCTCACACATACTTTCCTAGGACTGCTATGTGTCCATATTCATTTTATTTAACATCAAGGTCTTCTGGATACAACATAACTTCCTAACTTCCAAATGTTCACACTACTTGAAATGAAGACTGTGAGCACTGGGTAAGAAGCCTGAAACAGCATCCAGTATCAATACAGCTGCTAAAATGCTGTTGTGTCATTCCTTTCCGCGGGTGCTCACACAAGCTGTCCCTGCACATCTCCTACGGCAACAGCAGCCTGCCACAGCCACCAAGGTTTGTGTTGTTCTGCGTGACAACTAGTGGAAATTATGTACTGAGATAATTTGTATGCTCATATGCTATCCATGGTCAACGTGCAGCAGTGGCTGAGATAAGACAGAGCTGCTTAAATCCAAGCGCCACTGGCAGAAGGGGAGAGAAGATGCTTGGGCTTGTAAAGGAGAGCACACACAAGAGCAGCTCTGTGCTGGGGGGGGAGGGAGGGAGGGAGGCAGGGAGGCATGGCTGGGCTGACTGTTCTATGGGGTCTTACTGTGGGGAGCTGGCAATACAAGAAAACAGTTGGACCTGGGACACTTATAGACATGATTGAAGGTCTCTGAGAACTGACTAGAAGTACCACCTCTAAACCAGCTTTTTTGCTGAATTTTTGATTACCCTCATGGCCTGAAAGTGATCAACTTCTATCCAATGTTCATGTCATTATATGGCACAGGAAAGGAGGATGTAGCTAAAGATGTCTCAGCTCTCAAAAGCATTGTTCAGGCCTGGTGTAATCTATCCCTATGTTAGAACAAGAGGGTTGCCAACTTGCATAGTTCCCCATTTTATTTATGGCATAATACTTGCACAGAAATACAGACAGATACATATTAATGCCTTTAAAAGTAGTTTTCACAGGAAATGCAAGACAGATTTAGCTGTACACATCTTAAGCCTTCCCTGTTCATATCCTGCCCAGAGAATCAGAGTCATTTATCGGGAGGCGCATGCCCCCCCCCCCCAAGGTCAGTATCCTCAAAGCCTTTCTTCTAGTCCTTCCATCTGGCTACTTGGTGAACTCCAGAGTCATTTGCATTGATGGCGCAGGACTTAGCACTAGATCTGTCATATATGGTTAAGCTGCTGCTGGGCTAAGCTCCCTTTTTTATCCTGAGTGGTATTTTCTCTTTGAACTTTAGGAATTTATACAGTGTTTTATCCTTTCAAGTATCTCTACAAATTCTTCATAGGATCTACAGCACAGGCAGGGCTTTTTTATGACAGAAAGACACAGTAGGCTTCCATGGTTTGCAGTCACTGTAATATAGCCCGCTGTTTCACTAAGCCCACTAACATTACATTAATTATTTGGAACAGAGCTTATGGTAAAGAAGTCATGGTCGTTTGTTCTGATAGTCAAGCACACCATCAAAAGTCTGATTGCCTACAACAAATCAAGAGAGTTTTATAATGCCCTACTACATGCTTTCATGTGTTGAAAGAAAAAAAAAGCCACAAATTGTGCAGGAATAATTATCTTTCTGCTAGCTTGTTTTTAAAAGTTAGACAGGTAACATTTAAGTGTAAATGCAAATAGCAATGATAATATGGGGCTCCTAGCATATCAAAAATGTAGCATTCCCTGTGGAAATACAGAAAAGTATTACAACGGGACAAATGAAATATACCCTTCACCAAAATGTAAAGGTCTTCCACTGATTCTTCTACCTGAGATAGGTGACTGGCTATTCCTTGGTGCAGAGAAATGTACTAATTCGCTACATTTTAAGTTACTAATCATGTACAACAATTACTGTTTATCTTTTCTATGTAAAAAACTTTCATGCAGTTGTCCATAATAATTTTGGTCTTAATATGACTAGGTTAAATAGGGGTCAGGAAGGAAAAATTAACAGAGTGCCTTTTAGAGTAGACTGATGCAGTGTTCATGAACACTGATTGCTTTTAAATCTTCTGTATCCATCTAGAGAAACAGGGATTACAGAAGTAATACCTCTAATATTACAGCATTTGACAGTATGTCTCACCTTTCTCTGCAGAAGGTTATACAGAGCACGGTGTGATGCAGTTCAACTTCCAATGTGCCTGTCTGCAGGCTTAAAACATAGAGCGACTTACTTTCCCCTTCCCAGTGCCAGCACTTAACTGAGGACAAATATATTCCCACCTCAGCAGACCCAGTAATAAAAAGGAAATCAGTGTCCTGTCCATTGGCATAAACAGATACAGCTTGACCCTGCTACTGCTAACATTGGCCTTCACCCTGCAAAGATCTTCTCAAGCGAGTTCCTTGTGTAAGTAGTCCCATAAGGTCAAAAGAGACCCTTTTCCCAAAGAAGCCTTTGCAAGATGAGTCCTGCTCTGTCATGTTAAGAGAATAGGAACTTAGCTGGAGCACACAGTAATTTTCATTAACACAGTACAGTCCTTCTCATCTGGTGATCTGGATGTTTTTTTTCTGTTTTCCTCTCCCTCTTTCCTTTCTACTGGTTTCAGGTTTTTTTCTTTCTTCTTTCTTTCTACACTTCCCTTTTGTGTTGTTTTCTTTCTCCTTTTGCATACCATTTTTCTCCACCCCACTCTCCCCTTTTAACAACCCTCTTCCTCCATCCTGTTTTTCTTTCCCTTTGCCCTCTCCAAGTCTTTTGAAGGACGGCACCTGTGTTTTTCTAACAGTCCCACCAGAAGCAGCTGAATGCAGGTGATAAGAAAACTGATAAAAACCACTTGAGACCTAAGGGCTGTATTCCCCCTAGCCTGCATAAAGGCGAATGGTAGATGTACACTAAAGAGACAGGGATTAAATGAGTCAAAAGTTGCAGAATTCCCACACAGGGGATTTAAACTTCTGTACTTCCCATTAACTAGTGCACACCACCATTAAACTGCTTGTTCTGGTTATTAAAGAAGGGAAAAAAATGGGCAAAGTAACACAGTAAACATATCTGAAAGACTACAAGAAGAATGAAAACTTAAAAGTGTGTGCACGTCAGACATTATACTCAGACCAGAACACGTTCTTCCACTCGATATTCAGAATGCACCAGGCATACTGTTATCAGTTCCGTTATGGGAGCAAATACTTGCCTCCGAAACCAACAGGAGTTTTTAATCATCTTTTGAAATCTGGGGCCCAAGAAATTACCTCATTATTCCTCCTCTTCAAAACAGTCCTTTCGTCATACTCATTTTGGATGCCAAAATTACCTTGCCAGGTAGGTCAGCCCCCACCAGAAGCCTGGTCCTATGTTTTAAGCCAAAACATACTCCCTAGGCCTGCTGGCCCATTTAACATGCTGGCTTGCAAAATTTCTCTGTGCACTGTGTGCACTTCGAAGCCAGTGACCAGTACTTGATCTGGGAGTCACAGAGACAGCTGCCATGTCTTCAGGTTAAGCATAAAGGGATTAACATTAGATCTGGTAAATGTAATTTATTTCCAGGATCTGTGAAAATATTTTTCTTATCCCAGTAATTCCTGCTAATCTAACTTCAGGGTCCAAGAAACATAAACCTGAGTCTCTACTTTTATACTGAGGGTATCCAAAGCTCATTACAGATTTTGCCAAAAATCACAGATCCTTGATTTGCCCTATCAGTTCAAGAAAAACTGTGTCCACAGACCTTCCAGAATTTTAAGAGGATCCCGAGGCAAATTCTGGCTGGGTATGCAATGCTATTCATCCTGCAGTCCACTACTGCTCTCTCCTAGTAAGGAGAGCTGGATATTCAAGCAAGATACCTATGTGCCCTGAGACAGCAAGGCCAGGCAATTCTCCTGCATCACGTTGATAAAATTAGGGAAATGGGCTCAAGGGAAATTGGCTTCTGCAATCAAATCCCTCTGCAGCCAACTTCAAGTCACCTAGCTTTTCTGCATCCCTTCTGTAGAGATGCAGCTAATATTTAGGTCTTCGAAAGACTCACGAGTGTTTAATTATCAATTACTATACGGCCTGCATGCATGTGCTAGATGACTGCCATCCATGGAATGGGCTTAGCATTTACTGGCTAGCTAACTACGCCCAAAGATTTAGGAAGCTACAACATATAGACAAAGTTTTGTTGCATTCTGTACTGGTAACTGATTTCCATGCAATCCTTGCTCTTGCTCAGTGAAGTATTTCATACTTCAAAATGTAATTCAAAACAAAAAGTGTGGCATGCACAGATTTCCACTGACCTCAAGCTGTACTAGTAAACGTGTTGGTAGAATCTGAGCTGGTAGCAAGCTTCAAGCAGTTTGTAAGGAGATTTGCTGCACTAAAGTGTCATTTTCCACATTCCCAGTTGTAGTAACAAGAGTGCCTGGATTCAAAAGGCTAAATAGCCTCCTTTGTTTATTATATAATCTGCAAAACTGCAAGCAGAGGGCAACAAGGAAAGCACAGATCCTTCCTCTGAGCACTTGGACATGCCTCCTGCCCAAAAGAAATCTCTCTTCAGGCTCATCACTTTAGTACTCAGCCTTTTGCTTTGGCAACTTTTTTCAAATTGCAAAGATGCCTATTTATTATGCCCGTACATACAGTTATCTACATCTACACGTATGTATGTGCTTTGCTGGCTGCCCACATTCAGGCCCATCTGCTAGGCTGGCACTCTGCCCACGGAGAAGTTGGTCGGTCCATTTCACTAAAGCGTAACTGTCAAGCCGTGATGGGCTTTGGTGGGCAGCCAAGAGCCCTTCTTTCTCCAGGGAGGCAAGCCTCCCAGCGCAACTCAAGTTTGTGTTGCACACCACATGACCACGCTCATTGACACGCATGCCAAAGCAAAGAAGATTTCAAAGAGGAAAGAAAAGAGGAGAGCTGACTGGTACTTCAGACTGTGATCAAGGCCTACTTTGTGGCGGTGATTACTGTGGACAATGCCTCTGTAGCTAAGCACAGGCCAACCATCATTTAACTTTAACTCTGGCACCAATCAAGTACAACAGTGCAATTGTGAGAAAACTGAATAGATGTAAAAAGCCACTATACTGGGCAATTTTGCAAGGCGTAAGGGCATATATAATGGCCTACAAAAGGCAGCTCCTTTCACCCGTGTACAGCCTTGGTGAGGAACTGTATTTGCGCAGGAACCAGGGGTCAAGATCAGGACACGTATCAGATCTTCAATTCGGATCAAATCCTTCCAGCAAGATCGTACTACCATCTTGCTCACACCATTCCCTCCTACATTTCTGATTAAAGCTGATCTTTCCTTTCCTCCTTGCACAGTTTCACCTTTATCACTTGAAGACAGAGATGGGTCGTGGTTTACTTTTGGGTTTTAATCTTTTCATGGTGGTAATTACATTTCAGAAAACTTTGTGTTATCTTCTACGTTTCTTTTTCTTCAGCCACCTGTGGACTCAGCCACTAGGAGGCTGCTTTGGGACCACTCGAGTGGCTCTTCCTCCTGGATGGAGCCAGCTCACCCATCCTGCTTGGTGTCAAGTGTAGTGCCAACACAGTCCCACTTTCCTGCACAAACCATGATGAACAGTTCAACGTGGTTTCACTGTTCAATGGATCCATTCACCCATAAGTATGACAAACAAATCCTGGCACTAAATCAGCAGCTCCTCTGTTTCCCAGGAAGGCTCAAGAGCAAAAATTTATCAGGCTTTTATTTACACCAAAGTGCTCAAACTTCACTGTGGAGGAGTTTTACCAGTTAAACGGGCCTCAGCTCACACCCACCCCGCCAGGAGTTGGCAATCAAGAGTAACTTCCAGCTGAACTTTTGAAAAGCCGTCAATAATGCTGAAAGACTTCCTTTCTCCTGTTAATTTTCATCATGTCAGAAAAACCTTACATTATGATTCTTACATCACAAAACAGTTTATAGAAGTTGCTGCCACATCACATTTTAATTGCTGTTACCTCTTTAGACAACAAAGCCAAGGCAGCGCTTGTCACAGACAAGAGAAAAGAAAAATCAAGTATGCTTCTGAAGTCTGAATTTCATTTTAAGCAAAATAAGCAGAGGCATCCAGACCACTACATGAGGAAATTCCACATGAATCTTCTACTCCATTTTTTTAGATCTCCACCCCTGGCTCTTCTGACATCTCTTCTAGCTAAGAAGATTAAAAAAGTCCAAATCATTTGAGATATTGCATTGCTTCTTGGCATCAATCTGGTAGAGGATTTAACTGAAAAGAGCCTTTATTTTTGTACTTTGTACATTACAGGACAGAATTCTGTTAAGTTGTAATCTCTTTTGAACAATTATAGAAATCTCTGCATTTTCCTTTACAGGCTGTTCTGGCTATACAGAGCATCCTTATACAAACGCAGCCTCTGTACAATAAAAGATACAGCTCAGGATTTCCCTCTGAGTCCTTGTCGCATGCACACAGGTATGTGAACTGCCAGTGGTACTTCTCATATAATCAGTATAAATATAGTGGACACAGGAGGAGAAGATGACATCACACAGTTAATGTTAAAGGTTTTGAATAGCACACAGGAACAACATAAAATAATTATATTCCCTAGCAGGAGTTCTGGATATGCCGTAGATAGGTAGTACAGTTGCAATCTCTTTCTCTTTTCACTGTGAGAAAGAAAATACACCAGGGCTGGATTTATGTCACTGTAAATGAGAGAGGGATTTAGCTCCATACATTTCAGTCCTGGCTATCTTAAGCAGTGGGGCAAAACCCTGGCTCTACTGAAGTCAGTAGCAAAATGCTACTGACTTCCAGGGGACATGATATCACCTTCCGGCTTCTTGGTGTTGCAATTCTACAATAACTAAACCCAAACAAGAGGTATTTGAAGGGTTTTCTTAGATCTCCATCTCTCTAGAGTTGAGATGGGTTTCTCTGGAGATTTCTAGTTCTGGCATCACTTTCTTCATCAGTGCAACTAGTCTCAGGTTTGTTGATCTCCACACGAGGACACAAGACCATTGAAATTTCCAAGTCTGTGCAAGCAGCTTTGCATTTCACCTCAGTTGCTGAGACTGCTAAACCCTCTGCTCCCTGCGTTGATTTCTCCACATATGACATTCTAGATATCTATACATCTAGAGAATACAATAGGTATATCCAATAAGTTAAAAACAAATCAAGCATTTACGCTTTAATTGGAATTGGTATGACTTAGATCTAAATTGGCACATCTTTTCTGCGTGTTTTCCAATATGTCTTTGTTGCAACAGTTACCCAATTTAAGGCAATGTGAGAAGACAGAAGCTTTTTTTGCAAGACCATTAACATACACACCCCACCTCAAAACCAGTGCTAACGTCTGTGGCGATCACAAAATGGTGACTGGTTACATTCACGAGACGTAAAAATATACAGATCAATAATGTTTCTGCCACACATTTCAAACAAAAACCTCGTGCATTTTTTTCCAAAGCTCTGTACTCGCTTTTGTAATGAAGTAGGCGAGGGAGCCGTCTCATTACACTCTTCCAGGCAATTTCAACTGCCCCACACACAATTGCCCATGCCTGCACCCCTCCCTATATTCAGCAAAAGTGTCATTCTTGCACTGTTTATGTAAGTGGACAGAATTTTGAGCGTCTGTTCCCAAATGATTACAAATCAAGGAACTTTCATGCTCCATTAGCTTCAGAAGATGGTGTTATTAATGATCGCTATTCCAGGAAGTTGAGAATAAGTGTCTAAGTGAAGAAATCTCTGATGTAAGGTTTTGTTTTGTTTCTGAAAACAGCTGAGTGAGCAGTCTTCACTCTCACTGTTTAACATATTTCTGAAGCTACCACCTCTAAGAAATTTCAATTATTTTCATTAGCTTAGCAATAACATCCGCTTCCTCTGGAATCAGAAACAACACTGTCATTCCACAGCCACACTAATAAAAGTCATTTGGCATAGACAAATATTGAGGCCTATGAAGATGCTGCTCTTACTCCTCTACTCATTATCCAGTTTCAGAAGTATGAAAAAGCTGGTGCAAATCTACAGTGCTGAAAGTGAAAATGTAAGTATTAGGTCATATTGCTACTGGATTTGAAACAATGCAAGAAATGAATGTGTATGGCCTGGCAGACCTGATTTGCTCAGCAAGTTAACACACCATGATTTCCCACATAATCCTAACCAACAGCCTTTCATTTCAACTGAAGCAGGACCAACTCTGCAAAGAAAAGGCATTCCAGAATCGGAGGACTGACTGAGTTTTCTGCCTGCTAGTTACTTGCCTAGGTGCACAACGAATGCAATACATCCCGTGCGTGAATACCACATAACATCAAATTTAAAGATAAGAGGTCTGACTCATCACTCCATTGCACCAGTTTTGTGCCTGTGGGGCTCCATGTTCTTCCATGGTGACTCAGTCCCAAGACTCCCCTCTCTCCAGGAAAAACATGACAAGTCATGCAGTACATGTCAGATTTACCCATCAACTATAATCCCCATTTGCACGGTAAAACTAATTGAAATGTAACATTCCATACTACTTACATTTTGCTGTTATGCCTAGAGATCGGAACATATATAATTAATGTGAAGAGCAGCAGTTTAAAACCCAATGATTAGAATTAACCCTGTGACACCTGGCAACACAGTTAAGGAGCCCTGTTTAAGAAAACAGTCCTTGCCAAACGTTAATAGTGTGAATATGTGCATGCTAAGATTAACAGCAAAGAATTAAGGAGAAGGAGATTAGTCACTGGAACAAAAAGTTTCTCCAGGACAGTTCTCATTCCAGGATTGCTGCCTTCACTTTCCTAACCCAAAGCTGCTGAAACAGAAGAAAGAAACTTTTTGGACAACTGTAAGATAGGCATTGACTATTTCTTCTGAAAGGACACACTGTGTTTATGACAGCTATTTTTGGCTTTCAGCTATACAAATATAAAACACCATGAGGCCGATTTTCTTCTCACAGTTTCATGTCAGTATATATTCATTGATCTCAGTGCAATTATATCTGATTATTTGCCTGGCATGGAAGTAAGACAGATCAGTGCTGACCCTTATAGGCAATTCTGAATAGACTTACAATGGGCAAAATGGATAGGAGGAGATAATCTATTCTAGTCTCTGACAGCGTACAACTGTAGAAATCAAGGAAATCATTAATAAAGGAGAAAATCTTCAAAAGCCAACAAAACAAAACAAAAAAATCCATCCTTTGCCCTCCTCTAAACCTTAAGAGATTGCTATCCAGCAGCCTACCACAATGTACTTCGTGCTTTTTCCTGTTTTTCAGTTGTGGGATCAGTAGGTTACCCTAGCACACAGAGATCACAGTCACGTTTGTTTTCAGGGTTGGGTCCTGAGGTACTTCCCAGAGAGAGCTGAATCTACCATGGTTGAGCCTGCACAGTTTAGCCATCCCTGGGCATCGGTGCACACAACCAGTAACATACCAAAAACTGCCTGTAGAAATTATCATACACTGTTGGGGAGCCACGTATCCTGAGCATTACATGCATGAATTATCCACTTAGCCCTGATCACAGTGTGCACACGGGTGTAATTTTGTAGTTACTCCTACCACTGAAAAACCCTATCATCTCATTCTGATTACAGTTATATCTCATTGAGAGGTCAGGTCAGGAGTTGATGTCTTATGTGTAACTTTTTATAGGGAGGAAAGATTTATTTTTAGGCATTCAGTCCTTCAAATTTTAACTGTGTATTGTGATAAAGAAAAAATAAAATCCACATGAAACCACAAAAACCTCTAGTGTATTAAATGACAACTTTGAATAAATACAGGAACTTGACTGGTGACTGCAACAGGAGGGTGAAACCCAAAAACCTGTCAGTAGGATCATTCTCTTCTGAGGAGCAATATAAAGACGTAAGTTTAAAGTAGTCACAGCCCTGGCTTTTATCTCATGCTCACTTACCCTTTGACAACCAGATACCAGCACAACTTAAAAATCTAGCACTCACTACTCTCTTGCCTTCGTTTTTATTAGTGAATAGGTGTCCAGTCATGCGCGCACTCATTGGTGTGAGACAACCTGGCACTCAGGTAAATGTTAAGGAAACAGCTCTACAGCTATGACAGGGTTAAACCACAGAACCCATGCCTCTACCCCCGGATATTATACAACTACTTCTATATCCCAGCAACTACTTCTATATCCCAACAACAAGGGGAGGAGCAGAGGTACAGCATTTGGAAGTGAACAGCAAGTTACAAAACTTTGAACACAACACAACATATTGAATGTCTACAAGCGCCAAGTTTGCAATACTGCTTCTTACTTGGTGAACCTCTCATTCTGTCATCCTCTGGGTCACCAGTAACTATTGAAGACTATCAGACAACACTGATTCTCACCAACGTTTAAAGCACTACGTATTTGGCCATGCTGGGAAGCGGACCCAGTAAATAAGAACTAGATTCAGCTGACCACCGCAGGCACCAGCAATATTTTAGGTGGTAGCTACTCTTCAGCATGTGAGTGTAGTACAAGCTACTTTGGCCGCAACGACTAAGATTTTCACCGCCAATTACCACAGTTTGCCAACGAGTCACCGAACGCGCAGGTAAAGGCAGGGCTGCTGCGTTCCGGGGGTGCCAACCAACAAACGTTTCACCCCTTTATCCCTCGGCCATAAGGCGTGACAGCAGCCGAGCTGGGGGCTCTCCGACAGGCGGGAGCCCACCGGGTCCCCTCTCCGGGCTGGGGGACACGGGGATGGAGCGGCTGGGTGGGTCACTGGGAGGCAGCCCGGCTGTGTCGCATGCCTGGGCACACTCACACTCACACACACACACCTGCCAGGGCCGGGAGCGCCTCAGCCGGCAGCGCGAACCCGCCCTGAGGACAAGCGGGAGAGCGGTAGGACCCCGCCGGGGGCGGCCTCAGCGCGCTGGGGAGGGCGCGAGGGGGGGCCAGGCCAGCGGCCGCCGCCCCCTCCCCACGCCGCTGAGGCCGCCCCCCACCCCCAGACATGGGCACCCCCGCGGCGCTGAGGGGGGAACCCCCGGGCTCGCCCTCCTCGCCCGCTGCCCCACACAGGTCAGCGGCAACAGGCAGCGCCCCCCGCCCGGCACCACGCACCCGCTGCCCCGGCCGGGATCGCTACCTCAGGAAGGCTCTGTGGGCTCCCGCCGCCGCCGCCTGCTCCCGCCGCCGCCGGGGCGGATCAGCTGATATTTACCTGTGAGGTAATACACGCTCCGTAAGGTCACCGTGCACCCGCCGGCACACGGTGCCAGGCGGGAGGGACGCCGGGAGCGGGAGTTGCTCCTCCGCCGCCGCCGCCGTGCACGGCGCCGGAGCGGGGCGGCCGCGCCGCGCAGAGGCAGAGGCGGCCGCTGCCGCTGCAGCTCCTGGCACATGCTGCAGGTGTCAGCGCAGGAGCTGCCCCGCCGCCCGCCCGCCGTGCCCGCCCCCTCCCGCCGTGCGCATGCGCAGCCGCCCCAACGCGCCGGCGCGACGCTTCTGCGCAGGCGCCCTGTGCCGGCTGAAGCCGCCGCGAAGCCGTTGCCCGGCGCCGGCGCCCCCCTCAGGGGACGCTTCCCCGCCAGCACCGCCGCGCGCGCGGGGGGGGTCGGCGGGTGGGATGACGTAGTCGGGTGTGGGGCAGGGGCGAGGCCGGGCGGCGGGCCGGGGCCGCGGGGCGGCAGATCCCCCCCGAGCCCCCCGGTGGGGCGCGGCTCCGTGAGGGGGGTGCGGGCGCGACCCCCCCCTATTCCCCCTCCCTCCCGGGGGGACGGGCGGGCCGGGGGGGCGGTGGGCCGGGCGGGCGAGAGGGATGATGTCATCCTCTTCTCCCGGGGCGGGGCGGGGCGGGGCCGGGGCTTCTCCCGGGGCGGGAGCGGAGGGGCGCGACGCGGCGGCGGCTGCCCCCGGGTCTGGGCGGGGGGGAGCGGCACGTTTTAAACCTCTCCCGGTGTCAAACCCGCCCGGTTTGAAACGCACTGCCCGGGGGGGCGGGGGGACGGGGACACACGGGGCCATACGGGGCCATCGGTCCGGCCACGCCGCAGCGGCGGGGCGGGCGTGCTCGGGCCGGGCAGCGCGGGGCAGCGGAGGGGCTTGTGCCCGGTGCTCTCCCGATTCGGGTTCCCTTGCACGGGGGGAGCCCCCCGCGGCCGGTGCCCCCAGCCCGGCGCCTAAGCTGCAGGGCGCAACTTTCGCACCGTCACGGGCAGCGCAGTGACGTATTGGGGAAAGAACATGTGATTTCAGGCACGGTTAAAGGCTCCCCCGGGGGTGCTGCAGGTGTAAGTGGCTGTGTACTAGCTGGGCTCGGCATGGCTCGCTGCTGAGGAGCAGGGCGGGCGCTGGGCGCGTAGGAGCCTCCCGCGCACCATAGGTAGCCCGGCTATAGAAGGTGACGAACGACAAAAGCTTCTGCTGATCCTGCGGTTCGCGAAATTAGCACATTTACGTTTGGTGAAGGAATTGAATAGTCTCTAGTGCTAAAGTTCTGTGACCCACTTTTTTTCCCAGCTCTGGGCAGATAAACCACAGGGATTAACCACGCGGGCTTAACGCACAGGCACCTGAGAAGAAAATTCAGCGCATTTCAGAGAAGCAGCCTCATGTTTCCTTTCATCCATCATGTATTACCTGAAAGTGAGACTCTTTTTTTTTTTTTTTTTTGCATTAGAAATGCAATGCACAGTCTTTAAGACAACACAGTGTGGAAGTTGGGTGGGTTTTTTTCTGTTCAGCTTTCATGGATTTTCCCCTGTGCTTATGAAAGCAATTAACAGCGTGTGTAACTTTAGCTACAATGCTTCACCTTGAGCTTGGATAACACTTAAGGGTCTGGATGCTGCTCATCATATGGCATCAGGAGGGCTGAAGGCTTTTGGGGTGCTGCTAATCCTGTATCAGGGCTGATGCTTTGACTATTCTGGAAACAACATGATCAGACCCCAGCTCTGACTAGAGAAAAGCAGAAAAGTGAAAAGGGGGGGGATTTGATCGTGCTGGAGGCTCAAATTTGCCTTGTTAGATAGCTAGGGCATTACACTATCCAACTGCATGCAAATATTTAAAAATCTAATAATCCTCATTAAAAAAGAGTCTGAGAGGTTGAGCACAGAACTGCACAGACAACGCTGGATTTTCACACTGATGCACTGTTACACCATTTTGCAGTTACTGGCCTCCTCGTGCTGCTGAAGCAGTGGGAAAGGGAGGCAAGAAGAGGATGAGAATGTGATTTGGGCATAGTAGATACCACAGAGTGGCCTGATGGTACCCTCTGGCTTGGTAAAACGCAGCAGGAACGTGGGAGGGGTGGAGTGTGTAAGAGGTGACAAAACAGCTGAAGTAAGGTGTGAGGTCATGGAGGACACGGAGGTTGAAATGGGAGCTTGAAATTAGGTACGGTGGGTGATGGAAAGCCAGCAGGGAAGCCTGTGTGTCTTCAGATGATACCAGTTATGGAAGTTTATTATTATTACCAGAGTATAGTAGGAAAACAAGGGGGAAAGGCAGTGTCACAGAGGATGAAATAAGTGAACCTGCAACAAGGGATTCTGTCACTGTAATAACGAGGTAAGGGAAGACTTGTGTTTCAACAGGGATGTTTAAGTGACAGTAACAGTACTGAAAGGGAAGAGTGACATAAAGGAGATCAGACCACAGGAGAACCTGTCCTTAAAATCTGTTTCCAGCTCACAAGAGAATATACTAGGAGATGATGCTAAGTAGAGATCCAGTTAAGACGTTAATGGGGCTGAGGATGTTCATAGCTCTCTGGGCTGCTAACTGGGAGGGCTGCTATAAATTATAGCTTCTGAGGCTTTGACAGAGAGTGTTGCTTCCTTTCTTGAAATTATGGGCTAAATTCATCACTGTTTTAACATGACACTAAATTATTCGCGTTTATAGGCAGTTTCACCATGATAAACCATAATCTTTCAGTCTCTAGAACATGCCCTTCCAAGGATAAGTGGCCAAAGGACTCCCCACTCTATAGGTCACAGACCTGTCTGTGATGGTCTTTGCATGGCAGGAGAGGTAATGTTTTCAAGGGGGATTGAGACTAGAATTAGCAGGCTGCTTCTCAACAAACTATCATCACACAGAAGGCAGAATTCCCATAGGAAAGTGCTTCGATTCCTGACAGAGCATCACAGGAACAGGACATCAGGGCTTCATGCTGCTCTAGGTGTTGTTAGTAGTCTTGGGACAGCCAACTGTGTCTGCCTGATGGAGCTGCTGCCACATCAGGAAGGTTATTCTAAGTGAAGTCTTCCTCAAATGTCCAGTTTGCAGGAAAACCATTTGTCGGGCTAGCTTGAAATGCATGAAAACTAAATGAAAACCAAAAGTGGAAGGCTCTGCTAAGTGAAAATCCCGCTTCTTAACCAGTCTCATGGAGATGCTGATGGTAGAAACTCAAATGGAGTTGTTAGGGGGCAATCTGAGTGTTACCTGTGACTGTGAGATGTATTTCGGACATCTGTTCCTTGCAGGACAGGCATTGGCCTGTGTCTACCAGAGCAGGCTTGTTTCTGCAACCAAACACCTGAAAACCCTTGTCCCCTCATTAATTCTTGTACCTGCAAAGTAACATACTCCATTTGCTGATCCTTTATACATATCTTGGAGAGCAGTTCCTTCAGAAGCTGCCTCTTCATGCCCCTTTATGTGGATGCATTTAGATTATCTCACAAGATAGAAAATACTCTGAAGTTTGTTAGCTTCACCTGGGCTTGTCATCAACACTAGTCAAGCACAAACATTAATCAAATTAAAGGTTCATTCCTGCCAGATGTAAGGTCAAGCTCCTAATTACAAGGCTAGAAAATGAGAATGACTGGGAGTCATTTAAACGTAAAATGTAATTCTAGGGCAAACTTAACAATATTTTCTTCCTTAGCTGCCCTTATTATCTTTCACCTTGAGTTTTTAAGATGTCTCATCCATAAAAACACAGGAGTCTAATTTGCACCTATACTATGTGGCTTGTCTTGTTCCCTTCCAGCACAAGGGAAGTGTCTCAGGTGTGGCCAGCTGTGGTTTTGTTTGAAGCTCAGAGTAGTTCCTGCACTCCTGACCCTTCTTTCTGTCGCACCTTCTAAGGAAGCTGTCCTATCATGCATTGACCAGCTCTTCTTTCCAGCCAGCAATTTATGAAGGAGTTTACAAACCCTTTACTGGCTTTCCTACATTTTACGTTTAATAACATTAGAAACTATGAGCTCTGTAACAGTCCTCTGAAGTTTTCCATACATAGCTGATTTCCTCTTGGGTAACATAAATGGTGTTTAACAATGGAGATGTCAGACATGATAATAACACATTTTGACCAAGCAGCCCTCCCACCATTTGGTGTCAGCTTCTGGGGTTCCTAGTTTGACATCCCCCCAATCCTGAAGAATGAGAGATCACACCTCCTACATCTAGAGAGTGTGAGGAGAGCAGGAATCACACTAGGCAGTGCTGATCTTAATGTCACTGTTAACAAATCTAATCTTTCCCTAGTTCATCTATCACTGTGCCAACTAGACATCGTTTTGTATGATTAATTGCCTGTGGAATCAAATAATAAACTGAATTTGTTTCATTTGGGTACATTATCCAAACTGGACTTTTGGATACATCATCATTTCTGTGATCTTTAACTTGTCGGAAATGCCAGAATACAGGTAATAACAGTAAAAATACTGACGCTGTATGTTAGTGGTTTCCTTGACTCATTACAGGATAGAGAATAAAGTCCATACTTCACTCTGGAAAAATGCAGCACTTAACACTGAGATGTCACAGAAAGAAATAGGATTTCTGCTATACAGAAATAAAAAATTTCAGTGGGTAATGTGCTGGCAGAGAACAACAAAACACTTTGTACACTGTGTTATTGTAATTTTTTCATTAATAATTTTATTCACTCCTTAGCAGAAGGAAACAGTGTTGATTGTTTAGCACCAGATTATGTGTGTAACTCTGGGCTTTCTTAATGACCTGGAAGTTAGAATTGTAGAATTAAGTCTGTTACTAAATTAGTAGCTTTGTGGTAGCTGCGTGAGTTTTATTCAGAATATGATGGCAGTCCCAGAGAGGTCATGTTGTACCAGAAATACATTGCAACAGACATTTATTTGCTTGCAGAATGAGGGGACTATTCACATCTAGTACTTCTAAGGCACCTTCTGAGAGTATCGCTTACCCTACTCCAAGAAGAGTTTAAAACCTTTTTAGTGGCAAGTGTTACTAGCCACTAACCAGGAGATGTGAAACCAGCAGACGTCTGCCTTCCCTTGGTTTTATGCTGCCATTGTGTGACTGCTTCTCAGCTGAGCACCAACAGGCTTGCACCCTCACTATACGAATCCAGCCTGTCTACCAGAGAAAATAATGGACTTGAAGGAAATCTGAGAGGAACACAGCTGTTTTAGAAAGACAGACAAATGCATACCATGGGAGACTGTGAGGAAGCAGAGTGATTTTTCACCAAACTACATTCATTCAAGCAATCAGATTTCAGGTTGTCTGAGAGGATGAAACTGTAAAGGTCACCAGTTACAATGGTAAAAGATTTAATTCCCTTTTAGTTTTTATCTTCAATAAATAATACACTCTAGCAGTTGCAGTCATCTTTTGAGAGAGTGAAAACGTTGTGCTACACAATTATTGTCAGCTGATATATGCAAGTTTATGACTGTTATTTGCATTAATGTAGTGTATGGTGTATTACTGTGCTGTTGTGCTCTACATCTTGCAAATGCAAAAGCTTTAACTTTAAAGAGTTTGGAAGCTGGATATTGTAATGATACTTTGGAGCAATATAGGGCTTTACAGAGACTTTAATTTCATTAGCACATTGCTGCTGTCAGTGCCAGACAGCTAAATAGTGTGCAGCATTTTAAAATGGAAAGTAGTGTTAAACACGTATCATCAAGATCTCTGCACATACTGAGGGAAGTCAGTGGTTCATCTGTGGAGGTAATGTGATGCTGCTGCAAGAATGTGGGATGGGGATTTGGCAAACCTGGTTTCACTTCCTAACCCAGCTGGAACTGTGTTGCCCTTGGCACAGCCCTTTCCTTTCTGTTCCTCCACCTGCGAAAGGAGAGGGTGGGGTCCCTTGTAAATGCTTTAAGATCTGCAAAGGGAAAATGGAAGCTATCCTTATGGTGACTAGGTCTATCCTTAGCCACCATTTAAAATAGCTACAAGGAAGGTTCTCTATGGGAGCAGACACTTGAAACAAGAGTGTCCCGCACTTCAAACATGGGCACGTGCAGGATGTGAATATGAAGCTGTACAATCTTGAGAGGATAACGTCCATGAAATAATCTGCTGTTGGATCTAAAGAAGCCAAAGCTGCTTTGTCAGTTGTGTACATGCTACGTTGCGTGACAGGGAGCTGCTGTGTGACTGCACAACCTCCCTTCTGTCCTTGTGACTGCAATGAGCCCTGGCACCATAGAAATACCCTACTGCACTGCAAGATTCACCTTACAGAGTAAACAACACTGGGATCACACAAAAGCAACTGTACAGAAAGGGATACAGGGACAAAGGGTGCCTGAATAGGAAAGATGCAGAAAGGCACAAAATGAGTCACAAGGGACAAATTGTAATGACAAGTTTAAAAGGATGTTAGAAATGGGGGAAGGCTGAAGGAAGGTCTGCTGCTTAGTGGGGAGCGAGAAGAAAAGCAGGTGACACCAAGATTGACATATTCAGTGGTTTTCAGTCATAGACAAGGTGCTGGTACCCAGAAACTTAGCATGCTTCATTTTAACAGGTGTGTAGAAAAGTCCAAAATCAAGGACAGAATACATTTAAAACATTTAAGAAATGTAGATATATTGAAATAAACCAGGCCTGCTGAGCTCTGTGCTAGCAAATTTAAAGCACTGGAGCAGTCTTAGAAGTGCTAGCAATAATCTTTGACAGCTGCTAGAAGAAAAATCCCAGTGGATAAACATAGTACCTGTCATTAAAAAGGAGAAAATTAAGAAAATAGGGACTTTCAGGGGAGTCAGGTTATGATTGTCACTGAGAAACATTTTAAAACAAATACAGTTTGTTCCTAAACATGTAGAATGCAGTCAGGCCACAAAAATTTTTGAAGAACAAATCCCGTAAAATGGATCTAATCTCTTAAAACGAACAGTCTAGTGCCATAGGCACCTACTCCTATTGCTGCTGGTGACATGATGTCTCTGGGAGGCGTGCAGGAGGTGCCTCGCTTTCCCCTTCTGTTATGGAAACTTTGTACCCACAAAACACTTCATGTCTGCAGAAGTCCATCCCTTTCTGTGGGTGCTGGATTTACTGGGCAAGTGCTACAAAGATCCTGCATACAGGTGAATCCCTCCCTAACCTCTGACCATATCTGGAGGGAGACGGTCAGCTGAAGCCCTGCTGCTGTGTTGTTAGGACAAGGCAATTTGCTGCCTACGTAGGTAAGGCAGATGCCTGGCAGTTGGGTATGGGCTACATGCACTAACGTGGAGGATACAGTCCATAAGCTGTGTACATTGGGCATCCCTGACCTAGCTGGTATATGGTAAGCATCAGATGTGAGTAAGGCTTTTTAAAAGCTTTTGATGTAGTCCCACGTGATGTTATGTGCTGAACTTAAAAAAAATGAGGCCAGGCTAAAATCTCTCTGCAGTCTGGTAGGTGCACAAGTGGTTGAAATGCCACTTGTCCAGAGTAATTATCAATGATTCACTGTCAAACCAGGGGAATGTTGTAAGTGAGGTCCCACAGGGGTCTGTCTGGGGTCAGTTTTATTCAATGCTTTCATTAATGACTTGGATGAGAGTAACGATTTGTATAGAGAGTAAAATTTGTGGATGACATCAAGATGGAAGGGTTTGTGAGCACTTTGGCGAACAGGATTAGAATTTAAAATAATCTTGCTACACTGGTGAAATGCTCTGAAATCAATAAGATCAAATTCAATAAAGAATGCAAAGGACTCCTCTTAGAGGGAAGAAGTCAAATGCAGAGGTGCAAAGTGGAGAATAGCTGGCTAGGCAGTGGTACTGGAGGCAAGGGTCTGGGTGTCTGGGTCCTACAGTCAGTCAGTCATGAACTGAAGATGAGTCAGTAGTATAATGCTGCTGAAAAAGAATTCACCCCTACAACGACTTTACTGCCCCATAAGCTGAACAAAAGTAATTCTGGTGAATATAAGGATAATTACTCGGCACTACTCAGCACTAATTACTAAGGTTTGTGCCCAGTTTGGAATACCATAAGAAAAAAATAAAGCAAGAATGACTAGAGAAGAGGAAAAGGAGTGATGAAATTTATTTAATCTAGAAAAAAAGGAAACTGAGCAATAACCTGATAGCATTCTTTACCTGTGTAGAAGACTTGCAGACAAAATCAAGTCTTCTCCACACCAACAAAATGTAAAATGAGAACTGATTTGCAGCAAGAGATCATAATTTTCTCAGTATATCTCAGCATTTGAAGAGGTTTCTTAAAGAATTCCTATCATCAAAGTTTTAGAAGAACAAGACAGACAAACTTTTTTCAGGAATATGCTACACAGAGTTGGTTCTTTCTCAAAGGAGATAGGACCTTTATGTTTCTTCCAACCTTATGTATCCATGATTTTTGTCTAGCAGCTTAAATCACAAGAGATAACAAAATTCTTAACAATCTAATTCTGCAATTCAGTATTAAAGTGTGTAGTCAATACCAGTCAATTAATTCTGAGCTCTTGCAAGATAGTGGTGCACAGAACCAAAAAGCTAATATACTATAATATTTTGTTATGGCACAGATTCTTCTACTAAAGGGCTCAGTCCTAAGAATCTTCACAAATGTCTTTGGAGAATTATGTTACCTTTACTCAGGCAAAATAAAGGCTACTCATGTCTGTATAAAATTGAAGGATTGGGCTTCTTTATGTACTACCGGTGCACACAGTGCAAAACCATTTATCAACCTGGTGATATACGTCATTGACTTTTTTTCACTGGTATTTGTGGACTGAGTCCATCTAAAACTAAATCTTGATCCAATTCCATGTGTGAAAAGAAATACTGCGAACACTTGCTTTTGCACTTGTGTAATTCGTGCTGACCACTGCCATGCAGAACTGCACCGTGCCGACTGGGCGCCAGAAGGACAGGCTGGGTGGGCAGCTCGCCCCGGTCTCCACAGCTCTGCTGGGTACAGGACTTGCTCAGGTTGCAGCAGCTGAGGATCTGGCCTGCAGCATCTCTAGAGCACTGTTTTGCAGCTCTGATAATAACGTCATGAAAGGCCGCGATTTATTTTTGCCATGTACCCTCTGTTCTAGCATTTTGCCTTCTTCTCTTCTATTCCCAGAATCCTTGACTTTAGAGTAGAAGAAATGTTGTAAAATCGAGCAAGCAGCAGTGAAATGCCTTGTTCTTACCTGAAGTTTAATTTTTACCCTTCTTTCTCTCCTGAGGAAGTTTCAGATGGGAAAGAGCTGGGAAGCTTGCCTGGGTGTAAGTATAAGGAATGAGAAAGCTTTAATTTAGCGACCGAAACTGAGATCTGCAAAATCAATTCTCTTTTGAGGTAGTCAGGCTAGGCACCTGGCTGAAGGGTCACTCTAGGGATAGGGTTTTAGGTTCCAGATTCAGGTAGAGAAAATCACAGAGCTACTTACCACTGTGGGAGGAGCTAGGCAGGGGCTGTGACAGGGTTAGAGCTTGGGTTAGAGTAAGAGAAAAAGACAAGGAACAGAGTGATAGTGAGGTGGGGCTGTCAGGCAGCTACCAAAGGAAGCTGAGGGCTGCAAAAAGAGTTCTCATCTGAGGAATTTATTGTCTGGGTACAGCTAATCCTAACCCTGGAGTGCTCTGGGAGGGCTGAGGTTGGCCTTTGGGAGAGGATGTGTAGCAGAATCCAGCTTCTCAGGACAAAGCTGACCAGGAAGAAGTAGTAACATGAGGGTGGCTGGAAAGAGCCCAGAGCTCAGGTTTGAGTTTCTCCTAGTCTCATGGAGTGGGGGTTGGGGTAAGGTGGCCACAGGGAGTCTGCAAGAGAGGAATGACCAGTCACTTCTGAGCAGAAGCCTGCAGTTAGCTCCACAGGTTACTCAAAATCCTGCAGAAACCTGGTCTCTGCCCCACACCCTTTCTCTAACCCTGGCAACAGAGGCTGGAAGAGAGAGCTGTGTGGACGTGACTGAAAAGGACAGACGAGGTGCTGGCCCTTTTGGAGCCCAGATATCATCTTGGCTTCCTCTTCTCATGTCTCTCCTCATATCTCCACAGCAAACCTCCACCCCAATCCGTTCTGCAGCCTGGGCGGGGGGTACCTTGGGGCTACCTTCAACCCTGCTTCTGCCTCTTCAGTCTTCTGTTTTGCTTCCTTCATCCTGATCTTCTTGCTTACTGTAGTCTTGAAAGTCAAGTCTGGCTAAGTGCAGGTGGTAAGTGCTGCTGTAGATCTACTTACCCAATCTTCTGACCAACCCTTATGTGCATTATGATCATATAGTACTTAAGAGAAAAATCATCTGAACTTCGACTCTGAAACTGTAAAAGAACGAGAACAGCAGTAAGATGTCAGAGTCTAGCACCAACATCTATTTGGCTTTGGAGAGCGCTTGTCTCAGTGGCTGAACAAAGTGGATTTAATTTTATGAAGAGATTGCTTCTGATGGAGACACAGAACTGTTCACCAGGGGAAAGGCTGGATAGTTATATCTGCTCTGATTTGTGGTTAGAGTATTCCCCATCCAATGCTAGTGCCAGCTGTGCAGGTAGGTAGTGGAAAGAAGGCTCTATTTTCTCTAACAAATTGCATTAAGATTACAACAGAATGGGGTGAATGGCACAAGGATACATTCAGTATCTCACAAAGTTAAGGTCAGCTGAAGTGCACAGCATTTTATATTTCCTCTTGTGAAAACAGAGACAGAAACAGAAAAATGGAGCTCCAGGGGCTAGGTTTCATTCATGTCTGGCAGCAGAAGGAACAAGCACAGAGGTTAACACCTAATCACACAGAAGCTGGTTAGTGTTCTTACCCCAGTGAATATCTCCCCCCTGGCCTCTACAGCTTTGGCTGAGAGCAGCAATCCCAGCCTCTCCTGGTTTATGCTGTGTGACACTGAGTGCACATGTACTTGGCTGCAGAAGAGAACTGGTCTTTGGGCTCATCTCAAAGAGCAACTTTTTCATTGATGATACTGTTGACTTTAGTCACAACACTCAGCCAAGTAGAGACTCCATCATCTGGCTGTACATGGAAGAAAAGTAATAGGATTTCTTCACTTCCCTGATTTATGGAGGAGACAGGAAAGCCCTGATTTATTAAAACAAAATAAGTATTTCTCCAAAATAAAGAACTATAGAACTTCACTCAGCCAAGCATTTCTCAAGCTACAAGAAGACAAAGAAGTAGCAAGAGACTATGAATCAAATAAATTATTTTTTTATATCTCTTCTGTAGCTGTATCTGTGCCTTCCATCTGCAAGACTCTCTTTCCTGTTCAGCTATTCAGTTTGCAGAACAGAAACATTTGAAAACCTGACTAAATTGAAGAATGTTAGACTCTGTTTAAAAAATGCCTATAATATCCCTATTTTTTGAATTACCCAGCAACTAGTTCAAATACTTAGTATAGAGTGCATTTATTTTGTTGAACTCTGTAACAGTCCAGTGACAAATTATGGTGAATATCATTCTTTTTCTTTCATTCTGTGGTGAAGAATTTTCCCCAAAGGCAGATTTTGCTCAAATTGTAATTTAGGCCAGAAAGTTGTGTAACATTCAACTGCCAGTCATAAACTACGTTTCTGAGAATTGAACAGAAATGACAAAGTACAAAATAAAGTCAAATAATTACACTTTAAGGAATTAGCAACAACAAATCAAATAGGATATTTGATAGCAGAGAAGCAGGATGAGAAGCAAATGCACAAAATGTTTCTTCCTTGATAGCGGCACTTTAACCTTTTCATATCTTCTGGCAAGCAGAGAGAAGATCTAAGATTGATATGAGAAGATAAGGCCCCTCTGTGCTCTTCACACACTCTCTCCTTTGTATTTTTTGCAGGTCAGCATATCTACTTCCATTCCCTTTTTTTCTTTTCCTTTCAAATTATATTTTTGTCTTCAGTGAAATCACACCTGAAATTTTGGACTTTCACTATTACCCAATGAACCCCCCTCAAAATGTTGCACCTTGAAGCTCTTCGTTTACTGCCAACTCACAACTCTCCCTTGCTAGATTACCCAGTGTTCCAAGTCCTGTGTTCCAAGGCCCCTCTATTCTTTCTTTGCTATTCTTGTAAAGTTTATTAGTGGAAAAGTAGGGATAAATATACACATGACTAGATTGCGTCCAGAGCCAGTGTTTCTCTAGAATGACAATAGCCATGTTTATGCAGTGCTGGGGCCAACCAACCAAACTTTGCTAGAATCTAGCTGCGATTTTGGCAACCACTCAGGTGTTTGTGCCTCTCACTGCCGGCTGCTGTGGGGCTCATTGGCTCTGCTGGAGGCCTGTGCAAGGATGGCTGTCCTTGTTCTAGAGCTGAGCTGGCTTCATTCATTTGCCCTGCTATGGGAGCTAATATGTTACTCTGGAAAAAGAAGGAATGGGGGAGGTGCTGCCTAGACAGCTGAGCTGGACCTGCTGTAGTGACGGTTAGTTTGGAAGCAGCAGTATTATCTCTAGTGATATCAGCCAAAGTCATAGGGGTTGAATTCTTCCATTTTCTGAAGTTTCCTAACCCCGCAGTACCTGGGTGATGAAGAGTTGGCAACATATGTGTAGATGTTGAAGGTTTACATATAGCATCGATAGTGTCTAGACTGTTAAAGGTCTCACACTGTGGCATCCGTGCTGCTGAGATGATATCATCTGGTGCAGCACTGAGATCACTTACAGGAAAATCTTCCCTGGACTTGTCATAGCACCTGTCCTGGCTGCATAATGGTGTTAAAATCAGGCCTCGAAGTACAATCAGCAAATAATGTCAATGAAAATCTTGGAAAATAGCAATAGTAGAAAGAAAAAACATGAAAAATTGTCCACCAACCTGTGCATATTTCTGAGACATTAAAAAATACATTTAATTTCAGCCCTCAGGTGTTCACAAGACACTAAATTAGAAACATAATTATTCAATGCATTACAGTGAAGAGAAGTAGAGAGAGAACCCCATTTAGTGGTAAGGGAGCAAATAGCTGTGAGTAAACTGTGCTGACAGCCTTCCAGCTGTATCAAGGTTCATTTTCCTAAACAGTTTTGGGGCAGATTAAATAGGTGGGGCTGAGCTCTATGGCGACTACTGCCTTTTCTGTGGAGAAGACACCATGGACATTTAACACCATGCATCAGGAGAAAGATATCTTCTAATATTGATATATTTATGTGTTCCCAACCTCTAGATATGTTGGTTCCCCAAGTCATCAGTTAAGACATGACTGGTAATGAGTTTCGTAGACGTGCCATGATATCTGGTGTGTCAGCTAGAAAACAATGTCACCGATGACATATCTGCTGTTACCAGTCCCAGTGATGGTATGAAAGTAAGACCCAGGTTTTTTCGCTGATGTTTAAACGTGTTCACTAAAACTTATAAAACAACCCCTGATATTTTCACATCTCACAGAGGCATAGCGCTTGAGATACCAGACCTGTGGTATACAGTTTTGCTTCTACTGGGAGAACATTAGCACCACCAGCAGTGGCCTTATGTTATTTACAAAGTCCTGCTTATCTGCAAACTCCTCTATTATTCACACATCCATGGCAGCCAGGGTCAGGTCCAGTGGCAGTGAGTCAGGGAAAACACACGTATTTCATAGCAGGAACGTGGACAATGTGCTGCTGGGCAGCCTCCCTGGTGCATCAGCTGAACTGCTCTGAAGGAGACAGATTATGTACAACAGATTATATACAACAGACTTATATGCAACAGGATAAGACTTCACAGTTTATCAGTTTAATAGTAAAGCAGATGGATTTTAAAGAATTGGGGACTAATTGTCTTAAGTTGTGGTTCCAAGAGGAATCATGCGAGGCTTTAAGTACCAAGCAGTGGGGAATTGAAGTACTGCAGCTGTATGATGAAAGGCACTGAAGTAGTACAACTCACTTGACTGCTTCATATTTGTTCTAGAAATTTTGAAGCGATAACTTTGTTTGCACAGACTGTATTCCAGATCAGGTATTCGCTGTCCTCTTAGCACTGGTACTGAATGAGGAATAACTCAGAGAGGCGTTATAAAGCATTGTCAGTGTGATTCATGTTCTGGGTGCTCCAGCTAACTAGGCAGAAATGTAATTTCCTCCCTGATCCCGATCAGCTTTCTTTTCCCAAGTGCTGTAGTGGTCCAATATTAATAATATGGAACCAGAGCCTTACAGACAGCAAACAGATTGAGTAACTGTACAAATGAATACATAATAAGCCACCAGAAATCACAACAGAATTTGGGCACAGTAGTTTCAATACTCCGATGTGGTAAAATAAGGCTGCGACTGTTTGTGTCAGCTGATCAATTGACATAAATTATATACATGATTTCAGCTTCATTTAGTCTTTTCACCATTACTACTTCTAGAACCCCAGGGATAATTGTATTTCAAGAAAACAAGTAAACTTTTCCAGTGTTTGACAAAGTGAGATCTCTTTTGAAAAGACAGTCCTTTTCAAAGGCATTCGCTGCTCTAAACATGAGGTGGTGGCTCATAACATTCTTACAAAAAGCCTTTTAAAATTGACTGGCAGATTCAGCCCCACCTCGTTCAATTATAAGAAAGCAAATGGGCTGCAAAGAAAACCTACTTAAAAAGTCTCCCAGCAGGCCCTTTGGTTACTACCCAGTGTGAGTTACAAATTAGGTAATAGGAAAAGCAAAGAAATAACAGGCTTTAATAATGTTAGGCCTAAGCTAGTATTAGTCCACTTCTTATTAGAATCATATTAACACAAAGACAAAACCTTAGCACAGCTTACTTGAATAAGTTGAGCTACGTGGGAACATAGACTTCAGAACATTTTTTAAGTCACATTGCCCTGTGATCTCTCTATAAAAAATATAATTATCAGAGTCTTCAGCACACTAACACAAGTAGGGTACTTTTTAAAGCATCAGAACTCAAACAGACTATCAAAACTGATTTAAAGACTGACCTGCTTAAATATGAATGTTAATTCTTGAGTACAGGTAGATTGCATTTAGCATTCATGCAATGCATACCCTTCCTCACCCCCTCCAGCACTTTTATAATTGACTAAACACTGCTAACTTAAATCATGAATAACCAAGAGTGACAGACTTGGCAGAAAAGGCAGACCTCACAGAAAGCTGAGAGAATCGTCTTCTTGTGAATGCATTGTTTTTCAGGGATTTGTCCAGTTTGCTCATTAACACAATGCATCATTTTGGTCATGCTTGCTTGCTCCTAAACACCTTATTAGTTAAATGAAGATAGTGCACTACTGCTGCATCTTTTGGAGGCCGCTGACTTTGCAGACAGGGCTGAGCCACTATCTTTGCAGATGACTCTCTTCACCAAGACACCAGTACTCCTGTGCTGGAGGTTTCCACATGATAGCAAAGCTAGCAAAGGGGATCCTCAGACTCACCTGTGCAAAGGCATCTGCATGCAGCTGCTTTGAAGCTGAACTGTGCTAACGTTGGTGATTTTACACCAAAGCAGATTGAGCAGTGCTCACGTATTTGACTGCGCCTGATGATGAGCTGGATGGGACCCTTGTACCAGTGAGTGGTTACACGTAGGGAGCCACAATAGCATCTTCAGGTGACAAAGCTGGGGCCAGAAGACTCCTACTGTTGGTGCTCTCAGCCTAAGGGTAGTGACACTCTATGCACTCATCTACTGGGTAAAGAGACATGCTTAAATCAGTTTTGGTTTCCTGTTCCTCAGCTATCGGAGCCTTTCTATCAGTTATTACTTTAAACAACTGTAAGTGCAGTAAACAGCTGGCAAAAGGTTATTTGGGTTTGTACCACATTCATCAGATTAACCACTTTGAAACTTTTGTTTACAGTAAAGCAGAGGCTATTATATTGCCTTGCGGATTTAAGGCAGCAAAATCGAGCCCATGGGTTTTAGTGCCTTCAGTTACAGGCAGCAATATCTGCTGGTTTGCTGAGTTGGCATTATTGGCATGAATATATATGATCATGTCACCTGAGGGACATGAACACGACTGTATGGAGGCAAGTAACTTCAGCTGTGTACTCTGGGTTTATAACAGAGCAGCTCAGATAATGCCAGCAGAGAGATTAACTCCAGCTTGGATTCCACAAATTCTTCCTCTACGTGTTCCACTTTTCTATCCCAAAACAGCCTCCTTGGGCAAGACTGGAGATGCTTTTGAATACTCTGGAGTGATTAATCCCACTAAATGTTGACTGTCTAACCCATTAGCCCAGCAAAGATTTTGGCAAAGGGGTGCCATTTTAATGAAAAACAAATTATCAACCACGAGATCTACTGAGATATGAGGAGAACTAGCAAGACCATTAATCATTTCATTCACAAAGAAGAATATTTAGAAATTCCCCTGAAGTAATTTGATGGCTCCTTTGTAGCCTGTCCCCTTTTTCTGAAGTATGATCTGTCTGTCTTTGAAGACTGGACTAGATTTGCCATCCTGGATAAAAACCTCTGCTTCATGTCTTCCTAACATACAAGTTTAGTTCAGTATAGACCTCAGCTTTGTACTGTCCTGACACCTACGTAGGGGATATCTTTTCTAATGGGGATTTTTAGTTGCCTCTGCAATATTATACTAACCGTATGATGATAATAAAAGCAATGAGATGGCCTGAAGCTTCATGGGGGACTATCTGACAAGGAAAAATTTTGGAATTAAAAAAACCCCACAGGTTAATTTCACAGTCAGAACTTCTCCACATGAGAGGATTTCCACTGAAATGAGATGCTTCTCTTTAACTGCTTCACATTATCTACTCTGGAATAAGTAGAGATAAAAAGCAGTGGCCTTTTATCTTGCTGTAAGTAATTGTTTCGTTGTGGTGGTGATTTCTTTCAAAGTACTTCCTCAGTGCTGCAAACTAGAATTTTGTGCTCCTTGGGGCTGATGGGGACACAGTGCATTTTGGGATTGTGCCACTGGAATTAGCAGCATATTTTGTTGTTTGTCACTGTAAAGCTGCATTTGCCATATTCTCTCACATAAGAGTAAAAATACCATGATTTGTCTTTTGCCACAAGAGTTCATTGCTGTCTGACTTCAAATTTGTGGCTCAGGACAAAATAGTGATTGATGTGGATAGATACAGGACATACTTCTTCTAGGTACCCTGTTCCTGAGCAGTCAGAAGGCGGCAGCAGCATCTCCTAGATTATCTGCAGTGGAATTTACCAAATCAATGGGCTGGAAGGGACCTCAAAGTTCATCTGAGCTATCTGCCTGCCCCTAGGTTCAACTGTCCTATTTCAGTCTTCACTCAAATCTTCTAGAAGCCTGCACTGTCTAAAACTCCATAGCAGTAGAGTAAGAAAGCAAAGAGCAAGAAGTGTCACTGATCTCTGAAAAGCTTCACATTGGGTATGGCCCTTTTCAGGATCAGGGAATGCAAGAACAGCAACACTTCTGTGGTAGATCAGTCAAAGGTCTGGCTACCTCAATACTGTGTATCTAAAATGTTGAAATAGGGCACGTATGTTGAAAAAGGCCTTATAAGGAATTTCTCCTCTGATGAAGACGGTATTCAGACTATCTTGCTTAATAACACCAATAGATCTATTCTGCATTACCTTTGTAATTCCTTTTTAAAACTGTTTATGCTTTTAACCTGCACAATACCCTGTTCAATTAAGGTTCATGATTCAAGTCTGACTTGAAAAAAACCCTTAATTTTCTTTATTTGAAACTAGAGCCCTGAAGTCCTTTGACTATTGATTTGTGAAAAATAGTGACAGACTGTTCCCTGCTCACCTTTCACAAACCATTTGGAAGCTGAAGATTCCCACAGTATTTAGTTTGCCACCATATGGGAGCCACTCTATGCATTTATTGTTCTGAAATATTTCTTCTTCCTTCCTGTGCTCTTTGTGAAAGCAGGTGATTAGAAATATCTTGTACCGGGTTTGCGTGGCAAGGTTTTGGTTGCAGAGTGGGGGGCTACATGGGTGGCTTCTGTGAGAAGCTGCTAGAAGCTTCCCCCATGTCTGATAGAACCAATGCCAGCTGGATCCAAGATGGACCCACCACTGGACAAGCCCGAGCCCATCAGTGATGGTGGTAGTGCCTCTGTGATAATGCATTTAAGAAGGGGGAAAAAACAACCTGCGCAATTGCAGCCAGAGAGAGGAGTGAGAATACGTGAGAGGAACAACTCTACAGACACCAAGGTCAGTGAGGAAGGAGGGGGAGCAGGTGCTCCAGGCACCGGAGCAGAGATTCCCCTGCAGCCCCTGGTGCAGACCATGGTGGGACAGGCCGTGCCCCTGCACCCATGGAGGTTAACAGTGGAGCAGAATCCACCTGCAGCCTGTGGAGGATCTCACGCCAGAGCAGGTGGATGTGCCTGAATGAGGCTGTGACCCTGTGAGAAGCCCACGCTGGAGCAGGCTCCTGGCAGGACCTGTGGTTCCATTGAGAGAGGAGCCCACACTGGAGCAGGTTTGCTGGCAGGACTTGTGACCCCATGGGGGACCCATGCTGGAACAGTCTGTTCCTGAAGGACTGCACCCCATGGAAGGGACCCACGCTGGAGCAGTTTGTGAAGAACTGCAGCCCATGGGAAGGACTCATGTTGGAGATGTTCATGGAGGACTATCTCCCTGTGGGAGGGACCCCATGCTGGAGCAGGGGAAGAGTGTGAGGAGTCCTCCCCATGAGGAAGAAGGAGCAGCAGAGATGACATGTGATGAACCGACCACAACCCCCATTCCCTGTCCCCCTGCACCGCTGGGAGGGGAGGAGGTAGAGAAATGGGGAGTAAAGTTAAGCCTGGGAGGAAGGGAGGGGTGGGGGAAGGTGTTTTAAGATTTAGTTGCTATTTCTCATTATCCTACTCTAATTCGATTGGTAATAAATTAAATTAATTTTCCCCAATTTGAGTCTGTTTTGCCCATGACAGTAATTGGTGAGTGATGTCCTTGTACTTATCTCAAGCCAGGAGCCTTTCATTATATTTTCTTTCCCCTGTCCTGCTGAGGAAGGGGAGTGATAGAGCGGCTTTGGTGGGCACCTGGCATCCAGCCAGAGTCAACCTACCACAATCTGCTGCATTCAGGATGGGAATGCATGATAGATTTTTACAGTGGTATGATCATTTTTACTGTTATTTTCCTCTGCTCCTTTTCTAACAATGCTTAATATGCAATTTGCTTTTTTTGATCACCGAAACTTGCTCCAAGTCCACTTTCCTGAGTGGTAACAGCTAATTTATGTCCCATCACTATATATGTATAGTTCATACTTTTTTTCCTGTGTGTTACACTGCATGTATTCGCACTGAGTTTCATCTGCTACTTTGTCACCAATTAGTAAAATACAGCAAGAATCCTTTTTGCACATCTTCACAGTCAGCTTTACTCTGAACATCTGTGCCATCTGCAGACATTGCAACTTCACTCTCTACCTTTTTGCTATGTAATTTGTAAACATCTGGTACAGCACAAGCCCCAGCATAGATTTCCATAGTACTCCTGTCTTTTATTTCCCACCTTTTAACTGGGGAGTGTGTGACAGTTTATTAAGATACCTTCTCTCTTCTCAAGAGGCTTAGCTTCTTTGAGAAACTTGTTGAAACTTTGGCAATTGAAGTATATTACATCAAATTAATCCCTCTTATGCTCATTGACTTTAAAAAAGACCCTAATAAAATGGTAACTCAAAAATTCCATTTATAAGAACCACAACCTTTTCCCGTTGTGTCATACTTTGGCTTTATGTATGTTAAATGTATTCATTATCTTAGTTTCTACTAATTTACCTTGTACAGGCAGAAGTGGAGATTGGTTGAAGGGGATTTTGCAGCAGAATTGGGATGACCAGTGATGGCTGAATGACTTCAGACTGTCAAAGGATATTTTCCTGGAAATAAGCATACAGGAAACTCACAATGTCTAGTTGCTTCTAGTTAATTACAAGGAGATTGAGACTGAATGGACCACTGTGGGTGGCTGTGTTGCATGCTGCCATGAAGAGGTATCTTCTCTGCCTATCACATGTTGTCCAGCCATGGGAAGTTAGAAGCAGCTCTGCAAAAATGCTGTTCCCTGTTTTCAGCACATACTGTTTGTCTCCATACCAACCCACTGAGTTTAGAAACAAAAGGAATATGTCTCTTCTAACTCTTATTCTTGATAGCAACAGCAATGTGAATCTGTTTGGGAAAGATAGTGAGTGAATATTTATAATCTATCATCTATTTTCCCTAATGAAAACAAAACACAACACAAATTTTCGACATGGTTACTAGTCTGAAGATGAATGCTATTAGCATTTGTCTTCTTATCCCTCTACAATCATGGCTAAGGAAATCTTTCCTTGGACAGAAAAAAAGTAACCCCTATGTGACCATTACTGAAGCATCTGCAGCATGACATTAAGTTTTCTCTTTAGGAATTATAATTGAGTGCTATGCCCTGCATAACACTGAGACCAAAGGTTAGAGGTCAAGGTTGCTCGACAGAGGTCCAAAGACTTTCAGAACAGGTTGAACAGCCCACAAGACACCATCCTGAACAACAGCTGCCAGCAGCATGCAATCTGAAATGCCTGGCACACCTGCCACGAAGAGAGAACATGTTGTTTTTAAAATACTGCTTGGAAATTTTAAGTTGCAAAGCATTTCTTTTTTGTGCTCTGCATGTCCATGTGGGTGTTAAAATGGAATAGTGCATGCCAACCCACCAGGTGCGAAGGGGCTCTGCGTGATGGATCAGAGGGACCATTTTGCAGCCTGCACGTGCTTTTATGAACGCTGATCATTGTTTATCTGTAGCACAGTGGATGATCTATGTGAGAGCCTTCAATGAGAGGTTGAAAACCCAGAAAGGTTTTCCATGCATTCTCCAGATTTTTTCCCTCAGTGAGACTTTACTCTTTTATTTCTAACTGTGTACTCGGTGTGAATGCTCTGCCTTTCAGAATTAGCAGCTTCATTATCTATATAGATTTGTTATCAATTTTAGAAACAGCTAATGAGAAGAAGGTAGAAGATGCTTAATCAGTAAACAAGATGTGGCTTCACTAAGCAAATAAAATAAGACTCTGTTGTCCTTGATGTGCATCAAAACAAATATCACCAAAGGTGCATACACACATTTTTGAGACCATTTTGAACTATGCAAAGAGGGAAATTAAGGGGGTAAGTGGTAAGAATATAGTGTAGCAGTTAAGGATGAGTTAAATTTAATGTAAGAACTTCTTGTGGGAAGGTTTAGGGTCTTGGTGAACAGTCTCTTATTGGGGATCACCCACATATTGAGGGACTGTATCAGATTCATAGCATCTTTGGGAGCAGTTTGGTGTCTGTCAGAGTAAGCTACGTTGTGACTGGGGTAGCCAAGTGACAGATGCCTTTTCCCAGTAGAATAAGTACTAGGGACTAGTAGGATCAGGACTTGCAAAGTTTTGTGATATATCTCAAAGTTTTGAGATGACAGAAGTAATGGGAGGCAAAGGGATGACAGCTTTGTCAGGCCTTTCTTTACAGTAGTAATAATGACCTACGGATAATGCTCCTGCTCTGTCACACTGTCTCCATAGACACTAGTTGCCCCCTCTGTTCTGGCTAGACTGTGCTCTGTTATCTTGAGGCTGTTTCTGGCAGCTGCCAGATCAGATTGAAACCCTTTTTCTTTCACTAGTGCTTCCGTACATTCTTTTCTTTGCTCTTATCCTTTTTACTTCCACCTGTTCTTCACTTTCTATAGTTTGAGAAATTCTGTGTATCAGAGAGCTGGAGGCTCCCATGAGATCCCTGAACTTTGTTTCACTTTTTATTTTCAGTTCACTTTAAACTGTGTGATGATTAAGCCTGATGCCTCTAAGGGATGTTACAGGTGCTGAATTGGCAAAACTTAAAAGGCTGGTGCATGGGTTTGAGGGTTGGTTTTGGTTTTTTTTTCATCCCATAATTTTCAGTGACCTATGGTGCTGCTTGAAATCTTGGGAAATTTTGGAGATGCCTTTCTCCAGATTCTGAGGTTTCTTAACACAGATAGTTTTCTCTGGTCCATGAAACTACCAAGGTGTGTGCTGGGTCACTGGTATGGGAACAGGGAAAAGATGACCCTACCTTACAGTGAGGAACTTCACTGAAGGACTTGCTCTTTGTTGTGCCACTCTGGCTGTTCTGCACTTGGGAATGATCATGGGAGGTTTGTCCTTTGCACTTGTGTGGTGTATTGCTTGCTTCTATTTTGGATGTGACCACCACACAAAACTCTAAAATGCCCTGGTGAAGTCTTGGCTGCTGCAGAAACTACCAGTAGCCACTTACTTAAGACTCATCATCATCTAAGAAGGGAAAAGGAAGAAAAAAAATAATTTTGGCTGTTCTCAAATAAAAGAACAAAACAATTTTAAAACAAATAAAATCATAAATTTGGTACAAGGAAGAAACTCCTAAAAAAATTTACCTTGGACCCTTTGTCAACACTGAACTAATGGGTGCAAAAGAAAGAAAATTAATGATGCTAAAGTGGAAGATTGATTTCTGTTGCTATAACATTTCTCCCAAAACATTATTCAAGATTAACATGATGATGTAAGAAGCCAGCACTAATTTTTGGTATTACCCTCCTCATCAAATCATACATGGGATAATCATACACGGGTTGTTTTAGATAAATTTTAGTTAAGGAACTGTCCTGGTTTCAGTTGGGATAGAGTTAATTTTCTTCCTAGTAGCTGGTATAGTGCTGTGTTTTGGATTTAAGATGAGAATAATGTTGACAACACACTGATGTTTTGGTTGTTGCTCATCAGTGTTTACACTTAAGTCAAGGACTTTTCAGCTTCTCATGCTGCCCTGCCAGCGAGGAGGCTGGGGGCACAAAAGAAGCCTGTAGGGGACACAGCCAGGACAGCTGACCCAAACTGACCAAGGGATATTCCATACCATATGACGCCATGCTCAGCATATAAACTAGGGGGAAAGCTGTGTGGGGGCTGTAGCTCGGGAACAGGCTTGGCGTTGGTCGGTTGGTAGTGAGCAATTGTTTTTCATTTGCATCACTTGTTTTTCTTGGCTTTTATTTCTCTTTTTGTTATTTTCCTTTTCATTACAATTTATTATTATTATCATCATCACTATTATATTTCATTTCAATTATTAAACTGTTCTTATCTCAAACCACGAGTTTTCTCACTTTTACTCTTCCAATTCTCTCCTCCATCCCACCAGGGAGGGGAGTGAGCAATGGCTGGGTGGTGCTTAGTTGCTGGCTGGGGTTAAAGGAACCCAGGAACCCAGAAAATAACTTGATGTGATAAGGACCAGAATAAGTGGCATGGGGGACTAAGATCAAGGACAGCCTCCACTGTTGAAGAAGACTTGAAGCAAGCTGAGTGATAAATACATATGTTATGGGATATGGATTTAGGACTTATTTGGTCAGTGAAATAGGAGCAAGCAGGAGATTTTCTTGACCATGGTCAAGAAGCATTTTGAAGACTCAGAGGGAAGCAGTAACATGAGGTTGTCAAGGAGCTGGGGAGGAACAAAACTCTCAGCTGAGCTGTTGGTGACCTGAATGCTCAGGCAGCGGAGATGCAGGGCTGGGTGCCCAGGCTGGTGTGAGAGGAAAGTGGGTCACTGTTCTAGGAGACAGAGAATTCCTGTATGGACTCTTGGATGGCATCACAGTCTCCTTGATGTCCTAAACTCTTGCCATGTCACTGTCAGAGTAACATGTCAGGAAACTATCTCTGTAGTCTGGCCAGGTGCCCTGAGAATTGCTGGTCTTGTCTATGTTGTTTCCAGAGCACTTCAAATCCCATGACTTCATATGGCCCTGTAAATTGTCCTTCTCATGCAATGTTCAGCTTCAAAATTGTTCTCTAAATTCTACACCACCTTTTCCCATAAGTTCAAGTCTAGAAGGTGTGTTCCATCAGAAATATGATCTAGAGGTAGGGTAGACAAAACACTCTGATGGGCTAGCAAGGCGATGATTCAGGGACTTAGGAGTGCACAAAGGGAGAACTGATGAGCGTGAATAGACAGAGACATCTAAATGCTGTCATGTTAGAGCAGGATAAACAGAGAAGCCCAGAAGCAAGTAGTATCAAAACACCCTGGTCACATTGTCTTTTCTCTCTCTGTGCATGTGCCTCATTTCTCATTGGCTATCAAGCTCTCTAAAATAAATGCTATACAAACCCATTCAAATAACTAGAAAGGTAAACACAACCTAGTTAACTATAGTTTAAACTTTGTGCGGAGGGAGTTCATCCTGATGCATGTGCTTATTTGATTTTACATTATTGAAATGAAAGACAATCCAGTATTAAGCAACCAAACAATTTAGACAGTGACAGTTCTGAGACGATTTCTCAAAGTCAGTAACAGTGGCTGAGCAGTGAAGAGCCCATCCCTCTGCTGCTGTTGGCTGGCATAGCTCTACTGAAGCTCATGTTGTTAGCTAAGCATCAATTTTTGCAAGACACGAAAAAAAAGTAGTAAAAGACTCAGGATAAATTAAGAGACTTCTTAGCATTCAGTTTATTCATGTTGGTAGCCAAACAGATATGTTTGCTTAGTCCACTAGGATTCAATATTACCTTTAAGTATATGCTTAATAAGCAGAATAATAATACCTGCAACATTTCTAAGTGGCAGTAACAGTTCACTGGATTAAGAGGCTGAATGTTCCATAATACACAACAGCAATTGCTCATATTATTCTAAGAATTTTGCAGTGATGTAAGTGCCCTTTCCACTGGCTCAGGTATCACCAGGATTTAACAGACAAGCAAGGGTATAGCAGCAGTGGTACACGAGGTTACACCACAGATTCTGAGTTAGTATCACTTACTAATGTAGGAAATGGGAGCTTGCAGTACTGATGACAAAAGGTTGAGCCATCCAGTGCCAATATAAACTATCTTGGCTTTTACTGACAGCTCCTTTTCTTCATTTCCAGAGAAGCATTTCCAAGACACAAGATTTGTATCTTGCTGCTACATGCTTTCTACACACAGTGCTTAAGGGATAATCCCCAATGCACTGTAGTATATGAAGCAATAAATGGCTGCTGAGATTAATAGACTGAGCAAAGCTGAAGCATTTAATCAATCTCCAAAAAGTACTCATTGCCAGAATATTACAGGCAAGAGAATTTATTCCTCATGTATAACAAACCTTAACAGGAAACAGCAAAATTTCTATTCACCAGTGAGGACTTAAACTGCTGAGCTGTCCTCTTTCTTAAGAGGACACCTAAGTATGGGGTGGAGATGAGGGGACTGACTGCAGTCATACCAAGCAGGAAACAGGTACAGTCTTAGACCTGACTGGATAAATCTGCTGCAGGTAAGGGTTTCCATGCTTTATGTGGAATGGATAATGTCCTACTTCTCTGTTCCATGATATCTTTATTTAAGACAGAAGAATAATAACAAGTATTAGAGCCTCTTCCTGGTGTAAGAAAGAGCAGAATATGAGGAGACTTTGGACCTTTTTGATCCAGCCCAATTTAGATACAATTTACAGTAGCTGCCAGACTGCTGCAATTTACAGCACTGCTTTAAAGTTCTTAACTGTGCATCAGCAGGGATTACTACAATGAGGCTTACTCTTATAGACCTTGATGGACACCTTACAGCATCTAGGTAGTAGAATGGTAACAAGAGTAAGGAGCTCCTGTCCACAGGGAGCTCTTGTATGAACACATACGCCTTACCAGCATGGAGGTCAGCAGTCAGGCTTTCTGACTTCAAAAGTTGCCTGTAGGGTCCCAGTTTTCCATAGAAACACATTCAGTGACCTGCCTCAGAGGACAACACACTCCTCTTCCTGGCCTGAGCCACCAAAACAATCCACAGAGTTCAACAAGTCTCTCTCAAAAGAAATTCGTGTTTCATGATAATGATTGATGTAAAGATGTGATCCTTGAGGGGGCAGGAAGAAGATGGGAATACCTTTCCCTACACCTCCCCTCTTCACTCACACACTTTCTCCTGTATCCTTACATTATAAGTTTACTTGTACTTTACCAATATCTGATCAAATGGAGAATTAGAATTTTCACTATGAAACCACTTGTTATTTAACCTGGTCTGAGAAATGCTGGTGCATGGGTTGGATGCTCTGAGAAGTGCTGGTACGGCAGGCCATCTCACACTGGAGTCTTATCTCTGTTTGCACATCTTCTCTAGGTGACATACACCTCCTCTCCTTCTCCATACTATTGTTGCTGGTTGTCCCAGTTGTACATGTCCCCTACCACAGTCTCTTCCAGCCCTTCTTTATGATTTTCAGAATGTCGGTGCTAAACACTTCCAGAAAAATCATGCATGTTAAAGGAAATATATAATCAGTGGTAACTTGAAAATCTCCTATGTGACCAGTTGATGCTTCCTAAAGGCTGTCTGAGAACACTGATGAAGAAGCATCCCTGCTTCAAGCTCAGGTGTTTCAAAAAGCAGATCAATAGACTGGATTGGATATGAATCAGGTTTCTGATACTAATCTTTTCAATTTCACAGAGAGGGGAAAATTATAAAAGCACAATAAAGAGGATAATGGCTGTTCATTTGTAAGGACTTTTAAAACAAACAAATAGACAACAAGCAAAACCAGATTTACCTTGCCATAAATCCAAGGTAATCTGCTTTTCTCTAGTATCTTAGTAATGAATTCTCATTAGTTTACAGATGGGGTTGTGGCACTTAAGTGGATAATATTACATGCCATTGTTTATCTTTCTTCACTCATCTGATGGATGCCCACAGCATCCCTAGGGTGTTCTTACTTTTGAACTCCACGTGACTGAAATATGTATTAACTTTCAGTCTTCTATATAATGTTGTAAAGTCATGATGATTTTTAATGCCTGCAATTGAGAAATTATTTTTTAGAACAATACACAGACTAATCTGAACTGAATGTTAATAGAAAATTGTCCTAGTAAGTTAAATGGGAGGAAGGACTTTCTTAAGGCTTTACTCCAGGTTTCCTTTAGACAGGCTTTATGCTGAAGAGATTCTCCAGATTTTATTTACATCAACATAAACTTGGAGTAAGGGCAGTATCAGGTACTTTATGTTTCCAGCTGTAGAATATGCTCTCCAGAAACATTTTCAGAGCAGAAGGAACTCTAGATATACTTATCTTTCACAAAAGTAGCACAGTAGGAATAGTTGCAAGTTTTATTTCTTTTGCATGAGAAACATGTGAAAACCTTTGGGTGTTTTCTGGAGCCACTTATGTTCATCAATCCTTATCACTCCCAGTTCTGAGACTTTTAAGGGACAAGTTAGAGCCATTGGCGTTGCTAACTCGAAATGGCCTAATGTTACATTTTTTATTTTCTAGTTCTGAAAAACAGTTCAAGACTATATCCACATTTCAGATGTGTATTTTACAGGTGTTCTGAAAAACTCTGTCATCAAAACTTACATCTCTTCCCATGAGAACTTCAGGGATGGAAAATGTCACACTACTGTAAAGAAACAGATTTTGACTGTGACAATCCATAACTACTTTGAAACAATATTACCAATTAGTTTGAACTCAAAGCTTGGCCTGCCTTAAAATTATTTTCTATGACAAGAAATGTGTTTTTCATCTTAAAATCACATTTTAACTTTTTTTTTTTTAAAAAAAGAACATCCACTACTTTTTGCTGAAAAATAGAGTAAGTTCTAACAGAGTAACCATTTAAATGCATGATATTTGAAGTACTGTTGCAAAGAGAAGAGCTGTCCATGTAGAGAAAACAAATTAACAAATGGGAATCCAGTCCAATTCTTTTTTCCGTTGATGAGCAAAGGTACTTAGGTGAGACTGTATACCCTATTTTCAAACTACTGTTGACTTTACATTGCAGATATTCACGAAAAAATCCCAAAGTAAACTATATCATATGCTTTTGGCTTATGATCCATAAAAAGCGTAGAAGGGGGAAAACATTATTCCTATTGACTTCACTGGGAAGAAGAATTAGGTGCTTGGAAGAATACATAACAGTGTCAGAACTGAGGTCACTCAGTCCTTTCCCACATATTTAAAGGACAGTCTTGTCTTCTGACAAAGACATAATTTCTCTGGTTTCTTTAAACTGTACTTAAATATCTACAGCAAGAGAAGTGGATTTGTTATTGCCATATTCAGGAATTGACGCCATAGTAAAATAAGTGTGAAGCTCACTGCAGCCAGAATAATGGCTTTTTATTCTGACTGCATATTAACATTTTTATGCCTACTTTGTAAAAGATGTAATATTGCAAGTACAGGGTGACATGGGCATCAGAGATATTTCCCAATTAGCTGCTTTTATTAATTCAGAGAACCAAGAGCAAGTTCCATCCTGTGCTAGGGCAGGCAATTTTCAGTAGGGGTTTACTCTGACACAGTTACTCTAATGGGAACTTCTTAAAAATCAAAACACATGTTTCCCAACTTCTTTAGGTACATATATGACCATCTAATTGCTCCATGAAGAGCTTTTTGTAATCTCAGCTTTCCTGTTCTTAGCTTGAGGCCCTTTCTTCTTGACCTGCTATTTTCTGAGACTAAATCATTCCCTTCTTTAATTTATGCTGTTGGCTTGATATTATTTATAAACCCTGCTTGTTTCTCCTTTAAGTTTTCACTATATTAGACAATACAAAATTTGCCTTATACTTTCTCCATATAGTACAACTTATTTTCTAGGTTGTCATGGTTTAACCCCAGCTGGCAACTAAGCACCACACAGCCGCTCGCTCACTCCCCACCCCCCCACACCCCCCCCACCCCCCCCCCGCAGTGGGATGGGGGAGAGAATCAGAAGAGTAAAAATAAGAAAACTCTTGGGTTGAGATAAAAACAGTTTAACAGGTAAAGCAAAAGCCGCACGCACAAAAAAAGCAAACCAAGGAATTCATTCACCACTTCCCATCATCAGGCAGGTGTTCAACCATCTCCAGGAAAGCAGGGCTCCATCATGTGTAACGGTTACTTGGGAAGACAAATGGCATCACTCCGAATGTCCCCCCTTCCTCCTTCTTCCCCCAGCTTTATATGCTGAGCATGACATCATATGGTATGGGATATCCCTTTGGTCAGTTGGGGTCAGCTGTCCCGGCTGTGTCCCCTCCTAACTCCTTGACTCTGTGTAAGCACTGCTCAGCAATAAGGAAAATATCCTTGTGTTAGCAGCACTGTTTTCAGCACAAATCTAAAACATATCCCATACCAGCTACTATGCAGAAAATTAACTCCATCCCAGCCAAAACCAGCACACAGGTCTACAATAATTTTTGTTGCTCTGGACCATATTTTTTGGTTCTTTTTTATGGGTGCAAGGATTTTTACACTGTGTGAATTGGAACTGCTCATAATTCCAGGTGTGACTGCTACCTAAGCCATGCATAATCATCTTAACTCAAGATTTACCTATAATCCTCCCCTTTGATATATAACCATGAATACATTTGAACTTTCTGGTAATGGAGCTTCACTGCAAATTTTATTTGGTTTCTTACTGTTCAGAAAAATCCTAATCCAGCCCCAAAGAAGACTTGATATTAAAGCTACTTAACTGATTGGGAGGAAAAAGGAGAACTGAACTGTGCTATAGCTGAAATACCATAAAAGAAACAAAAAAGAAGGGGAACAAAATTCCGGGAGTGTATGTAGAAGCAAAGTTAGAGGAATTTAAGGTGATTCCATCAAATGTTACCAGGTGAACAGGATCCTTCCTTACAGACCAAACTCAAGGTTTCCCACCAGGACAGATCAAACTGAATTTACCACCTCAGGTCTGGGAGGCAACAGTCTGCCTTGACCAGCACCCTCATCAAAGAGAAAACGGGGGATGATTGTAATTGAAATGCAGTGTATCGGGTAGAGGGAAAGACAGAGCAGCTTCTGGATTCATACTCTCCCCTTCCTTTATTCCTCAAGCAGTGGCTACTGCCTCAGGCATCCTTCATCCTCCCCTGGTAGCACTACACCAGGTCCAAAGCTTGTGGTTTGCAGGTATTTTATCATCACTAGCTTACTAGCAACAGCTCCCTTCTTTGTCTATAGCTGGCCATGCTTCTTAATGCATGAGAGCTCAGAATGGCAATATGGACTCATTTGTGTTTGAACCTTTAGAAACATATACTGGGGAGGTTTTCCAGGCTGATCTTTATGTGCCTGCTTCCTCTATTTGAGCTTGAAACATCAATTCGAGCAGGCCATACCCAAGCAGTGAACCTTCAGCCAAATGCTCTTTCTACATATCAGGATGATTTGGTTTGGGCAGCTTAGATGATAACTTTTAGCAGAACAGAAAGAGGAAAATAAAATCTAAAATAATAGGAAATAAACTACTGTCAGCAATTTCTATAACTCAGTGGAGTTTCATATGCAGGAGGAATACAGAGTGATCTTGAGTGCATGGCTGAGACTCATTCTGCTACTGTATTCTGTATACTGGCTACACTGCAGCACACTTGAAGTTTTATGAAGATGAGTCAGGGGCTCCTGAGGTAACAGGAGCCAACAGAGAAATACCGGTGAAATACCTCAAAGGAATTAAGGGGTGTTCCTCTAAGAAGATTACACGGGTGACAGACCAGCTGAAGTGCCTCTACACCAATGCACGCATCATGGGCAACAAACAGGAGGAGTTGGAAGCCACTGTGCTGCTAGAAAGCTAATGCCTAGTTGCCATTACTGAAACTTGGTGAATCAAATCCCATGACTGGAGTGCAGCTATTGATGGCTACAGGCTGTTCAGAAGGGACAGGCAAGGAGGGAGGGGCAGAGGTGTTGCTCCCTATATCAAGAAATGGATAGTGTGCAGAACTGTCTCTGAAGAATAGTCATGAGCAGGTTGAAAGCTTATGAGTGAGAGTAAGGAACCTTGTGGTTGGTATCTACTACAGGCTGCCAGATCAAGGGGAGCCTATTGATAAAGTCTTCTTAATTCAGCTACAGGAGGCATCATGCTTGCAGGCTCTTGTCTTGCTGGGTGACTTCAACCACCTCAACAACTGCTGGAAAAGTAGCACAGCAAGCTGTAGGCAATCCAGGAGACTCCTGGAATGTACTGAGGATAAATTCTTAAGCCAGGTAATAGGCAGCCCTACCAGAGGGGATGTGATAATGGACCTGATGGTCATGATCGCAAGTGAGCTAATTGGAGAGATCAGGATTGGAAGCAGCGTGGGCTGCAGTGATCAGGCACTGGTGGAGTTTGCAGTCCTGAGGGATGTGGGTCAGGCAAAGAGTAAAGTCAGGACCCTGAGTTTTAGGAAAGCGAAATTCCAGCTGTTCAAGGAGTTAATCAATAGGATCCTCTGGGAAGCTGCCCTTAGGCACAAGGGAGCAGAACAGAGCTGGCAGATCTTTAAGGACGCTTTCCATAGAGTACAAGAGCTCTCAATCCCCAGGTGTAAGAAATCAGGAGAGGAAGGCAAGATACTGGCATGGCTGAGTCAAGAGCTGTTGGTCAAACTAAAGGGCAAGAAGGAAATGCACAGGCAGTGGAAGCAGGGACAGGTAACCTGGGAATAGTATAAGAATGTTGCCCAGTTGTATAGGGATGGGGTCAGGAAGGCCGAGTCACTTCCGGAGTTGAACTTCACAAGAGATGCAAAGAATAAAAAGGATTTCTACAGGTATGTCAGCCAGAAAAAGAAGGTCAAAGAAAGTATACCCCCCATGATGAACAAAACTGGTGAACTGGTAACAGCATACGAGAAGACTGAGGTACTCAACAACTTTTTTGCCTCGGTCTTCACTGGCAGTCTCTCTTCCCACACCTCTCAAGTGGATGGACTGCAAGATAGGGTCTGGGGGAGCAAAGTCCCTCCCACTGTAAGAGAAGATCAGGTTCGTGACCACCTACATAACTCTATGAGAACTGATGAGATGCATCCCAGAGTCCTGAGGGAATTGGCTGATGTAGTTGCCAAGCCACTTTCCATGATATTTAAAAAGCCACGGCAGTCAGGTGAAGTGCCCAGTGACTGGAAAAAGGGAAGCATTGCACCCATTTTTAAAAAGGGTAGACAGGAGGACCCTGAAAACTACTGACCTGTCAGCCTCACCTCTGTGCCTGGGAAGGTCATGGAACAGAGCCTCCTAGAAGCTACGCTAAGGTACATGGAGGACAGGGAGGTGAGTCAAGACAGCCAGCATGGCTTCACCAAGGGCAAGTCGTGCCTGAGCAACCTAGTGGCCTTCTATGATGGAGCGACTACATCAGTGGACAAGGGAAGAGCTACGGATGTCATCTATCTGGACTTCTGTAAGGCCTTTGACATGGTCCCCCACAACATCCTTCTCTCTAAATTAGAGAGATGCAGATTTGATGGGTGGACTGTTTGGTGGGTGAGGAATTGATTGGATGGTCACATCTAGAGGGTAGTGGTCAATGGCTCAATGTCCAGATGGAGATTGGTGGCAAGTGGTGTGATATGGACCCTTAGGAGTCCGTACTGGGACAAGTACTGATTAATATCTTCATCAATGACGTAGACAGTGGGATCAAGTGCACCCTCAGCAGGTTTGCAGACGATACCAAGCTGAGTGGTGTGGTTGACATGCCTGAAGGATGGGATGCCATCCAGAGGGACCTGCACAAGCTCAAGAAGTGGGCCCATGTGAACCTCATGAGGTTCAACAAGGCCAAGTGTAAGGTCCTGCACCTGGGTCGGGGCAAACCCTGTTATCAATACAGGCTGGGGGATGAAGGGACTGAGAGCAGCCTTGTGGAGAAGGACTTGGAGGTACTGATGGACATGAGCCAGCAATGTGCGCTCACAGTACAGAAAGCCAACTGTATCCTGGTCTGCATCAAAAGAACGTGGCCAGCAGGTCAAGGGAGGTGATTGAGACCTCACCTGGAGTACTGTGTCCAGCTCTGGAGCCCTCAGCACAGGAAAGACATGGATTTGTTGGAGCAGGTCCAGAGGAGACCACAAAAATGATCAGAGGAATGGAACAACCCTCCTATGAAGAAAGGCTGAGGGAGTTGCGGTTCAGCCTGGAGAAGAGAAGGGTCCAGGGAGACCTTATTGCATACTTTCAATATGTAAAAGGGGGCTTATAAGAAAGACTTTTTGCTAAGGCCAGTAGTGACAGGACAAGGGGCAATAGGTCCAGTCTAAATCTAGCCTCTTTCAGTTTAAAACTAAGGGAGACATTTTTTACGATGAGAGTGGTGAAACACCAGAACAGGTTGTCCAGAGATGTGGTAGATGCCCCATCCCTGGAAACATTCAAGGTCAGGTTGGATGGGACTCTGAGCAACCTGATCTTGTTGAAGATGTTCCTGCTCATTGCAGGGGGGTTGGACTAGATGACCTTTAAAGGTCCCTTCTAATCCAAACCATTCTATGTTTCTATGATTCTGTGAAAAACACAGTGTGGAAGATCATCTTTGACCTGCATATATGCAATGTATGCACTTTTTCTAACTACTCCATCTTTGGTACTTCCTGAAAACTTTGCACTGAGATCCACGCCTCACCCAAACTGGGAGGCAGCAGCTACTTCATTCACCCCATCAGCAACAGCACAGCAGACATCTGCAGAGGACAAACCAGGCATTCCTGAATAAAGTATTTCTAATGAGCATGACTGGAAATCACGTGAAAAGTGACTTAACATTTGCACATCATGTTACAAAAGATATAATTCAGCCACCAGTTAAAAGGATCTTATCAGGCTTTTTAAGAGATGCACATTTTGCACACCACAGAGAGATTTCTCCCCCAAAAGACAGCAGGAAAAAACATTCTAGGTACTGATACAAGAATATTCTCATGAACATCTCTCCTACACTATAACCATCAAGGGTGTTACTCTGGGTATTTGTTTTCTGTCATAAGACATTATAGCTTCTTGAGTGTTTTCAAACCATAGAAACATAAAGCAACATAAGTGTGGTAGGTAGACCTTGACTGGATGCCAGGTGCTCACCAAAGCCTCTCCTCAGCAGGACAGGGGAAAGAAAATATAATGAAGGGCTTGTGGGTCGAGATAAGAACAAGGAGATCACTCACCAGTTACCAACATGGGCAAAACTGACTCAACTTGGGGAAAATTAATTTAATTTATTACCAATCGAATTAGAGTAGGATAATAAGAAATAGCAACTAAATCTTAAAACACCTTCCCCCACCCCTCCCTTCCTCCCAGGCTTAACTTTACTCCCCATTTCTCTACCTCCTCCCCTCCCAGCGGTGCAGGGGGACAGGGAATGGGGGTTGTGGTCGGTTCATCACATGTCATCTCTGCTGCTCCTTCCTCCTCATGGGGAGGACTCCTCACACTCTTCCCCTGCTCCAGCATGGGGTCCCTCCCACAGGAGACAGTCCTCCATGAACTTCTCCAACGTGAGTCCTTCCCATGGGCTGCACCTCTTCTCAAACTGCTCCAGCGTGGGTCCCTTCCATGGGGTGCAGTCCTTCAGGAACAGACTGTTCCAGCATGGGTCCCCCATGGGGTCACAAGTCCTGCCAGCAAACCTGCTCCAGCGTGGGCTCCTCTCTTCATGGGTCCAGAGGTCCTGCCAGGACCCTGCTCCAGCACGGGCTTCCCACAGGGTCACAGCCTCCTTGGGCACATCCACCTGCTCCGGTGTGAGATCCTCCACAGGCTGCAGGTGGATTCTGCTCCACTGTTAACCTCCATGGGTGTAGGGGCACAGCCTGTCCCACCATGGTCTGCACCAGGGGCTGCAGGGGAATCTCTGCTCCGGTGCCTGGAGCACCTGCTCCCCCTCCTTCCTCACTGACCTTGGTGTCTGCAGAGTTGTTCCTCTCCCATATTGTCACTCCTCTCTCTGGCTGCAATTGCGCAGGTTGTTTTTTCCCCCTTCTTAAATGCATTATCACAGAGGCACTACCACCATCACTGATGGGCTCGGGCCTGTCCAGTGGTGGGTCCATCTTGGATCCAGCTGGCATTGGCTCTATCAGACATAGGGGAAGTTTGTAGCAGCTTCTCACAGAAGCCACCCCTGTACCTTCCCAACAACCAAAACCTTGCCAAGCAAACCCAGTACAATAAGACCTTTCACTGCTGGCTCATCAGGAGATCAATCTGTTCCTCTCAGCCACTGAGCAATGTTTCTGTAAGAGCCCTTACATCTGTGTCACTGCAGTTCTTTCCATTTAACCCCTTCTGGAAGCTCATTTAGAAACCACTGCTTGCAGGGCAGGTAGAAGTACACTTAGCTATTTCAACAGATCTGCAGCGTCTCTGGCTTTCCAGTACTTGTTTAATGTTCAGGCCCTCAGGAGATGGGAATCTAGGTGTTTCAGAGCAGATGCCCCAAATTATCTCTGTTAATCTTATTGTGTGCTAAGGTCCAAGGATCTTTTTTCAGCCGAGGCAGAGATCTCTGTAGCATGCAGCAGCTCAGCACCCTCCGTGGGGCAGAAGTACAGTGAACAGAAAAACATGGCAAATTACTGATATTTTTCACTTGGTATTGCGCTTATAAGGCTGCTGCCCATCCCTTTACAACCTGCTACTGGCACAAACCAAGCCTGCCGCTATTGTCTTTCTGCTGCTATTACCTTTATCAGAAGAGGCAACACCACAAGTCAGTTTTTCTAACCCACCAGGGCAAGAGGATGCCTATTAAACCTCTCTCTACCCAGGGGTGGATCTCAGCATCTTACAGTCTGTCACAGCAAACATTGCAGCCCTATTGGTGGCGATGTTAAAGGTTTCCCCCTAAACTGAGTAGAAGGAGAGCTGCAGTTACAAATAGCAGCTCAGGCAATCAGTTTCAATTAAAGAGTAATTCAGTGACAAATAAAACTCCAGGCACTACTGAGTTCCCATTTTGGTGAAAGAAAAAAACCAAACACCACTTTCAAATATATCAGATCTGCTTACATTATTTCATTATTAATAATTAGGATACTCGGGCAAAGCAGACCAAGCCTTTATTAGCTGAAGCAGCAGTTTGGCAGTGACTGGAGTTTGATTTCTCATTGATTAAGCAATAGATACAAGCTGAACCAGTAACCTCGTGTGAAGGGTATTAGAGCTGAATGCCTAGCAGATTTGTGTGAAGTCTTATGGCCATGGGACAGATCTATATATGTTGCCCAGGGTAAAACTGCATGAATGACTATGAAAGGAGAAGGCTGCTGCATCACATCATAGCAAATAATTGTTAATCGATCTTAGCATGAAATCTTTTTACACCTCACGTACAATAAACAACTTCTGTGGAAGGATTGATGCAAGAATATTCCCTTTCAGTACTCATGGGACTAAATGCTGCCTTTTATGTGGAAAAAATGGACAGTTGTTCAGTGGACTTCAGAGAAAAACCTGCTCTTCCTTTGCTAATCCCCACTCTGCCAGAAATACTGAGCAGGTACCTGGAGAAATGTCCTGGCACAGATGGTGACACCCAGTCCTGTACCCACCAGCTGCACAGCACCTACAGAGAAGCTCTAGCAAACCCAGCCCTGTCGTTCCCAGATGTCAACCTTGCCCCAGTGCCTAGAAATAACACTTCTGTAGAGGAGCTGTAAGAACACATTTGTTCACAGTCTGGTGCGGACATACTGGTTTAAACCTCTGATGAAGATGAATTTACAGTGATACGTCTGCTCTGGCATTGCAGCGGCTGAGGTGCGAACATTTTATTGCTGACACTACTGTGAGAGAACTAATCTGCAAAATAGAGCATCCTAAGCCACAGCAGCTCTTTGCCTCAGGGAACGTGAGTCAGGGTGCTTAGATTGCACTGGTTTCTATTAATTGCCTACTTAACTCCAAAGAGCCAGACAAGGCTATTTCATTTAAACTTACATTTTTACAAACTTAAAATAGAATAAAATATAGGTTATAGCAGGAGTTGCCTAAAAACTCATTAGACTTCATTTCCCTGTGTTGTAATGTGATGTGAGAATGAAACGATGGCACATATGGAGCCCCATGTATAAAAGAGCCTCTCTTGAACATTCCCTTTGCCCAATATTCAGGCCTTACATTTGACAGGAATGTCACGGTCTTCACAGAACAGACCTTGCCCAAAAGGCTCAAGCTCTGTCTTGCATAAGCATAAAAATAAATCATAACTAACACCTCATAAACTAGTAAGCTTACACTGTGTCCTGCCTCATGTTCCTAAAAAGCCAGGAATGCAAATACCCATCTGGATTTAAAGAGAGTTTGAAATGGCTACAGGAGAGATTTCCTGGGCAAACAGAGGCATTTGCTTTATTCGTGGTCGGTGAATTTTCCTCTCATATAAACCCCATAGCTGGGGCCAGCTATAGCAGAAAACGGTTATTAAAATCTGCTCTGTATTTCAGAGAATGCATGATCTTGGTCAGTAACACTTTGGACTTTCTTTTATTGCGTTCTGTAAAAGCAGCCTGGGATGCAAGCGGGCTGTTGAGGTAGAAAGCAGATATTTTCTCCGTATCTGAGTTATTGGTTGTTGCATGGCAGTTAGTGGATCCCATTTTGCCTTATGATTTCCAAGTGAAACTCTCCTTGAGTGGAGCCTAATCTGTGCTTGGGTGTAATGACCTGCGCAAACACAGGCAGAATTTCACACTGCAAAGAAGAGCCTCCCATAAGCTGTTAAGAGATGCAGTTGTTGAAAACAAACACTGGAAGCAATTTTTAAATGCCCAAAGATGCATTATTCAAACATTAAAAGCCCTGCTTCACTACAATATAATAGTCACTGACTGTTGCAGTGCTGTGTGAGAATGCAGAACATTTCACTGCAAAAATAGGATCTCCTGGGCTGAACAGCAGCTCTCCAGTGCACTTGTTTTACAGCAATTTGGGGACTGAGCCCAAGAGCAGCAAAAGGTCTGTTTAACTTCATTTCCCACAGGCACAGACTGAAGCAATATTAGAAGCAGACTGCACTGGCCTGTAGGAAACTCACAGTGTTGGGTTTTTTTCTCCACCGCCTGCCAAAACCCCTGATGCTCCAACTTTACCCCAACAGGGAGACAGAGGAAAGAGAGGGGGATGTAATGGCAGATGGCAACCCACAAGGAGGCGAGAACTACATGCTGCACTTTGGCACTTGGTGACAAGGACAAATTTACAGTAACCTAGTTTGCTTATAAATTGGATGAGAATTATTTGCCACTTTTTTTTTCCCCCCATCTTCAGTCAGATCGTTGCAAGGCATGCTAAAAAAATTTGATTAATTAATTGACTTAGCTTTGGGAAGCTGTACTTCTAATGCTGATGAAACATGAGAGAACTGACTTTGACATAGTTAAACCAGACATTTTTGTGTTATTCAGGCTTTGATACAGTTTCAATGTGTAGAGGAGCTGGGGGACAAATTTCCTTACTCAGTAAAGCACCAATGAGTTCTCAGTCATCACTGTTACCTGGCCTGAATGCTTCAGAAACTCAACAGAGGTTTTGCTGTGCTTTCTGCGTGTCTTTGCCTTCAAACAAAAGTGTGTTCGATGGAGGTAGACAACAGGTAAGGGGAACAGAAATTCACTTTCTCATAGTTTTCCAAAATTGCTTCTCCTGTCTGCTTCGATCCATTAAAATTAACTTGCTATCTAAAAGGATCTTGTCTAAATTAATTGTGCTGTCTCTGTGTAGTGTTTCCCCAAGGAATGCACAGAAATACTGTTATGTCTTTGCCTGTTCTTGGCTGATTGAAATATTAATTATATGAATAGGCCTAGGAAAATAAAAGTAGGTTTCTGTCTTAATTCATGTGAGTAGTGAGGTCTAATGCCTCATACGTGGAGCTTGCCAGTGGCCACTTTGCTGAGTGACCTGGTCCACTACTTAGTAGTGCTCTAGTCGGTCAGGGCAGATGCAAAGAAGAAACCAAGTCACGCAGGGAGTAGAGGCATATGCGTGGTGTGGGGCACTGCGGACGGCTCCAGGCGAGCATTGTACGGGGACTGGTGCTGCAGTGGGCACAGGTACCCTCTCAGGTCCTGGCTGCAGGGTCACACCCCTTCGTGCAGTGCTGCTCTGGTGTTAATTCAGCCTGGTTTTGCAAAAGTCAGACAGGGCTTAGTGCACTAACACTGCTACCTTGCTTTCTGCTCAGGGCTCACTCATTAGGTGATCACTTAGGGATGTCTACCCTGCCTTGCCTGACATAGCTAAGTCCCACACACACCAGAACCTGGCAGAAAGCCTTTGGACAAGTGGGGAGCCTTGGGGTTTTTTGAAACTCCTGGACAAACAGGACCTGTTTTCTGATCCAGCAAATTGAAATGTGAATGCTCTGCAGTGCTAACATATTTATGATTAAGATGGACAGGGCAGCTTTGTTTTCTCCTTGGTTGGTTGTCATTTGCTCATTTTACAAGGCCTCTCCAGGATTTTTAGCTACAGGAAGAACTTCCTTATTGACACTCCTATTCTTTCCACTGAAAGCAAACATCTAAATCATATAAGCTTACCTTGTCTCTAAGCAGAGGGAAAGGTAAATGTACATTTTCTCTGCCACTAGCTTACTTAGAACATTATATGTCTGCATATAAAATCATAAATATTTAGTTGGAACAAGAAATGAGTGCTTTGTATTATTTAAGAATGCTGAAATTGCAAACTTAATAGTTGCAATGGCTATTTTATGCTGCTCACCAGTGAACGTTTTATGCTCCTGCAATATCCTATTTCCAGTGTGCCTATTAAAAAAAACCCCAAGCATTTAAATATTTGAAAAACAGAACTTACTCTGTAATTTAGCTATGACCAGTAATATTTACATTTCAAAACTCAGACTTGATTCAAAAATAAGCATATTCCAGGAAAGTAGGTGTTTGCTTCTATGTTTGGTCCAGAACTTTCTCTCTCTGTATGTTGTACAAGCTTGTGTAATTCATATTCAGACAAATACACTGAAAAGAGTTCAGGTGTTTGCTTCCCACAACACAAGAAATTCTTTCAGACACAGTTGGGATTTACCAAGTCCCTTGGTTTCCCATCACAGGGTTGGTGCAGCCCAGAGCCCATGGGAGAGAATAGGCACTGTTTGTAACACCTGAACATCCCAGAAATGCTCAGACTTTGCTGTTGGCTCCTCTGAATTAAATGCAGAGCAACTCATTAACTTTGATGCTGCTGCCTTGCATTGCCCCTGACTGACTGAGAGCACGACTTGGTTCTGTGTAACTGTCACCTTGCTGATTTTGCACAATCATTTTGCTTGAAATGATGAATAATACCTGGGTAGTGTAAATTCCCCGAGGGCCGAAGCAGATGCTATCAACCCTGCCAGTGGTATTGAGGCATCTGGGAAATACTTTTATTTCCATACTTTATGCCTTAAGAACTTTGATACTTGATTGCAAAGGAGTTTGTTTTAAGAGACTGCAATTTCAGAAGACACACAGATAGCACTGAAGTTTTCTCAGACAATTAATAAAAACTGAAGAGACTGATGAACAGGAAAGATATTCTCCTGTCTGTAGTTGACACAAGGAAAAAATCAGATTCAGCTCAGCATTAGCATTTAATATCTATTTTTCATATGTCATCTATTGACCGTGACAGGGTCATCCTACCTTTGACCCAGATACCCCACATCCCACAAGCAGCTCTGAAGTTTGTGACAAGCAAAGACATATTCAAGCCCTGAAAACCCTGAAACTTTGCTTAGGAGTGCTGTAATTAGAGCTTGTGTCTCTCTACTTTGAGCTTCAAATCTGCTTAGCAAACCTGGAAGCTTGGCTCTAAAACTAGAATTCATGTTCAGATGCTGTGCTAGTTACACTCTAGATTTGTCAAAACAATCTAACCAACTCTGATAGGAAACCAGAAACAAGAAGGAAAAATTTGGCCAAATTCCTATATCCAAATATTTTTACAGCATGGGAAATTGAACTAATAATGCTTCTGTCTGGTTAACAGCTGTCAAAGGATGAAAAATAAGCTACTGGGAATGCAGTCAATCACTCACTCCTTTTAATGTGGTGTGAAATCCATAAAGGCATTTATACTGAATCTTAATGTGTTTTATGGAAAAATCACTGGTAGCTGTGTTGAAGAGATGCCAATTTTTAACAAGCAGCGTCTGGTGCTTTCCAGGCCACTCTACGCATGTGTGCTCTGGAGGGAAAGATGAGTCTGCACTCTGTTTGCCTCTGGGAATGCATGTTTAGTAACATTCCCTCTCTTCCCTCTCTGCTTGAGGTGGGTCACCAGGACATGAGCTTCATTCACAAAACCACAACTGAGCTTCATCCAACTCCTCTCTGTTGGTGACTGCAGTTTTTACCTGCATGCAGCACGACGGCTCCTCTCCTGGCAAAGTGCACATGCTGCAGTCCTGCAGCCGCAGCAGCGCCCGGGGATATAACTACCACAAGTCCTACTGATTTTGTGAGACTGTTTTTCTAAGACAGTGGAGCAGGTGTATCACTGATTGCAGGGCTGTAGCCTTAAGTTGTGTGCTGTATTGTTTAGCCAGTGGGTAATACTAACGCTTCCCTCCATGACACAATGAGATATTAATGCGTGTGAAGAGCTCAGTGTTGAACTGCACAAAGAACAGCCTATATATAGCCATAGATAGCAGCTTTTTAAATCAGGATGACAATTTTTGTGACCGATAGCATTGGGAAATGAAGTGCTCAGCGACTGTGCATAGAGAATGTGTGCTCAGGTTGTTGAAGGATTTGTGTTTCCCTGTGGCCTTGCTCTTCACTGGGGTTTGTTGGATGGATACAGCTGGATACAGCTGTGATGGTCACGGTCTGTGGCATCTTCCTCATCCTGCCCCGGAGGAGATATACTGTATCAGGTGGTGCTAATGTATGGTCTAAAGCCCCCTTTGGTCACCCTCCTCCTCTGGCTCAGCAGACCCATGGCAGGTTTTAGGCTGGTGAGTCCTGGGTGACTGCAGGGAAGCTCATCCTGCCCAAAGCACTCATACACGAAAGAAGAGCCAGTCCTGAGGCTTTCTGCCATTGTTTAAGGTGAAAGCACCATGTGAAATGTAACCTGTGACACTCTTTTCTTTATACCTCCACCAGTTCATCCAACTATCAAAATCAGGCTAGCCATTAAGGGCCAGTCTCAATGGTAGTTTTACACTATATAAACCCACAGTCCTAAGGACCTGAATAGGTGACAGCTCATTTCCCATAAACTCACAACCACTTGAACCTCACTTCCCTTGTGCATAGCATAGAATATTGTTGTGTTTTGAGTCTCATCTGGTATGCTCAATCCAGGTGATGTTTTTAATTCATTTCATAGAGAGAGGAACAGAAACAAGACAGTACCCCAATTATAAACTGACATATAACTTCCATATATGAGAATGGTAAAAAACATAGAAAAATACTGAATAGAGTCTTGCAGTTTGCTTTGCTGTTGATTACCTTTACCTAGTGATCTGTAGAGGTGAGCAGTTACTGTTCCTCAAATCAATAATTTACTCAGTTTCATAATGTGTCTTTCACACGTGAGTGAAGGCTCTGGTCCACACTTCCTCATAGCTCCATAATACAAATTATACAAATCAAGGCCATAGAAATGCTTAGTGGTGGGATGACACTCAGCATCTCTTCCTGATGTCTTGTCACATTGAATTCTGCTTCCCAAACTGGGAAGGACACGGGCATTGTCATAACAGGTCAGCCCAAAATAGAAAGTGAAAGTGCCTCAGGATGGCTGTAGGGCTAACACTGGTGTCATGGTTCCTGTCCAGCCTGAAGCCATCAGTGTAATAAAAGCTGTGGTTTCAGCTGAGTTCCTTCCAGACATTAGTTCAGAGTGCAAAAACTATCTGGCAGAAGCAGGCTCTGTGGAGGAAATGACCAGGGCTGAACAACCATGATAGTTAACCCAATTCAAAAAGAAGGTCATCTGTAAGGTGAATACACATTATACAGCTGTCCGCAGCCTGCTAAGCCAGTGAACAAATAGGAGCATTGGACTTCCAGTCCCTTAGCTCTAAGGAACATAACCATTCCTGAATTGTTTCTGAATTTATGTACTGTGTAACACGCAACTACAACTAAATATATTATACCAAACCAACAGTCAGGCTTTCTTTGCTCTATTTATTAATTCTCCTCTTTTAACTTAGATCAGCTCCCAGCCTCCAGAAATTGCATCTTACAGTAACATTGTATATTAGCAATATACAAAAGTTGGAGTCTTTCCTAATATAACTCCTGTGTTCCAGTGTGCTGCTCTTTTATTCAACTAAACATGTTATGGCCTTGTGCTTCTCCCTTTCACTCGTGCTGGAAAAGATACATAATTTGTTTCATTAAGATCATACCTCATAAAATGCTGTTTTTCCTACTGGATTACAAGTTCCCTCAGCTTCCACTGAATTCAGTAGTGATGGGGGACGCTTATGAGACTGAGCCTGAATTCTCAACTAAAAGTGAAGCATTTGGGATTTATTTCAGTCCCACTAAAATCACTGCGACATAAATATAATTTCAAACAAACATTTAAGTACTTTTCCAAATGCAGCTAGACTGCTGAACACAGGTCTCAACAAGAAGCTGTTTTCTATTTCTTACCATGATAACATATTTTGACACACCTTTATGATACCAAGTCAGTCATATATACTTTAAGATATTACAACCAAGAAAGAAGTCAGCCTGCTGTACTGAAATTCATGAATAAGAATCATCTTTGAGTGGTATTTCTGAAAATCAGCTACATCCATTTTTTTATTAAAAGTGCAGTGTCCCTATTTCCTGTGAACTCTTTCACTTCTGTATCTCCAAGGAAGCTCAGACTAGGAGTTAGGCAGCGAGTGGATAGACCAGGTGCACAGACTTCCAGACAGATGCTTTGCCCATGTGTGGAGAGGGCAATATTACACATGAGATGCCCATTAAGTGCCTACGGGTGTGAGCATGCCTAAGGAGCACAGGGGCCCATTTATGTACCACAAAAATCTCATGAGGACTGCTGTGACATTGACCAGAAGTTTTATACAGCCAAGTGTATCTTCCCCCACACACCTTCTTTTAATGTTTGGTTTTAATTACTATTTTCAGTGTATGGTTTCTTTTTCATTTAACTTGGGTCTTTGTATCCATTCCAGCATTACAGCTATAGTACTAAACATTTCCTTGTTGTCCCTGCAGTTACTTTTGTCTTCCCAGCTTTGATTAATTTTTGGAATTTATCTGAATTATTCCTTAGAGAGTCTGTGGTAATAAATCGTTGTCTAGCTGCTAGTTTCCCCCCTCAAATTCAGATACTAAAGCAGTAGGTGTTCTGGAAATGACTGTGAATGTAATACTTGTGATGGTTATGTATATATGGAATTGTTCTCCCAGTGATCAGCAGCATGAGCTTATCGCAGGTAGGACAATTCAATTGATGCAATCAGCTCCTGAGACACCTGAGAGCCTGTATGCAGACAGCTAGACTGGCAAGGGTTCCCAAAGTCACAAGCCACCAAAAGTCCCTTCGGGAGAAAGCTTTATAAAGAGAGAAGAACCAGCAGCAAACCCATCCATGCACATTAAGGCTGAAGTACCATTCCGCTACCAGCTCTCATTAATCTCCTTTATCAGACCACCGAGAATATCCCAAATATTAATTCTTGCTTCCCACTACCTCAGTGTGGCTTTACAGCAATGCTACAAAATCCTTTCTCCTGCCCTGCCGCCGCTCCTCCATCCCCCGGGAGCTCCCACCGCCCGACACAGCTCAGTGCCGCAGCTTTGCAGAGATACCCGTCGAGCCTTAACGCGAGGCCTCTCATCTCTGCTTGTCACCTTCATCTTCCACCACGAAGCCTCGTCCGAGGACGAAGGCGAGCAGAAGCCCTCCCCAACACTCCCCCCCGCGGGGCTGCGCAGGCTGCAGGGGAGGTGGGCAGGGAGTGGATCCCCTCCGCCGGTGTTTTGCCCTTTTTACCAGGAGAGGGAGCAGATCTCTGCACATCCCCCGGAGCTTTTGTTAAACCTCTCCACAGACTCGCAAAGCTCCGCGTTTTCTTAGCTGCACAGTCAGATGAGCGTTTAGCTTAAGACTTTCTCACACACGCACACAAAAGTGGCTTTTAAGCAGTTCTTAAATAGCTGTACATTTTTGCACCTGTGAGTCATTAGACACAGTCCTGCCACCCTTACTCATAATCCCGATTTTCACAAAGAATTTCCCTGGAACCTGTTTTTTTTTTGTTTGTTTGTTTTTTTTTTTTTGTTTTGTTTTTTTAAAAAAAAGAATTCCTGGAATTAAAGAAGACAGGAGTAGGCTGTCCAGAGTATGTGAAGAAATGCTACACATCCTTAGTTTCAGCAAGTGGAAGGTAATGTACTCGATTCAGGAATGAAAGACAAAAAGAGAAACAGGAATGCGTTTGAAAGATCATGGAAAAACAGCACGTGCAAGAGGAAATAAATACGATTTTTCAATAAAAATGTGAGAACAGCTGGGTTCAAATTGCAATACAGCAACAAATACCTGTGGCACTGTCTGTAGTACAACTCCAATTAAACACAACTTTACAAAATGCACAGTATATTATTTTCCTTTCAGATGTGAGGGATATAAAGCTTTTCTTGTTCCAGAGTCTCACTAAAATAAAATTGCCCAGAAGACACTATCTCAGAAAGGGAAGCTGTTAGGGCTGACAATGCTCCCACACGTGCAGGCAGGACAGTGGTCACTCCAGTCAAGTCATGTCTCCTCACACACTGCAAAGTAATATTCTGAAAGACACTAAAGACTGTTTGAATTTAGACAACTTCACAAGCCCACAACAACTTCATTTCATTGTTATCTGCCCTGGGGAGTAAGTTGCCTCTTTATAGCCTGTGTGCCATGTAAAAGCATCCAGTCTGTGTTTACATAGTTACCATTTATTTTAGACACATAATCAGTTCAATATGCTGGAAGATGCTAGTGTTACCAATGCGTCTTTTATATCTTGTGACAGAGACAATTTCATCTGCAAGTATTACAGGGCAGACTATGCCTAGGAGTCCAAAGAGGAGGCAGCTCTGCTCCCTGACCTTTTGTGCTCTTGGCAAGTTCATGCCAATGCCCAGAAACTGCAGGAGCAGCTCCAGCACTGCTACACGGCCATCCTTGCCCAGGAGTGTTTCATTTGCTAAAAAAACCACTGTTTTCTATAGCAAGCCATGAAGTGGGACCACCTGATGCCCCAGGCCCTCTCAGGCAAGTTAGACAGCACTGCAAGGGTCGGGAAACAGAGGGGCCTCCACCTCTCTGATGTGATTTCCTACCAATATAATGCCAGTTCTTCCACAGTTCTTTGGTTACGTTTCTGTATCTGGTCCTCCATCTTCAGAAACCTTGGCTGTGCAAGATCTGCCAGACCTAGGGACTGGGAGGATGTCTGCACAGCTTTTTAGAGGGTGATGTGCTCTGAACTGAATGGAAATCATATTGTAGGTGCCGTGCCTTTAGAAATAAAGGAACCTGAAGACATGCCCTGAGCCAATTCCAGTGCTTAGAAACCAGAGATAAACAGAAAGCAAAGTGACTGCTACTGAAATAGATGATGAACGGTTGTTTGAGGGAAGGCTTTGGGTTTTCTTCTCCACAGAGTTAAAACTGGAACAGAGTTCAAGTGGTGGTTCTCACCCTGCCATTTCCGCCTGCATCCATAACCTGTGTCCATCTGACTTCCCAGTTTTGCAGAAAGTCATGCCCAGGGATGAGAGAAGAAGGTCTCTCATGAGCGCCAGCCATGTTTTCCCAGCAAAGAGGAGACAAAGTTCCCCACACCAATGCCCAGCTCTGTGCAGGCTGCAAGCACTTTTCCTAAACCCAGCAGCTGGCCTGATTTCCTGGTTTCATGCTATTGTTAGAAAGGAAAATCAAAGCTGGGTATTAAAGAAATGGGTTAAATGGTGCCCTAAGTCCGTGAACACAGATGGGTGAGAGCAGAGCCTGTTTATAAACTGCAGCGACTCCGTCGCCTGGAGATGACTTCATGGCTGAAGAAATCCTGTAACCTTTTTCAATTGATGCCTTTCTTCTTCTCTCACATAAATGTCACATAAGGACATACACTACATTACATGAATGTCAGAGATAACTGCCCAGCAATTGTGCTTTGCTTTTACTTCCCTTTTCCCTCAAAAGCGAGTCCGTCCTTTTCTCTGCATGTGAACAAAAATGGGATTTGATGACAAAATCTAATACCCAATCTTTACCAGTCTATCTTTACCAGTAAAATTTTCAGAAAAGATGATAAGCAGACACACAAGTGCAGCTCTTTGCTGTGATTATCACAGAAAAGTATAATGAAGAATAGTCATCACTTTATCAAACTATATCCATTTTTTAAGCACCTTGATTAAACAACAGCTTAAATTCTGTAGAAGTGGCTGAGCCAAAGATGTGCCATGGTGATGTGCTAGTGTCTTCTCTTCCTGAGGAGCCCAAGGACAAATTCTTGCATGCTCTCTGCAGCTGAGCCAGAAGCAGTAGCACAACAGTTAGCTTCATTCCCACTTCTGTGCTATGGGCTTCACTGCATTGGGAGTTATCCCAAATTAACTACCTTCAATTAATTTCCTGAGTAGATGCTCTTATTTCGGAGCAAGTGCACCTACTTGTGAATTGGCATAACTCATTTTGCACACAGATATAAATTATGTATTCCTACATAATACATGTGCAATGTCATATCACTCATGCATGCCCGTGTGCAAGGCAGTAGGTACAGATGGGATCAGGCACATGGTGAAATTAGGGCAGGCTGCTCAGGCTGAAGAGGAGACATTTGAGGCTGAGCAGCATCTGCAGCTCCCCGTTATCCTCATTCCCATGTTATTTGTAAAATTGGCTGGATGGGGAAGAGGGGAAGCAGCTGGGTCCCAAGGGAGTGCTTGCTCCAAAGCCATTTCCCCTGCCTTCTCCATTCTTCTGCGGTGCCCACAGCTGCCCAGCCCTGCTGCATCGCATTATGGGTGCTCCAGGTCCTGTGCCCCCAGCCTTTCTGCCGTCTTTATTTCACACTGTGGGCATCCTCCTGGGGTGAGGCAGGCTCCTACTGCACTCCCACACCCCAGCAGGGTCTAGCTACAGGCAGGGCACCCAGCAGCTAACCCCCCACCCCAAGAGTGTCTCACAAAAACTAATACGTATTTGAGCTATGAGCTAAAAAACTACCCTGGTTTAAGAAGATGCAATGATTCCTAAGCGCAAAATTCCCAGACCATAAAATCTTCAAAACACCATTTCTGATCATTCTTGCAAATAGCCTTACCCAGGTGGGAAACACAGAATTCTCCTGGTTTCCCTGTAAATGGCTTACTGGTGGGCAATGCCTTAAGACCCAAGTTTTCAGGCCCTTCAGTTTCATTTATTTACCATCACTGTGACTAGTCAAGCATGTGCTTAAGCCTGTTGTTGGGATAAAGCCCCGAGGAGCTGTGCTATGGCATGGACATGCACACACAGATGGCCAGCGCCTGAACAAGAACAGTCATTACACTGAATCAGGTGTGGGCAAAAAACCCAAACGCCTTTTTGTGTAGCACCAGTAAGACTGAATAACATTCACATACAGGCTGACTACAGACACCTTTTTTCTTGAGGCCTCAGTTGCCAGTCACTAAGGGAGCAGAAAGGCTTTCGCTGTGGCTGCCTTTTGCTGGCATCTTTCCCTGAGCATCTGCTGTGACCCCTGTTGGGGCAGGAACCAGAGGGATGCCTGAGCGGCTCTCCCTGTGCTCTTTCCACCAAAGTCCATGGGGTACCTTCCTGAAATAAGTATCTTTCTACTAGTTGTGGGATATTTCAGTCCGCTTGCTCCTGTTTTGCTCTGAAATAATTTCTCCAGGAAATGCTCACCCTAGAAGTACTTGGAGATTTGCCTGACTGAGAACTGACTTTAAAAATGCAGATTTTCAACCTCATTTTTTAAATCTAATAGATCATTTAACTATAATTCATATTTCTGTGTTCCTCTCTATATACTACAATTAGACAATATACTACAATTGAATGCTTGAAAATAAAGCAAGCATAAGGTGCTCTGACAGATTTCTAGGCCTTCTGACATGGCCATTTTCAAGATAATATTAGGAGACAATAGGAAGCATAATCATTAACTACCTGGTAGTGATGTCAGACCTTCTGTCCTTTTGGGTTAATGTATGATTTAATTACCACAAATGGAGGTCTTCAGTATGCCCTTTTACCGGGATTAAGTTCTGGTTACATTTTGACATCCATAAAGACTTCAAACAAATACAGTGATCTATATGCATAATATGGTAATTGTGTCAACTTGAAATCGAGACAGATATTGATAATTATATGTAGTGAAAATGGCTGATAGCATAACCTATTTCACTGATTAATAGCACTAGTTAATAAAACTCCTGCTGACTTAAATCTTACCTATCTATCTTAAGATACAGAGAAAAAGTAAAAATGAAATATATAATATTTTATACTGCGAATGTAGCACATCTGGCTGGCATTTTTGGCATGATATATATGTGCAGACACATCACAAAGCCCAGGGCTGCATACATTGCAGACTAACAATGAACCACTAAACCCTTTATGCTGTGACTCTGAGGCCCCTGAAAATTACTGTATTTTATCCTACAGTTTCCTTTCCTTAGCCCACCCTTACTTAAAGTATACTCTACTAAATGGGCACTGATTTCTCTTACTAGCGGCATTCTAGAAACAACAGCAAAGCTAAATCCTGTGTAAATTTGCCTTGCTTTACTGCTATTTTTATTTATATCAAAATGTGGCTTGTGCGGTGGAACTGGTGGTGCTAGAGCTCTGCAGACAGTGAGCCTGCCCAGCCACTGGCCCCACAAGCTGCCTTGCCTCTGACCTGCCAGACCCCCATCACAGGCTGGGAAGGCAGCTCACTCCAATCTATCTTCACTACTTTGGCTAATTGTGGTGTAGATAGTTGTCAGCAGGACTTAAAGCAAAAGCATCAACTCATTTTCCTAGGTTAGTGATTTACAGCCAGATAACAAGTTATGGTCACTTTGGACAAGGATCAGAGGTGAAGCAGTGACCCGGAGTTGAAAGGTAATGCATCCTATTACCAGTCTGTATCTGACCACTGCCTTGCAAGCCTCCCCTTGCACTTGCTAGGGGAAAGCAGATGTCTTATTAGCTGCCATCCTTAAGTGGCTTTTGTAATCATGTCAACCTTGAAATAAGACGGGAGGGGGTGTGTGGGGTGTGTGTGGGGGGTGTGTGTGTGTGTGTGTGTAAACGATGGCCAAAAATGAGCTGCTAGATGGTTTAAATAGAGCAAGGAAAGACACTAGTGTTTAGAAAAAGAAAAATGCAAAAATCCACAGAAATATTTTTTCTACCTTTGTGGTCAATGAGGGAATAAGACTTGCATCCAGTTATCACAGATTATTGTGATACTTAAAATGGGAGGTGCTTCTACTGGGAATGGACTGAAGAAAGCAAGCTGCGGAAAAAATTAGGGTAATGCTCAACACTCATACCTTTATAAAATGCATAGTTAGTGTAAAGCCTGTCTGACAGGTAACCTACCCTCTCTCCCAACATCTAATTTAATTGATGTTTTAAAAATGTGGATGCCCATGCAGACTTCTCACTTGACTGCTTGAAAGATATTCTTCGTACCACTGAAAATCACTCTTTTAACCAAAGGGATTAATTTACTGGGGCTGAGATAAAACCTTTGATCCCTCTTTTCTGTCCATAAGAAGGAAGGCAGGTGAAGCAGAAGGTGGCACCGAGCTAATCTCAGGCCATGTGTATTTCAAAGCCGGGGAGGAGCACACCCTGCTCATGGCAGAGCGGCCAGGGCACAGCGAGGGCTGGCGGCTCCATGATGGGGGACACGCTGGGAGATGAGGGCACCCACAGCACGAGCCGTGCCCTCAGCAGTGGGGTGCAGGCCCAGAGGGTCTGGCCATGGCGGGCAGAGAGGGGTCCATTGACAGCCCCATGCAGGGCATGGGGTGAACCAGGCCTGGAGTCCATATGAGGAGGCCTAGGCACCTGGTTTGGCATTTGCCACATTTTTTCACTCACAGAAGATGTCATGTTCATGCTGTTACATATGAGAGAGAAGGTTTACAGCTGTTGGTCCAGTTGTTCCTCTCGCTCCAGAGAGGGCAATGGCCATGTGTGCTCTTGGAGGAAAAACTATCAGCAAGGAAGGAAATTAATGATGGAGTTGCTCTGGGATCAGAATTAACACTGCCCTTGCTCTCCTTTAGAGGTAGAAGTGCAAGGCAGGAGGTAAAGCAGCATACTGTTGACACCAGACTGGGAGGCACTGCCAGCTGGGCAAGGGATGGAATATTATGTGAAGGCATAACGCATGAGCATGAGGACTAGTGGGGTAAAAATGGAAATTTATCTAACAGCAAAGTAATAGTCTTCATGTTTCGGGATTAATCATGGAAATTTCTTTGAGTTCATCAGCTGTGAATGACAGAGGAGGAGTAAGTCTGGGTTTTATTAGTCACAAGGTGACAATGAGCCACTGAGATGTCTTGGCTGTGAAGAAAAAAAAGGTGACCACAAAATCTATTAGGCAAGGCACTTCCTACAGAGAGCAAGACTTATTAATGCCATCACAGAAATCTCTGGAGAGATCTCATCCCTGCTGCTTTATACCAGCCACTCTCAGTCAGGAAAGACGTGGCCAGCCTGGAGGAGAGGCAAAGGTGATGGCTGGGGGCAGTCACTCTCCTATGAGGAATATGCACAAGAGTAATTAGCTCAGCAAAAGACTGTAGAGCTACTATGATCGCTCTTCATAAGTAATTCAGAAGAGTTAGTAGCAGGAAGGGAAAAGGGCTATTTAAGTTAAGCTAAAGAGCAGTTTTGGCACAAGAACGAGTGGTGTGAGAGGCTGCAGGGATCCCACCGTGCCAGCAAGGGAGCTGAAGGAAGTGAGAAATGCCATTAACCTTTCTGGCTGTCCTTGGCTGTGGGCTGAGTAAACCGGCTCAGCTGCAGGGGACTTGGTGGGCTTTAAAAGGGAACTGGGAGGTTAATGACAAGTTCATTGGAAGAGAGAGCTCAGTTCTGGGTAGCTAGGGGCTTTGGACTGGGGTAATTAGTGGATAATATAAGCTGATGTCTGCTTTTCTAATAGGATATAGCTATTTCAAGATGCAGAGAAGTTTGGGATATTGAAAAGGATGAAACTCAGTTTGGTTTGTGCTGAAGAGTGAGGTTATGAAGCTGAAGTGGGAGTTAGCATTAAGCACAAGATCTCCTTGTCTGAGTCTGGGGTCTTCTGTCCCTGTGCCTTATGAATGAATGCTGAAAAGGGCAGAGGAAATACATGAAATGAGTATATATGTTGAGAGCAAACAAGAAAAGTTCTTCATTCACATATTTGAGTTTAAAGTTACTATGGCCAAAGTACAGTTCAGCTATTGGTAACTTCAGGCATATATAGGTTTGAATTCTTTCATCTTCTCTGACAGAAACCACCTGGCCAGATATTTCACTGGAAGAGCAGAAGTTCTATTGTACAGTAGCACAGAGGACAATATAAACTCTGCAAATCTGTGTGCTATCTCCAGCTGTGTACACTTCCAGCCTCCAGAACAGCCATTTCCTTTTTATGCTGTCAAAGTCAGTGATGAAGACTTCATTAGCACCAAGTTGAGGTGTGTTTGTGGTGGGGAGTCTTGCACCTGTCCAAGCTGTGGTGATCTGAAACTGTGGTTAAACGGTGAGCACCCTTTTTGAGTGACACTGTAATGTCTCTTGAGTGTCTTCTTAACTGCTTTTGGAAGTGTCCAAGGCAATATCCATACTTATAGAAGTGCCCTCCAGGTATGTGCCACAGAATGAACACCAGATATGTTATTTTTTTCAAGCTCTCGACCATTACACACAAAATACCCTTCAGAACTGTAAGGACTGCTTATCCAAAAACCCATGCATCTCCCTCCTAGCTGCCAAAAGCCTCTGTGGCAAAAGGAATCCTGTTCCCTCTACCAACAACACAGCCTGCACAGAGCAGTGCAAAGCTGGTTTTCAAAAGTTTGATGTTTGCTGCAGTGGAGGTGTTGTTAAGGTATAAGACACAAGTAGACAACTTTTCTCTGTTTTAATGGAGAGGTTCTTTTTGCCTTCAACTAATCTGAGAAAGTGCAGGCCCACTGGCTGTATCTGTTGTTCCCTGTGATGGCCACATTATGGTTGATACAGTTCTGTGTGGGAAGTAGAGATCCCAAGTAGTAAATGCTATCTCAGGAGAAAAAAACAAATCAGATACTTCCTTGTAACTCTGTCCCCCACTCTCCACCTTTCTTGTCACATATTCATTTTTACAACAGAAAATCAAAAGTCAAAGAGCAAGGCCTAATGTAAAACTTTGTTGCATTAAATCATGGAAAGGCAGTAACTATCCTGTCATCCCTGGCTGCCTTCTGAAAGCAAGTACTTGCTCTTGCTTAACATTACTAGCCTGAATATAAGATGTCGGTACTGAAGATTGGCTTGGTATGTTGGCACAGAAGATGTCCTAACATAGGAAGACAGGGTGGGAGAGTGACAGCAGGTGATCAAGGACTATCCACCCTCCTGAACAAGCATTAAAGGCTGATGGAGAAGTATGAACTTGATGGGGATGGGGGAGGAAGGAGTTTTGAAGAAACACTGATTGAGGTCATGAAGATTTCCTTTTTAAAAAGAGAGAGACAGAGGAACATTAAACACGTAATGACAAAGTAAATGGAGGAAAGCTACTGCACAGTACAGCTGCATGATAATCAGGACAGGTTATACATGTATTCACTAGCTATTTGCACTGATCATCCCAGGGACTTGGATCATGATGGTATCTGAGCATACAACAATAAAAAGAGATTTCCCAGGTGATTGTAGGCATGATCCAAAATGAACTACCTGCAGCTCTGTGGCCATGTTGTAACGCAATACTGCAGTATACCAAATATAATACCCAGGAGTTCAAAGGCATACTCTGGACCCTGTCCATCTCCATTCCCTAGGAAGCTGAGGGAACGCATTTAAATAGAATAATCATGTGAAAACCGGGATCTGTGCAGCTGTCCTTCTTAGGGACAAATAACTTCCATTGAGATCAGTGGGACCTAGTCATAAGGGGTCTGAACTGAAATCCTCTAAAATAAGTGGGAGTCCATAGTCCTATTTGCTTCAGCTCTGCTTTGTTCTGTATTTTTTCTGAGTCAGGAAAAAAAGATCTCTATTGCTTCAGGTTTGGAGAGAAGTGATATTTGTATTTCTATTAGTGTTAAAAATTGCATCCTTCTTTTAGTGTAGGAAGAAAAACCTGGTAAGCTATACTTCTAAAATGCCTTTTGGACTAGGCAGGAGTAAAAAAGGCTTCTTAATGCCACTGTTTGTAAAAGAACCCTTCCAGTGCTTCAATGTGAAAGTAGGCTGCCCTGGAATAGATATCTGCATCCTCTCATCTGCACCGTCATACTACAGCAGAGCCTGGCAAACTTAATTACCACACAGCGTTCTGTTTTCTCCCAAAGAGAAGAGAAATTTGTTTGCCTCTTGCCCTGGGCTGTCGCATGTTGTTCAGAAAGCTCCCATGCACCACCGGCACGGTCTGGGTGAGAGCTCCGCAAACGCAGGCCAGCTGCCAGGAAAGCTGCCTCCAGCTCTGCTGCTCCAATTCCTGAGCTGTCAGCTTGGCTCTTCCAGGGGAGCAGAGCTGTCAGGGGCAGCAGGAGCTGCACCACTCTGCTGCCCTGTTGTAATTACAGCACATCCAGCATGCAGGCTGTCAGGAATACCTTTATTAAACCAGTGTCGCTGACGTGGCTTTCCCTGCTAATGTGTAACACTGCTCTGCTTTAAACCTGAATGTTTCGGAAGCATCGGCAGTGGCTTAGCTGTATCAATCGCTGTTGCTGTTAGCAGTGCAGGTGGAAGGGTGGGAAAGAGCCTGAAGCTGATCCAGAAGAAGGCCTGCATTGATATCGCTTTTCCTGTCTCTGTGATGTGGGAATTGTCAGGATGCCAACAATTCTGCTCCCTTTGAACATCTTCTAGCAAAAGAGACTTCTGATTTCTCTTCCAGTTGAAATGCTTCCACTGGTTTCTCTTGGTTCCACCTGAAAAATAGGCTTTAGATCAGAGACTTTGGGCAACTGATTTTCTCGACACATTACTGATCCCTGGGGAGGTGGTTCACCAGTGGAAACTCCAGGAAGGTTCCAGTGGAATGTTGTCTGTGAAAGGCGAACTTGACCTGAAAATAGATTTTGGCTTCAAATATCAAAATTAACAGAAATGATTTAACTTCCCAGAAGAGAATCTGTCTTTGTGACGGTCAAGAAAAAGTAGTGCAGGAGGCCAGACCTTTTTGTACCCTCAGAACCCACTTCAGTCCTCCACCTTCTGCCCTTTAGTAGACCTCTGTCCAGCTGATGCCATCTGCCCATGACACTAAAACTACTAGTTACACCAGTGATGGTTCAAACTGGGAATACCTTCATTTTCACAGCAGTACCTCACATCAGGCAGTGGGTACAGATTAGCATGAGTCTCGCAGTGGCCTCACATATCCCAGAGATTCTCCAGGGCTGAAGACTTCTCACATGATTAGTTAAACACACTTCACAGTTGCCTTGATTATTACAACAGAAAGTACCATGACCAGACTGGAGGATCTGCTCTATATACTGTACAGAGGCCCAGCCCACAATATTTCTATTCACAGTCAACTATGTGAAACTATGTCTCAATCATAAAATCAGGCTCAAAATGTTTCTAGTTAGTACAATTACAATTCAAAGACTATTAAACTGTTTTTTGCATTAGTTTAGAAAAAAAGAGATTTAATCCAACTAGAAGAATACTATGTCCTGACTTGAAGAAGGGAATCACTGATTAACTTTTAGCATACAAAAAAATCTGCCAGTTTCTGCTAAGAGTCACCATGCTTTACACAGAAATCACCGCTGAAAATCAGAAGACCGAATTACTTTCCCCTGTAGAGGTATTAAGTACATTTCATGATGGGGAGAAAAGCCTGTTAGGACATTTCTCATTCTGGGAATTTGCAGGCTAAGGAATTAGCAGAGACATAAAATGAGGGCACTCGGGTAGGATAAGAAACTCAAGGTACTTTTACCAATATGCAATGTGATGGACTCGGCAGACACTTTACTGGAGTCTTTTTTTAACTGGGATTGATTCTCTATGGGTTAAAGCTGCTTTCGCTGCTCCAGTTTTATCAATTGGCTTGGAGGGTGAGCATTTTTTTCAGAATGAGAAATCTGCATCTAGATGGTCCAGGGTCAGCGCAGCTACTTCAATCTTGACATCCAGTATAGCAGACTGGGGCTGTGCAGGGTGGCAGGGATGTACCCAAGACCACCCTGTGTCCTATACTATCCTTCCTCCTTACACAGGAAGAAGTTAATTGGGATTTCTTCTCTAACCTGGGACACACAGGATTGATAACGTGAGCACCAAACCCTTATCCACGAAGGCTGTATAGGATGGCATTGCCTCTTGCCTGCACTGAGCACAGGTCAGGGAGACTACAGTGTAGCTTGTTGCAGGGACAGTATTCAACTTGTAGTTTTATTGTACAGAACAGAACAATTACTAGTTGATTTGGTTTAGTGACCTAAGAGTCTCTCAGAGCAGGTGCTGAGACTTTTTGTGGGCAGAACCCAAATGGTTCCCTTCACCCCCAGGGGGTTTACCATGCCAGGCTTCAGTCTTGCCAGTAAACCCAGCAGACAGCCAACCCTATAAAGTTGATGGGATGACTTACATATTCACAGATATGGATGAGTGCATGTTTGCAGGATCTGGATCTTCTTTTTTCCCCCTTTCTTTGAAACTTGCTGGACTACTAGAAGTCTTTATGTGTGTAACAGGCTGCTTTTCCTTACATCGTTTAGATGAGACCCCTGGGATAAGCCTGAGTATGGGAACACAGTGACTTCAAGTCAGCTCTGTGCAAGCACAGGGAGTGTTTAGCTTTCCATGAAGTACTCAAATCTCCGTGCTTTGCCCAGGTGTTGTTGATCACCTTCTTAGGAAGCAGTGCTCTCCCTTAATTTCTGGACTTTGCCAGGGAAACCATTGATCTAACTGGCAGCTCAAATTTATCAGATACTGATCAGATGCACATTTGCTGAAGACAAAGGTCTTTTTGATCAATTGCATTGGGAATTCTACCTGGAATTCAACACACATACGGTGTCTGGAGGCAAAGATTTTCACTGAGTTTTATCCTGAAGTATAAATAGCCTTTGACTATAATTGTTTTACTAGTTTGCAGTCATGTCCTTTCCGTACATGGACAAGATTTCTAAGTAAGGGTAGGTTATTAAGATCAGATTCTAGCAATGATTATGCTGCTGGTTACTTTCCTGCTTACAGCATGTAGCCTTCTTTCTCTTCCCTCCTCAGAGGGATTTAGTTCCAATAGAGACCCTTTTGTACTGAAACAGTAATTATTCTATTGTCTGTTGTTCACTTATTAATGTTGTTAATTCTCTTCAGGCATACTTTTCTCTTTTTGATTGGTGTCTTAACACTTCATTCTGTAATTTGCTTGCTGTTTTTTCCAACCTTATTGCAAACTAGAATTTTAATCCCTGAGCTGAAGAATATAAATCCAACTTTCTGGAAGTAAAAAATGAGGGATTTTATAGTTTATTTGATATTCAGAGCTAATAAACTCAAGAGACTGGAGAATGCTTATCATCTCTTAAAATTAGGCTTTAAATTCTCTTCATTGAATCAGAAGAACTGTTATAGAGATTTACTTGATTTTCTGGAGCTCTTCACCCCACGTGCATTAAAATGCAGCTAAATGTAAGTTACATACCCAGGGCAAGGGAATAGGGGTCATACTTACAGAACGGATATTCACATCTTAAGAAACAGCAGCATGCAAGAAGATATGAGGGTCCTAAGAAACCGGCAACATAGTAGGAGATCCCAGTGCCCTGCCTTGGTGATGGGCACTGTGTATGAACTGCCAACTTGTGAGGAGAAAAGATTTTGCCATTAAATGGGGTATCAGGGTCACCATTACCGGAATAGTACAGTCATTCTGCTGTTGGTGTTTTAAAAAAGAAAAAAAGGAGAAATCCAGAACTGAAAAGGACAAACATGGGGCCTGGACAGATGCTTTGAAGGGTGGAGGAAATGCCTTGCAGTGAGAGACTTTGACAACTCAGTCTGCTTAGGTTAGCAAAGAAGACCGAGAAGTGACTTGATATCACTGCAAAGTACCTTCACAGAGGAGAAACATAAATCCAAACAGCCTTAACTTAGCTGAGAAGGCAGAAGGAATGAGGCTGACAGAACAAGGGAAGCCAAACACAGGCAAATCTAAAATCAGTCATGTTTTTAACATTGCAGAAAACTGACTGAAGAAAGAACCAAGGGGCATGGTTGGCTGTTCATCTCTTCATGTCTTCAATCTTGTCTAGAAGATAAGGGTCAATTAAACATCAGCAATTTTGTGTGGTACAACCTTACTGGGTAACAGTTCATATCCCCTGTCATACCAGGGGTTAGCCTACACAACCACAATACTTCTGGTCTTAAACTATATGCTACTACAAATGAAGTGCTGCTTCAAGTGGAAGCACTTGAGTTTGAGGTTTCTTTTGTAATGTCCTACTGGCTCAAGCAGCGATGACAGGCAAATTTTTTTCCTCCTTCTATGTTTTTTCTGCTTTTCCATTTCTGAAATAGTGGATAATGTCACAAGTTTCAAGCCTTGATGTTTAAGTTCAGTGTGTTTTGAGATTGTTGGACAAAAGGCTGAGTATTAAAAGGATAAAAGGGTACTTCTGCTCTGGATAAAAGGCTGAAGTATTAAAAAATTCATATTTGCTCTAGAATAAATCTATGTATTTCCAGCTGTGGTGGAGCAGAAGAAAGACTGGAATATTTGCTTCCTGAAGGCTTATGTTGAATACCAGTAGATTACTCCTCACGGGGAGAAGAGGTACCTGTATCTATCTGTATGTGAGACAATTATCTTCACCATAAGAATAATCATAGGAGTGGGGTAAACAATCACTGAAACATTCCCTCACTGCTCTATTCCTAGGGAATACAGTTGTCTTACAAGGTCCTTTTAAAAAAGTTTATGAAGCATTAATTACCTGCTGTATCTGCTGTGTGAAACCATTGTTTCTCAGAGAACAGTGACTATGAGATCTCTCATCCGAGAATTGCCACAACAGAGACTTAAGGTGCTCTGAAAGGTAACCCTTGCCAGATTTGCTACTGAATTATTCTTGGCTGCTTACTCTGGTCTCAAATGCTGGTCTCATTTAAGTCCTAGCTAACTGAAGAGCCAGGAGCTGTGAAGTTATTTCTATTTTACTTTGATGATTTGGTATTGAGAGGGAATATTCCCCAAAGAGAGGTGAAATCATGACTACAGTTCATGGGTGGACATTTATTGCTTCTGGTTTATTGCAGGTAGGAGTTCCCGCCTACACTACAATCAAGCATGCAAAAGCTGTAGCACAGTAGGATACTGCTTGTAGAAAATGCTATTGCTTTTGAGTTCATGTAAAAAGGCTTCTCTGATAAGAGATATCCTAAAGAAGAGTATTACTGTGCTATTATATGAAAAGAAGCTTGTTCTGGAGCTGTCCTTGACAGAATGCAGGTTGTGATATTTTCTATCTTTATTTTAAAATCAAAATTATCTACAAACAGTCAGGGACTTTGGTAGTGAGCCAGGTGATTTTCCTGGGCTTCACAAGCACAAGGTGGTCAGATGTCCTGCAGAACATCTGTTGTTCCTTGCTTTTTTTCCTTTGCACATTGGTTTTAAAACAATTCAGGAAGTTCAAAAGCAGCATAAAATTTCTCATTGCCCTTACACATGTGGTTTAAAACTTTGTGGATATGTTAATAGTCAATTATGTGTAAAAGTTTCTTTAATCATCCCCTTGAAGCTTGAGGCTGGTGATATTAATGGTGCATTGGGCTGGTACTGGCTTTGTGAAGCAGAGTTTTCTCCAATACAAAAAGCTATGAACACCAGAAAAAATTTAGGTCTAGCAGATATGCATTGCATGGTACTTAACAGTAGTTTGAAAACCTAGTACAGAGAAAAATCTCAGGTTGGGCCCTTCTTGTTTGTTTAATTAGTTTAATTTCATTGTTTCATAAAGTTTGGTCCTTATCATTTTAGTGCAGATAAGTATTGCATCAGTTGAGGTGCTTCAGTGAAGTGTTTCTTAACGGCTCAGATTTATTTCAGCAGATAGATGGAGGTGTTTGCAACTTGCTGAGCAAACTGCTGGTGTTTTGTTTCTGCTCAGCAGAAACAGAGAGTCGTGTACTGAGCATGAAGCAAAGGACAGCTGGTGAGAAACATTTGGCTGAGGCCAGTTCAGCAGGCAAAATGTTCCTGGTAAGGCCCTCAACACATATTGGCTATTAGGTGATTAGGTCACCTTATTAGGCCATTAGGTTATGATTAGGTCCCCGTTTTTGTTTTATTGAGCTAGGGAAGACTAGAAGGCTGTTATTAATTTTTTGACCTATTTTATAACAGTTCAAAATATTCAAACGAATCGTGTTTGAAACCTCCAAGACTCATGTTCACAGTATTTTGCCTCATCTTAATTTGTCTAGTTATATAGAACTCTTGATCCAAGGTTCCCAAGGGGACCATAGACATGTAAACATTTTTAGAACAGATATGAAAATTGCAGCACAAAAACAAGTTGAGAGTTGGAATGCTCTGGGTGCTAGTTGTAGCTCTGATGGATTAGTAGAAGGACTGGAGAGATTACTAAATGCTTCAGTACTTCAAAAACCCTAATTTCCCTGCCTGTAAAATGAACATTTACCTACCTCTCAGGCTGCTGTACAAATCAAGCTCAGGCCTTTGAGAAGTTAAAAGGAACACTTGCAAAGTGTATTATAGTTTACAGGCAGCATCATTCCCCTCCCCCCCCCCCCCCCCCCCCCCGCCCCGCGTTTCACAAAACGGGAACCACTTCAGTACCACTAATACACCAGCTACCCAGTAAGAATCCAGTGATTTCAACTCCAAAAGGGCTTGAATAATTCAGTAGTATTTGCTATGTGAATATAAACCGTGACTGGGCAAAGTCTGATCCATAAACAGCCTTGACACTGCCCCCTCTTCCCCTTACACAACTACCACATCCAGTTAAATTTGTTGCATTTCATGATGAGGAGTGAAAGCAGCTATGCAGCACGAGATGAGCCTCCATGGCCAGCAGTATTTTATTAGCTTCTATTTGCCAAATACAATTTTCAGCAAGCTGGCCTCTTTACTATATGGAGTTTCCTGAAGATACTGTACATATATGCAACACGCATGTAAATGTATTAGCAGTTGAAATCTTTTTATTAGTACAAATAATATTGATTACTAGTACTAAGTACTGGTCTTTTTATTAATTTGATTTGTAGTTTGCCCATGACAAACGTATTTTTTTCCCCCCCTTCAAAGCAGACTGCTTGCAGTCTGTACAGCCTGAGATGCTGCTAATAAAAACTAAGCCACCAGTCAAAGAGCAACATCACATACATGCCAGGCACTGAATTGCAGAACGGTAAATTTATTTCTCACTTGTTCACTGGAATTATATAGGTTTTGTTGCACAATCAGCACTGACAGATATGTTACTGAGGTTTGAAACAGAGGCTGTTCTTTTCTTTGGGAAGAAAATACCTAGTGAGGGAGCTAGCCCAGAGCACATTGCAGGCTGTACAAAGAGGGCTTGGGATGAGTGGTCCCTCAGGCCACCTCACTGCTGGGCTCAGTGGCGGCCCAGCCCAGATTTCTATCCTGTACAAGCTTCTGGGACACTTAAAATAGCAAATATAAGCTTCTGAAAGGAAGCAAACATTAAGGAGAACGTTATTTCCACAGTTAACAAACATGAGACTCTCATTATGTGATCCGCCTCCCTCTCTCCTCCGCATCCACATCCGTATGCACACAGAAAGGAAGGCAACTGAAAAGAAAGCACCATTAAGACCACCAAAACCATCTGCACTCAGATTTCTTATGTGTGTGTGTGCGCCAACTGTTTGATTACAATGACACATTTGGAGGAGGGGCTTCAGGAAACGTGCAGCCCGTGGCAGTGAGTGCCTGAAAAGCGTTTGTTATGCTTACTTTTAATTTAGCGCATGCTTTTGCTTTTGTGAATGTATCTAGCCAAGACCACTACCCTCTTGCCATAATCTCTTAACAGCCAGAACAGAAAGGAGATACAGGTCACAACAGAGGCTGCACATATACCTTTTTAAATAACGTACCAATCCCTTCTTACATTGGAAGTTGATCTCCTTTAGAGGATAGTTGTGAAGTCCTGCTTAACTCTTCTCTTTTAATTTTCAGAAAGCATGGAAGGAATGTCTGCAGTATGAGACTGGTGCTCTCTTCATGCTGTGAAACATCTTCCTCTACCAAGGTTTATGCACTTTATGGCTTTGCCATTTAAAACAAATAACTCATTTTGTTAACTGACTGTTTACACTTTATCAAAATTCATTTTGACAGTGAATAAGGGAAGAGAGAAAGGGGAAAAAAATTAAATTAAACCATACTGATTTCATATAGGTTTTACTGATAGTCCTGTAGCCAAAAATAAAGTTAGAAAACACTACTTTTCAGTATGAAAAAAATCCAGGTAAATCACAGAACTCACAGAAAGCTAAAAGTATTAAGGGCTTCATGTAGGAAATACTCTACAAAATTTTTTACTGCATGAGCAGCTGTCATAAAATTATCTTTTTAAGTAGCTAGAAGACCTTTAAAACTTATTTTCTATAGGAACATGTGATCCTTGCTAATGTAAAATGCACAAGAGTAAGAAGACCTCATTACTGAGGCAGGATCATTTATTAGCTGCAAAGTGAAATAATTAAAGTTAACTTTGGGCACTGTTGTAAATAAAACAGATGTACCTTTGCACTGAAAATCAGCAATATTTTCACCATTAAAGTAGATTTCAGGAAAAGCATTTCACATTATTTATGCCAGTTCAGAAAAGAGCTCAAATTATTGAATCACAAATTTTCAATATCCAGCTTCTGTGATGATTGTGTATGACAAAGCCAATTTGAGGTGCTGGGAAGAATAAGCGTTGCCTACTTGCAGCACCTCAGCGTTTAGTGCTTTCCCTCTGATTGTGCTTTATTGCTGCATGGCAGCTTCCATGCAACCAGGAACGAGCATTTTGCTGGATAAGCAGGAGGTGGTCCTTTAACTAGTCACTTTTTCAGAAGCACAATATCAAGAAAAAAAGCGCAAAATCTCCAAGTTTGTTTCCACTGAGTTTCAATCAAAACAGCATTTGTTCTTCACCACAGTTACCTTGGTGAGTTTGGATGGCAGTAACTGCAAAAATAGAAGTTTCATAATAGCAAATATAGGCCATAAGAAACTCAGGCAAGGAAGTGCTACCTTTCTGTACATGAGCTAAAGCTGCGGGTAGGATTTTAAGAAGTACATTGATCACTTAGGTAAAAAAAAAATTGCTATTGATTTGCAATGGGATTTACACCTCTAAGTTATTTAGAGAGAGATTTTCAAGATGTATTTAAGTAGGTAAACATCTAATGGGATCGAGGGAAACAGGGAGGTTATATTCTCAAGGGCTCTTCAGCATTTGCAGTGGCCAGCATCTAGCTGCCCCATCACCTAGTCCAACCCTTGTCCAGGCCCAAGACTACCCCAGTGTGACTGACATCAAGTCAGGGTACTCATGTAAGGGAGCTCAAGAGACTAAAGAGCAAGGGGCAAGGTACACAGAAGAAAGGAAGGACCTATCTGAAACACCTATGAGGTGCCCACTGTATCCTCTTTATTATCCATACTGTGATTGTCTTACATAAAAATAATGAAAGGCAAAACATTTGTCATGAAATGTCATGAAAGGGAAAACATTTTCTTTATAAAATTACTTGTTTAGGGCCACAAAATTTCCTTAGAATATTTTCCTATTAAGTGTACATACCTACCATCTTCAAATACAACTCCATTATAAGTTTCAATTTATTGTGTAAAATGGTACTTAACGTTAGTGGAAACATACAGTTTTAAACCCACCTATAAAACTTATTGTACACAGAGTAAAAATTTATCTGTACCTAAGCTTCAAGTTAATGTTTAGCAGGCTTCTGTCATCTGTCCAACAATGCTTATACAAGAAAAATACTCTTTCCAGTGCTGCACTTGAGGCTGGGCATAAATTCCACATTTAAAAATGTGACAGAACTAAGCTTTGGAAACAGAACACGAGCCCATTTCCTAACGCAAGACTCCTAAAGTATCCACTCATATGTCTTACTAAATCTCTAGTTTGCAAAGCCCTCAAACACATGAATATATAAATATCCAATTTTTCTTCAGTTTAATCACATCACTGAGACTTAAAGTTTCAGTAAAATCGGCATTTTATTCAGAGAAAAAGACTGCATTACAAGAAAGTCTTTTTGCTTGCTGAAAACAAAAGAATGAAAACTTTTCCAGACTTAACACAAGATATCTCCCTGTTTCGTCTCTTTTGCCATGTTATGATTAAGACATGACATTTTCTGCTGCATTTTAATGTTGTCAATATTAAGTACCTCACAGAATTCTTTTGACACACCTTTCTAGACCAAATGACTCCTTGCTACAGTTGTTTGCTGCATCATGCAGTAGAATCATTTAGGTTTCATTCTTTGGGCCCAGGCATCCAGACAGTTTTTTACTAAGTGAACAGTACACCTGTCCAAGCCATGAGCAGCCAGTTTCTCCAGTCCCATACCAGGATTATCTAACCTTTTTTCAGCTTGTGTGTCCCTAAATATTTTCAGTGGAGGAATAAGTACCAACACAATGAGACTATGTAGTACAGTAAACTTAATGACAATACTTGATTTCCTAATTTATGTTTTTGGGGCAGCCAAGTTGTTCTGGCTTCAGAAGGGTCTGTTTTTCATTCTTCTTGAGGTTAGCCACATGGTTCCCCAACTTTCCTTTGACAGCTCTTCAGCTGCACAGAGCAATTTCTCCCCCTGCCCAGGGTGATCCTCACATTGGGGAACTCCAGTTCTCAAGTTTAGGCTCAAGCCAAGATGGAGAACTTCAGAATGCTTAACTTACTCCTTTGCTTATAAACCTGGTGTAGGGCCCAGTTTGTAGCCATAGTGAAAGGTTTAGTCTACATGCACTACTTACTGACCCCCTAGGAAAAAGCCCAACATGTAAATGATCTTATTTAAAATATTATTTACTTATTAATTATTTCCAGAAGTTTTTTTCCTTTCATCTTACTTTGTAATCTGGGTTATGAGTGTAAAAAACAGAAGTACATATAACATTTCAGTGGGGAAGTCTTGAAAGTGTAGCCACATTCGTGATTTTTATTTCAGATAGGCAATTCCGCATGGCTTTAGGGAGGAAATATTAGTTTTCTAATAAAATTCAAGGTTGGGGTCTTCAAAATAGAGCATCAGCCTTGCCAGTTTACCCAATCCAGGATCTGGAGTTGCACAGCTGTATCTTTTAAATGAAATTGTCAATATTAATTATTATTAAATATCATAATAGAAAAACAGGGTAGAAAGGGACTGCCTAGTCCCTCTCACTGTTTCAAGGCAGGATTAACTAAACCTGCAAGCTTTTACTCACATCACCCCCAATATTCGTTGCACCAATTTAAAGCCATTGTTCTTATCCACCATAACTGAAGAGATAGAGTCTTCCTCTCTGAAACAGTCTCTATATACTTGAAAATGACAATCATTCTTTTTCTCCCACTCCCAGATCTTTCTTTCTAAATCTAGATAATTTTTTTTTAAAAAAATCTTTTATTTGTAGGTTATGTTCTTTACTAAGGAGAACATGTTATTCTCCTCTGGATGCTCTCCAAGTGTGCCACATTGCTCCTAAAGTATAATATCCAAAACCAGCCACAGTGCTCCAGCTGAGGCTTGATCAATGATGGGTGGAAAAAGGATCTTTCCATGTGTCTTGCAATCTATATTTCTGCATCTCCCACTCTTATGAGGTTTAGGGGGAGTGTTGGCAACAGCAGTTGTGATTTATGTTTAGTATACTCCCAAGACCCTTTTCTGAAAAAATCTTGCCTAACCATTTATTTCTCATCCTCTATTGGGAAGGAATAATCAACTAAGAAATGTATTACATCTTATTTATTTTTATTGAATCTTACCCAGTATTTTTAATCCATTTTCCCAGATCTTTTAAATTCTGAATAACTTATGTGCACTTGCAGTCCCTCCCACCTTGAGTCATCTTCAAGTTTAACTCCCACTTCCATTGCCTAAGTCAGAGACCAAACAGCTCAGCATTAAAGCAACCAAGATGTCTCTGGCGCTTCACCCCAGATAAAAGGCTTGTTTCAGTGTCAGAGGAAGTAAGGTGGCCTGACACCTCCCCAAGGAACAGGCATAGGCTATTATTTATTTCTTTGCGATTCCCCCCATTACTTACCAGTCTTTTTATGTGTGTTCTTTCTACAGCTACCACAATCCTCTGCTTCTGCCATTTTTTTTTCCTGAGAAAGCTATCCCATTTACCTTTTTCCAGAACTTTACCCATCTTCAGAAACACCCGTCATGTTCTAAGAAAACTTTAGTCAGTTTTTAAGTGTTCTGGGCTCATCTGGTTTCAAAATATCTACCTTGAGAGCACTTAGTTCGCTTCTTACTCTTGGAGATCAGTACTTCAGCTAATAACTGCTTTTACAACACATTTATGCAAAAGCTATACACTAGTCATGAAATCTGATGTTTCACTTTTGTAAGTATACATCATATTTCCAAAAGTACATAAAATACTGGTAGGACTGTATGCTTTCAGCTTTTAGATATATTCAACAATTTATTAGTGAGTGAAGGACACAACATACTTTCAACAGCATTCCTAAATTTTTATCAGAGCTTCGTTGTAAGAATCAAGTTTCATAATTAGTTGAAGACTACTGTGAAAGCAGAAACCCAGTTGTTTACTGCCAAATCTATAGGCTATTGATGAGAGCAAGGAGATTTGTTATTCCATAGCTTGTCCTCCCCCCCATATTTATTGATCAGTATCTAACAGCTGTATTATCACTTAGTTTTCTTGCTTTGGGAAATAACTGATGTCTGCAGCAATTCTATCAATGCCTTTTTTTCCAGCCGTGAGGGAAAGGAGACAGGGGATGCTAGCAAGAGTCAAAGATTACATCAGAACTCAGTCTTAACTTAAGCGTGCGATGTCTGAAAAGCTCTGCTTTACCCATGTATTAGGGTAAAGAGACGAACTTGGCACACGTTTCTTCTGACCACCACTACTGCCTTGTTACATGACTGCTCCGAATACCTCCCTGCAGTCACCAGCGACCACAGAGCACTGGTTATAGTCTGATGAAGTTGCAACTACAGGATGCTCCAGTCCCATAGCAGAGACAAGAGGAAAAACGTGAGTATTAAGCAGTGCCATCTAGTGTAGTGCAGGCTCTCATTCACAGGGAAGGGAGCTGGCCTCCGGGCGTTGTTTAGCCTTTAACTATAAGGGAACCACGGTACTAAACCCATACACACCACAGAAGGGTTTTGATGGCAAATAAAAGATGCCAGAGAGGCTTTGTGCCTTTTAAGTTCTGCCGGATTTACACCCTGGATACCCAGATCTTTTTTTTTTTTTTTTGGATCTTTGCCTAAACTACAAAGAGGGGAGTGTGCCTGCATAAGCCTCTCTATAGATTTGAGCATTCATTCTGCCAGATTAAGAGACCCATTTGAACACTGCAATGACAGATGGTAAGAACTTGGTTGGAGGAAGCTACCAAACCAATTTGTGTACAGCACCTGGTACTGCAAGGCTTTAAGGGAAGCTCTAGCAAGATTTGAAGCCCTTGATGGTACAGATGCTTTCACTAGAGAATTAGAACTCCTACAGAAGAAATTAATGCACTCCCTAGTTTTAGGCATTGCTCAGCCTATACAGATCTCCATACTGCATGGTGGTAAACCCTCCATATTCCTTTACTAGAGTTCACGGTTGCAACATAGTTCAAGGACAAAAATATAGATAAAATACTCTACAAAATCACACCAATTGCTGCTAAAAGACAATGGGCACATACTACAATAAAATATCTCACATAGGTCTGCAACAATTGCTGTAATAAAACACCATTTGCATCAGCTGAACATTTTCCACTCAGCAAGCATCTCCTCAGCCCTCTCTTTCCCCTGAGCAGTCTAGCAGACTAGCTGGCTGAACTGAATACAGGCAACGTTTTCTGAGACTCTTCCTAAAGGGAATAAACCAATTACAAGCATAATTCAAAACCAGGTAAAATAGGTAAGCCAAATCTTAGCACCTGACTCCTTTCAGCTCTCTACCATCACCTAGATAGCAGGTAGATCAGCCAGTTTTGCATAATAGAGCTTTATCCTTAACGTGACCCAGTCTCTTTAGCTCTAGGAGGCTCCCTCCCTTAAGTAAGCTGCTTGTTAGCCTTATCTCATCAGCTGGGAGACAGCTGATTAGTTACAGGTGGAGGCTAAACCCATCATCTGAAAGTCCCATCTCACATGTGACCTGATGAATTATATTTTTTTTAAATGTGCGGAAAATGCCCATCTTTCTTAGTACATACATTGAAAATTAGACATTACCAAGAAACCAGATGACATTATGTGACCTGTGTTATACAGAACAATGGGTTAGATGAGACACTGGTTTCTTCCTTCTTAAAAACTGTGAACGTATTTTGGTTTGAGCAGTACAAGAAATGCTTCAACTTGTGCCTGAGTTGTAAAACTACGTACTCTACTACATGAGAGCATTTTTGTCACAAAGAAACTTTCTCTTTAAAGGAAGCAATTTCTTTGAAAATGGTTATCTATAGAAACAGGCAAATTAAAGCTTTTGAAGTTTTCATTTCTCAGTTTGGGCTTCTAAAGTAATCACCTCTGCAGATAAATATAACTGTATGTCTATTGTTATTCACAAAACAAATATTTGGAAGTGTACTGAAAAGCAGAAAAAAGTGGGAGTGTGACACCCGAGGTAGGACAAGGGGATGGGAAGGGTGAAGCAGGCAATGGCTGGTTGCTCCCCACCTGCTGCTTTGCCCCCAGCCCCATCTCTGCCCCTGCAAAGCAGGGAAATACAGAAGAGGTTTCTTCTCACCCCTCTGCTCTTCTGCTCTGCTATCCTGTACCTTTGCAGATTTGCCTGGTGTCCATAGGGCCTGATGTCTGGCTTTGAAAATGCTGTGTTAACACCTTACTGGCCTTGGGATGGGGAATGACAGCATCACCGGTCTTGGGAGAGGGAGTGGCTGGCACCTCTGTGCTCTGCAGCGGGTTTTCCAGCAGGTCATGGGTGGCAGTGGTTGTGTCCCCTCAGAGAAAAGTGCATCCATGTCTCTCTGCCTCGTTTAGCTGGGAAGCTGGAGGGGAGGAACACACCCTGTAGCTCTCCAGCGACAGGATCATTACATCCATCTCTGACTGAGGCTGGTAGCAATTATAGAAAACCCCAAAAGAAAGTGGCCTGACTTTATGCTGCCCACTCATGAAAACCTCCTTCCTTTACAGCAAGATCTTTGAAGACCACATGCCAATATTTTTGAAAATATGTCATTTATTGAGAAATCTGGAAAAGATGTCACATATTATTTCATCATGGACCTCCTGTCGAAAACCTTATGACGAGAAAACAGGGTCAGTTATCCCACTGTGGGCTCTTAGAAGGTGCTGCTAAGAGCAGGTAGCTTTGGCCATCCTGATGCCTCAGGGACTGCCTGGTAGGCATGCCCTTAGATTTGGCCCTGTATGTAGATACAAGGTCTACATATAAGCTAAATGTGGTGGTGATTTTTACATTTTATCGCTGTTTCAAAATGCTTTTCCAGAGCCTGTGTAAAGCAGCCAGGCATTAGCATCCCCCTGAGAAACTTCACTGTACAATAAGTGATTTTTAACCCATATTTGCTAGCGGCAACCCAGTTCCTAAAGCAGGTACGATAGTGGGGGTGGAGGTCTCAGAATAGGCAAATCCCTTATACCTAGTACACCTCTTACACGGTATCAATAAAGCTAAAGTGTGGGTTTGTCTAACAACAGTGATTCACGTTAGAAACTGGAGCAAGCTTTGGGGGGGTGCGGTGGTGATTGCAAAATTCCCATATAAAAATATGTTTTTTCAAAGTTAGGTGTGAAGCGGTTAAATTTTAACAGTGCCAGAGCCCAGCCTAGCAGGCATCTGTCAGTATTGGCCTGCATTGATGGGTTTTTTCCACTAAATGAAGGGTTCTGAGTGAGTTTATCTTGAATGTCCAGACTGCATTCAGGGCATTGCACACCCTTTTCAAAGGGACAGTTGTTCCTTGGTATTAGCAAAATTTCCGACTAAATATATAGTGATTGCTATCAAAAAAATTCAGGTCACTCTGGATGTCCTGAGCAAAATTATGCAGGATGTCAAAATCAGGAACTGCCCCAATAGCACCCTGATCTGGGCTCACTCTCTAATCACGTAATTGACCCAAGATTGCAAATAGGTAAGGTTCTGAGTGCTTTTTTATTCTTCCAAAGTTGCTGTTACCTGTTAAATTGCACTGCAGATAGCAGCAATTTTCCCTCCTTCTCCCTCATCCTCCAAAAATCTCTAATGCTTTACAATGCATCGCCACATATTGCTCATTTTGCCACCTGAACATTCTCACAGAAATGACTGACTAATCTCTGCTGTTAATGCACATCACTCATATCTGAATCATTCGTACCCTGTGCAAGCTGAGTCTCATTCAGGTGTTTAACACGCTAGTCCAAATCTATATTACTGTCTTTTTATAAAGGAGTGATTGTTTTGGTCTTCAGAAAGGAAGGTGGGAGAGGGGAGTATTTTTGTTTTCTGTTACAGTGTTGCTGTCACCTAACTTGAACAGGAAAAAAAAAGTGATACCCAGTGTCTAACTCTTTTCTTCTCTTACTTTTTGTTTGGTTAAAGATTTTTTTTTAATTATCTTCATTATATCTTGATATAAAGTTAGGAAAAGCTATTATGAGTTGTTCTTTCTTCAGAAAGAGACGGTGGATGATTACAGCAAATAGATTCAACTTGATCATGGATAAAATTCATAAAAGGTTATTTTCTGTGAAGTAAGTAACTGACATCAGTAGTTCAACCTACAGACTCTTTTAACTACTTTTTTTACTGCTCTTTCTATCCATTTGAACTTCCAGACCTAATCTGGAGGGAGAGGACATTATTTTTATACGGAATTTTGTCATCTCATTTTGTTAAAAAAACAAAGAAAAACAGTGATAAAAATCTAACAATTAGTTTTCTCACCTTTGCTTTAGTGTGCATGTTTTAATGTGTATGATCATTGCTTTTATTTTATTTCTCAGCTCAAGTACTCTGTGCTGTATGTAAAATCAGTTCTATTAACAATACTGTTTATGCAGAAAGAGCGATAGCACTGTAGCCATGGCAGTTCAAAGACACAAAGTTTGCAAGAAAAAGTTAACTAACCTCTTTGATTAGAACAGCTGCTATATTAATTTTTTCCAGCTGTAATAAAAGACACTCCCCCCCATCTTGACTCTTTTATATAGCTATGTACGTTGTAATGGCTTCAGATGCACTATACTGAACTGCCCAGAGCTACACTTTGAAGTAATGTTTATTTACAGTTCTCTATATAGTTGGTCTCCATGAGTTACCATCAAAATAAGGAAAGGGTTCTCCTTTTCCTTGTGAGCAGTAATTTTCTAGGTCAAGTAACATTTGCACTGAGGACTGCTCAGAGACAGACACTCTGCTGGATTTAGTATGGTTTGATGCAGTGGCTCGGAAGACCTTGTACAAGTATTGAAACAAAAAATTGTCTGCCTATTTTAAAGTAGATTTTTCCTTCTTATTTCATAGACCTCAGTGAAAGGTGATCAGGAATAGAGATGGCATTTCATTTTACATTTAGATCTGCATAACAAAATCCATGAAGAACTATTAATTGGTATTTTTGGATATTTTCAGTGTGGCAAATGCAGCATCATTTTGCCTCATCCAGCGGAATTCACTAAAATCCAAGTCAAGGTGTCTGCTGGCTTCAGCAGAGGCAGGACCTCATTCTTCACATTGGATCTGGGGTGTAATTTACAAAAGAGCCTGGAAAAATCAGGAGATCACATTCCACTGAGATGGACAAGGAGTGGGGCACCCCGCTTCACCCTGCAGCCCCATGGTGAACTATAACCTATGTGCGTTTTGGAAATGGCTGCCATCAATTAGATGTCAGCTCCTCAAGTAGCACAGGAACGATGGGGTGAAATGCAATGCTCTGTGCTGGAGGCACTCAGGCTAGATGATGATCAGGGGTTCCTCAGCTTTAAAATCTTTGAATCCATATATCAGACAGAATGTCCCATCTGAACATCAAGCATGTAGTCCTTCACTGTACATTTCCCAAACAAACGTAAACAAAGGGAAAAATGTTTGAATCATGCTTACTAGTTACAGTGGGACAATAGGACATAGGCAGCTATGCATTAGATATTTGGTGCAAGTTTATAGCTCATAAAACTGGAAGGACCATTTGTGATCATCTATTTTTTTCCTGTATTACAGGAGAGGTTACAGGACTTTCTTGAATTAACTCCAGCAGGAACTAGAGCATTTCTCTGAGAAAATCAATCAATTTCAACTTTAAAATATCTAGTGATGGAGAATCCATTACAATCGTTGGTAAATTGTTCTAATAATTAATTACCTTCCATGTTAAAATGTGTCTAGTTTCAAATTTCACTGGTTCTTGTCAGACTTTTTTCCACTTGACTGAAATGCCATGTAATATCAAATTTCTACTCTTCTATTTCTACAGGGAGATGGGAAGTTTATAAATGATAACCAACTTTCCCCTTAACCTTGTCTTGTTAAGCTAAATAGATTGATGTACTTAAGTCTCTCATTGAAAGACATTCCTCCCCCTCTTGTAGTCCTTCTCTGAAGCGCTCTCTGTTGGCTGATGGTGGACCCAAAAGCAAACACTACTTCAGTCACCACTGTACCTCTGCTGATACAGAGGCAACACAGCTTTACTCTGAGAAATCCTGTGGCAAATACGAGGCACTGACACTTTGACTCACATCCCTGGACTGAAAATTTACATTTAGTAGATTATTCATCATTACTCTTGATTTTTTTTGAGAGAGAGCCTTCATACCTATGGACAAGACCCCAGTACTATAAATGTATATACCAAGTCCCAAAGTGAGCCTGGAGATCCTAAGCACAGTTATGTTCAGCCTGAAATGGGTCTGATTTGGCAGGAGTTGTGTGCAACAGAGAAATGGATTTCTCTCTAGAAAGGATGCACGTCAACTGCTTCTCTAGATACACTAAACTGTGCCTCAGACATGGAGAACAAAAAGCAGCAACTCCCTTAACAGACTACTTTTCATGTGTACTCCAAGATCTGTGACTGTTGCTTGGTTTCCTAGACAGAATTTAAGATACTGGGATTTTTCTACAACACTCCACACAGTCTTTTTGGATGCCTCTCTTTTCCTGTTTGGGAATGCTACCCACCATGGCCAGGACACCCAGCAGTACCAGAGAGTTACAGACAGAGCAGTATCTGGAATGGTCGTTTACCTTTAGTTATCCTTTAGGATGTATTTCATGCTCACTCTTTAAAATGGGCTGATGAGAGAATTTGTTGTGTTGTATCTGTACATGGTTTTGAGAACAGAAGTGATAGAGTTTGACTTCAACACACTATGGTTATTTCCTGAAGTATGTTTGTAAACCTGCTGTTTGTTTTCTAGGGGTACTGTATCTACAGATGGATTTATTGTATTTTAATTCATTCTCAGAGGCCTGTAGCAAGTGATGGGCTAAGGGATCACCTCTTTCATGAATCCATTCATGATGTGTAAATAAAAATGACAGAACAAAGCAAGGTGAACAACTGGGCCAGTCAGCATGAGCTAATGTATGATGGACAAGTTTTGGTCTAGCCTATGTTGTTTTTCTGTTCCCTCTGATTAATTAGCAAAATGAATGCAGGAAATAGAAAGTCACTAATATGCCAACGGGTAGCTTTCTGCCCATGCTAAGCACAACAACAGAGTGGGTGTTTACAGAGCGGGGAGTCTTGAAAGTTTGGAGGCAAAGGCTGGAATGGTCTTTTCCTTCCCTTAGAGATTAGGAAGCACCATGGCCATACCTGATCTTACAGAGAGAGTAAATATCTTTTAAAAAAAGCCCAAACAACAAAACCTAACAGCAGAAACAGTAGAATAGCTTCCTAATCTACCCTGCCTATGGCTATGCACATTTCTACCTCCTCGGTCTCTGGTAGGACTAAGAGTAGTGAAGGCAAGGCATTGCTGATGAAGTTGAGTGCATTACACAATGAGTAAAATTCCCCTACTGAGTCATCATTTCTCTAGCATGTAGTATCTGTATAACAAGCTGGCCAGAATTTCAACACTGCGTACAACTTTTTCATGCACAAACATATTTTTTATTGCATATTTGTTTGAATGGGGATACCAGCTTCAGAAAACAAAGTACACCTCTGGTTCAAAAAATGGCTGTGGGAAATACAAGGAGCTCCAGTTTTACTTTCTTCCATAAGAACCATTATGGAAAGTTCAATCAGAAATGTATGAAAATATATAGAGCTTAACACTGCAGAGTTCAGTATGTGTTAAACAGAGTGAGGACTTTGCTAAGGCAGCATTGTTCTCTATAGGCTAGTGGTCATAAATACAAATATTCATGCAATCTTTCACATTTCAGGCATACTGCTGTCACTATCAAGGTTCTTCACTAAGTATTTTTTTCTGTTTCTGAGCCTTGAAGCATTAGCCAATGGGCTGTTTTTTTCAGACAGTCTTCCTTTTGGGAAGAGAGAAAGCAAAATTATATAAGAGAGCATGCTGGTTCAGGTGAATCACTCACGCTTTAGCAGCAACAGGCAAATCTCAGAGGTACCTTGGAGACTTGTAAGCATCCAAAAGATAAGGCACCAGGATCATTTTTGTTAAAGCCACTTTTGCATTGCTTTATATACTAGAGAGTGGTCATTAAATGGTTGGGGACAGCAGGTGGAGAAATGCCACTGCTTAAAAGAAGTCCTTCCTGAAACAAAACAGGCATTTTTGCTGCCTTGTGCTCCATCTTCACCTTTCTTTCCATATCCCAACTCAGGGGCTGTATCAAAGGGGTGCCGTGGGCAGAGTGGTCATGGTGATGTTCGGCTCCATCTAAAACTTCACTGTCAGTCATAAGACCCTGATTGTGGCTTTTGTTCTGAGTAACGTGAATATGGTATTAAGGAAACACAGGCACACGAAGGTCTAAATAAACCTGCTTTTAACAGCAAATAACCCTCAAGGTCTTGGTACAGATAAATGCTGTGATTCTGGCAGATCTCCAGAGACAAAGCACAGAGGGGCAGTCCTGGGCTCATACCTCATTTAATTCCTGAGCGCTGTCATCTTTCACACTTAGTGCCTCCTTGCCGCACTGCTTGGAGTAGGGCACAGCGGTTAGAAATCAGAGCGCCACAACTATTTCCCTGCTGTTGCAAACTATTGTGGATTTTTGCCTCTTTCTGCAGGTTTCCAGATTGACATAAAGGGCTGGGAGAGCCCTGGAGTGTAGGAGAAATATGGAATAGGTGTTTTGTCCTTGACTAAATGTTACAAGGTACTTAGACTAGATGGGACCTGTGAGGAGGTCCTCTCCAGGCCTGTATTCCTAAATTGGGAGACTGCAGGACACAACAACAATCTCCAGTGCCCTATCCTGGGCAATTTCTACATATGATGACTCAAAATTCTCTACCTCATTTGATTCCTGGCAGTGTCCCGCTGCCTTACAGTGGGCAAGGACCATCCTTGGTCAGGGGTCCTCTCCTCACTCCTGAAGGGTGAGGAATAACCCAGTCAGGCAGAGCACACAGAAAGCACAGACCAACAAACAAAACCAGCCAACCAGGAGAACCCTCCAAACCAAACCAAACCTGCTTCTTGGGTCTGAACCAATTTTACTTGCCATAAATTAATGGAGATCTGCCCCCACTTCTATTTAGAAATCCCCAGTTGTTCTGAGAACTCTTTATTTAATCAAGTTTGTTGGTTGTGTTTACTTTTTAAAATTAATGATCTTTCTTCTGTTTTTATTGTTTGGAATGGGGTTATACTGAGTACAATTTATTCAATATTTTAACAGGAACAGAGACCAGCCTAGGAAGTGTGCAATAGATAAGCTGCATTTGGTGAGTGGGGTAAAGTCACATGAAGGCAGATACTATTTATACTGTTCTGCTGCTTAAAGTTGATGCTAATGGCATGGACTTGGTGTTTTGATGATAACTTTATTCAGGACATTGAATGTTACCAAGTAAAAGCTACCAGTAATGACAGTTTCTGAAAGGGCACTTTTTAACAACCATTTTATGACCCTACACATATAACAGCACAATGTGCATGGTATTTTCACGTAAAGAGCATGGCTAGCTTATGTTAAAACTACAGTGGCACAAATTTGGGAAGTACTTTGAGCAAATTTCACCTGTGAAGCAAGATCAATTAGGTGAAGGAGCTAAAAACCATAAAATAGTGAAGGAAGTAGTATCTGCAACATGAGGTGACACTCATTTTTCCCGTCTTGGTCTGTAGTTATCAACCTCTTTAATGCCGTGAAGTGGTGGCAGGACCCCATGTTGCTGATGCAAAAATAAAATTTGGATTTTACTTTTACATCATATGCAAAAGTAAAACTTGGATGATATTTTATACTGGGGAGGGATTAATGTTGTATCCTGCCAAATATTTCAGACTGAGTAATTATCTTCCTTCTTCTTCCTCCACAGTCTCCTGCTGCTGTAAGGAGGGCAGTGCCAGCTAGTTACCCACACTCCACTCCACTGTTGGCTTTGTTTAGTAGTGGCTGACATGATGGCTGTAGAGCTGTATCTGGAACTTTCTGGAAAAATTTCCAATTATCACATCTTCCTCCATGGCAATGAAGTTGAGAACGCTAACAGAGATAGGCTGCTAGCATTTTCAGCACTGCCTTATTAGTCCTGGCTTGGTTTAGACAACACACTGGGTGATATTCCAGTAGCTGGTTTGTATTAGTTTTGCTCTAGCTGAGAAAGATATATTACCTGTAGAAAGAATAAAAAACCCTACACACACAAAAAAATCCTTGGTGCACACCTTCTCCTTCAAGATAAAAACAAGCAAAGTTGAATGTAAGGCATCATTATAACGTTAAAAAACATTTGATGCCCATATACCAACTTTAACACATTTGAAACATTCTTTTCATTCCACTGTATGTTACATATTTACACCCTTTCCCTTGCTTTATTACTAAAGAAATGAGGACATTTGCATGAAAGCAAGAGCTTAGGGTCTTAAAAGTTTGTCTATTCCTGCTTATATTTTCCCGCTCTGAAGGGATTGGACCCTTCTGTAGAGTATATCGCAATTGCTTCCAACCCAATGAGCTCTGATGAATAAGAAGCAGGAACTTTTAAACAAAGATCCTATTTTCATGCAAATATTCTCAGTAATAAAGCACAGAGTAAAAGAAATATGTGAAATTATGTTTTGCAGAACTGCTACTTAAAGCAAAGCAGCTTTGTAGAATGAAGCTGAGTCTGAATTTTTCTAACTGCACTAAGGGCAAGTGAAGTTTGAGTGTTTTCCATAAGAGATTCCAAGCATCTCCAAACAAGATCATTAAAAGGCAAAGATGAAATATATCCCAATATTATTCTAATCAGCGTCATCAACATCACTCTATGTGAAAAGTTCCTAACCAGAATTATGGCACCATTCTCTCATTTCTTTATAAACCCAGCAACAGCCTCTTTCCCCCAAAGGTTTAGCAATCTAGTATGTTCTTATAATGCATCTCCAAGTCATTGACTTGGTCTCCCCCCTCTTAATTTTCCAAACTCAGCAGTAACCGACCAAAACCTACTGAAAAGAGAATAATATTGGAATTGGAAGCAATAGAGAATTTGTAGGAAACATTTATATTCAACAATAACAAATAGTTTAGGCTTTGCTTCACAATAGCTCAATCAGTAGATAAATCAAAAACCAGGAGGCAGTTCTCATACATTAATACCACCAAGTATCCACCTCTCTAGTTTCTGGTCTTCTAAGCAGCAAATGCCTTGGAGTCAATGATCATCAAGAAGAACTTTCTAGAGTGGTCGTTTGCCAGTAATATTAGTAGGTGGAACGGTGACTATTTTCTCCTCGCAGAAGCCATGCCACAGCAGGGTCCTACCTCTCCCAATGTAATGAGGCGACGGATCATCCAACCGCTTGGGGGATTTTGTGGTGTACCCGAGACCAAAGGAAAACAGCGCAGACGAGCCCAGGCAGTGCGTGAACAGTGACTTCTGCCTCCATAAGCGGTAGGGCTGCCAGTGCTCATTGGTATTGCCATTACCAGGCTGTGAAGGATGTGACAAAAGACTTCCACTGAAATTCTCTCTAAAAGAGAGGAAAAGTTCTAGCAGGTACGCAGTTTAAAGTAAATAATCTGGAGTTGCAGTTTCTTTATTCCTCAGTGCATCTCCTCTCAGTTCAGCATAGAAGATTTTCAGTCTGCCCAGACTTCCCATTGTAACTCATGGACATGGCAAGTTAGAAGTGTCAAAATCATTTCTCTAACTATGTCAGTGAACAAAAAACAAGAGGCAGAAAATTCTTACCCTCAAAGGCTACCCTGAACCATCCAATAACTCCAAATCAAGCCCTGCGCTGAAATATTACAGTGCACGTTTTCTCTTTGGCAGAAGTCGGATCACAGATTTAAGCCAAAAGCCTTCTCTTTTTTTCAGCAAGTTTTAAAAACTTGAAAGTGTCTTCTCAGCTTTTTCTATGGACTCAGTGCTATGACACCACAACACTGTAATTTCATCTAGAAACACTGGTAACTTTAATGAGAGACATCAGGCCCCATTCTGCCCAAGTCTTCACTTTCTATTGCCAGTGGACTCGTTATAGCTGATAATTCCAAAAATACAATATTTATAACTTATTCATGATTTATTTTAAACCTCTTTCACAGCCTGATGCACATGAGGCAATTTAAATCACCAAAACTCTGTTTTGCAACTAACAGTTCATTACACTGAATGGAAAAGTTCACACATCTGTTGGTGTTGTATTGTTTCGGGCTGGCTGCAGAGCAAACAATCCAGCAAGGCACAGATTTGCCGTAGGAAGGCTGTCTCCAAACCAGAGGACAGAAACTTTCATTTTCTGACAAAGGCAAACGAGTTCTGCAGACTGCAGAACGCAGAAGAGCCGCAATCCATGGCATCAAAGGACCAACACAGCCCCTCTCCCCAAGGATGCCAAGGGAGTTTCTGCAAGTTCAGCTGAGTAATGGGGTGTCACTAGAAGTCTTGACAGAAGGGGGGTCTGTGCAAGCCCTTTTCCTTTCAAGGAGATCCTGGTCTGTGTTATTAAACCCTGTTAATTCTGATACCAAAAAACCAGAATGGTGAACCTAACCTCATGCAATTTTCCTTATTTAAATATAATCTTATAGTACTAACAGCAGAGCCTCAGATGACTTAAAAACTGGGGATTAAAAATCTGCATTCTAAACCCACCAAATAAATGCTGCTGAAAATACTACAGAGATATATATATGGATATACATAATGAGTATAGGTTACGCAAAGATGTTCTACAATGTATTTTTATATAAAAGTGAAGTCATACACCATGCAGTTGACCTTATTCAGATGACAAATTCTTTATGGTAAGCACCATTTTTGTGTCCTGTGCTGATCCATTGCCTGGCTTGGTGTGGGGTTGCAGGATGCTCCTATGACTTCTGGCCAAGCGATTAATGGAATCAGTAATAAAACATCCATACTTCTCACCAACGCAAATCAAAAATCCCAACTGTAAAACAAAGAAACAAATCCAGCTGAGTTAAATATTATGCTAGTTTCTACTCTCCATCCCCACTCCATGCCACAGTTGGTTTTCATCCGCTTGTTTGTTCTCTCTCCTGTCATTAAACAGTTTGAAAAAATAATGAGCATTTCTGTTTTTTTGAAGGCATGATCCAAACCCAACTGAACTTAGGAATTTGTCTCTGCTGAGAAGGCATAAGGCTCCTTACATGATCCAAAGCAGTACTCCTGGATATGCAATTATTTTCTGATATACTAAAGCACTCTTGCTTATTTCAAGCATTCCACTCATCCATGCTTTAACTGTCTGTATCGCCACTCCTGGCTTCGTTGCATCTTCCTTTCCCCCCCTTGCTTTTGTGAGCTTACTTTGGATTCAGGCATAGCGCAGTATCAGTATGATACGGAAGTTACCGAGACCCTCAGCAGGAGGTTGGCTTGAGAACAATTATCTGACAGAATTGTTTAGCAGTGCAGCCCAATCTATGTTATGACCCTTTTTCTAAATGTAGATATAATGGTGCATTAAAGTAATGTTACATCTCATAAAGCCTGCTGGGTGAGGGTTCAGCGAGGTTCCCCTCGCTTCCCTTCTGCACAGCAGTTTCTTTGTTACTGCCTCTCCTCCAGATCCTGTGATGGACGGGAGTCCCGCGCTCCTTGAACACTAAAACGGGGCTGCCAAGGTAATTTACAGGCCCTGTGGCCAACAAAAAGTCTCAGTCCTCCTTGGGTTATCTCTAAGTCCTACTTTTCTCCGCTCATTGTGCCAGCTTGTCTTTTCAGATTTTACCGATGCCAGGAAAGGTTTCAGCAACACAAACATCCTTCAGCACGCTGCTTTTAAACAAGTCTTCTTCCAGCTTCGCCTGTGTCTGTGTTTCTAGAGAGAAAGCAGAAAAGCAGAGAGTAAACACAGGACTGGGGGGAGAGAAAGAGAGGGAGAGGGAGGGCAGGGGAGAGGAGAGGAGAGGAGAGGAGAGGAGAGGAGAGGAGAGGAGAGGAGAGGAGAGGAGAGGAGAGGAGAGGAGAGGAGAGGAGAGGAGAGGAGAGGAGAGGAGAGGAGAGGAGAGGAGAGGAGAGGAGAGGAGAGGAGAGGAGAGGAGAGGAGAGGAGAGGAGAGGAGAGGAGAGGAGAGGAGAGGAGAGGAGAGAGGAGACAGGACAGGAGGAGCAGCAAGGGTGTGGTTCAGGCAGGGATATGGAAGCCGGGTTGAGGTGCGCACACGTGGGGCCGGCCCGATGGACCAGCGCGGTCCCACCGGGGCGCAGGACAAAGGGCTTCTCCCGGCTCTCTTAGCACCTTCCCTTTTTGCACTAGAAATCCAGGCTCGGCATTAGCAGCTCTGCTGGCACCGCAGCCCGCGGCAGCCTTTTCCTGTGGGGTGCAAGGTGGTGGAAGCGCAGGGTGCTCCTCACTTTCCCTGGGCAGGAAAAACCCACAGCTGCCTCTGCACCGGGTCCTTCCAGGCCCTGCGCGACTGGAAACCCAGGCACAGGCAAGATTTCTGCCGAGTAAACCGAGCGAAGGCTTGGGAGCCCCACAACCTCTTTCATTTCAGCGCAGCGCCCGGGCTTCACCCCACCTCGGCCTCCCCCTCCACCCCACGACGGCCGCGGAGCCGTGAAGCGGCCGCTCGGTGCCGCGGAGCGCTGCGCGGTGCTCGGCGCAGCCCGGGGTGCGATGCCGCCGCTCCGCCCAGCCGAGACACCACCCCCCGCCCCCCGCCGCCCACGGGGCCCCCCACGCGCGGCTGCGCCCCGCGGAGCCGGGTTGCGCGGAGGGTCCCGGAGGCGACCGGAGATACGCGGAGTGCTGGAAGGGGTGTTGGTGGGGGGCTGCCGCGGACGGCTCCCCCCTCCGCGTCTAAGGGAAAGCCCGTCCCGGCGGCGGCCACGTGTCCCCGCAGGGACACCCCCCCCACCGCACCCCCCCAGCCCCCCACCCCGGGCCCGCCGCAGCCTCGCCGGCCGGTGCGGCGCAAAGTGCGCGGTGCCGCAGCTCCGCCCCCGCCCCGCCGGCGGCTGCGGCGTGCGCGGGCCGGCGGCGGGGGAGGGGGGAGCGGGGACGGCGGGGGGGGGGGGGGCGCGGAGGCCGTCTGCCCCCCGCCGCGGCCCTGCGCGCGTTTCTTGCTCCAATAAGCAATAATTAGGTCCTAAGCTAATGATGTGTCAGCTGATCCGCTCGCTCCGTCTGCGCGCGGGGAGGGCGGGGGGGTGCGTGTGCGTGTGTGTGTGTGTGTGTGTGTGTGCTGCGCCCGGAGACATCGCCATGGAAACGCTGCCCTCGCCTCTCCCCCCCGTCCCCCCCCGCCCCCCTTTCCCCCCGGCAACCCGCGGCCGGGGCCGCGCGGGCCTCCGCGCCCCCGCCGCGCCTGCGGAGGCGGGGGCGCCGCGCGCGCCATCCCGACATGGGACAGCGCTGCCCGTCACCGCGCCGCGCCGCCGTCGCCACAGAAACTTTTGTCCCGGCGGCCAATCAGGGCGCGGGGGGGGCGCGGAGCGGCGCTGGGCCCGGCCCGGTGCGCCGCCGCCACCGCCGCCGCCGCCGCCGCCGCCAGCCCGCCGCGGAGCGCAGCGCAGCGCAGCGCGGGGAAGGGAAGGGAAGGGCGCAGCGGAGAGGCGCGGAGCAGTGCGCGGCTCCCGGCGCGCAACCAGCCCTCGGCCCGGCCCGGGTGGGACACGGCGTGCCCCAGCCGCGGAGGTGCCGGCTGCGGGCGGGGGCGCGGAGCCGGGCGCTGGATGGCGGAGACGCGGGCGGGCGCGGCCGCGGAGAGGCAACGAGAGGAAGCGCCGCCGCGGCGCCTTCCCCCCGCGGAGGGGGTGTCCTGCTTGGCGCGGCGGGGGAGACCGGGGAGAGCGCGGAAATCTCCGGCGTGAACTGAAACTGTGGCAAAGGGAGGGGAAAAAATATCAAGATTGCTTTTTTTTTTTTTCCCCCTTCTTCTTCTTCCCCCTTTAAAAAAAGGGGGTTTGCTCAGCATCCGCACGCAAACTTACTTGAATGCCTTGTAGCCAGTTTAGCCCAGAGACCAAAGGATACCCCGCACCCGAGGAGTCCTACATGTGTGAGCACCATCATTACACTGGCAGAGCAACCGAGAGCCGCCTCCTTTCCTTTACCAACATCCTCCTGGGACTGATCTCTCTCTCCTCTGGTCCAACATCAGAGACTATCTCGTATATATCTGGCTTTTGGTTTTTTCCTTTTTCTCCATCTGCTGGGATTGCTAAGTAAATAAATAGAGGAAAATTCCTAAAAGGGCATCTGAAAATTCAGTGGGACTGAATATGAGGAAATGAAATGCTCACAGCCCATTTTTTTTTAAATTAAAAAATATGTACTTAAAACGCGGATCGGATGTATTAGGCTTAGAAAATAGCAGGTAAGAACTTTCTTTCTTTCCAGTACCTTCATGCCCGGAGCGGGGATATCTAACGCAAAGCCGCCCAGCCCTGGAATAAAGGGGGAGCAAAGAGACCAGTTTGCCCTTCAGTGCTTCCTCCATCCTGCGCGGCGAGGCGGCTTTGGGCAGAGGCACAGCCCGCCAGGACAGAGACAGAAAGCCTTTCGAGAAGGCAGCCGAGGGCTGCCGGGGCGGAGGAGGGTGGGCTTTTTTTTCTTCTTTCTTTTTGTTTCTTTTTTTTCCCCCCTTCACCTGCACTATCCAGGGTGAATCCGGGTGCAGCTGATGTATGGAAAAGAAGAAGGATCCGAGTCAATATTTTCGCTAAGCCGAGGGATGGGATTTTAATTATTTATCCACCCGAACCCTCTCTGGGTAAGACGCTGCTGGAGCCAGTGGGATAGTCCTGCCTTGCACAATTATTAAAGAGACTGATCACGTACAGTGGGAAGGATAAGAGGAGCCTCCACCAAGCCCCGTTTTGCCTCCTCTGAAAAAAAAAAAAAATGAAGGAGAACATTGCCACACTATTGAATTGATTGCTGCCCCCCCTCACCCATCCCCCTCCCGGCCCCCCCCCACCCCCCCGAACCACCACCACCACAACAAAAAAAAAAAAAAAAAAGAAAAAAAAAAAGAAAAAAAAAAGAACCACCACCAAAGCAACCGCTGGGATCTGCCTGCACCGGGACCTCCTTCGCTCCGGCTCGGAGGTGGATGCATTTTTCATGAGCGCTGGGTGAACAGGTGCAAAGTGCGGCGGGGCGGCCCGGCCCCGCACCCCGGCCCGCTTCGGGGCGGCGTGTGCGTGTGTCCGTCCGTCCGTCCGTGTGTGTGCGTGTGTGTGTGTGTGCGTGTGTGTGTGTGTGCGGGTGCCTGTGCCTGTGTGTGCGCCCCGGCGTGTGCATGTGTGTGTGTGTGTACTAGGAGATTATGGAGAGCAGCGACCGGGACATGTACCGCCAGTTTCAAGACTGGTGTCTCAGGACTTACGGGGACTCAGGAAAAACCAAGACGGTGACCCGTAAAAAATACGACCGGATCGTCCAGCTCCTGAACGGCTCTGAGTCGAGCTCCACGGATAATGCCAAATTCAAATTCTGGGTCAAATCTAAAGGCTTCCAGCTCGGCAACTCGGACGAGGTCAGTGGTGGTGCTGGAGGAGGGAAGCAAGTGCTGTACGTGCCAGTCAAAACCACGGTTAGTAGAGAATTGTCTTCCTTGTTCTATGTCGGCCGCTGCAGCCCGCTCCGGGAGCGAGAGGCACAGGGGGAGCCGCAGCCACAGTTGGCTCCTTCCTCCCTCTTCCCCCAAGTCATCATCACCATGTTGCGTTTGCCTGTCACATTATACACCGCCGAGGTCTTTGTGGGTCCTTTTATTTAAAGCGATCGTGCGCACAACACACCCTTGCCGGGTCGGTGTCGTTCTCCTCCTCGGCCCCCCTCGCCCTCCCCGGCCCCTCGTCCCCCCGGGCCGCCGCGGCGGGTTTGGGGTGGGCTATTGTCCCGCTCCGGCCATTGTGCCGGGCCCCGCCGCCCCGGGCAGCGGCCCCCCGCCGCCGGCGGGGCTGATGCCGATCGATAGCGCTCGGGGGGAGCCTGCCTGGCACAAAGCCAAGCGCGGCGCCGGTCGGTGATTTGGGGGGGGGTGGGGGGTGGGGGGGGTGTTTCCCCGGGATATCAGTTTGTTTGGTGTTTTTTTTTTTCTTTTTTTTTCTTTTTTTTTCTTTTTTTTTTTTAAATTTTTATTGTTAGCCCGCAGCCCTGGAGCCGCCGAGCGGCACGAATGTGCCTGGCTGGCTTGCTGAAGCGCCGGCTGCGATAGTAACGGCGGCGGGGAGAGAGAGGATGCTCAACAAAGGGAAGAGAGGGCTCCGTATGCCCGAAGGAAGGGTGCATTTTGTTCCCTCTTTCTGGGGTTGCGCGATTCTCGCAGCCATAAGGCTTCCAACTCAATTCGATGCGCTTAGGGTAGCGTGGAGCTCGGAGCTGCGGAGCTCGGCGCGGGTCTGGCAGCGGGAGAGCTATTATGCTTGGTGGTGGCAGGAGCGACAGATTTTCCTATTTAAGAAGATGGGGACTGTTGGCTGCAAGTAGGTTTTGCCTATTGAACTCTTAATGTATCATTATTCTTACTTCTTATGCTCTGGGTCACGCAAGCTAAGCTTCTTTTGTCTGTGCGTGGGGCGGGTGGGGAGGGGGAGCTGAGAAAGGAAACCTGGCAATTAAAAATATTCCTGCCTGGGCATTTGGCTTGGATGAGCAATATTCCCTCTCTCTCTCTCTTTTTTTTTTTTTTTTTTTTTTTTTTTTTCCGGAGTGCCAGCTTATTCTGACCTAACGGGAAGGTTGCTGGGTGGCGCAGCGAAGGGGGCTTCTTGGAAAGTATTCTGGGTTGGGTTGTGACGTAGGCTGCCGGGGAAATCTGCCTCTCTCTGCCTCGCTGAAGTCATAAACCTGGGCATTCCCAGGGGCCGGCTTGTATTTGCCCCCTTGTCATCAGCGCCGTCATGGCTGCGAGGAGGCTGAGGTGGGAAATTAATTTGAAGGAGTTTACAGATACGAAGATTGAAAGTGAAAGAGAAGCTCTGGACAGTTTATTCCCTCTCTATGGTTTTTATTCACCAAAGCGTTCTAGGTTTGCCTATAGATTCAGGTTATTTGGCAGATTTCTGTTCTACCGTTAGATGACTGATTGCTAATCTCTGACCCCAGGGGGTACTGCAGATACAATTTATAATGAAAACGTTGTCTAAAGCAGAAGTCTCCAATTAGGTTGGTATTTTTTAATATCTCTTCCGCTCACTGAAATAATAATTTTGGAGAGTTAGTAGGCAAGATCATTTATTCCTAAGACTATCCTTTTCACTGCAAATTCAATACTGTAAACAAATTCAGTATTTTCTAAAATTACATTGACTACGCTACTAAATAAAAAGGCTAACCTAAATTTTACATGATGGAATTTAAAAATTAAATGCCCTGCTGGGCCTCTGAAACACAAGACGCAGTGATGATCAGCTTGTCTTTTTTTGTCTCACCTTTGCTAGACCATGAATGCCTGGAGTCCCACCTTGCATCCCATCTTCTATTTTATTTTCAGATCAAATAATCACAATTTTTCTCATTTTTTTTTCCCTTCAGAGATTTCAGTCGGAGGTTGAGCGCCTTGCTGGTGTTACCTTTGTTCATTTGGGGGAATCATACCCTCAACTGTGGATGTCTCTGTATGTCCCTATATATGTATTTATATTCATATAGAAGTAACTATCTTTAGGTAGCTTAAGCAACCTAATAAAGTAAGGATGCCTGCTAATAAAATCAAGAAAGGAAAGTTAACATGACCTATCTGTAAGCAATTCCTGAGTATCTGTACAGTACTTGAACAATGACATATAAACCCTTACAGAAAAGGTCTTGCATGTAGGTAGAATTTCCTCCTGCTGGCCAACACAAATCTCTTGTCCAACATAAATGAGAAAAGGTGATACTCAGCACTCATACAACATTCAGCTCTGAGAAACAAATGCTGCCCGCTTCCTAAACCCATGGATCTGGTATTACTATCCCATCCCAAAAGGCAGAGGAGTATTTAAGTAGACCCCATAGGGTGGCAATGACTTGTATGAGCTATTGCCAGGGCGGGGGCAGTGCCTGCCAGGTGCTAAAGGCTCAGAAACAACCCATTTGGCAGAACGGGGATGCAACCCCTGGCCTGGAGAGAGCCAGTGGCAAAGCTCCTATTGACTTCAAGAGGCCTAGGATTTCACCCAGCCAGCAACGATAAGTTACAGGGGGAAATAATGGATTTTCATCAGATAGTAACTGTTGTTAAGCCTTAAAAGTCCATTCCTTAATTTCTTTAACTCTTACTAATTATTTAAGAGTATATTTATGACCATTTAGAAACATCCTCGTTGTTTTGTTTTATTGTTTTTTCTCATTATTATCTCATACATTTGAGCCCACCTAGTCTGCACTGAGAGCCACAAAGAGTAACAGATCCCCAAATCGTGAATCTCTCCCTCATCCTATCCTCTCCCTCTTCTTGTCCATCACTTGATCTCACCATAGGTAAAAGTAATTTCAATTTAAAATTAATCACTGCTGGCAGCATGAGCGCTCCCTCTGCAGTAACAGGATGGATGAAATTACAAGTTGGACTCTACCGTCACAAGCTGGTCAAAAATAAGCAAATATTCAAATACTTCATTATGAATTATTCTCTCCTTGAAGCTTTAAGATTTGCTGCTCAGCTTTGCTGTCAGCCAGAGAGATTTGCTCCTGATGGTGCTGTAATCCACTGCTGCTGGTAATTAGACATCATTACTGCTGCGTTAAAGGGAAAGAGAGAAGGAGAGAGGACAGGCTGGGGCTAATTAACTACTTGATTCTAATGAAAGAAAGAGAGCCTGATAGCAACTGGGAGGTTGCACCGGAACAGGCTAGATGTACAACACAGACTTAATTGAAGCAGGGGTGTCTTGTAGTCTCACAGTAGCTGGGGCTTGGTCTACTTTCATATTCTGTGGGCAGCAGCACACGAGGTATTATTCTGTTTTTCCCTTGCCTGGTTGGTAAGTAGCTCAAAATCACAGGCCTATCTTCAATATCAAGTTTAAACATGCCAGCAAGGAAAATGCATAGATGATAATGTGCTGGCTTAATCTATTTTATGGGTATGGTCTCCTCAAGAGCAACAGGAACAAATCAATTTCTGAATGTTCACATCCCTCTGTGGCCTAGGAGATGCACTTCTGGTCACCAGGCAACAACATCCCCTGCAAAACAGCCATTTTAGGTCCAGGGTGGGACAACACACAGTAAGGTATTCCGATATTCAACCCAGTAAGTATCTCACTTCTGCAACTTTTCAGATGGCTACTGTTATCACCATAGGTTTTCTTTCATCAAGCCCAAGCTGCACTATATGAAAGTAGTGAAAATATGCCTAGCCTAGACGCACTGTATAAATACGTTAGGCCAACAAATATGCCAAATGGCTGACAGTATTGACTTTTAATGGTTGGTGCTCACAATCCATAGGGAGGTGTGGAACTAATATTTCTGGTATAATATCTTTTCTAACCATATACATGATTTTTATGGCAGATTTTTTTGTGTGTATTTTCTGCACAGTTCTTTTTTTATCGATTGGCAACTTGAAAACAGATTTCTTTTCACCACTTTTCCTTCTCTTGCTTAATGTTGTCCATAGACACAATATGGCTCCTGAAATCAGTCTTGATTTAAAAATAAGTTATAACATAATGGCCCAAGCTGCATCAAGGGATTCTAAGCAGAACTTTCCTTTAAAAAAGAAGGGCTAAGATGACTGCAGAATACCTCTCAAATATAGAATTTACATGGTATTAGCAAACTAAGAGAATGTAACCTCAAAGGCCAAGTTCAGATTGCTTTTATGTCATTATTAATTTGGAATGACTCCACTGACTTTAATGAAATCACAAGGCTAATGTATGAATTTTCCTGTGTCTTATATTTTCCAACTATAAGCATAGAATGAGGTTTCATTCAGAAACCAAATTTTGTTCAGTTTAGTTAAATCTTTAGATCCTCCAGAAGGATCTGGAACCTCTTGGATTGCCACTAGCAGACCAGTGAGGCTCTCTGCAGGTGCAGGGCTGTGCTACTGAACCTGATTACAGGATTTAGGGCTTAAAATTACAGGCCAGTCAGTTCCATGGAACAGGCTGCGTCCCAGCCCACCTCTTGTTTCTGTTGGTGATGAAGAACAGTACATGGACGTATGAGTTTATGGTTTGTTTGATTTTATATAAATGATGTTGTTTATGAACAACAGAAGCAGCAGATCACAGTATAAATAGCTTATATGTCAAAATATGGTGCTTTAAATTATCTTATGTTCTAAATTGTTCATTATTTTAGGGCATTTTATAGCAATCTGAAAATATGCCTCTTTGCTTCATTGTGTTTCTCCCCATTTTTGTTGCCATCAATATAAAAAAAAAATGAGTAAAAGTGTTGTCAAATATATATTGGTAGCTCTGTAGCCTACTGAACTGCCAACACATAATGGCAGTAAGTACCACAGAAAGGTGATGCTGAGGGTGAGCTATAATTTATCCCAAGGCACAATTCTGCGGTAGTTTACAGTCCCGTTAAATGCACCTTCCAGGCTCAGAAGTGGTATTTGAGCCCTGCCGTATCCATCCTGTTTTAACTGCCCACCACATTTTCCTTAACCCCTGTTCAGGTCTGCAGAGCTTCGTCTCCTCCCGCTACCCGCAGCCTCTGCCCTGCTGTTTGCAGACCTCCCGATGGACTCGGTGAGGAGGAATGCTGGTGAATCAGACAGACAGTGCTGGAAAATGGTCATGGCAGATGGAACAAAACCGGTTTAGTTGGCAACTCTTAATGCAGGCATTCAGTGATGTGTTCATGAATAGGGAGAATAACTCTGTCCTGAAATTTAAAAATGTTAAAGTGGCCATATGTAAGACGCATCTCCACACGCGTGTGTGAGAGAGAGGCAAAGGGAGATGAGGATCTGAGATTTCTTGGTAACAATGTTGAACTAGATTTTTCCAAAGAACTGTGAGCCAAAAAGAGCAAATTTTTAGAGGAGGAATTTTAAAGTGCTTCTTCTGTAAAACTAGAAACCATTAACGTTACTTTAGAAACATTAAATAGGGTGTAGCAATACCTTAACAAAACCTACTACTGATACATGCATCCCATGCATATGAGACAGGATGACAGATTCAGTGCTATCCCCTGGTAAAGGCCAGGCTTGTAGCTCAAAAATGAAAACTCTTCAGTTTAATTTTCATGCTGCTGCGAACCTTTGCCGAGAAGACTGAGGCGACAGTGAGCTTGGTTCTTTGCCGTCTTACCCTCAGCCTCTTGTTGGTGAAGCTGCACTGGCTTCAGCTGTGATGCAGCATGGTAGGGACTCCAGCTCTGACACTTCAGCCCTGATTTTCTTTAGATGTACCAGGTTTTGTTTCTGTGGCTACATAGCTATGTGATCACTGCGAAATGAGCAGGCATTTGCTAGCAAGTTAGTGATAAAATGGGCTGATAGGCATCAGTACAGCCCAATGGGAGTTTTTCTGATCTTTTTAGGGAGAAAGTTTCTTTCCCTAACTTTTGGGGTGATCACCACTGCTCTTGTTCAACACTCTAGACAGAAAGGAGACACAGTCTGGAGGGACTACACAAATATATACACAGAAAGACTCCACGCAGAGAGGGTTTATCATGCATACAGGCCCCTGGGTGAAGAGGGCTAGTGCTAGTGCTGGGACGAATGTGGGAGTTAATGATTCAAATTTCATTTTACGCTACAGAAATAAATTAAAATGTACTGACATTGAACCATCAGTTTTGGTCTGCTGTTGAAAGGAGGCAGCCAGCAGCTGCTGAGTTTGGTCTGAGGGAAGCTATTTGGGTCCTGATCTTTCCCCGTATGCAGGATACACCTGTTGAGAGTTTGCTGGTAAAAGAGGAACAAAACAAGCAGGGCAAATGTTGAAGAGAGATATAAATGAGATAGATGTGGAGAAAGATCATGAGACAGCATGGCAGGAGGATCATACCAGATTCTGCAGCCTCCCATGCACCACAGAGCATCACAGGAATCTTTTGTTCTTCATTGAGTAGGTCGATCCTGGTCAACACAGTCTCCATAATGAGTAGAGCTTGCCAGGATGTAAAAGATGTTTTTATCTTGTATATGTCATTTTAAACCTGCAAGAAGCCTATCTGACTTTAGAAAACTCAGAAGGTATTAGCTGGTGCAAGAGAGTTGTTTGCATTGTCCTGCAGCAGCACTGAAAGTGATCCTGTAGCTTTCTTAAATTACCTTTTTGTTCTATTTAAATAGATGAGCCTCTAAACCTTACACTTCCACTAGCAAGGTATTTTTTAATGGTTTATAAAAATAACATATCCAGGTAGGCATTGCCAATATCCAGGGAAGACTTGCTACAAGTTATGGTGTTGAGCATTCTTCCAGATGCAAATGGATTTTTTTAGCGATCAGCTTTATCACAGACAGTTGTACAGGCTTCTAACTGCTTATTCAATAAGTCTGCAAGCTGCAAAACCTGACAGTTACTATGTGCATCTGCAGGGATTACAGCTAGTTGTTGAAATTGAATCGTAGGGTTTGAAGCATTTAGTTGTATATGTGGATACTCTTCAACTTAAGGGGCTATCTGTAGTGAACATTTTACTTAATAAATCTGATCTATGTTAGAGTTAACCTCAAGTAAAGACTTTTTTCAGAAATAAATATTCTGTATAGACTTGGAAGGACAATTTTTATTAAATGACCTACTTGAGCCTAGGATGAAACTCATTCAACCTTTTTCACTTGACAGCCTGTAATTAAGCTCCCCTGGGAAATGAGAGGTTTTATATATTATATTGCCAGTAAGGTCTGTGTGTCTGAAAGTTTTGTAAATGTTGTTACCCCAAAGTTTTTAATACAGCAAGAGATCAATGCTATAACATTTTGACGGTACTTAAGAAAATTTAGGAGGTGAGATCACTTGCACTTAAATGACTTATGACTCTAACTTACCATACAATTTTTAAATGAGTACGTCTTGTGATTGCTCTCTTTGTTGCCTCTGGACTTATACATACCGCTACTGATACTGCCAGGTGAATTTTGGAGAAAACTTCTGTCCAAGGCAGATCCAGAGCTGAAGTAGCTGCCACAAAATCATGACCTATCTATCTGTAGGGTAAAGCAGCATTGTGTTGGCATGTGGGAAGTCAAACCTGGAAATGCGCTAATGTTCACTACCCTGAGCTGATCGAAGATGAGTAGCAAGCAAGTAATTATATAAGTATTTAGATACAATAACAGAAGAACAACTAAGATATGGCCAGAGGTTTCAGCAGCCAGGAAAGACAAGGAGTATGAACAGGTTGCACACAACTTTATTTTTCAGTATCCTCTCTGTTGTGGGTGATGAGGAAATACCTACCCAGGCTTTACATTTTTCAGGTGATGAAACTGAAGAATGGTCAGAAATAGAGAAATAAAAAAAGAGGTGATAGCAAATCAAGATATTAAATTGCAGTGTATCACCGGGACTAATACAAATCCAGAACACTAAAGAACTTAAGAGTGAAATAACTAAAATATTATTAAAATGTATCATTTGCCACTATATATGGCAATGATGCTGGAGGATAGCCAAAAATTTACTAGAAAAAGAAAAAACAAGGTGGTAAAGATAGTTCATAGAAATGACAGACCAGTGAACCATATTTCAACACGAGAAAAAAAAAATCAGTAAGAAAATAATTAAAAATAGAGTTGTTAAGTGTCAATATGAACTGTACCTGGTTGGTGCAACTAGTTTGGATTTTGCAAGGGTTAATTATGTTCCTCTAACCTGTCGTGTTCAGAAGTCTTTTAAAAAACAGTTTTCAGGTGAAACTTTGGTTCTGGCTTTCTTCTGAAATGAAACAAATCTGATACTGGCTTTATTAAAGCAGGGTTGAAACTTTGGCTATGACGACAAATTAAAGCTGGTGAAGAGTTGAGAAACCATAGGAAGTGTTTGATAGTAACACAAATGCGGTCCAATGTGCATATATACACACACATAAGTATATATGTATACATAGTATACACATAAAACTCAGACAAATTAAGGGGTTTCAACACTGGATGGAAATGCAAATTAATATGTTAAGGAAGTCAAAGAAGAATTGGGAGGGAAAATAGAAATATCATAACAAAGGAGAAAAGGAGAAATCATGGCAGGCAGAATTCCCAACAGACCACTGACAGATAATTTACATTTTATGCCATTGTGACATTAGCTTTTTGAAAGGAAAGGAAGAACTCAAGCTTTTCAATCATATTTAAAATGTATAGAATTAGTATAACATCTCAAGGGAAATACTGAGGAATAATTTCAAGCAAATCAATAAGCGTATCTTCAATAACCATAGCAGGTATAACAAAAATCAGCATTAGGAAAAGTATAGAGAATAATATTGAAAACTTACTCTTCTCATTAATTAAATGCTATGTCCTTGCCTTTAATAACATGCTTTAGTGTATTTACCTCATCTCTAAAAGGTCATGACAGATGAAAGGTCCAGGTAAGGTAACTGAGCTAATTAAAGGGGTACTTATAATAGATTTTAATGGTTATATCACCCAGAAAGATGAACGTTAAGAGAAAATGTACAGTAGAAAACAGATATGTAAAGAGGTAGAAAGAAGCTGAGAGAAATGGTGTGGTGTAAATACTGGTGAACAGCAGAGACAGAAAATTCAGCAGCCACCCTTTTTAATCCTATTCCATCTTCTAAGACTCTTTTAACAACCATCTCAAAAGGTAAATTCAAAGCTAGGCCATTGTTTTATAACCTGTAGTGTTAGGAATGGAAAGTCTGCATTGCAGCCCCTAGAGAAACTCTTGATTGATTCAGCCAAAATTTCTTCCAAGGGTTTTACAAGAGAATGATAGCTCTGTGGCTCTCGTAAGGATGTAGTATGCTCTTTATGTCAGTTAAGCTTTGCTGGCTGGAGCAGAAGTGAGGACAGGGTCACATTCCTGCCCTTTCTTCTCTGTTCCCTGGGGAGCACAGGCATTGGTGATGGCACTTACCTGCTGCCTTGCCATTACCTGGTGTCTTGCAGCATCTCCCCAGGTGTTTTCCCATAGAGCGTCTATCAGGGTTAGTCACGTTCCAGCCCATACAGTCGACACAAGGAGAGACTTGTGGAGTGTGGTGAAATCCCAGCATCTTCCCATCCCCTTCCCCTTTGTACTGAATTTTAAAATTGCTGGTGGTCTCAGCAGTCATGCTCTTGTTTCATGAACAGATTATTAAGTTTTAGGTATGTGTTCTTAGGTTGGCTGAAGCTAGCGGCAAAAAATAATTCGGTCATTATTGCACAGGGCACCTATACACACTGTATTTTGTTTAGGGATTTACTTGTTTATTTACCAGTTCCTGAGCTCTGAAACGTCTTTTGCAGACTCTCTTGGAGACTGGGACTAGATGGTTCATTGGTCAGTTTGGCTGTAGCAGTTTCTATGGCTCGTTGCTGTAGTGATATTACTAGTCTAGAGGAAGGAAGGAGACCATCAGGTTTCGGAGCTCCAGGACTATCCTGTGTGGACCAGTGCATGAGATTATTGTGATTTGCATGGAATGTTTGCAATGCACCATCTTCCAATTTACTCCACTTGTGATGAGAAGTAATGTGCTGTTTTCACCTCCGTATTTTTGTCTACTTGTGCTAGCTTTTTTGTGTGTATTTGTTGCAACTGTTACCAAAGTCTTACTACAGTGGAAGAAAAGAAAAAAAGAGCAGAATTATTAGGAAATAAATTGCAAATATGAGAGGAAATAAGCTCATTCAAATGATGACAATTTCTGGAATTGTTTTGCTTTTGACCAGTCTGACCAGCAAGTGTGGCATATATATAATTATATGACTTGTCCCATTGCATTTCTCAAGAAATTGCAGTGGAAAAGAAAACCGCATGTAACTCATTCTTTTCTCCCTTAATCTAGACATAGTCGTAATTTTTTTTATGACATCTTTTGATAACCTTTATCTTCTTATATTCTGAGAGTTCAGCAAAGCCCCACGGCCATGGTTGCCATAATACTGAAGTATTTCATTGGTCATGAGCAAACAGCTCAGCCTTCTTTTAATGAGTGCTATATTCCAATTCCAGGCATCTGTAGTTCAGACAGACCACACGTATTTGCCTGTTTTTGTCTCAATCTGGGTTTATCCAACAAGGAGATGGGATAGTATGTTCTGTATGGATGCAGCAGCAAAACCCAGAACTTCTCAAAAAGACATATATTGTAAACTGTTTGCACTTTGACCCTGCTTTTTTAGAAAACCTAAACAAATCCTCTGCTGTGTTTTGCCAGTGCACAAAGTTATCATTGGTTATCATTGTTTTGGTGTAACTGAGAGCTGAATCAGGCATACGGTGAGCTTTCAAGGAGTTAAATCTGCACCAAAGCAAACAATAAAGCAATACAAATAAAGCTAGGTCTACAGCTGAATAAAGCTGGTTAAAATAAGACTACTTTCTTCCTTTTTAATTGCCCTTCTGTATAGCAAATTTTAGCATTGTTCTCTTCAAATCAGCCCCGTTTTTGAGACTGAGGAAACTGTGTAACTGAAAAGACTGTTTTACCTGTATTCCTAATTGAACCTTACACTTTCATCTTGAACCAAAAGGATTGCTTTCAAAAAGTGCATAGGAAAAAGCATTACTAAATAGGAGAAAGGAGGTCAAATTTTATTAATAATAGTAAGTAGAACATTTTAATTAATAGAATTCTAATGAAGTATGTCTTTTCTGCTACTTATCATTGAACTTTAATGAATTTATAGGTAATTACCAGATTTTTTTTTAGAAAGTTAATTCTTAGTAAATGTAAAGTCAGGAAAATTTTCACATATACAGACTTCAAAAATTTTAAGAAATTTGCATTACCATGCTTGCTGTAATTTGAAAGCAGGCAGATAAACAAAGTACAATATAGATGGTTATGTGGAAATATTTTGAAGTTAATTAGTACTATGCCTAATAGATCCAAAGAGTGAACTAACAGATGTACAAAAGAGCTGAAAAACTGTAGCTGTAGGAAGTTGGAAGGAGTCAAGCTTGTGAAATCTGTGAGGCTTTGAAGGACCCATCCTGTCATCCTAAATTGCACTGGATGAAATCCCCTCCTGGGATAGGACCAGCAGAAGGTCTGTGGATCATTTTTTTGGTACAAAGATTATGCCCCCTGTTTTGAAGACATAATGCAGTCCTCGGGCGATGCTTAGACTTTGCAATGGCCAGTGCCCGACGGAGGAGTCCACCCACAAAGCATCTGCCATGTGCACTTAACACCCCGATCAGTTGGTATCGGTTGACTGCGTGACAATGACTGAATTCTCAGTAGGATACATTCAGATAAAGTTTTTCTGTTTGTAAAGAATATTTTACCGGTACTGCTATCCAGTTTTGCCACAGTATATTCCAGTGAGCTAGACCAGTGCTTAGTAAGTGTATAGACATATTTATAAAAGGTACAAAAATATATATAAAGGTTTAATTACAGCAAGGCCAAATTCAGCTGTAAAATAACACTAGGGGCACCCTGCTCCCACCTCTTCGGTTGTAATTTTCTGCAATGCCAGAGTCGCCCTCATGGCAATGCACTGTACAGACAGCTCTCTATTGTAGAAATCCCCATATTCTGATTGTTTAGGGAGGGAAAAAACAAGCTGGAGAACGTGCTTGATCTTAGTCCTTTAAACTCTCCATATATTTAAGTCAATTAAAAGTGCATCTCTTATCCTGTCCCCTTCCCAACTAAACATACGCAACACATACACTCACCTTCAATTACACTGTTGAGGTTGGTTGTTTGATTGTTTTTGAGTATTCTCCCTTTTCTGTGGATATAGCATTAGAACAGATGCTATGGGGAGAATTCAGATCTGTTTCCCTTTTCCCTGTCTCTTTTAACTATATTTACATTAGAACAATCCTGTTTCTGATAAGAGTGGAAGTGAGATGAGAGAACAAATGGAGTAAAGTGTTAAAGTCAATCAAGTATAAACAAACTTTGGCTTAATAGTTCCCTATGAGCTCATCCTAAGGCAAGAAAGTCAGCTCTGGGAGAGGTGGAGGCTGGGAAAAGTAAAATAAGCCCAGAAAACACATATCACACATTTCACAATAACAATAAAGTTAATGAAGTAAACCAGCTAAAAGAAAGCCGATGCTTCCTGTTAATTCGGTAATAAAACTACTATTGATCTTCAAAACCAGTATTTAAGCAACTAAGCATACCTGTTGGCCACCTATAAGCACAGAACAACCTTAAGATATTAACTACCTAACAGTTAAAACTGCTCGGAAAATGTGAGGAAGATGAAACAATTTTTGGGGAGGCATTGTTCGTGGAAATCTGATTTCAGCAAAATTTTGAACGAATTGTGTCTATTCCCCGGTATTTATTTCAAATTGGAGTTTATTAGTCAACATTTAATTTAATGAGTATCACAGCACGACATAGCAGAAAGTAGCTAAGTAGAATGTTGCTAGACACGAAAAAACTTGTCGTTATACAAATATGCAAATAATTAATATAGGTGCTAGATACGCCTCACAATTTGAATTTGAATGTGTTCGCCATTGTGTCATAGCTCCAATATCTATTTGGTGCCTGCAGCGCTATGCATTTTCCCCGATCCTTGTCATTTGTCTTTGCCGCTGCAGATTATTATTTACTAATAGGCAGAGAACAGTTTTTTTCCTTGTGTTGCCTTTATTTCCAGACCTTGAGGCCTGCTGTTTCTCATTTTGAATTCCAATCCAACGGCAGGTGCCAAGATTCAAATGTATATTATCTATGGGCAGTAGGATCAGCCTGTTTGTGTAACATCAGTTGAACTGAACCACTCACTGTGCAGGCTGCATTTTAATATTTTTAATCTTTCTTTGGAAGGCACGCTATTTTGGTGAGCAACCAAATGCAGTCTAAGGTGCACACGAGAGGAGATCTACAAATGGGTTTCTAAATCTAGGCTTCTGTAAAATTAAAAAATGAAACAAAACAACTTAAAAACATGTAACTGGAGAATCTATTAGGTCCAATCCACCCACAACCATCTGGAGCAGTAAGTTATCTATCTTATTTGTCTAAACAAAACTTTGGACAGGACATGAGCAGAAATGAGGTGAATAAGTTGAGCTGAAATAATTTGTACATTAATCTTTTAAAGTGTCCAAGGCCAAGAAGGCCGATTTTAAGAACTGCTGAATGACATTACCATAATAATGTGAAATAGACCATTTTAAAGGCAAAAACCTGTTCCCACTGCAGTCAATAGCAAAATCCCACTGACTACAATAGTAGTGGGATTGGTCTGCTAAGTAGCAAACCGTGCTTTAAAAAAATCAATACTTCAATTTTACAAGGTAATATGGATAGCAGTATAGTTGCCTATTATCAGACCCCATAGTCTGTGGATTTTATCTCTCTAATAATGCTGAGGTTCAGCACCTATCTTATGAATCATTGAGAGGAAAGACATAAGCCATTTCAAAGCATTTCCCCTGCCCCTAGCCGAGAAAGCTCTCCAGAGGCGGGATGCGCTGCACCGAGCGTGCCTCCATCAGCGCCACGCAGCAAGGATTACTCTGAAATGAATGACTGCCTGGCTCAGAAAAAAAAAAAAATAGCATTAATCGCTGTGGAGCTCGCAGTAGCGTTTGATGCCCAGAACTTCAATTCCAACTCTTAATACGCGTCAACAATAAACTGAAATGCCCCGAAATGGGTCAGGTTTTCATCTCAGAACACACCACAAAAATTACTGATGACGTTTATTTTTATTTTGCATTTTCCTCTTACGTTTCAAGCGTTGCAGTGTGATTCAAAACAGAGCTATATCCCGTACATTCATCTTTACACAAAGGATATGCATAGATTTTAACAGAAATAGAGACGGGCTTCGAGGAAGGGACTGAATTTTCCCTTAGCGGCAACACAAGGGCAGCCAGACCGCTGTGTTTTTATTCCCCGGAGCTCAAACCATCCCTTGCAAGACAGAGGGTTTTCTGGGTCCCTCTGCTCCGGGGCACGCCGTACCCCAAAATGTGTGTGGTGATGGGAGCTGCGGCGGCGAGAGGGGCTGGTGGGGTGTGTGTGTGTGTGTCCGGGTGTGTGCCCGCGGCCCCAGGCTGCGGTGCGGGGAGGCGGCGGCGGGCTGGGTGCCGGCGGGAGGCGCGGTGACCGTGACTCCATCGGACATAATGAGCGCAGCGGTTCGGCAGCCGGCAGACATTTCCTTCACCCCTCCCCCTGCAGCCATATGGTGCCGTAAACAACCGCCGCGCCGCGCGGGGTTGGGGTTTTGTTGTTGTTGTAGCTCCCCCGCCGCCCCCCGCCGCCTTCTCCCCGCGCTGCGCAGGCCGCGGGTGTCTCCCGGGGGTGCCGGCCGGTGCTCCGGGGCGCCTCTCCCGGGCGCACCTTGCCGGGGAGGGCGGCGGGGAGCGGGGGGGGGAGGGGGGAGGCGGGCGCGGAGCGGCGCCGGCTGTGGAGGAGCCCATCTGCCGCGGCCGCCCCCCGGGGGCCCGGGGTCCGCGGCCGCCCCCCGGGACCGCCCAGCCAGCTGGGTGCGGGGGCTGCCCTGAGGGGTGAGGAGGGGGCCGGGGACCGCGCCGCCGCTGCCCTCCCCCTTCCCATCCCGGTGCCGGCTCCGCTGCGGCTCCATTAATTGATTCGGGGCCCGGGCTGGCATTGAGGGCACGGGGGAGGGGGGAGCGCGGAGAGGGTGCGGCCGTGCCGCCATCGCCTCCCCCCGCCTGTTCCTATGGTAACAGTGGAATACCTCCGGGACACACACACATACTCTCTCACACTCACACACACACACGCACACCCGCTCCTCACTCCCACTCGCGGAGCGGGGGGGCTCGGCCGGGCAAGGCCACCGGCCCTCGGCACCGCCTCCCCCTCCCGCCGCGCCGCGCGGTTCCCATGGCGACGGGCTGCAGCAGCACCTGTGCGGTCGAGGCGGCGCAGAGCGGCTCTCGCCCGGCCATCGCCCGGCTCGCCCGCCGCCCCCCCGCTCCTCGCCCCGCCCCGGCCCGGCCTGGCTCCCGGCAGGGCCCGCTGCGAGGCCGGGCCAGCCCTGCAGAGAAAGGGCTGCGGTTGGTAGGGGCGGAGGGGCGTCCGACCCGGCCGCAGCCGCCATCCCGCGGGCCGCCGGGCCTCGGCCTGTGGCCCCGCGGTGTCTCCCTCCGGTGGGCCCACGCTAGCCGGTGCCGCACGGTTTAACGTGAGGTAAAATAGTAACTCCTGTGTGTTTTCAGTGCAGCACATGCCCCATGCATGCCCAGCATGGTGGTTACTGCTGGCACTGGTAGCACCCAGAATAATGCTAGCGCTGGAGATGGGTGGGTGACACCCTCCTGCGGCCGGAGCAGCCGTGGGTGGATTCCCACACCAGCTTTGCCCAGTTCCCGTCAGAGGATGGGTGCTGGCGTGTGTACGCGGCGATGTGGCTGGTACCTATTTCATCGGGGCGGTCCTGGATGTCCGCAGCGCGCTTGCACTGTGGCTGTATAGCTGGCGGACATCACAGGCCTCCGGGAAACAGCAGTTCGACTTAAGGAAGCCGTTGTCTTTAGAAACAAGCCCCGAGTCTCTTAAGTAAATTCACCGTACCATGACGTGATGCCACATGAGACACTGCTGGCAGATGTAGGGCTGCCCAGCGGCTCGGCAGCTACAAATAGTTGCAGTAAATAGTCACATGTCGTGGTTGGCGTGACTTGAGGTGCAGGGAATGGAAATAAAACCTTGCACCTCTGTCACTGCTGGTGTTCACCCTCGCTTTCTGCTTTTGCCTGAACCCAGTGCTTGAGATGTCTCTTGCTTATCAGCCTGGGTGCTCTCTTACCGTGTGTATGTAGCAATATGGTATGTAGCACAGTGAATAGTTATAGCTATCACTGAAAAGTAGTGTTGCTCAACTTTTGGCCCTCAAAGGTACTAAACCGGCTTAATACAGTCAATAAAAACGTTTGCATATAATTACGTTATGAAAATGCGGTCTTGGGTCCCTGACGTGCAAATATTAATATGATATATTTTGAAGCCAGGTCTGTCTCTCTGAAGAAGTCTTGTGAGTCTGTTCCTCCATGTAGCTGACTGGGGCAGCCCAGGATGCTGGGAAGGGGGTGGATAGGAGGAATGTCATTAGCCCCAGTTACTAGAAGAGGTTTCTCTTAGATGTAATATGAGAAAACTATTTTTTATCAGCTTCACTAAACGCCGGGTTGCGTGTCATCGAATACAGCTGGAGGACTCCCATTGTCTTTAATAGAATGCAGCTGAGACCTAAAAAGATAGTAAAATACCTGACCAATAATATCACCCATGAAAATAAAAATTTAATTCCTGTGTGAAAAACTAACCACAAAACCACATCTGTATCCTAAAGATGTTAATGTAAAAAAGAGAAGGAAGCTTTCTCTTTCTTTATAGATATTAAAATAGCTTAAAAATGGAGTGTTATCAACTGTTACAATTTCATTGTGAGTCCCATGGTGTTTTGTCATTTTTTTCTTAAAAAATCCCATCTCCAGTCAAATGCTTGTGAAAATTCTACTTTTGTGTTAAAAAAATAAGACAAAAATCATTTAGTAATCCCCATAGCTCTATAGAAGAGATTGTCAGTTTTAACAACAACTCCCTGTCAATTCTCAAAATCTCTCAAGGACCATGGGTATTTCATTATCAGCCTTTTGACTGATGAGTGTATAAAATGCTAGTGCTTAGTGGGGTTCTAGAGACTGATACTGTTGATTTATAAACCACGAATGGTCTTGCAGGCTGCTGTTTGAGAACTTTCATGTTAAGATCTGCAGATGTCCCAGGTGGACCCTGTAGACTTAGGAACCAGGAAAAAAAAGTGTTTTTCTTCTTAAATCATAAGATTCTTCAGACCAGTTTAAGGATTTTCCATACCGTATATCATTAATTCAAATATCAGTTCAATAATTATTCTTAAAACAAAGGCTATAAATATGAAATATGAGAAGACGAAGGATATAATTTCAGGAGAATCCTTGCAACATAATGCTGAGTAAGCTCTTTGAAAAAAACATCAGAACATTCTCAAAATAACAAAATCAGACTAAAATTTAATTGCAGAGATAGGAACACTGAATACTTCTTAAATTATATAAAGCTTAGCTTTATAATAGGGGAGTCTAGAAGCTTTGGTTTCTGAAGTTTACAAATCACATTGTAAAAGTTTAATATGAAAAAAATTGCATGAATATGCTGCACCATAAAGCAAGCTCTGGAGAAAGAGAGCATTCTAGTAAATGGCTTGCTGAAGACCGTATTTCCCAGGTGCCATCTCACCACAACCAGGAGGCATTCCTTCTGCTGCAACACAGGAGCCCAGGAGGATCAAATGTGAAAGTGACATCAATGCCATTATTTCTTGGCCCCATAATTCTAATAGGTTGACTTCTGTGGGACCAAAAATGCAAAATACAATGCTACAATACCTACAGCATCAATAACTCACGGGAATGAATTCAGAGAATTTATATAGCTTGAGTTATACATAGTTCCTTCTAAATCATTATGATCATCACCACCATAAAAGAAGTGTGACCAGCAGGTCGAGGGAGGTGATTGTGCCCCTCTACTCTGCTCTGGTGAGACCCCACCTGGAGTACTGTGTTCAACTCTGGAGTCCTCAGCACAGGAGAGACATGGGCCTGCTCGAGCGGGTCCAGAGAAGGCCACGAAGATGATCAGGGGGCTGGAGCACCTCTCCTGTGCGGACAGGGTGGGAGAGTTGGGGTTGTTCAGCCTGGAGCAGAGAAGGCGCTAGGGAGACCTTATAGTGGCCTTCCAGTACTTAAAGGGGGCTTATAAGAAAGATGGAGAGAGACTTTTTACCAAGGCCTGTAGTGACAGGACAAGGGGCAGTTATTTTAAACTGAAAGGCTTTAGATTGGACTCAAGGAAGAAATCTTTTATGATGAGAGTGGTGAGACACTGGAACAGGTTGCCCAGAGAAGCTGTGGATGCCCCATCATTGGAAGTGTTCAAGGCCAAGTTGAATGGGACTTTGAGCAACGTGATCTAGTGAAGAATGCCTCTGCCCGTGGCAGGGGGGTTGGAACTAGATGACCTTTAAAGGTCCCTTCCAACCCAAACCACCCTATGATTCTATGAGTCTGTCTCTGCAACTCATCATACCCAGTATAACTGAGGTCTGGGAAGGATGAATGCAAACAATAGAACGCTAGACTGGATGTTGTCATCTTAACAGATTTTTTTATTTCAGTGAATGTGCAGAGCTGAAACATACACTGAACAGAGAAGGAATGTCTGTAAGCTACAAGTGGAAACAAGGAGACCAAAAAAAGACCAAAAAAAAGGAGCATCTGAGCAGAAAATTTAATAGGAAAAAATGAAACAGAGCAACCTTTTTGCTTCAACATCCAAAATCTGAGGGAGTTTCAGAAAGATTTTTTTTTTGGTATAATCAGAAATCATAAAATATGTTTGTCAGAAAGCCTGAGGAAAAGGTGTTCCCGACCCCTGGAGGAGAGTGCAATGATGGCATTGTGTTCTGAAGTACCTTCAGATGGCAGGTTACTGTTAAAAATGACAGAGCAAGATGGCAAATGGGCTGTAGTGGTGAATAGATATATGGGATGAAACCCCAGATACAGAATGAAACCCCATCCTAAATGCATTGTAGCACCTGACGACAGCTATCTCAAGGGTCTGTTCATTTTTCTTAGGCAACATTTAGCCAGCCTGCCATGCCAGTAAAATATTATCGAATCAAATTGAATTTAATTTCACACACACCCATACGTAAAAAACAAACACACATATTTACCAGGCATGCAGCTGTGCCTGATGTCTCCCCAGAAAGTAAATTCCAGGATACATGCAGAATACCCCCAATGAAAAGTTATGCTAGAAATGATTTGATTTGATGGGAAATTACTGTGTCATTTCCTTTTAAAGACTGTAGCACTCAAAATATAGTCCTGTAATAGGCTATTTGCACAGAACAGATCAGGGCTTGTCTGCATGGTCTTTTTAACATCTTCCTGGTGATGCATGCTGATTTGGCAGTTGTAGATGTGGGATTTTGCATTTAGAATTTTCCAAGTGAGGGAGGACTGGCTTTATATGTGGTTTGGGTAGCAGGTGTGATTCATCAATAAAGTAATAGCATATTTCTCTTAGAGCAGACGAGGCTTAAATGATGCAGATAAAGTACATATTCAGTCCACATAGCTGACTCCATCTGTTGGTGCAAGTGCTGCAAAGCCTTTTAGGTTATTTGGAGATAGTGGTTGCTATAAAGTGCAAGCAAATGAGTGGGTGCAATGTATTTACAAAGAGGGAGATGTGATACAAGAATTCCTACTACACTGGCATCCTTGATTTTACTAAATGTTTCACGATACCCATGATCTCCTTCTGCAATGTGTCTTGGGAACTGTAGTCCAGGAAGAATTGAGCTTGGTGTAAGGAAAAGGTGAAGGTTTGACAAAAGCAAATTGCAGCTTCCTGTAGGCACAGCACCATCTCAGAAGATGCCGTTTAATGTTGAATGGATGCAGAAGGAAACAAAATACTGCATTTGCAAATTCAGGCCTTGTTAATGTTTTGTTCAGAATAAAAATGTCATTCATGTTGTCAGCAAGATTAAAATAGATGTTGGCTCTCTGTGTAACATAGATTTGAAGCTTTATACCTTTAGCCATCTCTAACATGTATGTGAAACTGTGATCTCTGTATCTGTATCAGCTTTGCTGAGGAACTAAAACTGATGATGGTGCGTCGTTAGTCCTTTGCAGGCAGAGCATCATTTTAGAGAGAATAGGACAATTTGGGAGGTTGAGCCATAGTTTATTAAAATCAATGTGAGTCTTCAGTGGGATTTTTAATTATGCTATTATTTGTGAAGAAAGAGTGTGCTGGACTCCTTGAAAATGAAGCTGGTTTTGGCAGGAGCAGAGCAGGAATTGGGAGCTGCGCTGGAAACAAGGCAGTGATATGTCAAAGCCTTAAGGAGGTGATCACCTATTTCTCGCTGCCACTGAGAGGCCCTTGCTAACTCTTTCTCAGCAGATATGATCTAATATGGTAGAGAAACTCTATTCCCCAAATGAGTCCTAGACGGTGTTAGTATCATGTCTGTCTTCCAAGTGAACATAACTAAGGAACAGCAGCGCAGCAGTCTGTAAACCTTTTGCAGCAGGCAGTTGGCATGGCCTCAGCCAAAGATTCTGTATTTACCTTTACTAGTCTGTAAAATAGTCTCTCAGAGGCAGTGATGAAAGCTACCTCAGAAGTGTCATTTAAGAAAAGTACATCATGAGCAACAGAAGACAGTCCCTTTTCTGCCAGGGGATGGGCTAATTGACCATTTGATTTTTTTTCATCTGTAATGTCTCTGATTTTGTATAGTACTATTAATCTCAAGAGATCCCATAGCACACTGCAAGCTAAGCCGTGAATTACAACTGGCTGTGGGTTGGATGGCTGTATCCATCAGTCAAACTGTACACAGCATGTGTGCATAATGAGAGGAAGAGAAACATTATTGTCATTATTATTACTGAAGACATCCGAGTGCTGTGTCCCATTATCTTAATACAGCCAGTATACACAGAGGAGCGAGAAAATGGGCAAGTCACTTAATATTGGCGAATTATGGTTTTGCTACAGTTTGAACGCAGTAGCTTAAGATATTGGGAGCCAGAGCACCAAATTCTGGTGAACCTGATAATATATAATAATAATACAGTCATTATACTGTATTTAATATGTAATTGAATTCTAATGCTATGTTTCAACTTTTCTTCCTGTTCTGATAAACAGCTGAGAAATTTAAAACTTTGTTCTTTTTATATAAAGAAAGTGCAAGTAAGGATACATATTCAAAGAAAAAAAAGTTAATATAGTGCTTAGTTCGTGTTTTGGGCACAGAGTTATACTAATAATTATGAAGATTCATACAGTTTGCACGTTAGCTGTTGCAGATATGAAAGAATAATCATGAACTTTAATTATACAGAGCAGACTATTTCATCTGCATCTTTCATCAACTGTGCTTTACATATACTAATATTAGCATGTGAAGCAATAATGTATGGTAGTAAATTCACAGAATCATAGAATTGTTTAGGTTAGAAAAGACTTTTAAGATCATCGAGTCCAACCGTTAACCTAGCACTGCCAAGATTAAAATGGGCATGCCTAGATTAAGGCAGGTGACTTGCAAACACCTGATTAATAGGGAGCCTTCAACTTGCAAATACTCTGATTTCCTGTCTTCTATCATGCATAAGATGCTGGGTAAATCTGATTACCTACTTATTCAAAACATGTATTTTTGCAGTACTGTTGAGGAAATAATATGTTTTCCTTCATTATTTGACTGTTTCTTTAATTCTGTTGAAAAAGAAAAGGGATGGTGGACAGCATCATTAGTGATCAGAACTGGAGCGTACCTCCACTAAAAAATTAAGAAGCTGAATTTACCCGATAAAACAGCCTTTGCAAAGTCAGTGTTGTGATTTGTAATTACCATTGTTTTGAACTGTTTGCTGTTTAGGGCATGCTCCAGATTTGATGCAGGAAATGTTCTGAGTAAAATTCGTGTAGCTGAAGGTCTAATCCCTTTCTGCTAGGAATTTTCAGCCCAGACATCTATGGCTGTTTCAGTTTCAAAGCAACATATTAAAGGAAAATAGTTCCATTCACCCTCCTGTTTTATAATCAGTGAAACATGTGCACGTTAGATAAGACTGCAAAACATTTAAAAGAAAATTCATATCGGGGCATATATTTAAAGTATAGACTTTCGAAGAAGGGGACCGCTATGTAGTAAAGGTCTGAATGAAGGCCACAACAAGCGTGAAGCCACTGAATTTCATTGCCAGTGGCAGAACAGACACAGATTTTGATTCCCAGCCCTCAGATGAGTGGTGGTGCCTGAGCATGCCTGAGAGAACATGCACACAGTCCCTGTGGAAATTGCTAACCATAAATCAGTTTAAGCCCTGAAAAAAGTGTTTGCACTGCATGAGGAGCTGCAGATAGACTGAGAGAGGAGCAAGGGGGAGAAAAAGTAAAAAGTAGTGGGGAAAATGCATTTTATTTTACTGCTTCTGGAGCAGAATGAATATCACTCCCACAAACATTTGAGTATTCTCACTGCTTTCAGAAGGGCATTAAGTAAGGCAAGAAAGACTTATGTTCTTGTGCTTATTGAAATAAAGGTTGATAGAGTTTATTTAGAGAAAAACTGAGTCTACTGGGTCTTCAAAGAAGTTCAGGAGACTGTTTTAGGTGGTTGTATTCTCTTGGTGTATAACCCTACAGGCCAAATAGAATTTGGTGGGCTTTCATGAAGGTTCATCATGTATAACATTAGCAAGTGTTTTCTATCACACAAACAGCTTCAAAGTAGTATTTGATACAGAAGAATTTTCCTTCTAAAGGAGATTTATCAAAAGGCTTTGTAAAAACTCCCTTTTTCAATCACCAGCGCCATTTTTCTCTTAGATTCCTTTTACATATATATTTCATTTACATCACTGTAGCAAAAATTAATTGGCAAGGTGAAACTGTAGATCAGTGTTGAAAATTTCTCCTAAGCAAAGTCTGGCTAATATTGACTTCAGTGTACAGTAGCAGCATGTTTGTGCTGAATGGTGATATGAACTCTCCATCTGCAGATGTCAGCCTCCTAACTATCATGCTGGTCAGGACTGAACATATGGTTGAGCAGTGTTTCTCAAAATTTGGTTCTGCTGGCAAGGATTGGCCTCTTCATGCTGTGGACTTTGTTTACAGTTGAGGAAGGGAGGAAGAAGAAAAGGAGAAAAAATTGGTGTAAATGATCTGACTGTCTGCAACAGTGCTTCCTCACAGAAACACAGGTTTTTGCATCTGGCACTTGTTCTTGCCTAGGTTACTCGGGAGAAAACAGTGCTGTTGTAGGAGTGAAAAAAAATAGGACTAGGGAAATGTAATTTAATTAAAGAAAAAGCCAACAAATAAGTTGTTAAACAGGCCCACATAAATCTGCTGAGGTAATTTCATTTTGTAAAACCTGATCTGTGCACACACACACAAATATTAACAAAACTACTAAAAAAAGCATAATATTTTTTATTTACTAACTGATTTAGTTTGCTGATACTTCTGAGTGCACAAGCCCTCTCTCAGGTCTGAGATCAAAACCCATGGTTTTTTAAAGATATTTTTTGAAGAATAACTTTTGCACCCCTCATAATGAATTTTCCTGAAGAACATGGCTAGATATTTGGTTCATGGCATTTGCTGGCTACACGGAGAACTTCTTGCCAATATCAGACATGACATTTGCTGCTTCTCTTTTGGATCTGTTGCAGAGATTGTGCATCCCATGTTTTGCCTTATTTTTCTAGGTACTGTGTTGCTTCATCTGAGAACAGACCTTCATTCTCCCTACATTTCCTACTTTGCTTATGTTCATATGTCATCAGTGCTGTAACACCACTACTGCTAAGACCGCCCACAGGCAGAAGTCAGTGTGCCAAGCACAGACCCATGCATTCAGTTTTGTACTAATCTGACTGCTGAGTCCCCAGTGGCCTCTATCCCTGGTCAGGTAACATTACCTGTGCAATTACAGCAAGGCCCTTCATAATCCCTGTCCGTTTGTCCTTGCTGAAATCTAGAGGGACCTCCATTAGAGGCTGTTAGTTTATACTCCAGGAATATTTAGTCTTGGAACTACCTCTTTTCTCCCTGGAACAAACAGCTTTCTTCCAGCATGGGAAGTATATTGGTAATGTGGTGAGAGAACCAAGCCATGTGTGGAGCACGGGGTGCCCTGGAGACTCCTGTCTGCTTTGGCGCCGAAGCTGGAGACAGTTGTTATTCTGCGCTTTGCCTTGCAAGCGAGGTTGCTGAACCAGTGCCTAGGTTGTATGAGCACCAAGGTTTTGTACAGTGATGCAAAGCCACTAATGTTTTCTCATCTGTCCCCACCATAAGCTGCCTGTACAGCACCAGTGCAGCTTAAAATCTGATCCCCAGTGTCTTTACTGATGTTGCTAATGAGGTTACCAATTAATGGCACCTAATGGTCTGTTGTAGCAGTGGTTTTGGTGATGGAGACAGCTGTCCTCTGGAAACTGGGCTGAGACTGTGAACTCATTTTGTATAAGCAAGTCAACAGCTGTTGCAGAAACATCGATGGGAGAGATTAGGTCACACAATTCATCCCCCTGCCACCCCAAGGCTATTCCTTGCAGTAGGCAGGAGATGGAAGGTGGAAGCAACTTTAAGGGACAGAAGCCCTTGCTGGAGTTGGACCCAGAGATCTAGACACAAAACCACTGTATCCTGTTAGTAGTCTTCTGATCCATCCTGTTCCCCTGACTTTTTGAAGTATTTTACAAATTAACTAGGATTTCGAAGTTTTGTCACTGAGCTGTGTTGATCTGTGGTGTGGTATCGTCTTGGCACCTGCTTGCAGTATGTAAGTCTTGGTACTTGCATATCATGTTATTTATTGAAAAAGTTCCCTCTGCGAACACCCTTGCATCAGAGGCTTATGAGTATTTGGAATGTAATTTAAAAATATACATTTAATTTCACAGGCAGCACTTTGGGGTAATGAGTTCTCATTATTTAAGCTTCACTTTAGTGTTAGGCTACTTTTGGTGTACAGTAGTTGCATTTCATCAGTCTGAAAAAAGGTGGCATTATAGATCTACATTGCATTCCCCTAGTGCTTGAATACCTGTAAAGTATAGCACATTTCAAAATATAGTTGTGTAATTGTTCATTTTTGGAACATGACAGGAGTGCTAAGAGTTAACATTTAGTTAGTAGTTTGCCCATTTCTTTTTGCTAAACTGATGACAATATCAGATAATTTAGAAAAAACCCCAAAACATACTGAACAGGTCCACGCTAGGATTCACACCCATTCATTTTAAAATCCCCTACAGTCAAACATATTTGGAGAGAGTTAGTTGTTTTATCCTGGTAACCTTATTTGGGAAAAGCAAATCTTTTCATGCTCACCAAGGTACTATACAGATAGAAAGAACTGTCTGTTTTGAGTGGAAAGTAAAACTAAGTTTTGTATGTATTGTCATTACTAGTAACTTTTAGAAACAAAGTCTCATGGAAATTAATGTACAGTGTGCTGAGCTGTCAGAGTGGGGAGCTGAAGTCCCTTCCCTCAAAATACTCACCAGGAGTAGCTGACCCTTCCACATTACCTGTGAGATCAAAAAGGCAGTTTCCCCTGCTTAGCATTTAGCTTGGCATTGCAGTCTTCTCTGGAAAAATCCTGAAGTAACTGTTTACAGCTTGGCAGATACAATTATTAGATAAAATGTATGAAGAGTAGAAAGACGTGAAAAAGTGTTTAAAGGGAATGTCTTTTCAGTATTTGTACACTTAGTGATCACTTGTGCTTCACTGAGTTGTTACCCTTCTATTTTTTGGCTTAGTCTGATGGTGTATTTACAATTTTTTGAACAACTGAAGAAATCTGTACAGAGAAAGATTACCACCAGCCTCAGAATTGCTTCTTTGAACTTTTTTTGCTGTCTGTTAATTAGGAGAAATCTTACTTTGTAGCTATCCTAATACTTAACCTCTATGTTCAGTTTTACTTTCAGTAAAAGAATAACATGTTACTTTAATGGGATGAATTTTCACACGCTTTCATCCTGTTTCATGGTAGAACTGAAGTTTTGGCAGTTTTTTAACCTTAAAACCTGCAACTTCTTAGAATTCACACAGTTACAGAAAATTCTGGTAGAAGTTCCTCATACCTAGATGAATCCTCTAATGAGTCATCGAGAAGGAATAAACACATTTAAATTTTGATCATGAATGTGAGCTTAAACAAAAACTTCAGTTAAATTTGGCTATGTTACACTCCTCCTCTGCTCAGTTATCCTTAATGTCCTAGCTAGGTTTATTTGCTCTCAGCTGCTTACCAAACAGTGAGTTTGAAGTGGGAAGCAAAGTGTGCTGGGTATTTCCAGAACTGTAGTGAGTATTTTTAAAAAAATAGACTTCAAAGACAAAACTTAATTATTTCTGATAGAAAACTACCCCACTAGAAAAGAGACAGCATCCTACAGGGAACAGGGAATAATACAATCTGGTTATCAAAACCAGAAAGTTATTGCTTCTCTTTTAAAATACAGGCTTCTGAACAAACTATTTCAAAATGGTCTAAGATCAGAAATTATTTTCAAGATGATTTTTAAAATGAAGAATTCATTGGTAAATTACAGTTAGGTTGAATTTAGTAAAAAAATTTGCAATTTGCTGAATTTTTTTTTTTGTTGTTGTTAGGAATTGACCAGAATTGTTCACCTTTGAAGTGCAAACTGCCATCTCCCTGCAGGCGTTATATGTGCTCTTCCTCTCTGTCCAATTCTAGCTTTGGATCAGTTGGAATTGTCTCGTACCTTTCACTGGATAGATGCATTTAATGACTGGGTTAATTGTTCCTGTATTAAATATACCAGCTCAACATACTTTTGTAGACAGAATACAACATTACTTTGCTTTCTCTGTCAAACAACTAAAGAAAAGGAAAAAAAGGCCTGCTGCAATCAGACTGTACCTAATGATTACATTAGATACATAATCTGTTGTTTTAACAGGCTGAGTAGGCAGGAATTTGCTGTAGAGGGAGACAGGCAGAGGGAGTAATGTGGTGAATATGGTCTCCATGTCAGAATAGGTGTTCGTTCAGCTTCTTTCTGCTCTGCCCAGTCACACCAAGGCCATGTGTGTCCCCGAGCTAGATACTTAAGTATCTTCCTCATCGGTTTGGGTAATATTCACCACAATGTGCATGTGTGAAAAATCCTATCTCGTTGTCTTACTAAGGAAGCAATGGCTGCATCTGCACTGGCGTTTTAGTTTGGAGAATGAATGTGCCTTTGTAACAAAGCTCCTGACCATGTTCACTGTGCTTTGTTTCACACTGCCATGTGAGCCATATTCCTTTCAGTGGAAGAAAACTGGCATTTGTTCCAGGTGTGCACCTATGGGGTTGTAACCAGAAGTGGATGTCCAGTGCAGGGGACCAGGTTAGAGCTAGCCTGGAATATGTACGGTGTGGAATCAGCTCCTTGGTATCAACTGCTTTGCTCCACAGATCTGCTACTCCTGCGGCGCCCCAGTTGCTCACAGAGATACAGCTCATGGTGTTTGGTTAGCTTGCAGCAACAGACTTCACAAACAGTAAAATGTGGCCTGTCTTGTGACCCGTTTTTGTCCAGAATGGTTGTGTAAATGTTTAAACACCTAAGGAAAAAAAAATACCAGGTGTTAGTGTGCTGAGGGAAAAGAATATTCAGATCTCAGTTAAGAAGTAACTCTTAACTATGAAGAGTAAACGGCAACGAGGGCTCTGCCTGTCCTGTATTCCTCACTGGGGTTTTGTCTGCCATTCCTTCAGGGCTCTTAGTGCAGTTGATCTTGAGGCAGCTTTTTGAAATTGCCTCTTGCTTCCCATGTCCATGCTTATTTTCAGTAGGAGACACAGGAGTCAGTAGACAGGTTCCGTGTTTCATTTCAAAGCTCTTCTCCTGCACTGACGATGTTAGATCTGCCTGTCTATCCACACTTCTGAAGAAGGATGAACAAGAAAAGTTTCTGCCCTTCTCCAATATGGAAAAAGCTTTAAATATTTATCTCAGAGACCACTGGCCATGTTATGTTGTTCATGCCAAAGGGGCCTCTGAAGATAACCTTTGAAGGTACCTTGTCTATCATGAAGTAATCTCCAGGCCAATTTTACTACACTTCAAGAAAAGAAAGATGACAGACCTTCCCTTTGCAGTTTGGCAAGTTGGATTTCACAACCCATTATCTGTGCTAGAGCTTAATTTATTAGAGCTAGCGACTCACACCAAATGATGGCCTCACCTGAAAGAACTCAGTAGGATAGTCCTTTTGGGTGGGATCTTTTAGACTGATATGGCACTCAGAATTCACCCCTTATTGTTTATGGACAGAGATTTGGCTTCAGTGCTTTCCCATCATCTGGACTGATCCAAGAGATAAAGGAGAAAGGGACCTCTGCTCAGTATTGATTTGGTCTCTCTTGATGTTTATTGGGTTTCTTGGACTCCCCTATCAAGACAGTTAGAGGACTTTTTCTCATCTACAGGTTTCATAACATCCCCAAACTTTGCGTCTGTTGTTTAGTTTTAGTCTCTCATCTCAAATGGCATATTAGTTTGCTATTTTACTTCACTTTATTCTCTTTATTTTCATGATCTATTTCCACAATTAGTTTGACCTGTTGCTGCTATGTCATAGCTTATTGATTTAGTCCTTGTAGGGTTTGTTGCTCTAAAGGTTCTAGAGAGAGGACTTGTCAGCTGGAAGTGGTTCTGGTGAGTATCTGCCTTAATATAACTGAATTTTTCCTGTCTCCATCTGCTGGTAAAATATGAGATTTGCTATTCAAATAGATCATATAAAGAGTAACAGAAACTATAAATTACGAATAATAAATACCCCTTTTGCTGTTACAGATACTTTCCATTAGGAACTGGATAGAAATGGTCCATTTATTTATTTTTAGGCCACTTAATAATAGCTATCAAATACTAATAACTTTTGATCTGTTGTAGATCTATACTGTGCTGACAAGAATGAGATAGATATTCAAATCAATGTACTAATAACCTGGGAATTCAAATCAGTGTGCTGATGAACCTACATTTGTTCATTTCTATGGGAGTAAGAGGCATTCTTAAATGGTCGTCACTCTTTTTAAATAGTAATATTTTTACAGTCACTGAGCAAGGAGATAAAGGAAATAACATATAACGGGATTTTCAATCTGTTCATTTATTTCAACTTATTTTTGCAGACAAATATATGAGGCTCGTGTTATACATAAACTACCACTGGTTCCTCCTAACAGTTACAATACAAAATTTTCTAGTGTTGAGTCCAAAGGGAGTAAAACACCTACATACAATCATGTCAGGAGCTCATTATGTATAAGCTAACAAGGCGGGGGTTTATGTGCAAAACTTTTTGTAAGGATACAGCTCATTAAGAGCACAATGTTTTAGTCAGCAAAAAACTTTGCTTCCCATCCAGGGGAAGTGCATCTTCAAGACTGCAAAAGGCGATGCTAGTCAGCAGAGGTGTGGCGACACAACTGTGCTTTAACTCTGGTGTTGTCTGAACTGGTTATGTCAGAAAAATGTTACACACCATATTTCTGCATTCAAAGCAGCCTTACATTTGTATGTGATTTATGTTATGTAATGAAATGTTTAGGTTGATTGTTATTTCCATCTACTCCTAGTGTTTTGTAGATGCTGCTGGCTTTGATGCGTTTACAACAGAGGTTTTTATAGACCTGAGCATTTTCTATAAAACCACCAACCAAGCCTTTACTTTTATTTTCTATTTCAGTTTATCATGTGTTTATAGGAATATTTTTTCAAACACTGTAAAATGATGATAGTTATATTCATTCATGAATCAAGAGGGTGTTTTATGAGACCTATTTCCCCCAAGAAATTTCAACATGAGATAGTGCAGGTATTCTGAGGCAAGGAATTGCAAGCACGTTTGTTTCAGTGGCTTTAGTTTTAAAGGCTTGTATTAAATTTTTTTCTCCTCTGCAAAGTAACTGTAAAAATAACAGGCTTTCATTTAATAGATCTTTTTGCTGTCTTGATGAGTTTTATCTGTTTGCTTTACTGGCAGACTTTTTCCCCTTCTTTACTCCCACTAGCCCTGTAGATTCCACCTCAGTAGAAAAAAATGACTCTCTCTTTAAGCAGTCTTATTCAAAAGGATACTTAGCACTTTCTGAGAGGTGTACAACTCTCTGTAAAAGTCACTTCTGTCCAGAAATGTATTCTTTGTGTAGATATCTAAAAACAAACAAACGAACAACTTGAATCTCAGAGTGCAAATGGAATTTGTAGGGCTGAAAATGAAAAGAAACATCTATTTATTTGTATCCTAAGAACGTAGGAAGAGCACTGAATAAACATGAAAACAAGAGTAAACAAGAAAGAGTAAAATTAAGTAACTTCTCGCTGGTAGAGATTGAAACCATTCCAGCAACTGTAAGGATGAATTGTATCGTGGCAGGGCCTGTCCTGCTGTTGACCAGAGAGGAATCTGAGGCAACTGGTTTAGGATAGGGGCATACCTCTATGATGGCTGGAACAAGTGGGATGAAGCTTGACCTAAAAGATTTAAGAGTCTAAGTCCAATTTTTCAAATGAAACATTCAGTCAGGCTTCCATTCCTAAGTAATTTTTGAAAGTAGGGCTTGGACTCTTGCCATGGGGAATGAAAGTACTAAAAATACCTCAGTGATTTATAAATATCCTTCTTGCCATTCTAGAGTTGTTAGTACCCAAGTCGCTTTGAAAGTGGCATTTAAGCTTATCAGTCATAGAGTTATCAAGAAGGAACTAAATTAGTATTTAGTCTATCCAAGATAGGATTTACTCAAACTATCCCTGACAGATATTTGTCTAACCTGGTCTCAAAATCCTTCTGTGACAGACATCCCATAGCCTCCCCAGGCAAACTATTACTGCACTTGACTATCCACATCAATAGTAAGTTCTTCCTAATGTCTAATGTAAATCTCCCGTGCTGTGGTTTAAGCTTATTACTTGTCCTGTCCCTTGTGGACATTTCATAGCCTTTCAGACATCTGAATAGCATTATCATGTATTCCCTCATTTGTCTCTTTTAGCCTTAGTTGAGGCTAAAAAAATGTCCCCTTAAACACTGTGAAAATTTTTACCCAAAGCCAGCTTATAAAGTAGAGCTTCTTTGTTAATGCCTTTATCAAATAGCAATTTCAGGATAAAAGTGTAGTGTAATGGCATATGGCAAGAAAGCCTGATACAACTGCGTCCACTTCAGAGACTTTATGGTTTAAATGGAGATTTGAGGCTGTATCGTTTGCCCAGCTTTTTATTTATTGGGATGTCAGTATTGGGATATCAAAAGTCTCAGTAAGTAGCTACCTTATTCAAGTCACCCGTCTGGTGTATTGTTTTTGCAGCTAAGGCTTACCTCTCTGCACAGCATTATGCGTTGCCAGATGGACTGAACAGCTTACTCACAGCACCTTCTGCAGCACTGCAGGCTTTCTGAAACAAAGTCTACCTTATTGCCTTATACAGCACCGAGCAGAATGAAGCCTGACCTAGTCATGTCCAGGCCCCACCATATAAAGTTATGATGAAATTACAAGTATAGATGTTAAATAATAGTACTGTCTTTGCCTGAAGCAGTTTCCACTCCATGTAAACCATTTTTTTCCTATCCTTGTTGACTGACTTTCTATTCATTTTCTGGCACTTCAATTATGAGGCATGACAGAGAGTTTGTGTAGATTTTACTTCCTTGTCTTTTCAGAAGTAGTAGCGATGCTTACTGTTTTATTCAGCTGGATGGAGAAATGCAGCTTCAAGAGCACACCCACATCATGCCTCCCTACCTTTGAGTATCAGTGTCTGGGGAGGGAGGTAGGAGGACCATCAAAAAAGAGCACTGCACACTATGGCCGCCAAAAGCAGCAAAATGAGTTTTGGTTTTGAGTTCCTTTTTTGAATGTATTCCTAATGTTTGCATGTGTCAGCTCTGCTGAGGTGGCATTTCAGGTTTTAAATTAGTAATGTTGTAATGCTTTTCTCTTTAATTAAAAAAGAGAACTCCCCCGTAGGAAATTCCTTAAAACAAAACTCATTAGTAATAAACAGATCAAATCTTTATCAGTTAATCAACACTATAAGCTTCTGAGTGTTTGGAGAGCAGTGTGAGATAACACTGTCGTCATAATAAGAGTGTTTGAAATCATTAGGGATCCCACCATGCCATTTGGGTGGTGAGAAAATAATGATTGAAGATGGGGCCCCCTACAGAGCTTACATGTGAATTCTGCTGAAGATTAAAGATGCAAGGATCTGGATTTTATGTTGGCCCCATCTCTAAAGCATTTTTTTTTAAATAGTGGGCAATAGTGGTGGACAATACCAAGCAAATTCTTAATGATGGTGATACCAGAATCTGTCACGATGTCACAGAATTTTTGAGCTGGTGGTTAGTGAAATTTTAGGGACTGTTCATGGGATGGGAGCCTCGCTGCCTTCTCAGAACAACTGTTCCTGGCTGATCTCTCTGAGGCTTTAACCTGTGGTGGAGGCTGCACTGCAAATTCCTCACCTTCCTCCGCCCTAAATCCTCAACAGTCCCTTCCATCAGGACTATGGTAGTCCTCCCATCACATGCATGCAGGAGTTCTGCTCTCGTCCAGCTCTCTCCTGGGGATAAAGAGCCCAACCTGCTGTGCAGATAGAAGGGACCACACAGCTTTAGGCAGGGACCTCTCTGAAGAAGGTTGGGCATACTGGAGCAGGACAGGACAAAACTTGTCTGGCTGGTAGTGTATCAACACCTCCTAACCTGGTACCATTTTGAGTCATGCACATTTAGAAAGTTGTGCTACAAAGGCACTGACATTTTCTCCATCACTACTGGGAGTGTGTCAGAGCTTCTCTGTGTCATCCTGGGGGGTTCTTTGGAGCCACTGGGATTATTTGAGTTCTTTCCATGAACTATGAAGAATAAAAGTAAGTGGGCTGGAATAAAAATAGAGACAATGAGAAAAATAAATGGTGTTTGTCCACATCCAGTGAACTTACTGGAATGGATTAGCAAGAAGTTATGAGCAGGGGGATGGCAACTGGGAGTCGTACATATTGCCTTTTCATTTCTCATCTTTCATCTTTATTTGGTTACCGCATCAATAATTGCATGTGTTTTGTCACAAAAGGATCAATGTAAATCAATTTAGTTGTGACATGAATTAACAGCAGCAGTAATGGTATTATCAAATGTGTTAAGTTTGGAGCACCCTTATTGGTTAAAATACACATTGAAGTTTAGGTGACACTGCTGCCTCCAGAGGTCTAAATTTAAATACCATGTTGGAGTACAAGTGAATTGGCCGTTGTTATTTTATTCTTCATATACTTATTTTGTATTACAAAGCACAGCCTGCTTGATAGGTGCCTTCTCTGAAAAAACAAGAGTCGCAGTTCCTGTCCCTTCATTAGATTTGAATCCATAGACAGGTGTAAGACAAAACCCCCCTCATATATATGGTCCTATTTAAAAGGCGGGAACTGACCTACACTGATTAATTTCAGAGACACTGGGGACTGTTTCTGTTTAGAAGTCTTCAACTACCATGGCACTATCATTTTTGAAAATCAGATGGTAGGTGTCCTCACTTTTCTGTCACTTGTTCCAACTGGACATCTGTGTGCAAAAATCACAAATTTTAAAAACATCCCTTTCTTTTCCTCATATTGTGATATGTCTTCATGTAGTATATTTTCAAGCAGGTTTTGCTGTAGTAAATTGTTTGTAACAAATTCCTTTGTATTCATAATTACAGTCAGCTCTGTCACCTGTGAATTAAAACCTTTTATTAAATACCTTTATGAAATGCTAGGTAGAGATTTACTGGGAGGGGAATGAGAGGATAAAAGAGCTGTTGTGTTCTTATTAACAGCTGCATAATGCATTTCTGTGCCACGTGTTTGGGACTGCTTCTGCCTTTGAATCTTGTTTGTGTATTTGGAGAAGAAGCATAGATACTTTTAATTTCTTTTTTTAAATACTGGAGTGAAAGATCACTTTCTATCAAGAGACCAAATGCCCTGCCTTGGCAAAATGGACTGCTTGCAAGGGTCCATATGATCCTTCTGATCATATAGCTTTCCTACAATACTGTTTCTGTCATTCACAGGGTGGGTGACCTTCAGATCTCAGTGGATCTGCTAAAAAAGGAGAATGCGTCCCATGATTATCAGAATTTACCTATTCATCCCATCCTCCTTACTTTTTCTTTTTTCCCTTTTTTTTTTTTTTTTTCTTTCAGGATGGAGTAGGTGTGGATGAGAAGCTGTCTTTACGGCGGGTAGCCGTCGTAGAAGATTTCTTTGACATTATCTATTCCATGCATGTTGAAACTGGGCCTAATGGAGAACAAATCAGAAAACATGCTGGACAAAAGAGAACGTATAAAGCAGTAAGTAAAAAAAACAACTAAAAGTGAACATCAGTCTCTAAAAGTGTGAATTACTTGGGCTTCGTCACATGGCATGCAATTTGTCTTTATTCCAGTTGGATTAGTACTGCAACCCTTACCCTCAAATCTATTTTGGAGATCTTTCAATAATGCATCAAAACATAAAGTTTAGAAATCACATTTTCTGTGTAATAAGAGCCAGATCCATTGACTTCAATAGAGATTTTCTCATTGGTACAGGCAGAGAATTTATTCCTTCTATAATGGTTTGACAATTTCTCTAATAACTCTGTATTAATTAATTGTTATTAAATGGATGAAGTCTTAAAAAAGACTTAGAAGCTGTTGCCACAACTTTGCTAAATGAGGTGCAGTACTTCAGCATATGAATGCAGTTGCTTTATAGTTTATTGCTGCAGACTAAGCGTACTTAATGGTTTAATGGTATGAAACTTGTAAATATCCTAAACTCAAAAGTCCGGAAAGCTACTAGGTGCAATGAGAAAAGTATTGAGAGGGCAGTTCTCACACCTGCATAAACCGGCTGAGTAGAGATTATTTCTAAGATTTTTAATTGCATGTTGTTGCTTGACCTAACCAGCCTTAAAATAGCTATAAGTAGCTTTTGTGGTTAGTGGCGCGAATATAACACTTTCTTTTCTTACGGAGAACTAATGAAACATTTACTGCACTTTCCCAAGGTGCTTAAAATGTATGTGCTTGCCTGGATTTGGATGGCCAAACTTCCATGTGCAGAGCTGTGGTAGTGCCAGTCACGCTCAGCAGTTGACTCTGATCCACCTACCCAGCTGTTTCCAGCTGCTGAAGCACGGTGGGCTCCCCCAGGGCAGCAGGGCAGGGTCTCCCATCCAGGGCCCATCCCACAGCACCGGCCAGGGTGCAGGGCATCCAAGGCCCCTCTCCCCATGGCCCCAGAGGGGCGAGGCTGGTGGGGGGCTGTGCACAGGGCCCAAGGTGACCTGTCACCCTCAACACAAGTGTTCTTCATGTTAGAAACAACCTGCAGTTGTGTCAGCCGTTTTTTGTCAGAGGTCACCAAAATGTGGGGGAAATCCAGGTTTCTGATACTCAGATCTTCAATTTTAGCTGTAAAAAAATAGCTATTTTTCCATTACTGTTTTTTTTTTCTGGTATATAACAATCTTTACTATGTATCTATGACTTCCTTCCCAGATATTTTATTTATAGGCTATTTCAGACGGTTTGTTGTGGGATAAGCTCTTGGCAAAATTTCTTATAATTTGTTCCCAGCAGTATTGATCTTAAGATAGATATATGAAGGAAGACATCAGTCATCTGGGTGTGCTTTTGTAAGGCTTGGAGTGTTATTTCAGGATGAACAAAGACAAACTGTCTAAATTAATTTTCATCTGTCACCTCAGCCATTTTGATACTTGGTCTTCTCTTTTAGAAAGCATTAGAAAAGTAATATTTTCATTGACCTTTCTATTTCATTTTACTTCAGTAAGCTGTTCAAAAGTATAGGTCACAAACTTTGTAGAATAATATACAAGTATAAGGAATGCTGCCAACTATAAATACAATACTTCAAGTCATCATCCTACAAATACAAGCCAACTATAATATTTACTGCCCCATGATTCCAGGTCAGATAAGAAATTTGTTTATTGCAAACATCATGAAAGACAACTAGTGTATCTTCTGTGAGGAAAACGATTTGTGCAGATTCAACAGACTACACAGTAGTTTCATTTGGTGTCAACTTTTATTGCAATTGAGACCTGAGCTTATTATGTTGCTATGAACAGAGGATAAGGATGCTCAAATGTTGGTGTCATTACCAGAGTCTGCAATATTTGTGCATTCATTTCATTGCATATTAGTTTATTAAGGTCATTGAGTCATATTTCCCAAGGACAGGATTCACATATATAATTTTTAAAGACTTCCATAGATTATAAAAAGGAAAAAAGACTCCAGAACAAACTAATATCAACTCTTGCTCTCTATCCCAACATGAGAATTAGGTTAAGTAAACAGGCCTCAAACTCTACCAGACTAACTGGGGAAATGCGTGCTCCTTTACTGGATGTGTCAGTGAAAATGCCTTCACTAAAAATGATGAGCTGTAGTGTCAGTCTGTTCCAGCAAGCCACGCACTATCTCCCCTCTGTGGCATTGCAGGAGGAAAGAGGTAGTATCTTGGGTAACTGTCTCACAAAACATTATATCCTAAAAGCTTTATAAATCAAACTGAAGTACTTTGACAGGGTTTAATTTTATTGAGTGAATTGGGAATGAGATTAATTTAGTCTTTTTTCTTTATTCACATGTCAAAAGTGAATCATCCTTGAGATCTGTGAGTGTATTTATCATGCATAAGTATTCACCAAATAGTTTGAGTGAAGAATTTTTACAGGAAGGATGGTTCACAACCTGTATGCTACAACTATTTGTTATTCATAATTCCTGGCATGTGATGATCACATTGCTTCTGCTCTCTGACTGGGTAACTGAAACATTTTAACAGAGAAATGATGGGGAGAAAAGCACCACAGTTTTGGTACAAAATTCCTAAACTTCTGAAGTTCATAAATGTTGTCATGGACTTTCAGTACCTGAGTATTTCTAAATAATTAATGGCACAACCCTAAAAATTGCAACATACTGATTTCAAGTAATTAATTTGATTATATGTGTGAGTCTCTATTTTCAATGGTAAACCTTCTCCACTCAAAATTTTGAATAGCACTCAAGCATGATTAGAAGGGTAATGAAATTGTCAAAGGTGACTTAATTAACTACTGTTTGCATTTATATGGAGTAAAAAACTTGGAATAGGTAAAGTCTTTTTAATTTTTGATAGAGTCACCCCAAATGCTGGAGTGCTCAAATACATCAGTATGTCTCTCTGAAAGCGTGTTCAGAACAGTTTACAAACTCAATTAGTGAATCTGTTATTTGCACTGACTTGTTTATGTTAACTGTGTGGTAATGAATGGCATTTTTACAACTGATTGATTTCTGTGGGACTTCCTACAGTGGTGCTGTACAAGAAGATAAATAGGATGTGGTGCTTGGTACCTCTAAAAGAGCAGTGTATTGGAAGGGAGCCTTTATATTTTAATTGGAGCAGCGATGTACCAAACTCAAACTTTATGATTTCCTGGCACAAACCCTATAGATTAATTAGGAAAGCACCTGTGCTTCAATATTTAAGTTTAGAATAAGGTTCCATTTTCTTCTCTGCACACTAACAAATGAAATGGGAATTGTACAATGTCTATGTAGATGATGTGGAAGAGTAACCTTGAAAACATGCGAAGAGTGACCTTCCCATTTAACTGGCAGGTTTTGTGCTCATTTCAAGTGCCCAACTTGTATACAATATAAGATTGATGGGCTGTGTTCCTTGCCAGCATAACTGTAGGTAGATCAACACCAGCAAAAAAAAGAGCTGGCTTGCTTACATATAGAAAATGACACCAAGAACTGTAAATTGTATCTGGAGTATGCCAGACTGAATGAATACTTAATACAATGTTTATAATCTCAGCTAGTTCCCTAGTTCTCAGGGAAGTTTACCAACAGGGAAAATGTCGAGGGCCTTGATCTGGGAGATAATTCCCTCACAAAGGCAGGATATGTGACACAAGGCCCCACCGAGTCGTTTGCTCAGCGGGGGCACAGGTGACTAGGAAGGTGCGGAAGGTGAAAAGAGCATGTTCCTTGGTGCCAAAGAAAGCAGTGGTGCCCAAACAGGTCCCTGCTTGTCCTGTATTCCCCCTGGGTCCTCTGCCAGTCTCCATAGGAAGTGGGGTGAAATATGCTGATGCAAGGAATTGGTTAAGTGGTAGGGAGAAAGTACCAAGGGTCCTTGTAGGGGTGACTCTGCTAGCACTTGCTGCTACATCTCGGTGTCCTAGAGGAACTGTGTTGTGTCGGGATAGTACTTTTCACTCTCTGTCCTAAAGGACTTATTTTTGCATAGGCATACCACCCTGAAAGGGGAACTGCGGTGTCAAAGTGGAGACAGGGATGCACAGGAGAAGAGTGTTCAGGAAAAGAATCCATCTGGTGTATTGGGAAAGGTGTGCAACAAGTGCATAGTGGGCTTTCTGTGCCTCTGTAGAGCTGCAATTCTTGATTTAAACTATTCAGCTGTGTCTAAAATTTAAATTCAAGTGCTGAGGGGTATATCACAAGTGGGAGTAACTGGGAAAAGTTGTGGCTACAGTAGCAGCATAATGCAACAGGCTCAAGCTGTTAGGACAATTCTTTCTGATTCAATGCAAACCAGGAAAAAAAATAGCCTTATTACATTTTTCAAGAAACTCAAATAGTCTGTGACGAGACTTAAGATGGAAAACATCTCTGCCTCCTCTCAGGCCCAGCTGTCGGTACAGGTAGGCCAGATTTAGTGATCAAGCCCTATATTTCAGAGTAGATTTTATTTTCTTTACTTTCTTTAATATTCTTAAAAAAGAGGTTAGATTTTCATTCATTTAAACAATAGGGTGCGTGCCTTATGTTTGTATGTTAAATCTGGACAAAATTTCTCATAACTAAGTGCTTCATCTACCCGAGAACTGTTTGTGTAAGTCTCATAGCCACCTTAAGCACCTTAAATTCTATGTGCATATTCTACTTGAATATTTTTACCTGTGAAGGATGATCTAATATCTGCCTGTTGAGCCTGCGTAGCCACTGTGCAAAGGCTTAAAATGTTACAGCAGTGAACTTGAGTTGTGAGTGAGGGTTGCGATGTCTGAGCAGGAGAAATGGGTCAGTTAATAAAACTCCCAACCCATGAATGAAAAAAGAGCGCTGCTCTGATGAGCTGGAAGAGAAGCAGGCTTGTAAAACATGGGGGAGATACTGATGTGTCAAGGGGAAGTAGCTTCAGGCAAGACTCTGATCAGATAGGTAGTACATACATATATAACACTTGAGGCATAACAGGAGTCTGTTAGATGTGGGGCAATATCTGGGGTCCTGTGATTCATCTAGCTGTTGCAGTAATAAATGTTTCTTGGTTTGGGATCAGGCTGCTGAGTAGCCTCCCTCTTTCCTGTCACCCTAAGAAAAAGATGGCGTGACTCTTTTCCCCTCCCAAAACAGGAATGTGCTTGTAAGTCCTGAGCATCACAGCAAACATGTTTTCCCTGGGGAAGAATTTTGTGACAGGTTGCACTGTGAAATATCATCATCTCCTTCCAGTACAACTTCCCTGATCAAACAGGGTTAAAGCAGGTTTGGGGCCTGGCTGGTTTCTGTCCAGGGCAGACCTTGTTCTTGGGGAAGTGGAAGAATAGGAGGTTTGTTCAGGGCCTTAACACGCTTAAGTCCTTGCATCCACGCAACTCCTGTGTGCACCACCCATCACTTTTACTCTATGGACTTGTTCTTTCTTCTTTGCAAAGGGCAAGTGTTGAGTGTCCTGGCAGTGGTCCCGCTAGCAGGTGTTCCCCACTGCTTCACTCACAGAAAGTGGCTTCTGCTACGCAGGGAGGGAAGGGAAGGGAGCTGTGAAGTGCAAGTTTAGCACGAGAGGGAACAGCATTTTCCCCAGTATAGCAGGGTAGTGAGCTCTTGATAAAACTCCCAGCAGTAATATATCTGCTTTCCTATATCAGACTTCTATTCTGACCTCTTGCTGAGGAAAGGAGAGGACTTTCCTTGGCTGGCTTGCCCTCCTGTCATCAAGAAACCAATTTCTGCCACCTGGTTTGATGGCTGTGGGCCCAGGACAGATTACCATCTTCACTCTCTCTCCCTGTCTCTCTCTCTCTCCTCTTGGAAATCTTCTTTGGATCATCTTCTCCCCCCCCCTTACTCTCCTTAATTAAAAAAATACACACACACACACCAAAAAACCCCTCTATTCTGACACATTGTATCTTCCAGACTACACATACATCCTCCATGTTAATTCTTTAGGGGTTAATAGGTTCATTTGCAAAATTTCACTCCCTCTCCTCACACTTGTCTTTCCTGCTCTGCCATATGTGTCCTAAAATCTGCCTTTCAGTTTAGAGCTTGTTAATTTTCCAAATAAAAATGTAGCTCTGGAAGCTACATCATCACAACACCCTGCACTTAAATCATCTGAATATTGGAGAGCATAATGGAGACTTTGCCCATTTTCTCTGCCTGCAGTGATGCAGTAGGAATGCAATACGCTTCTCATAGACAATTAGGGCATGCATCACTTAGGTCCAGTGTAAATCAGATTACATGCTCAGGTACTGGATTACTTGCCTTGTAGTAGTTGTGCTCTTCATGGGATCCAGCATGTAGGTCAGTTATAGGTCTAGAAGGCCTTCATTGTTGAGCGATGTTTTGGATGGGTTGATATATGTCAAATTCTATTATATCATAGACTTTTTGTGAACAGTGAAATAAGATCATAGAAGTTTTGACCCTGAAGCTGCTGAAGTAAACTCTATTTTCTTCTGAGTTCAGAGTTAAAACGAAATAGTGGATTGTAATGTTAGGAAATGTTTGCTTCTTATTCTGTAACTTCTGAGGCTAAAACCAATCCTATATGATTTTTGCACTCTGCTTAATGCTCCAGATGTCTCATTTCTTATATTTTTTTTCCCTTTACAATGTAAAAAGCATTCAGCTGTAAGAGCTATACCTACTACACAATTCCTAAACACCAACCTGCTAGAATCTGCTTGTTTTCTGATTTGTTCATGATACAGAATACCTCCAGATAGAACATAACATTTCTACAAGCAACAGAGGATATACTCATGTGCCATAAAACCACTAGTAAGAATAAGCAGTCCCATAAGGATACTTCTAAAGCTTCATATTTGAAAAAAAGTATACATAAATTTTTTTTAATGCAATCCAAGTAATGTTATCAATATAGTAAATCATCACTGATTGTTCTTTGATTGATACAGTCATATGCATGAGCAGTTTCTTCTAAGTCATGCCAAAAATATGCTGATCTGCATTGTCAGTGTGTGGATGTAAATAATGCAATATACCCCACTTCAATTCACTTTTCTGGCTTTATTTTTTCTTAAAATGTAGAACTGTTTGTGTTTGGTTTTTTTTTTTTGTGTGGAATTGCAATAAACCAATATTCTTTTATGGCAGCACATCACTGAATGAGATAGTCTGGCTGTATTTTTTGTTAGCTGACAACATAGAGAAGAGAGCTAGGAGCCGGGCCGCTGAAGGCAGTGAGAATATACAGCATCAGTGAGGACTGAGTCATTATTGTTTTCTTTCAGGTAGAATAGAGGACAGAAACAATTTTTCCTGATCAAGTCAGACCACTGACTAAGATATTTCTGTATAGTTACTTAGAAAGTGTCACAGGCCTCCAGGTTGTGCTCTGAAATACTCACATGCAAGCCAGCTCCATCAAGTACATCAGCGCAACCTTGTGCACAAGCTGGTAAAGTTTACTGAGGGGTGAAATACAGGATTTTGTGTTTGGCCTTGTGCTAATTTGGTTAGAAATCTTCCCATCTACGGCTGGTGCTAAGCCAGCTGGTTCAGAGCATGGCCAGAGCGAGCAAGTGGCTATCTGCATCTTATAAAGTAGGTGTGCCCTTCTTTAATGAGAAAGGCAAACAGGAGTCTGCACTGTTGGGGTTGTGAGGCTTGGGGTTTTTTCTTGTAAGCTTTTTGACACTGGAAATTGAAAAGAGCTTTTTGTGTATGTTCAAGCAGGAAGAACAAAGAACGCTGTGGATTTTGTCCTCTATGTATCTCTTTTAATGTAATACCTATTATGTTATGCCAATTTATAGAGGCTGAAGTCTTGGAATGTGATTGATTCAAATTACAAAGTAAACAGGGGAGGAAGTTGGTGAAAACTGCTGTTATTTAGGGAAGGGCATCCTTAAAACTGTGTTGCAGTGGGAGGATGGAGACACAAGCATCTGCTATGTGGACAAATTTAGTTATAAAACCCGGTTCCCTTATAGTCAGTGGAGCATACCTATCAAATCTGGTCCTTAGCTCACTTGCTTTCCATGGAGGATTTTCATCTTGTTTAAGCAGAACTGGAATTTTGACAGAGATTCTTGATTAGAATAAATGGAGCATTCCTATCAAATGCAGGCAACTAATGAATCCATGGGTAAGCTCCATTAATTTCAATACAGTGCTAAATGTGTTAAATGTTATGAGAGAAAGGTTGCTGCGTATGTGCACTTACCAATTTTCTTAATGCTAAATTCTAGCTGGTTTTAAGTTCTTTTTTTAGATTCCATAAAGCATGAGTATAACCAATGTTTTCATATTTAGAAAGGTAAATAAGCATCTGTTCTGTGCTACAAAAACCAGGAAAAATAATCTGAAAATACTTTTTTTGGTAGGATCGCCCATTCAAAAGTGGCTTCATTTAGTGACTTCATTTTCAGATAAATTGTTTCAGGCCCAGAAAAAGTCTTTGCCAATTTTTATCACAGAACAAATTTTGCTTTTATACTAATCCCCTTCTCATCTGCAGTAAGATTTCTGTTATGTAAGAAAACAACAACAATAAACAGCCTAAACAACAATACCATAAACAGAATTGTATAATTTGTGTTCTTATTTTACAATGCATCATTTCTATGTATTTCCATGACTCATGTCTCATCAACAAATACTAATTTAAACTCCACCTATTTTCCAAAATACTGTCACTGATAAATTTGGTCCATGGAGTTTTAGGAAACGTAAGTTTCAACACAGCTTAAGTAGGTGATAAGCCAAGGAGAAGAGTGTAAGAGAGTTAAAACTGGCCATTCCTCCTCCTCCTAGCACCCTTGTGAGGAGCATGAGTGATCTGCACAATATGTAATCCATTTACATCCGGTTAAAGAAAGTTACCTTGTCCTTTCTGTATCCACACTTTCATACACCCCACCTCCATCCTTCTGCACTTCCTACAGAGACATGCATCAATGTAGTGCTTGATAGGAAATCAAATCCTACTGTAGGTTTTACAATAAGGGAATAAAAGCAGATATCAGTTGACTCTTTCAATCTCTCTTGCTGGGACTTTGTCTTTCTTTAAGGATTATCTCCATTGCAAGACAACCACCTTGTTTGGGAAAAAAAGGCTAGAGTTTCCTTACAGCACTCGCACTGTTCAGTATGTATACATCAACATATATAATGAATCACAGAAAAGCCATGGCTTTGCCTTGTAACATCTTGAAAACATGCAAGTTTGGAGATTCTTCCACTCATCTGATAAAGCTGCTCCAGTGCATTGGCCTCTTAGTGAAGAATTTTCTGCTGATGTCGTTTGAATGTCCCCAGCTGCAGTTGGTGGCTGTTGTCCCTGGTTATACCCTCTGAAGAGTTTCTCTCCACAGTTTTTTAACTCCCCTTCAGGCAGTGGTGGGCTGCAATTAGATCTATCTCTGCCTCATAACCTACATAAAACAAATCCAGCTCGCTCAACCTTTCCTTCAGGGTTTTCTTTAGGTTCCAGCTGCTGTGGTGGCCTGCCGCAGCGCCCTCTCCTGCTTCTCAGCAGCTTTCTTGAACTGTGGAGGGACAACCTGGGCACATTATTTCAGCTGCTGTCTTACCAGCACTGCATAGAGAGGAATAATAACTTTTCTTATCTGCTGGCCATACACTTAATGTAGCCAGTATGAGATGTGCTTTATCTGTGATCAGAGACTATGCTGCTGGCTCATTTTCAGCTTGGCATCAACCTGCAGGTCCTTTTCAGTAAGGCAAAATGTCTTTAAAGATATATGCATCCTTGAGAGTGGGGGGAATGCAATCTTTAAAAACAGCAATAACTGCTTCTTCCTCTCCCCTTTCAAAAAACAAAACAAAAAAATCCCCCTGATGCCTGCTTATGAGTATGTGCTTGGAAAGAATGATAATGTTGAAATAAGAAAACAACCAAAATCTGTTGTTTCAAGGTATGTCCAGATAAAGCAGAGTCTTTAAAATTAAGCGATTCCCAAATTCTATAACTATTAGTGAAAATAACATATTTACTCCATAGTATTAAATCACAAGCTTTCCAACAATATTTTCACAAAACATTCAAATACAAAGTTAAAATAGTAAGGACACTGTCATTGCTGCTAATACATGGAGTCCTATATCTGTCTACTTATTGCTACAAGAAAAATAAATAGAGTACATAAGCCAAGTACTTTCTTTTTTAGGTATTAGTTATAAGAAAAAGGTCGCTTTTCCACTTTTTAAAAAAAAACATCCCTCAGTGGGATGCCTGTTATGTATGAATCTTTTTACTGAAAGGAATCTGAAAAAAACTGTAAACAGAAAACAACCCCACTTTTGGTGTAAGTGAAATTTTGTTCAGTATCAACTGTTATTAGCCATTAGATGATAAGTATGCAAATTGGATAGATGTTTCTTGAAATCCTACATAGTATGCAGAACATGCTTTCATTGTGCTTCCTGGCATTATAAGATAATATGCCTTATTTGGAAATGTAATGATCAGTTCTGTTAAATCATGTTCAATCCGCTTATATAATAACACCTATATTTTGTTACTCATTTCAGATTTCAGAGACCTATGCCTTCCTACCGAGAGAAGCGGTGACACGATTTCTAATGAGCTGCTCAGAGTGCCAGAAAAGAATGCATTTAAACCCAGATGGAGCAGATCATAAAGGTAGTTTTAGTGTCAAATAGTGGGATGTAAAGTAATTTTATTCCTAATAGCCATTTATATTTTCCCAGCTTAAGTGAGGGTTCATAAAAATTTGGTAGACTGGAACAGTTCAACAAGTCAGATCATCTCATTTACTTAAGCTGGAAGGTAGTGAATCTTCTGCTTTCACTTAAGGATGGAGTATAATACTATACGCGCCCTCAATAGAAAGATTATTTTGTCTGAAGGAAATAATTTATTTTGCTATGGAAATGTTTATATGGGGGCTTAAACATAAGGAATAGATAGGATGCATGTGCTGTAGTCATTTAGGGTAGAAGAACTTATCACTTTTCAGGGTTTGAACTTGATTTTCATTTTTCTTTGGGAGACTTCCATCTGTACAGCCTACAAGTGATTGAAAATGCCAAAGTTAGAACTAAATGACATAACTGTCTGACTTTGACTGCAGAGTAGGCTGAAGTAGCCTCCACAATTAACATATAATGCATAATAAATATTTTTATTGCAGATAATGGAAAACCTCCAACTTTGGTGACCAGTATGATTGATTACAACATGCCAATTACTATGGCTTATATGAAACACATGAAGCTGCAGCTACTAAATTCACAGCAAGATGAGGTAAAACCTGAAATCTTTTAAGTTTGTTTTCCTCTTCTCCTGTGTTCTTTGGGATTTGTCTTGCTGGTAGCCAGGAAACTGAACTGAAGATGACTGTTGATCCCATCTTTCTAATTTCATTGCTAAAATAGTCTGAAACAAAACCAAAGCTGTTTTCAAGTAATCAGGTTGAGAGAAAATGTCATGGCTTACCACCCTTCCATGGCTGGGGGTAGTATACTGTACTGCTTCAAATTACCTGAAGGTGCCCTTTTACTCTCTGGACCAGCAGAAAGGGTAATGGGGGCAGCATGTTCACCCAGGACTTAGTGCTGTGCTCAGCAGTGACTTTCATTGTCTAATGCTAGAAAACAATACCATCAACAGCTGAAATGAATGCCATGGTGTTCTCAAGGTTAGGAGCCAGGATGCAACACATTTTAGTAAGATAGATGTAAGCCCTGGCAGCATCAGTTGAAATGTTTAAGGCAAAAAAGCTTGATAAATAAGAGTAGGGGTTGCTTTTGAAACTTTGAATAAAAAGACAGGAAAAAAAAGAGAAGAGAAATAGCCTGAGAATCAAGCTTCTTCAGAGAGAACTGGAATTGAATTGTATTTATTTCTTCTCAAAAATTATTTTCTTTCTGTGATTTATTCAGAGTTTTTCCAGACTTTAAGAAGTGCTTCATCAATTGGATGACACCTACCAAATTATTTGTAATAAACTCATTTTGCTAGAAATGTGTTCATTTACCATTTGAGCTGCCAAATAGTTAAAGCCCAGCTATGTGCCAGCCAAAAAGCAGTCCTGCATGCTGTGTCCTTCTGCCTGACTACAAGATATTTTTTAGTAAAGAAAACCTCCAAAAACAACCCTAGCAGCTGGATTATGTTAAAGACCCTGAGTGACTCCTGACTTCTGTGAAGTTAGCCAGATTTCGTTTCATAATAAGTAGATATGGGCTATTGGTGGAGATTTATGAATTATTCAACACCCCATAGAATGGGGATTTCATCACTCTTCTAGAAATATCAGGATCTTTGTTTCGCTTTTGCCTTTTTTTTAATTGTAGAGGGTGTGGGGAGAGATTCGTGACTCGAGTTCTTTGTGCACAAATACAGCCTGGTCATTTTTCCCTCCTGCTGAGCCTCCCCTCTGCGTGCTGCCCCTTTTCAGGCATCTGGCAGCAGGATTTCAAGCAACAGGAGAGAAGAGGCTTTATCCCTGCAGTAGCCTTAGGAGTTAAAGGACTCCTTGGTTTTTCCACTTCTTCCCTTTGAGAATTACTCCTCCCACAATAGGGTCAAGCACTCATGCTAGAACAGGGCCACCTGCCGCAGTGCCTGAATGTTTTGGTGTAGTCCTTCTAGTCTGATGACTGAAATTTTTGTTAAACCACTTTTTCATCTAGGTGAGCCAGTGGCAACTATACAGTGGCAGCAGGAAGCACCATTGCTTGGTATCTCCCTGCCCAGCTCAGTTTTGCAGCTCTAATGTTACTGTGTATGTAATGTCTGCAGCACTGGATTTATGAAGAGAAAGTAATTTTTTATATGTTTTAGTAAAAATATCTTTCCCAGGGCAGAGAGGGCACAAGGAAAGTTCTCAAGATGATCTTTATGTCTTTTCTCAAAGCAGAGTTTTGCTAAGAATTTCTTTTTTTTCTGGGCTGTACAATTGTTGCACTGAGAACAAAATGACAGTGAAAATGTTGTAGTACAAAGCAGGAAGATTTCTGGTGCATACATTCAAACTATTTTATGCACTTAAAAAACATGCTTGGGTTTGTAGGAAGGCTGTTTCCAAGGTTTCATCAATCATATCTGTATTCTTGTGGAGGGGGTGGAATTGAGACAGGAGTAAACTTGGATCCCACAACTAGCTAGCACAGTGACTGAAAGCCTCCTAATTCTTCAATTCATCATTTTTAAGCTGAGGCCATCGATGAAAGGGAAACAAGCTTCATCTAAAATGAGAACTCATCACTGTGGGAATTTACAGCTGTGCTGCAACGAGTACTAAGATGCCAGTGGCTCCCTGCTCCTCTCCCCATGCCTGTGTGTCCACACAGATTCAGATAAATGTTTACACAGTTTGGGGAGCGAGGTGGAGATATTCTTCAGAGTGCTGTAGGCAAACACAGGCTGCCCATGTGTGTTGTTTTATACCTATGCAAGCATTGGATAACCAGAGCACCCTTTCTGGGAGCCCACACAGGTTGTCTAACCTCAGAATTGGAAAATGTAAGCTGCTGCTTGCTGGTTCCTGCAGGATTCAATGAGAAATACCACTGCGTCTTAACAGAGACACAGCCTTCCAGAAGGTCCGGGGGAGTTTGTGTTCTGATCTTGGTCTTTGAACATGCAGTGTGCGTTTTCCCTAAACCTCAGAACCAGCTTGGCATGTGTCTCAGCCCCGTCTGTCTGGGGCAGGAGGCTAGCGGGCATCACGGTTCTTGTGTGAGGGCAGTGTTCGGGTATTTGCTGCTGCTGTAACTGGGGTGCTCCTGCCTTATCTGGGCAAGGCAGACAGGTGCCCACTAGAGAAGCCCTCACTCTTCCATTTAGTTTTTTACAAAACTCTGAGAGCAAGGTATGTTTGTTTCATTGTTTGTCATTGTTCTGGTGTATGGTGCAGAACAGCATCATGTTGTGTGTTGTCCCACTCTCACTCCTGAATGGCATTTGGCACTACTTCATCCTGGTTTAACAAGTGTTGTGACTGCAGGGAACTTGCCTTCCGATAATGACAGAAATGCCCATGCAAGCTGGAAACATCACTGAGATCCAGGAGGGGAATTGGTTTAAGGGCCAGGCACTCAGAAAGAAGAAAGCAGCTATATTAGTATCTGTAGAAACCAGTTCACAACAAGTACACAGTAAATCGTATTCTAAAGATTGCTGTTTTTCTAGGTCAGTTCTGGTGAGCAATCCAGAAAAATAGAATCCTGTCAGTTCTGGTTTTGTTTAAAAAAAAAGAAAAGATTGGAAAAGTATTTTAAACTGATCTTCAGGAGATACAAAATTATTTGCTATATTTTTCTCTGTGTTCTTTAAAATGCTTTTCTTCAGTCTCAGAAAAGTTGAGACTAAAAATATATCACCTTAGGTTTGCGTGTTGCCTCAGCAGCTTGCAGAGCAAGGCTTGTGGATGGTTAATTTTTAATCCATGAGGGGATGCATGAACTTCAGTGGGACTGAAACAAGTGAAGTTAAACATTTATGTGAACATTTGCTGGTCTATGTCCAAAACGATTTTGCTTTTATAAATGGGGACAAAATATTTGATTGGGACTTTTACTTTTTGCCCTCTGCTATCTTCCCTAGTAGATGCTCTGTAATTAGACTTGATGGATAAATCATATTAAAGGTGTATAAGGTAGAATAAATTTGAAGTGATTCTCATGTGATTATATTACTTTGGTTTGCCATTGACTGTCATTTGAACACACTCAGAACTTATATAAGCTTTATAATTTTCATAGATGCTTCTTTAAACACAGTAGCAGTGCAAGGGTGACATCATGTCAAGGGAATTTGACTTGAATTTGAATAAGAACTTGATTCTTATTAGGTCAAGTTGCCATTTGGAAGTATCTTACTGTGAGTGGTTGTCTCGGGGTTACCGACCTCACTTGCAAAAGGTAGAAGATTCAGGCAGAGAATGTGGAGAGCTCTCCTCAACCAAATTTGAATAACAAGGACTTGGTATGGGGTCTCTAGTTACTAGGCCTCTTTTGCTAAATACTGTGGAAACAGTTATGAGTGTGTGGTAATGGAGTATCCTCATAGTTGAACAAATTGCATTTGTCAGATTATCATATCACATAAACGCTGTATTTTCCTTGCTCTTCTTTATGTGCTCTGCTTGTTTGCTTATATACACAAAGATTCAGCACGATTACACTCCATGCCAGGTGTGACTGAAACAAACAGGAATGAGTGAACTGCACATATAATGTGAACAGCAGCATATAATGATTTCTGACACATCTCTGAAACTTTCCATTTGCAGGATGAAAGCTCTATAGAAAGTGATGAGTTTGATATGAGTGACTCGACTAGGATGTCAGCTGTGAACTCTGACCTCAGCTCAAATCTGGAAGAGAGAATGCAAAGTCCTCAGAACCTTCAGGGCCAGCAGGATGGTAAGGCTCTCGTTTCGTACAGAAAATGTGGTATTGTGTTGTCTTTTTTCCATTCTGTGCCTTCATTTAGTACCTGCTGTGTTCTTTTCTTCATAGTGTGTTTCATTAGGTAATTTGAAATATATGTTCCCTATATCTCAGCATGAAGAGGATGAAGTTGGGTTTTTTGCAGGTTAATTTATTTGTTGCTTAGGCAACAGGTGAGTGCTTAGACCACTATATGTTAAGTATTACTATTTTTCTATTTTTATGTATGTAGTGTGACCATACGCAGGCATAAAAGGAAATGAAATGAAATTCAAACCTTTCTGAGGCAATCCAGAAGGCTGAGAAAGTTGTTTTTATTGGTTGAGATGAGGGAGAAGGGTGTGACAGCAGCATGGTTATTTAAGAGGTAGGAATTGGGATGTGATACTCAGAAGAAAGGATGAAAAAGACAAACTCTAAAAGGGAAATAGAGATAAGAGAGAACAGAATGAGCAACATTGTAAATTTGAATGTTAATTATTTCTAGATTAGTTACAACACAAAGCTAATCTGTTGGTGAAAGAGATGGACGTTTTACTTTGCATAGAAGATGCGTAGATGTGTACTTTTTGATTTCAGCACCTGTTACAGAACAAGTTAGATAGGCCTGGTTTGGAATGAACTTTCTCCTTGGCTATGGAGCTCACAAAGAGCCCGTCCACTACAGACTGTGACAGTGGCTAATGAGGGACATGTGAATGCGCAACACCCAAAGTGCAGGTCTATTGCTATTAGAAACAACACATTGATATTCTGTACTTGTTACTCCGTAATTTCCTGGTCATGTGTGCTAATTGAGAAATGCTTCTTATGTTTCTCCTGAACACTAAATATATGGGATTTGACAGTTAAACTGGATTCTTTCCACTTTATGCATCATGGTCAATTGCTAGCTGGTAAGTTATTTAGGTGAGAATGGGTGTGTTGCATAGAGGCTGATAGGATCTGGTGATGGGTAGAACCTTCTGCTGTGTTGCTCTCCTGACAAATAAAGAAGGATGTCTATGATGATTTGGTAAGCCAGTTTCTAACCACAGCTGTCTTTTGTCTCAGTGTCCTCAAGCTATCACAAAATTTGTGCAACTTTTGACTTAATTTCTATCTATGTATGTTCACTAAAGGAGCAGTTCTGGTGCACAAGGTGTAGAGAAAGGCAATTCACTTTCCTGTTGAAGTTTGACTTTTCAGGGCTATTATAATACTATTGCTAAATTAGAGTTTTCAGGGATACTTTGGAAGGTGCCGTTTTTATGTATCTAGCTTTCAGTGCCAAACTGTGCTTTATAGGTTTTTGCTTACCTATATACTCAATCTGTTTCACATATAGAGTGTTTCTTAATAGGAATTGTGTACATGTATATGTCTGAAATAAAAATTATAGCTCAGTACAATAAACTATGAAGAAATGCCTGTCATACATGTCTTAATACCTGCCATAACCAGATTCATGTGCCACATCTAATCATATTAGAACATAAGTATGAATGATAAAATGCTGCAAATCTGTCACTTGCTATTTAAATGTATGGGAAATAAATGCAGTGGTCTTTGAACTGCAGGTAGTGTGATCTTACAGAATTGCTTTAAATCTCTCATCTTTCCTTCCCTTCCTCCCAGATGGTACTTGCTCACCTTCCTAAGGCAATCCTATTTTTTGCTGCATCTTCTGGCTAAAGCATCTGCTGATAGAGAGGTTTGAAATAGCAGCTCTTCCTGCTTCACGGTTTTCCTGTGCTAGTTGTTGTCAGGTAGCGAACTTGAGTGTGGCTAGTTATAGCAACACTGCTTTTCAGATATGGGAGAAGAGGCTGAGGGAGGAACTGAAAGACGTTAGAGAAGCAGGAGAGAAAGAAGAGTGATAGGAGAGGGCAGGAAAAAAGAAGACTGGAAGAAAATAATGCACACAGGGATAGAGGGATGGAAGCTGGAACAGGAAGGAGGGAAGACAAAAGGGAACTTCAATGAATTTATCAGTACAATCCCTTTTGTTGTCACAGCCTTCACTGTAAAATTTTACAAATTTAATACTTAATTATAGCACACACACCCCAAAATCATCACTGATGCGTGATTTTGTCTGTCTAAAGTGATTCCTGCCCCTTTCCCTCAAACACTTGATGTGTCCATGAGAGTTATGTCAGCCACTACATTCAGTCCACAGATAAAGACACTTGGCATTTGGCTCATCTGAAGTGTCTTTGCTGCATTCTGGCAGGTGAAAACTTACTGCTGCATAAGGTTGCCTGTGCACACACGGTTGGGAAAAGGTGTCTGTGGTGGAATGGGACAGCACAGGTCTTCTGCTGCCCCAAGCATGTCCTCACTGGGAGAATAATATGCTAATGAAAATCGTTAGGAAAACTGCCGCCTGGGGTGGATTAGTGACAGCTTCAGTGTACCTAAAGGTGATGTGTTCTATCATTTTGCTTACCTGGCTTTCCATGTGAGGTGGCATGAGAATATTTTGGGATGTCTATTATTTTTTTTCCATGGATCTCAACTGATGTGGTCCTAGAATATAAAGAGTCCACGTACCCTAGAGTAACGCAATAGTGAGCTGGGCCATGCCACTGAGGGATAGATGGAGGCTCTTCCAGTTCAGTTTATCAGAGCACAGTGGAATGCTGCATAAAAGGAGTAAGATGGTTTCATATCCTTTTCCCTTGGGTCTATAGCTGCATTGTATTTAGGCAGGCATTTGGTTTTGGGACTCCCTTTCAGAGCTCACACTAGAAAATTTGACCTGAGGTTTCTCAATGTCTTCCAGTCTAGTATTCTGTGTTCTGCTTCTCATGATTGGGTTATTTGTACCTAAATAGAATAAAGGCAAATATGAGAGCAACCCACAGTATCAGCTGAAAGCAATAGACTACTTCACCCAGAAATGTCATGATAGGTAGGAAAAATGCTGAGGAGGGTGCAGAGAGGGAAGGTGTGTGTTTGCTTGCAGTAGATGGGTGCTGGTACTACACAAAAGTCCTGGGCTCTGCAAATGTACTGAGGCTTCGTAAGATTCCTTGTATAAAGCATATTAGGGTGAAAGAGAACAGGAAATTGAGGAAGAAATGAAAAGTGGGGAGAGTTAGAGAGTTGTATCCATAGTACTGAAGTTGCCACAATACTACAAAGGACAGTTCCCACTTTAAATTAGCCTTTGTACGCTTTTAAATAACAGGGCCTTGAGTCACACCTGCTGGTGAATGACTGAAAATAGCATCCTGAGCACCTGCAGGGCTGCTGCAACGATGGGGGAGGAGTTGGAAAAGAGCTGCTGCTCTTCCCTGGGGAGTTAGAAAAGGAAAGCAGCTTTAATTTGCAATCGGTTCATTCCCCAGCTGGGAATAGGGTAGGGCTATCTGGTTACCAGTGCCTCAGAGCTGCTTTCCCTAGCAGCCAGCTGGATAATAGGGCTGCAAATTGCTGGTGTGTTTCCTTTCTCTTTTGCAGCCTCTCCTCTTGCTGGTCCCTATTGTCTTGCTTCCCTATACATGCTACAGCTCTGTTGTCCTAAGCTGGTTCTTTGGAGCGAGCCCTGCGGACCACTCACTGGTGGGCAAAGGTCCCACTCGAGAGCTGTCTTTAGTTCTCCTTTCTCCTAATAATGCCCTAGGGACTCTGATGTTGCTGGATCAAACCCTTTTGTCCTTGTCTCAGACCACAGACAGCAGGCAGGGTTTGCAAACTGAGTTTGTCTTTTTTTTTTTTTTTTAATTAGTGCTTCAACCTGTACAAAAATGGTTTTTGTATTGAAAACTGACCTCTAGATAGGTCTGTCAGAGGGGTAACAAGACCTTCTACCATGAAGGAAAATAGGACTCTTGTTGCCTTTGCCTGTTAGCTGGAGCCCCATGCAGAACAGCTGAGTGTGTTTGCTCCCTTGGTGTGGTGACTCATTAGTTACCAAGACATGAGAGGTGTAGGGGGATGCTCTGATTAGAGGAAATTAAGAACCTGAACAAGTCTAGAAATAACAAGAGTTAGGTATAGATTTTATGTTGAATTTTTTTTGGTTTTCACTGTGTGAGCTATCAAATAAAAATCAGGGATGAGACTGACTGTAACCCAGTGATAGAGGCAGAATTCTTTTATTTTCAGTACTTCTCACTGTACTGAGGTACACCAAAACATATCAGTGCTTTGCCTGGATTTGAGTGGAGGACCTATGTAGTTTTTAGAAAATGATCGTTACATGTTTATACATATTTATATAGAACTTCCCCTCACAGGCACTGTATGCAGACTGTGCTTATAGCAGCTAACTATGACAAAATATGTCATGATTCAACCTTTGACAGGGGCTGTGCTGTCATCTTACATGTGGAGATTACTAATGAGTTTTTCCTGGTTGTACTTTTTTCAATTTACAGAAAATTGAGCAATAATACTAAAATGCAGTGGAGAACTATATCTTCAAATAGTTTGCGGTCATTTGGATGGTGCCAGTTCTCTTTCCCCACATGTTCAAGTTGCCAGGCTTTCCACAATATAGATGTAGGAGATGCGATTGTTCACATTGACTATTCCCTTCATTCATTTGGTGTTTGTGGTAGGTACAAGTATTGGAGCCAGTCATCTAAATACCTGTTTTCTGCATCGAAGCTATAATCTTTACTCAACGCCTTCACCTAAAACAAGTAACATCAGCTGATTAAGTTGTCAAAACCATGTATCTGTGCAAGGGTGCAGAGTTTGCTGTACCTGTGCTTGCAGTTGGTTTGTTCACTCTGAACTGAGTCCAAACTATTGGTGAAATGGCAGACCATTTAAAATTACATCTGAGCTGAGGCCAGGAGAGCTGAATTTTGTGATATATTAGACCTTCCAGTCTTGCTTGAGCCAGTGAAACTTGCAACATTTTGGGCAATAATCTCACTTCTTATGACTAAGGATGAAACAATAAATACTAGTCTTTTGAAAGAGATCTAAGATACCTGTCTGTCTCATGGCAGTGGAAAAGGAAAGAGGAGTACAGTAACATCCAGGCAATGCTAACAATACAGCACCTTATGCATAGTATTTTGTGACCTTGCTGTAATTTCCCTGAAGGGGAAAGACCACCTGTATGAACAGGTTTTAGATTTCCCCTATTCTGGGAGATAAGAGCAGAGGCAGCACAGGCTGAATGAAGGCAACAACCGCGTCCCAAAGATGAGGGCTGAGACAAGCTGGCAAGAGAGAATGAGGAAGGTCTCTCCTTTGGCTGCCCAGCAATCTGTTCTGAGGATAAGCAAAGGTCTCCTGTCTCTGCAGCTGTCAATCTGCCACTTTTTGCAAGCACCAGCTTCATTACTGAATAAAGCAAAAGACAGCACAGTCGCATGTGCATGTTTCGGAGTGAGTCTATGGACTGCACTAAACTGTTATCTTACATATGTCAAAATCACAAAGGTTTCTTTAGACAGGGAGTTAGTTACAATATATTGCTCTATCTGAGAAAAATAGTATAATCTTCACCTAAGCAGAGTTAAAGTGGACCTGGGAACTTGGCATATAGTACTAGTATTATTTTGCTTCAGTGGAGCTACACCTGGGGTGATTTGGCCCATCAGATTTGCTTTGCTGTAATATTATTTGCATAAACCAGTACATTTCAGAAAGAGGAAGGTGCAACAATAACAGAAAGCCAGAGAGTTGTGGAAACGTGGCATTTCAATGGTTTCTTTAGAGATGATACCTTATCAGTGCAAAAGGCACTGTGAGTGACACTGTAATGACACTTGAACAGTGTTAGGATGTCGGTGATAATGCATTGTACTGAGCCTGGGCAAGAGCTTGAAATGTTGGTGCAGCTGCATTAGAAACTTTCAGTCCTTACCATCATTAAGGAGAGCTGGGTGGAATTTTGAGCAAATCAAGTATTTTAATGTACTGGCTGCTGACGAGGCAGCTGGTATGTGCATTGTCATCAGAATACTAAGCCGATTATACGAGGCACTTCTATTGTACAATAAATGAAAATCTTACTTTGACTCTCTATACAACTCAAATTTAGTAAGAATTAAGCATCAGTGTCTTTCCACGGAGAGCACTCCTTCCTTCCTCCAGATTAATGGAAGGAACTTCCAGAACTTCACTGACTCAGTGGACCTGCCTAATCAGACAAGGGTCTCAAACCAGGATTTGGACATGAGCACCCTTCTCACTGAAGTGTAGCAAAGAGATTACTTTTACAACACCCTTTTTTAATATGTAGAGTTACTGTATTTTCATTGCTAGTTGCAAGCATCTTGTGAGTTGACTGTGCTGAATGTCTCCCCCCTGCTCCATTTTACTTCTGTGTGTCTTCTCTCATTTTTTAGTAACTTGTGTTCTTTTTTTTTTATAAGTCCTTGTTTGTTTTTTATCTTATACTGTAATTTGCTTTAGAGACTAAAATATTATTAAACATGAATTACGCATTGAGCAGACTCTCTGCTAGAGCCTGACTGGTCTGTTGCAACCAGAGAACAATCCCGTTTCTCGCACCACCCTCCCAGCTGCACAACTGTCGCTTTCTATTATGCTTGCCTTGAACAATTGAGTGTGGCTTGTAATGACAATAATTGCCTCAAAATTGTTTGTCATGTTTGCCTTGTTAGCAACAAACTACTAACTGTTGGTTACAATCAAGTTCTCAGCTATTACTCCATAATTACATCAGGGAATACTTGCAGCCAATAATAGCTGAGAAATTAGAATTATCTTTTCACAAGTAATGCTAAAATGCTTGCAGGCCATTCACTCTGTTCACAGCCATTCTTTTTCACATCAGCAATCTAGTGGTAAGTGAAGCCTACCCCTGTGTAAAAGGCTAGCCACAGACCTGTATCCTTTTGCATCTTTAAAACAGGTCTGTGGGATGCATCAGTGTTGTACAGGTCCTCTATCCATAGATATTTCACTTTGGTAATAATACTTACCAACCAAGCTATCTCTTCCTTACGCAGGTACTGAAGGGAACCAATTTGCTTTTGATTGTAGTGTGCGAGCCCTTGTAACTAAGCTTAGCAGGATTTCTGAAAGCATAGGTTTGGTTTTGGTTGATTTTCTTTGTTCTTTTCCTTTATCTTAGCATCTCTCAGGCTTTTCCCTCCCATTTCTCTGTAACATCAAAATTAAGGAGGGGTATTCTGGTATAGGGATTTAGTTTTGCTTTTCAGTACAGACACTTTACCCAGCTTATCCTCTTTAGCAGGGGCTGTGTGCACAGATCGCTTGATTTAATTTGATCTATTTCCTTACAGTATAGGTAGAGTTTTTTTATAACTACTGTTAAAATGCATGCTAGGCATTGACTCTCTTTTTTTTCCTATTATGTTTAATATAGAATAATATAATAGAGCATTTTTATTTCAGTAAAAGGAATGTAAAACAATGTGCTTTAAAGAAAATGAAATTTAGCCATTAATTCTTCACTGTGTTATATTTTAATTAAGGAAGCTATTAATTTATTTTTTTTAACAGGAAATTCCCTGGAGACATTGGACTGTCTTATGAAAGATATATTTTTACTGGGAAGTTCTTTAAAGTGTTTCTTGTTTGATATCTTTGTAATGCTAAACATTTAAAATTAGTAGTAATTTTTTAACCAAATACAAATCCTTTGATTACAAAGAGAGTAGTACTTTTTCAGCACTATAGTGTTCTGTGATATTTAACACATAAGAAGTGGTTATATATGTTTTTCTGAGATCTATGAAGCAGTATTTTCAAATAATTGATTTAATGTTGCCAAATAGTAACCATATTGTTGTGAGGCAAACCGACATACTACCTCTAGCATGTCTTAATGACAGGATGGAAGAAATTATATAATCATTCTGAAAGTTTCAGGATAGGCTCAACTCCAGTGGTGTCCTCCAAGTATTTGTGAATGCTGATAGCCTGGTTATTCTGAGAAAGATAGAAGTGATGGTTGCAGGTTGACTGGAGACAGAAAGATACCAGAACAGTTACATTTAGCATCAACACAGATTAAAATATAGCCCAGCTCTTTTACAAGTTTATTTAGCACTTGGTGACTGGTTAACAGCTTGCTGGGAGATGTGTGAGGCTCAGGCAGTCTCTCCACTGCTGCATGCTCGATGGGCACTAACCAGTGCTGGTTGCTGAAGGAGCACACTTCTAGACAGACTTTAGTAGCTACTCAAACACACCATGCAAAAAGATGGGAAGGAGCATACCTATTTATTTGCCTTTGTGGGCTGTACTCTGTGTTATGCTGAGAAACCAATCCAGAACCTTGGTTGTAAGGATTGGCATTAACATAAATTCAGACAAGAGCTGACATAAAGGAAGAATCCAAATTTATATAATATACAATTTTCAGACTTAGGTGCACAGAAATGAAGATAAATTGATGCCTTAGGTCAGCTCCAAGCTTTTCTCCATTTCCATCAGATAACAACCCATTACTGTGCTAGTCTTCCATCTGGAATGTGGTTTTCCACCAGAAATATTGCCCTGAGATCAGTCTCTACTGCAGAAGTCTCTGGTTATGGAGATAGTTGCATCTTTGTATCTTAAGTTCTTCCTCAATGCTTCAGTTTCGTTTCAGAGATTTTACAAGCCTGCTTTCTTGTGACATGAATCAAGAAGTCAGCTTAATGCATCTCCAAGAGAACTAGTGACTGCTTCTACTGAACTTCTAGCAGTCCTGATGTCCTGTGTGCTTTACTGGGTAGAGTTGTTCCCTAAGAAGAAGGTAGAGTGATCCTTGTTAATAACCATCCTGGATCCCTGCTATAAACAAACTGTTGAACTTCCTGACTGGAATGTGGAGTTCAAACCTCTGTATTTTGTTTTTTGTAGTCTGAAACTTGGATTTCACATAAGCATAGACATAGGCATGGAGATTTAAATGAGATCATAAACTAGAGCAAAGCATGTGGTTCACTAGCAGCTTTTAAGTAACGCAACAATAATAGGTACTTCGGGGCAAACATTGATTAGAAAATTTTGTTTTGTGCTTTGAGAAACACTGTGATAAAACCATGATATCAACAGACTAGTGTAAATTCTTAGGCACGATAATCACCATAACAGCTTTGATGGGAAAACAAATTATGAGATACAGACAGGGAATAATGGTTACTTTTTCTCTGCAGAGAAAACAAAATAGAAAGATGACATTTCAGTTACACAAAGTTACTGTTCGAAGAAGAATCAAAATGTCATAGAATCATAGAATGGTTTGGGTTGGAAAGGACCTAAAAGATCATCTAGTTCCAACCCCCCTGCCATGGGCAGGGACACCTTCCACTAGACCAGGATGCTCAAAGCCCCATCCGACCTGGCCTTGAACACTTCCAGGGAGGGGGGCAGCCACAACTTCTTTGTGTAACCTGTTCCAGTGTCTCACCACCCTCACAGTAAAGAATTCCTTCCTTATGTCTAATGTAAATTTACTGTCTTTCAGTTTAAAACTGTTACCCCTCATCCTATTACTACACTCCCTGTTCCCTCCCCATCTTTCCTGTAGGCCCCCTTTAAGTACTGGAAGGCCACTATAAGGTCTCCCCAGAGCCTTCTCTTCTCTAGGCTGAACAACCCCAACTCTCTCAGCTTGTACTCACAGGGGAGGTGCTCCAGACCCCTGATCATCTTCGTGGCCTCCTCTGGACCCGCTCAAGCAGATCTATGTCCTTCTTATGTTGGGGGCCTCAGAGCTGGACACAGTACTCCAGGTGGGGTCTCACAAGAGCACAGTCAAGGGGGAGAATCCCCTCCCTTGACCTGCTGGCCACACTTCTCTTGATGCAGCCCAGGATACAGTTGGGTTTCTGGGCTGTGAGTGCACATTGCTGGCTCATAGTCATTTTTCCACGCACTAATACCCCCAAGTCCTTCTCCTCAGGGCTGCTCTCAATGCACTCATCGCCCAGCCTTTATTTGTGCTTGGGATTGCCTTGACCCATGTGGAGGACCTTGCCCTTGGCCTTGTTGAACTTCATGAGGTTGGCACAGGCCCACCTCTCAAGCCTGTCCAGGTCCCTCTGGATGGCATCCCTTCCCTCCAGAGTGTTGACGGAACCACACAGCTTGGTGTCATCAGCAAACTTGCTGAGGGTCCACTCAATCCCACTGTCCATGTGACCAACAAAGATGTTAAACAGTGCTGGTCCCAATACCAACCCCTGAGGAATGCCACTTGTCACTGCTCTCCACTTGGACATCGAGTCATTGACCACAACTCTTTGAGTGTGACCATCGAGCCAATTCCTTATCCACTGAGTGGTCCATCCATCAAATCCCTGTTTCTCCAATTTAGAGACATGGATGTTGTGCAGAACAGTGTCAAATGCTTTGCACAAGTCCAGGTAGATGACGTCAGTTGCTCTTCCCTTATCTACCAGCTCTGTAACCCTGTCCTAGACGACCACCAAATTTGTCAGGCACGATTTGCCCTTAGTGAAGCCATGTTGGCTGTCCCCAGTCACCTGCTTATTTTCCATCTGCCCTGGCATAGTTTCCAGGAGGATATACTCCATGATCTTGCTGGGCAGAGAGGTGAGACTGACTGGCCTACAGTTCCCTGGGTCTTCCTTTTTTCCCTTTTTAAAAATGGGTGTTAGATTTCCCCTTTGCCAGTCAGTGGGAACTTCACCGGACTGCCATGACTTCTCAAATATGATGGATAGTGGCTTAGCCACTTCATCTGCCAGTTCCTTCAGGACCCGTGGATGCATCTCATCAGGTGCCATGAACTTGTACACCTTCAGGTTCCTTAGATAGTCTCAAACCTGATCTTCTCCTGCAGTGGGTGGTTCTTCATTCTCCCAGTCCTTGCCTTTGCCTTCTGTGTCTTGGGCAGTGTGGCTGGAGCCCTTGCCAGTGAAGACTGAGGCAAAAACGTCATTGAGTACCTCAGCCTTCTCCATGTCCTGGGTAACCAGGTCTCCTGTTTCCTCCCAGAGAGGGCCCACATTTTCCATAGTCTTTCTTATATCATCAGTGTATCTATAGAAGATTTTCTTGTTGCCCTTGACGTCCCTGGCCATATTTAATTCTATCAGGGCTTTGGCCTTCCTCACCTGATCCCTGGCTGATTGGACAGTTTCTCTGTACTCCTCCCAGGCTACAGGCTACCTGTCCTTGCTTCCACCCTCTGTAGGCTTCCATTTTATGTCTGAGCTTATCCAGGAGCTCCATGTTCATCCATGCATGCCTCCTGGCATTCTTACCTGACTTTCTCTTTGTTGGGATGCATCACTCCTGAGCTAGGAGGAGATGATCCTTGAATATTAACCAGCTTTCTTGGACCCCTCTTGCCTCCAGGACTTTATCCTGTGGTACTCTACCAAGAAGATCCCTGAAGAGGCTGAAGTCTGCTCTCCTGAAGTCCAGGGTAGCGAGGTTGCTGTGCACCCTCCTCGCTGCCCTAAGGATCTTGAACTCCACCATTTCATGGTCACTGCAGCCAAGGCTGCCCTTGAGCTTCACACTCCCCACCAGCCCCTCCTTGTTGGTGAGAACAAGGTCCAGCATACTACCTTTTCTCATTGGCTCCTCTATCACTCGGAGAAGGAAGTTCTCATCAACGCATTCCAGGAACCTCCTGGACTGTTTGTGCCCGACTGTGTTGTCCCTCTAACAGATACAGAGTGGTTGAAGTCCCCCATAAGGATCAGGGCTTGTGAATGTGAGGCTGCTCCTATCTGTCTATAAAGGGCCTCATCCGATCAGTCTTCCTGGTCAGCTGGTCTGTAGCAGATCCTCACTATAACATCTCCTGTCCCTGCCCTCCCTTTAATCCTGATCCCTGAGCTCTCCATTAGGTCCTCATCCATCCTGAGGTAGAGCTCCATGCACTCCAGCTGGTCACTGACACAGAGGGTGACACCCCCTCCTCATCTCCCCTGCCTGTCTTTCTTAAAGAGGCTGTATCCTTCCATTCCAGCCCTCCAGTCAGAGGAGCCATCCCACCACATCTCCGTGATGCCAATAAGGTCGTAGCCCTGCAGGCGTGTGCACATCTCTAGCTCATCTTGTTTATTCCCCGTGCTATGTGTATTTGCATAGAGGCATTTAAGTTGGGCCTTGATGAAGCTGACTTACTGGCTGCAGTGGATGGAATTCCTTTGTGCTGCTCCTCAGGTGCTCTCCTGCTGACCTGTGATCCCTCTCCAGGCTGTGGACATCTATTGCTGGTACTGGCGTCAAGCTGGTAGGAGTGGAATGGATTAAGGTTCTCCTCCCCTGGAAACTTTAGTTTAAAGCCCTCTTGGGGGGCTTGGCAAGCTTATGGCCAAAGATGCTCTTTCCCTTCTCTGACAGATGGACCCCAGCAGCTCCCAGTAGGCCAGGTTTCTCAAAGTGAGTCCCATGGTCTAAGTAGCCAAAGCCCTGGCTGTGGCACCAGTCCCATAACCAATCGTTGATTTGCCAGATTCGACTGGCCCTTTCAAACCCCTTCCCTTTGACCAGGAGGATTGATGAAAAAACTACCTGTGCTCCAGAGTCCCTTACCACCACTCCCAGGGCTCTGTAATCCTTCTTGATACTCCTCAGACTGCTCCTGGCTGTATCATTGGTGCCCACATAAAATAACAATAGCGGATAATAGTCAGTGGACTGTACAGGTCTCAGCAGTCTCTCAGTGACATCCCTGATTTGAGCCCCCAGTAAGCAGCACACCTCTCTAGAGAGTGCATCAGACTGGCAGATGGGTGCCTCCATACCTCTCAGAAGAGAGTCTCCTACTACTGTCACCCATTGCCTTTTTTTCAGTTGTGCTGGTTGTTATACGGGGAGCAGACAGGTCTCTCTTACTCAGCTCCAGTGTCTCTCCTGATGTCATGGGTCTTTTCTCTTCAGTCTGCAGAGCAGTGAAGCTGTTCTACAAGGGCACCCGAGGCTTCAGGGGAAGTCTCCTTCTCCTGCAGGTGTCCTTGTTGTTGCAAGCTTCCATTCTTCTGCATTATTGGCTCCCTTCCCTTCTGTGTGTGCTGGTGGGGGAGTTTTTGGCTGTTTGGCCATGGGCTGTGGGGCCACTCCAGACTGTGCTTGGAAGCAGCTATCTAACTCCTTCTCAGTGTCCCTGAAGCGTACTAAAATTTTAATGACTTAATTGGCAAAGTGGGTTTGTTATGTCACACTATTTAAGTGGCTCTTGGATGTTTATTCTGAAGGGAGCTGATGCTGCAGCCTGTCAAAGAGAGGATGAAGAGACTTGAGAACTTCTAATTTGAATTACCTGCAATGGGAGAAATAGGTTCTATTCAAGAGGAGGTGGTACAAATAGTGAGAGCAACCAGGTGGTCTAGAGAGGCAGAAGTAAATGGAAGCAACCAGTGCTGTCAAACCTCTTTTAAGAGGAGTCCTTGTATGTGTATGAAGAATTGATAATCTTTGAATAGTTTACAGGTCTGTATATGTCTGCTTTACCAAAAATATCTAGGATTTCTGTCTGTCTAAAAGCAATTGGTAACTTCTAAAAAATATCCTTCATAGTTAACTGTCCAAGGATCATATTTTAATGAAAAGTTTCAAAGAACTTTGAGATTTAGTGACTTGTCTTTTGGAAATTGTATCCAGCATGATCATGTCCAAAATATATGGGTGCAGTTAAAACCTTACTAAAATCAATGATAAGAATTTCTACAAACTGCAGTGGACACAAGGTTTCATCCTTCATGTTTTTGTAATAGGTTCTGGGCAGCTGAACTGATCCTAAAGTAGTTAATGTGGGTGCTGAAATTGCTACTGGTTCTTCAGTTAAACCATCGGTGCAGTTTATGCAGAGATGATAAACTTTAATTCAGTGAGTTAGCCAAGCTCTGTTTGTGTTCCTGTATCTTCCTTTCTGCTACATTTCTGTGATTCTGTACTAGTCATGTGTGCTCTCTAGGAACTGTGCCTCTTAGATTCCTGGATCAGACTATAATTCCCTGGTTATTCCTGTACATCTGTCACAGACTTGTAGTTTCACATACTGTTATATCTCCTGCAAATATGCCCTATTTTAATTAAAAGCATGGCTGTTGTAAAGCCTGTTAGAAAGGAAAAATATTTTTCTGTTCTCTGAATCAGCTAGTCAGCAGCATGCTTCCATTCAGTCCCTGGGAAGAAGGGCCTAAGATGATTGCTTACTCAAGGAGATGGGGAAATGGTGGTGACAGCATTAAAAGGCATGTGGTATGGCTGGATTTTGAAGAGTAAGATGATAGTCTGACCAAGTTCTCCAAAATGATTTAAGAAAGAGGGTTCCATGGTGATTCTTGATCTTAATTCTCTCTGCTGGCATTGTAAAGTGCTGATTTCAATAGAAGATTAAATGCAGCTTTGTAAGGGAGGGGGGTGGATGTGGTAAAATGATTACTTTTTCTCAGAAACAATTCTTCACCACCTAATAAACTGTGTGCACTCCTAGCCTTCTAGTCTTTTACAGGCAGCTCCAACTGCCATGGCCGTGCAGAAGAACATGCTCCTTTCAGAAGAGCTTCTACTGCATGGATGAATATGACTTGGATGGGAAGTGGTAGCCTTTGAGTCTTTTCTGGTTTTTTGCACCCTCTTCCAGTGTACTGCTTGGTTTTGAGTAGTCCAGTTGGTTGTCTGTGGGGCAGTTCTGTTCTATTTATGACTTTTTTTTTAGGCTGGCTTTGATGCCTTCTAGGGCATCTGCTGTTTTTGTGGATGCTTGGTATGAGCCTCTGTGAGTAGAAGAGGATGCTGCAATGAGGCTTTGGGGGGCAGGACAACTGGGGTGTTCCAAATCAGGCATGTGGCCCACCAAACTAGCATACTGTAATAGAACAAAAGCTCATTGGTTCTTAGCTGAAGTTACACCAGATCCTTGTGTAACAGGTGAGCTGGCTAACACCTGGGTGTGAACAGACTGGCTAATAAGACCCCAAACCTAAGCGACCATCAAGTACACATGTATGATGGAGAGAGCAGGTGTTAGCAGTACCAATATCTGTTTTTTGGTGTGTTGTTTTTTGTTTTTTTTTTTTTTTTGTATACAGGTAGAAGGGAAATAGCTACTTGGTTTTTGAACTGTTCCTGCCCTACAGAGTAAATTTCTCTGAATAATAATGAGTTTCTTTAAAGAAGGTGGGTGGGTCAGGAAGAACTCTAGTCTCCTATTCGGTCTGACTACCTCTTGGGAATACTGCAATTAGCTACACTTTGAATCTGAATGAAAAAATGAGGAGAAAACCACTCTCCTGACATCTCCATTATTTCTGCTGAGAGTGAAAACTGTCGCACTTCAGCACTCTTCAAGGCAGGAAAATTTTGGTTACTCTGCTTTCCTGTGTCAGTATGTAGTGGATGCCTTACTGTTTGTTTCTCCCTGGCTGTACACACAGATGTGAACAGAAATCAGTTCTGGGGAAAAATCCAGAGAGTGGAGGTTTAGGAAGGCTGCTTAGGGAACAGCAGAAGCTGAGCTTGCCAGTTTGACAAGGTTATTTTTCCAGCAGCATTTATTAAAAATAAAGTTAGCATTGAATTGTATGTTGGCCCTGTTGTATATTTCATTACACAACATGGAACAAGCACAAAGGTAATTCAAGTCTACACAGAAGTATCTAGGAATAGATTTTCTATTTGTATGTTTCATAACCATATTTATAAATCTGTATTTCTCTTATCACATTTATCTCTCTTTCTATAGTTATCTATTTCTAAGTAAACTGAAATGATCAATGAAGAGAAGGCAGAGCTTTGTGGCATGGGAATCTGTTACTAAGCAGATGATACATTTACTATGCTCTAATTAGAGACCATCTCAGAGAGTTCAGAAATACCATGGGCCTGAATTTCTAGAAGAGGCAATTCTGTTAAGGCTAAATCCATCCAGAGCAGTATAGAATGGTTTGTGTTGGAAGGGACCTTTAAAAGTCATCTAGTCCAACCCTCCTGCAATGAGCAGCAACATCTTTAACTAGATCTGGTTGCTCAAAGCCCTGTCCAGCCTGACCCTGAATGTTTCCAGGGATGGGGCATCTACCACCTCTCTGGGCAACTTGTTTCAGTGTCCTACCATCCTCATCATAAAAAAATGTCTTCCTTAGGTCCAGTCTAAATTTACCCACTTTCAGTTTAAAACTATTGCCCCTCATCCTGTCACCATTTTCCTTAGTAAAAAGTCTTTCTCTGTCTTTCTTATAAACCCATTTTATATATTGAAATGATGCAATAAGGTCTCCCTGGATCCTTCTCTTCTCCAGACCGAACAACCCCAACTCTCTTAGCCTTTCTTCATAGGAGGGGTGTTCCATTCCTCTGATCATTTTTGTGGCTCTCCTCTGGACCTGCTCCAGCAGATCCATGTCTTTCCTGTGCTGAGGGCTCCAGAGCCGGACACAGTACTCCAGGTGAGGTCTCAATCACCTCCCGGCACCTTTTGATGCAGCCCAGGATATGGTTGGCTTTCTGGGCTGCCATCACACATTACCAGTTCATGCCCAAGTTTTCATTCACCAGTACCCCCAACTCCTTCTCTGCAGGCTGCTCTCAGTCCGTTCATCCCCCAGCCTGTATTGCTACTGGGGGTTGCCCTGACCCAGATGCAGGACCTTGCACTTGGCCTTGTTGAACCTCATGAGGTTCACATAGGCCCACTTCTTGAGCTTGTGCAGGTCCCTCTGGATGTCATCCTGCCCCTCAAGGAGTGTCAATCACACCAGTTGGCTTAGTGTCATCTGCAAATTCACTGAGGGTACACTCAATCCCACTGTTCATGTCATTGATGAAGACATTAAACAGTACTGGTCCCAGTATGGATCCCTGAGGGACAACATTCATCACTGATCTCCATCTGAACATTGAGCCGTTGACTGCTACTCTCTGGATGTGACCATCCGACCAAGTCCTCATCCACCAAACAGTCCACCCATCAAATCCATATCTTTCCAATTTAGAGAGAAGGATGCTGTGGGGGACCATGTCAAAGGCCTTACAGAAGTCCAGATAGATGACATCCGTAGCTCTTCCCTTGTCCACTGATGTAGTCACTCCATCATAGAAGGCCACTAGGTTGCTCAGGCACGACTTGCCCTTGGTGAAGCCATGCTGGCTGTCTTGACTCACCTCCCTGTCCTGCGTGTACCTTAGCGTAGCTTCTAGGAGGCTCTGTTCCATGACCTTCCCAGGCACAGAGGTGAGGCTGACAGGTCAGTAGTTTCTAGGGTCCTCCTGTCTACCCTTTTTAAAAATGGGTGCAATGCTTCCCTTTTTCCAGTCACCGGGTACTTCACCTGGCTGCCATGGCTTTTAAAATATCATGGAAAGTGGCTTGGCAACTACATCAGCCCATTCCCTCAGGACTCTGGGATGCATCTCGTCAGTTCTCATAGAGTTATGTAGGTGGTCACGAACCTGATCTTCTCTTACAGTGGGAGGGACTTTGCTCCCTCAGTCCCCATCTTGCAGTCCATCCATTTGAGAGGTGTGGGAAGAGAGACTGCCAGTGAAGACCAAGGCAAAAAAGTTGTTAAATACCTCAGTCTTCTCCTTGTCCACTGTTACCAGTTCACCAGTTTTGTTCATCAGGGGGGATATGCTTTCTCTGACCTTCTAGTTCAGGCTGACATATCATGGCAGCCTTTCAGTATATAAAGGGGACTTACAGGAAAAACAGGGAGAGACTTTTTACCAAGGCTTGCAGTGACAGGACAAAGGGTGGTAGGTTTAACTGAAAGAGGGTAGGTTTTAGATTGGATGTAAGGAAGAAATTTTATGATGAGGGTAGTGAGACACTGGAATAGGTAGCCCAGAGAAGTTGTGGATGCCCCATCATTGGAAGTGTTCAAGGTCAGGTTGCATGGAGCTTTGAGCAACATGATCTAGTTGAAGATGTCCCTGATCATTGCAGGGGGGTTGGACTAGATGATCTTTAAAGGTCTTTTTCAATCCAAACTACCCTATCAATCTGTGATTGCAGTAATCAGGGTGAGAACTCATACACTTCAGTTTATAAGGCCTGTGTCAAAAAAGAAGGGAGATTTCTGGGTCATTACAGGTGGAATATTATTTATTTTTGCTGCCATGGCTGTTTGGGCCATATGCCAATAATGTAGCATCTTGAAAGGTCCCAAAATTGAAGAGTGGGTTGAATAATTTAAAGCTGGATGTTCTTGTTACTGGAAGATGATCAGGAGGCACTTCCTTCCTCCTACCACCTTTCATTTGTCCGCCTTCATTGTTAAAAGGCTTTTTTTACTGCTATCATCTAACCATCCAGACAGTTGGAGAAAGAGATGGATTGTGGAGTGAAAAGCATTGTGCATTGGTGTCAAAGTGATAAGAAACATTTTTTTCCACGGGTTCATATAGTTATTGGAGAAGAAAACTGAGCCTTTTTTTGTCTCTAAGGTGTGGGTTTTGGAAGGAGAGAAACAGTTTTCATAATAATCCTTAGTTCTCAGTCTAAGGAAGTCTAAAATATTTCTCTTCAATACTTCATGTTTGGTTATTTGCCAGCTGAATCTATGTCATATCAGAGGAAAATGATAGTAAAGAAAGGGGTGCTGATGGTTGAAAGGCATGTACTTCCATGAGAATGGACTGGTGTAGAGCAAATAAAAAGGTGAGCTATCTTCATGCTGACTTCTGGTTTGGATTCTGAATATGAGAAAAGAAAGTCAGTTTTAGCAGCAAGGAAAAAGAGTTTTCCAAAGAGTTGCCTGGCAGACAGAAAGAGAGGCAGTAGTGAGGGGCTTGGCAGAGGTGTAAGTGGTAGTCAGACCTCTAACTCCTGCAGAGAGGTAGCAGGAGAGAAAGCACTCTTCTGCCATTTGTGCCTTTGAAAGTGCTGCTATTGGTGAAGGTTTGCAAGTTCTCTTCTAGTCACTCCACAAAGAAGCTGTTTAAAAGAGTATTACTTGCCAGTGTGTGAAAGGAAAATGTCAGTGCAGGCAAATTTAGATGTCTTGCATCATATTCTCAGTGGGCCTACGGTGGTTTAGAGCAAATGAGTTTGTGACCTTGTTTAAAAACAGCTATTATTTTCTGTCTGCAGTATTGATTTCTGTGATAGTTGATAGTTGTCAGTGCATCCTTGTAAGTATGAAAAATATAATCTTAACTTCATTAATTATTAGGCACAGTTTATAAGTCCAAAGTGCAGTGGTAGTAAAGAAAACCTGCTGATGTCCACCTGCTATCCATTCTCATCTTCAAATGGTGAAGTAACCACATAGATGTTTGTGGTAAATGCCTGCCTGATTTCAGTACAACAAAATCTGTTTCGGAATACCAGCGAGTCAGTAACACAGCATAAGTGGTGTGCCGTATTATGTTGTCTACATTCCAGAAGAGACACTGTCACCTCTTCCACCCACCCTCTGCACGTGGAGTATCTTTTCAAAGCAATCTGAGGGTGTTTGCCTGTGCATTTAAATTGAAGGCCTGATTCAGTAGTTCTATTTTTCTAAGTAGTAATACTAAAGGAAGCATTTTCAAGTGGGAGCATTTTGGGGAGTATTACCATCTTTGTTCTATGTACCCATCCATACAACAAGAGTGACAGCCATTTCCAATGACTCAGAGCGTCATTAATCCAGAATGTTTAGAACTATTAGCAGGGATAGCAAAGCTCAGAAAGGTTACTCTCCCATCTCCCTAGTTAAATCAGAAGGCCAGTGGAGCTGGGGAAATGAGGCAAGGACGGGTCTTTGACAGAAGAAGAATTTCCGTTGCCTTGAGTCACAGCAATATATATTATTTAGAAGCTGGAGGTATCAGAAATTGCCAGCAATATGAATGAAGGCCAGAACATAACTTGCAGACTGTGAAATAAAGAAAATAAAATAGTCCAAAGATATGGTTTAATACATTGACTTACCAATGTGGTGATGCTGGAATTTATTGATGGCTGTAACTAATGTGTCTAAGAACTCTGGTGAATGGGTAAAGAAGAGGGAGGACATCGCTGTCCTATTCCTCCCATGACAGTGAACAGAGGTGATGGAGGTTTTTTGGCAACTACAAGCTCTAATGGGAGGGAGCTGTAGAGTTAGTGGAAAAAATTCCACCTTAAGTTAAATATGCACTACTCTTTAATGAAATGTGACCAGCTTTTGGAAAGAAAGGATGTTTTTTGGCCCTGAACACTGAAAATGATTTGTATTTGTTTTTGTCCTGGATGTTCACACTGATTCAGCACTGACTATATATAGAATTTTTTTTCTTTCATCAAATCCACTGCTTTGATATTAAAGAGGAGCAGCTTTTACACTAAGCCAGAAATCTGGAGGGTATTTTAAGATCCACCTACATCTTGTGAGATAGTCTTTACTACTCTAAATTAGATTCCCTAAACATACCAGATATGAGAATGAGTGGAACATATGTATTGGCCAAAGGTATCCGAAGTAGCAGCCTTTTCTTTCTGCATGCTACAGCTCAGCTCAGCCTGAAGTGTGACAGGCACTTTTAGTGACACGTTTGTGCAGGAAAGGAGAGGATAGCTGTGAAGATAGGCCAGAAGCTTTCTCTCTGGTAAGAGCTCTGCTGGCTGCATGACATGATTACATAAAAAGCTGTAGGGAAGCTGTGAGATGCTAATGTTATCAAGACAGGGCTGAGGCCTTGCTTCTGGATTTTGGATTATGATGTATTTCTCCTTATCCCTATATAGATCCTGTGCAGGCAAGCTTTGGCAAAACCACAAAATGCCAGTGAGTTCTTTTGTTCCTTGCTTTAAACATGGTCATCAATGAAACCTTTAAAGTCCTCATTTAAAACAATAAATCTCAGTGATGTTCAAGTTTGAACCCAGGTTCCAGGTCTCTATTAGCTAGTTTTGGAGTCCCTTGGAATGCACATCCACATCTTTAGCCCAAACAAGTTTTATATAGTTGAAAAGTATCTATGAACCCTGAAACTCACAGAGGATTTTGGTAGCAGAATCAATAGTAGATAGTTTCACCAGATACTCTGATTCCAGATCTTCAGTCTGCTGCAGGGTTTGCCTTGGGCTGGAGTCCCCTCAGGATCAACAGAGTCCAGAAAATGTCTTGAACACACAGCTTTTCATTATTAGCTCTCAAATGTGGGCTGCTGATGCTCTGACCCTCCTTGTTCCATTTCAGGACAAATTCAAACACATATGGAAGGGGATTCAAGCTTATTCCATTTCCATATTGACTTCACACTAAGATAGAAGCCCTCGTGTGCTTAGTTGCAATGAGAGAAACTCAGTTAAATGAAGCTGTTCCTATTGTGCGGCTTCCCACTGCTCTGTTTCCAAAGAGACTGTAACCAGGAACATACAGGAAGAGCCGAAGGTTGTCCAGAAGGGCTGGCTCTCCCCAGCTTCTGGCTCTGAGAAAGCTTTGGAGGAGCAGGGTAAGGAACAGGAATTTAGCTGTTTGGATGAACATTTGTCTTGGCAGGATGTGTCAAGAATCATCTGAGCTGTAAGCTCATCTTATTTACGCACAGTATACTTCCTGGGTTTGGAGGAGAAAGGAAAATACTGTTCTAATAGAGATTAAAGAATAATAAACAGTGCACTTCCACGGTATGTTCAGATCCTGAGAAGTGTTAAATAGTGGGAACTGACATACTTTTCAGTTTCCAATTTGTAGCTGTTTGCTCAGCAGTGCAAAGGATCCTCGTAAATAAATTAACCAAATCAACTGGGACTCTTTTTGTATTTAAAAAAAATACATGTAACTTTTCTTTGTACTGCTCAACCAACCTTGCAATGGCAGGTTATCTCTGCTGGCACACAGCTGAAACTTTCTGCAGAGTAATATTGCTTCCAGTGTTATCCAGATTGCTCAGCCAAACTTATCATTAACAAGTTTGGCAACCCTTAGGCAAAGAGATGATTTGATAATGAACAGCCATCATCCTATCTGAATAGACAGATATTGGACATAGATTGCCAAGATGTCATCTGCTGAACTCTTTGCAAGTATGAATGCCTAGCTGCAAATGATTTAAACTCTTTCTTTTTGAACTGCTCAGCCTACGATAATCAGTCAAGAATAGCTTCAATGAGTGTGTGCTGGAAGTTCTTCCTTGAGGGGAGGAGATTTTTGCTCTGGCACACACATTTTACATCACTGTGCTTTCCTGTGTGTGCTGCGATCTCTTTGGATTCATTTCCACAGTGTTTCTTTCATTCCAATGATCTGTCTTTGATTATGTATGCCCTTGATTACTTTTTAAAATCCTGTGGCATGGTAAAGGTTCAACCTTTTGAGAGTGTTGTGTTTTCTGTCTTTGTGTACACAAATACATGCAAGGTTATGTATAGAAGATATTTTCTAGATATCATTTAGGTTCTAAGCCTACACAGGTGGTGCAGAATTACATTTTTGTCACGATTTTAGGTTGTGAAAGTCACCTTGGCACAGAGGTCCATCAGAAGGGAGTAGATTTCATGCATAGATGCACATGGTTGTCCTTTAAATAAGAATTGACTTCTCTGACTGTACATATGATTAATCATTTTTTCACCAGCATATAAAGGAGGTCACACTGAAAATCTGTTGAACAATTTTGACTTAGTAGAGTTCTTTTGATTTAGTAATTCCATGAAGATGCAACATTATGTGACGAAGAAGAAATTATAGCTACTCTGAATCTAAAATCATAGAATCATAGAATGGTTTGGGCTGGAAGGGACCTTACAGATCATATAGTTCCAACATGGGCAGGGACACCTTCCACTGGACCAGGTTGCTCAAAGCCCCATCCAGCCTGGCCTTGAACACTGCCAGGGGGCATTCACTTCCTGGGCAACCTGTTCCAGTGTCTCTTCCTTATATTTCTTCCTTATATTTCTTCCTTGCCTCTAATCTAAATATTCCCTCTTTCAGTTTAAAACTGTTACCCCTCATCCTATCACTACAGTCCCTGATAAAGAGTACCTCCCCATCTTTCCTGTAGACCGCCTTTAAGTACTGGAAGGCTGCTATAAAGTCTCCCCAGAGCCTTCTCTTCTCTAGGCTAAACAACCCCAACGCTTTCAGCCTGTCCTCACAGGGGAGGTGCTCCAGACACTTGATCATCTTCGTGGCCTCCTCTGGACCCGCTCAAGCAGATCTATGTCCTTCTTATGTTGGGGGCCTCAGAGCTGGACACAGTACTCCAGGTGGGGTCTCACAAGAGCAGAGTCAAGGGGGAGAATCCCCTCCCTTGACCTGCTGGCCACACTTCTCTTGATGCAGCCCAGGATACAGTTGGGTTTCTGGGCTGTGAGTGCACATTGCTGGGTCATAGTCAGTTTTCCACACACTAATACCCCCAAGTCCTTCTCCTCAGGGCTGCTCTCAATGCACTCATCGCCCAGCCTTTATCTGTGCTTGGGATTGCCTTGACCCATGTGGAGGACCTTGCCCTTGGCCTTGTTGAACTTCATGAGGTTGGCACAGGCCCACCTCTCAAGCCTGTCCAGGTCCCTCTGGATGGCATCCCTTCCCTCCAGAGTGTTGACCGCACCACACAGCTTGGTGTCATCAGCAAACTTGCTGAGGGTCCACTCAATCCCACTGTCCATGTGACCAACAAAGATGTTAAACAGTGCTGGTCCCAATACCAACCCCTGAGGAATGCCACTCGTCACTGCTCTCCACTTGGACATTGAGTCATTGACCACAACTCTTTGAGTGTGACCATCGAGCCAATTCCTTATCCACTGAGTGGTCCATCCATCAAATCCCTGTTTCTCCAATTTAGAGACATGGATGTTGTGCAGAACAGTGTCAAATGCTTTGCACAAGTCCAGGTAGATGACGTCAGTTGCTCTTCCCTTATCTACCAGCTCTGTAACTCTGTCCTAGATGACCACCAAATTTGTCAGGCACGATTTGCCCTTAGTGAAGCCATGTTGGCTGTCCCCAGTCACCTGCTTATTTTCCATCTGCCCTGGCATAGTTTCCAGGAGGATATACTCCATGATCTTGCTGGGCAGAGAGGTGAGACTGACTGGCCTACAGTTCCCTGGGTCTTCCTTTTTTCCCTTTTTAAAAATGGGTGTTAGATTTCCCCTTTGCCAGTCAGCATATGTCTTCAGTCAGAATCTATTTTTCAAAATATATCTGAAAGAAATAGTATGTGCAAAGCAGCTAAAATGGAGCCTCATAAATGGGAAAATGGGAGGCCCTCAGGCAATGGGAGTTTAATTTTCATACTACTTTATTACTAATACTGTATTATTCCAAGTGTATCTCCTTAGGAGATAAAACCCCTCAATTCCTTTTGATTTCCCTGAGAGAAAAAGGTAGTTAATACCATCTGAAAAAAACATTACTTGTTTGTTAGGCCTAAATATCACCAAAGCCTTTTAACTAGTCACATGGCAAGAGTAAGATGGCCAATATTCAGATATGTTCATATAGATTGTCCTCTTACTCTCCTTGCCTTTCTGCATTTTGGTGAAAGTCTTACCATTTCATTTTGAGAAGTGTGGCAAAATAAAAATTTTAGATGTGTACCCAGGCCCCTGAACATCATTTCAGGTAACTTAGGGAGATGTCATGTCATGACAAAAACTCTAAGTCAGCAAACTAAATGAGCAAAGGCTTAAACTTTTAGGGCCGAATGTCCCATATTCAGGCATCCCTGTCTTTGATATTGCATTAAGCCTTATTATGTAGCCTGATTTTTTCAAAGGTCATCAAGGCCTGCCCTTTAGTGGTTCCTTTACCAAATCATTGCAGAGAATCCTCTCTGTTTTACACCTGCTGATAAGCACTGAAATGTGACAGTTTAGCCAAAATGAATGAAGAATCATTAAAATGAGTATTTTACCAAATACCAACAGCAGCTGACTCTAGGTATTGCTAGCTTAGAGTCATGGGAAGCTATACTGTGTGACAATGTTCTCCTGTCCCAGAGCTCCCAGTCCAGGCTGGGGTCTGTCCCGAGATCTCTGCAGACCACTTCTGACTTGCAGGTCTGAGGTCCTTCCCGGCAGCAAGCAGAATGAGGAGGGACGCTGAGTGAGCAGGGTGAGGGCATGTGCCCCAGCTGGGGAGCGAGGAAGTGCTTTCCTGTCCCTTTTAAGACTCAACCTGTACATAGCTCTTTCAGAGTGTTTGGCAAATATTTTTGAGTTAACCTCAGGAAATTTTAAAACATTTGCTGCTGACTCAGATTTGGGTTTTCATGACTAGGTACTTTGCTGTGTAATTTTATTAAAACCAGTGAGAACTGGGCCTCTAAATACTTGTTGGATAGCAGTTGCGAAATAAGATATTTATTATGTTTTTTGTACTCTAATAACATATTCCTGCAGTTTTGCTCCTGTGTTTATTTCCTGTTTTGTTTTCCGAAGATAATAGTTTAAAAAAAAAAAAAGTAATGTAATCATCAATTACTGTAATAGCCACTAGAGGTCTACTGATATCAAAATTCTGCCAACATCAAGAATTTCTGCAAGTATTAAAAATGTTTCATCCAAAATAAAGTGCTTCTTATTAAACATTAATTGTTTACTTTGTGAGGTGTATCTCTTTAATGCTTTGAATTTTTAACCTCTTAGTGTTGTTTTTAATTAAGTAGTATTTAACTGAAGTAGGGAAGAGTTGCAATGTAAAACTCACAACTGAAAAGAAACGTGACTTAAAAGATTGCCAACTATATTCAGCACGTAAGTATATTATAATGTAATTCACTGGACAGAATATATTTCCGAGTGGTTAACCTTGCAGCAAACAATGTTTTAATGAAATTGTTCTACAGTTAATGGCTTCTTATGGCATTATTGAATTCCATCTGTCTTTGAGGATTATTTTGTTTCTCAAACAATAAAACAATCTTCAAACCCTCTTTTAAATGACCTTAGTATGATGCTTTTTAAATTTCTAACAACAAGTGGGAAGTAGATTACTGTATTTCTTGTAGACCTAGTTATTCATAAGAACAGGAATGTATTTGTTGGGACAAAAGGAGGGGCATGTTACATTAAAGACTTTTTTCCAGAGATTTCTCTGCAGTTAGGTGATACTTATTCTCAGTCAAAACAAACACAAAACAAACCAACCAAACAAAATGGGTAAGTCACAGTTGCCCTGTGATTCATGAGCTCCATACCTAGAGTTTGTAGGGAATCAGGCTGGGGCATGAGAAGATCTGTTTGAGACCTGGCTGATGGTTAGAGTGAAACATGACTTTATCTGTTCCTGCTCGGCAAAATGTTTTTTCATCTTCTTTATTGTGGCCTAACAAGTCAGGAAACAGTAGCATGTGGGTCTCATAAGAAATGTCAGACTCCTCAGATTTAATCTGATGGTACTTCCTGTTTGGTGTCCAACAAGTGGGGATACTTTTTTTTTGCTTTTTTTGAGAGAAGGTGGTGTCACAGGTAGTGTTGGAGAAATCAGCTGCTGTGCTAAGGATACAAATGAGGCCTGGTTCAGCATACTTGCAAAACTTTCCTGATGTGTACTTAGCTGAATTGGGTGCTTTGCTGAACTGGGACGAATGTCAGTGGAAATACTGATTGTGTATTGTGTACTGCATTGGATCTTGTAATGAAATATTGTCTGTGTACTGACTGTGTTGTGACTGCTGTACTCCCCCCTGTTCTTAGCCTAGCACTAGCTGTTACCTTGTGAGTAGTTTTCTTCACTTACTGGAGGATGAGGGCTGTGATAGTGTGGTGACCTCAGTTAGTTCTGTGTGTGAAGTCAGTAACTGATGACTGGCAGCTAAAGAAAAGGAAAATCTATAAAGTATTTTTTCAAACTGTTTATTATAATGGAAAAAAATTCTGATGGCCACATCTGTCAACCTTAATATTTATGAAAGTATTCAGACGTGCCTCTTACTGGTTAGAGTTCTTCATATGAGTATATCTCTTTACTAAGAAGGGAAATCATTAGTGTGATAGCAGAACAACGCAGGATAAATGATTTTACTAAGGAATTTGGTAAACCTGTGTATAAATGGCCAATGCGTACATAAATCACGCCCAAGATAGTTCTCACTTATTGCCCTTTATGGAAATATTTATTTTTTGTCCTCCTTCACTTTAAAGAGGAAATGCCACATGAAGAGGGCAATTCTTTCCTTAAGAAAAACCCATGACATTAGTTCTTTTAAGAATATCCTTGCTTTCTTCATTGAACAGTCAGAGAATCACTCAGGTCCTTTGTGCAAAAGGCAAAAGAGCAGATTCAGTCAAGGCAGTGCTGGGAGGTGTAATCACATCTCCCTGTGCTGGTCTGGATCCAGCATCCCGACAGGGATTCCCCTCCAGGGAGAGCAGGTGGTGGAGCTGCTCTGCTCTCCCTGGGGTTTCAGGGGAAGGTCATTTTAAGTTGCTGTTAGGTCTCCAAAGAAGTCTTGCCAGTGAAGCTGGATAGAGCAAAACAGATATAGCCAGTAGCTGGGAAAAGGGAGGACAAAGGGTACATTCTCCAGCCATTTGTCTATCCTATTTATTTGCATCCATTCACCACCTCATATCTCAGCTCCTAAATGAAGAATTGTTTTATCTGTTTTCATCTAGTATTGAGACACTTGGTTGAAAAAAGGTATAGATTATTATTGTTATTACTATCAACATCCTCCTCCTCTCTCTGTTAATAGTCCCCAGAAATTGTTCTGGTGCTAGGTCCCCCATACGGACTTTGTGATGACTGTAGCTTCTGTACAGACCTGAGTTGTCTTAAGGCACTGGGCAACAGGCAAAATACTAGAACTGTGGCTTTCCTCCTGAACATCCCATACTTGAGAGGAATGAATGCTGAAAATGATTGGTGTGAGGGACAGAAAAGATACAAGATTTATCATGAGCATGGGCTATTATGTTTTTCATATTTAAGTAAAAGCAGATGTAAGCTATGTGAGGCTAATGGGGCATTACTTACAGAGTCTCAATGTAGCAAAACTAATGGAAACATTTTTATTTTTAGTTCTAAAATATAGTGTTAAAATGAAATTATATGGCAGAAGGGGTGGAGCCAGCACAGCATTTTTTCCAGATGTTTGAATTCCTGGTTATCCTTACCCCAGAACTGGTGATTCACCTCTTCAAAGCTTTATTCCCTCTATCTATGTCAGCAGTATGTGAACATCTCCACAGCTTCTTTTTCTGTTTCTGCAAGTAGTAGGTTTCAGGGAAAAGGACTATCTGGGCTAGGAAAAGGCACCTTATTTCCTTTTCCCTTGGAAAGAATGTAGCAAATTTCCCTCCTCTGCCTTCCTGTCCCTGTGAGGAGACGATGAGAAGTCAAATGACAGTTTATTAGCACTTGCTATGCTTGCCACTGTCTCAGGCTGGGACCTCAGCCAGAAACACGATTCAGGCATTAGGAGTAAATGAGAGGAATATTGTTCACTGCAAGATTCCCAACCCTTTCTCAAGCTCGTAGATATAGCCAACAGATTTGACTGAATTCACAATGAAAGCATCCTTAGGACCATAAAAGCTTTTTTTGTTTCATTTTTCGTTTCAGTTCTCCAGAAAATGTGGTTGATTTTTAGGAGAGCTGTAAGCAGAAATGCTTATTCAAGATGAATGAAATGCAAAAATCCATTTTGCTAAACAAAATGCGTATTTCAGGATATATCTATACTTATGTATGTATGTATGATTTCTCTAATCATTTTGAGAATTTTGGGCTTCTACTTTGGGGCACTTGATATCATGAAAGTGAAACTTATGGATAACACAAGTTTCTGGAGTTCTTGTTGCTTTATGTGTGAGATCAAAAACCTCTGCAACTTAAAGTATTTAGATACTGTGTTCATATTAAATACATTAATTAAATACCAGAGACTCAGTGAACTGGATATGGATAATATGCTGGAGAAAGCCATCTATGGTGCTGATTTTATTAACTGAGTTGACATACTGTGTATTTTACTTAAGGCTACGGTGTCTATAAATAGAATGGCCTCAGGCCTGTGGCTTAGACACAGGACCTGGGTTTGTGTGCTGCAAGATGGGTGAAAGAAAGCCTTGGAAAGGGTTTCCCTCTGGTATTAATACACATATAAATATGTGCAAGGAAAAGATGGCTTTTGTATGTACCATAGATTCAGTGGCTGGCATACTAGTAACCCTGTATCTGAAGCCTTTACTTCCAGTGACAGCCTAATGAGACACCGACAGTGGCTGTCTGCTTGTCCTGAGTGAATGTTCTGCATTATGTTGTTTGTGTTGTACTGAAAAGATGCTGTGAGGTTGTCTGACTGCTGTCCCCTTGGGAAGCTCAGGAAGAGATGCACTGAATCTCCTGTGAGGCTATCCTCAGAAACAGTTTTTTACCTAAATAAATACCATCTCCTGGGGATCTTCTAGAATAGTAACCACTGTATGACTGCCAGTATCTTTTCATACTGTGAAAATCTAAAGCCTGAACTATAGCATCTATAATATGGAGGCACAGTTAAGATGCATCCCCTTTTTGATGCTTTTTCGTTTACTGACTGAACAGCTTCAGTTGTATACACATACTGTTTGGGACTAAGCTTTCTTAGGGACTTTTGTTCTCCTTATATACCGTACAAAAGCTGAGGTTATCCCTGATGCATTCTCTGGTATGTGTGTGCTAAACAGAGGAGGGAAGAATTTAAGGCATACTGCCCTATTTCTGTGTGGGATTTCTTAACTGGAAATATATAAGTGTATCCTAAAAGTCTGCAGTGTGAGTCTAGCCCATCAGACCCACTGATGTGAGCTTTACAAACAGCTTGTATGTACTGCAGAAGAATCTTCATAGAAACCCCTTGTGTTTGATAGCTTTATATGGAAGAGTAGCAGATTTGAACTTCCCAATCCACAGCTCCTAAATCTTTTATACATAAATTGATGTGATATTTGTACACTTATGGAGAAATGTTAGCTAAAAATCTTTGCTGCTTCTTCAAACTCTGTTTAAACAAACATTACAAAAAATTTACATACAGAATACCAATTCATTATCATATTATGTTCTGTGTGCTTCCTTGAACTTTATTGCATTATTGCACCTTGAAAACTGATGTTATAAAACAAATTCTAGTACAAGATGCTCTAGTCTTAGAGAAGACACAATGAAGAAAGACTAGAATAGAAAGTACTGTGGAATGAAGAGACATTAAATAAACTCTTGGATTCTTCAGTTCGGAAAAAAAAAGATGTCTGAGGGAGGGGTATGACAGGAGTCTGTACAGTTGTAAGCAGTGTATGGTAGTAAACATGGTATTATTCTACACTGTTTCTCATACTGCAGCAAATTGGGACACTTAATAAAATGACTGGGCAGTGAGATCATAAGAATCAGAAGACATTTTTGCATACGGGGCTTCGTTAAGTTGTGGTATTATTGTCACAGAATGTCGCAGAATCTGAAAAAATGAACAGTTCAAAAGTAGAGTGAACATAGTCCTGAAGCATAGATCAACTGATGGCTAGTCAATACAGTTTTTAAAAATCTTTACTCAGAGAAGATCATAAAGTATTGATTGCTGGAAGCTGAAAGGATGTACTAGGAGAAGGATCATCATATTTTACTGTTCCTATGGTCTTTTGCTCAACATCTGCTTAGAATTGGGATACTTGGCAAGATGAAGCTTGACCCACTGTGATTATTTGTGCTTTTTTTAGATTTCCAAGCATCACATCTATATGTCAAATACTTGATGGTATACACTTCATAGTATCAAGCAAGCAAAGTCCTGCAGATAAAGCATCAGAGAGACAATCTGTAGTGAAACAGGAAGAAAAGGCAGAGTTCAGTTGCATGCTGTATTGAGAGCCTGCTGTTTGATTTTCAGTCTACATTGTGCTAATTATCATCATGAACCAACATAAAGGCTGACTGTAACCTGAATGTCTGTCTTAGCTCCCCCAATTGCCTAATATATTTTTGCCATCAGGTGAAGTAGAATTCTTTGCTGAAAAGTATCTGATCATTTTGTAGAAACACGCTCAGTTCCACCATCCTGAGGCTTTTTAGAGTTTGTTACTGCTGACAATTTGCTACTCTTTTTTTTTTTTTTTAAAAGGATAATACATTATTAGATGCACCAGTGGTTACACAAAGAAACAAATAGTTCGGACAAAAATGAAGTACTTCTGAAAAAATTAACTTTTTTGGGGTGGTAGAAGAAAACAGCTAGGCAGCAAAAATAGTACGTGGTGGAAGTAACCAGTGTGCAAGCCCTGCTCTGGTCATGAGAGAGGGTATGCAGAACTGAGATTCAGGGGGGTTGCATTTTTTTCCTGGTTACCTTTGCCCTCGTTAAGTCTCTTGATTTCTCTTTCTCTTGTTTCCTCTCTGGAGAGTGGAGGTAATAATACTGCTTTAAATCCATCCATTTTCTGTCTTGTTTGATTAAGCAGTAAGCTTTTAGGCCAGGGATTTTATTACTATGTATGGGTACAATGCTTGGCATAATGGTGACCTGATCCCAGACAGGGCATCTAAGTGCCAATGTGCTTACGTGTGTGTACATTAAGCAGAAATACTTAAAAAACCAAACCAACCAACCAACTAAAAGAAAAACTACTTGAGGACAAAGAATAGGCAAGTCCTTGGCTCTTCACTTCTCCCCTGTTTTCTCTCTTTACTTCCCCTTTTGTACTCTGCTGACACTCTCACTTTCTTTTCCTTAACCTTTCTCAGGTGGCAAAAAGAATCTCCCTAAAACAAAAGCCTGATTCTGCTTGATGGTGTTCTTCAAAGGGAAAAGTATACTGTCAGGGAATCACTACCTGAACTGCATGTGCCTGCCTCCTCCAAACACGCACTTGGGCACGTAGGTGTTCTCCTTAACGGTTGCTCTGTGCTGCAGCTGGACTCACCAGCTTGGCTGCTTGTGCCACCCTCATCTCTCTCTTCTGTGCAGAGTGACACACTTGTACATGCCTTGGAGGCAGAGCTCAGTGGAGACGCAGGTGTTACAGGCAGCCCTGCAAGACATGCCTACTGGCAATGTCAAACCAGTGTACCAGCTTTGCAAAAGAAAATCAGACACACACATCCATCCTTCTCACTGGGGAACCAGTACCTCAGGACTCTGGCTCTAGAAAGTGGTTCTCTGTGCATCCATGACCTTTTAGTGATTTGGTGTCAGGAAATGTGAACAAAAATTTAAAAATGAAATAAAAGGGATATTATTCTTTCAGTGAAAATCTTTAAGCCTGAGATGTTTGGGAAAAATGTTAGCATTCTCATTTTGATGTAATCAAAGCCCTTTATGTAATCTGAGCGTTGGTGGGGAACAGTCTTCCTGAATCGTGTTTACTAGTGGGAGTTTCAGAACTGATGCGTAGGTGGGAACTAACAATAATACCCCACACATCTCACTGCTGCACTGCGTGGATGGGGCTAGGCTGGTACCAAGAGTAGCCATCAATGTTAGCCTCACCAATTTTGACTTGCATAGGGGACATTAGACTTGCTAGAATTTCTGTTTTAGAGGCACCAGCCATATGATTGGGCAGGAAGTGGCACTTGAATTCCTCAAGATTGCCTCCCCCCCCCCCATCATGCATTTAGTATAACTTTGCATATTTTTCATTTCTTAAATTGGAAGGTCTCAGTACCATTAAATTCACCCACTGGAGGAAGATAAATTATGCAGGACCTGCATGAGCTGCTGTGCGTGACTGGAATTCCAGCCTCTAGTCTGGGCCATGCACTCCTCACTGAAATCATTTTTGCACCATGGGACCCCCAAATGGTTTTGTCACTGCTTGGTTAGGCTTTGAGCAATCCTTTTGTTGTTTGTCCAAATGTCCTAGTGCAGTCTGTAAATCTCAGCCCAACCATCCTTTACAGTGAGTGTCAATTCATCATCCCCCGCTGTATGTGAAGCACTTGGACCCTGATGCAAACCTTCATGACATCAGTGAGCAGTGGACTAGATCTTCAGTAAGCAAGGTTAGTCAGTGTATTCACAGGTTGCATACACAGGATTTATGTATGTTGTCATGCCTAGAGAATACAATTAAGAACATGTCTTTGCCTTTTTCATGGTGAGCAAACTGTTGCCAGTTAAAGCATCGATGTTGCAAAATGTACCATATCCAAAGACTGCTGAAATCACTGCTGTAATTCCCACAGATTTAAAGGGATTTTGCCATAGGACTCTTCCTTATTATAAAAGTAGTTCTTAATCTGGTAGTGTACTGCAGACCAATTGTGTACCACTGCTGGGAAGAAGCAATAGGGAAAGTTTTCACTTCAGCTGAGACTTAAAGACTGTTTAATTTTTTTATTTGTTGTTTTAGTGTAGGCAGTCCATAGAAGTTCATTCCTTCCTTCCTTTTGTGCAACGTACTGGAGTTTTGTTTTCACAAATTCACTGATTAAATATTTGTTTTTTCTCAGAGCAGAAGAGGGAAGAAGATATCAATCCCTGTCTTGACATGATAGTTTTTTCTGCTACTTAACTATACACATGGAGAATGCTTTGCTTTGAGCATTAAAATACCCTGTATATGTGATATCCTTTCCCCCCCACCTTTCCTCCTCTACAGTGAATACTCATAGATCAGTTTTATGGAGCCATCTCCATTCTGTCCCTATTAGATGTTCCTCAACTTTAATGTCTATTTGTGAAAATTAGCTAGCAGATGGAGTAAGCAGCCAAGGTTATAACCCAGGTAATGCTCTCATGTCTCAACTTTTGTTTATTTTTCTTATCTGAAATGCATAAATGATTTAGGGTAGGTGTCCTTGGAATATTTTCTTCATATAATCCTTTGAGTCTAATGCCAGCTGAGATACTGAATCAGTCAACTGCAGTCTCTTCTGGTGGGAATGTAAGATAACAATTTAAATGACAGTTTCATAATTCCCCTCTGGAAACTGAATTTAGCTGTTGCTCCTACCAGGACCGAGTAATTATTCTTTATATACTAACTGATGAAACTTAACAGAGCTTTGGAACTAGGTGGAAACAGTGAGAGGAGGTAAAGTTTTCTTCAGACTGTTCCTCATGTCCTCTTGACATGCTATTGCTTCAGCATCTCATACAAGTCTTCCGGAGTCTCATAGCAAAGCTGAGAACTGATGCAGGTATTTGGGTACAGATCAGTTATGCTTGAAAGGTCTTAGATCTACCTGTCTAACTGGGTGTTTGACAACCATCTGTTTTACAGCTTGCACTTTCTTTAGCTCCACCTTGTTCTCTTCCCAAGTTTTCATTCTAGCAGCCATGGGGTAATATGAGTAAATTTCTTACAAATGTAGTGACATATACTGAACCAGCATGAAAATTTGATTATGCAACTCTTTTCCCATATTGTATGTTCTTTGATTACGATGTTTTGTCAAGCCGGAGTTGGCTTTCTTGCCTCTTTTTATAGTTGTGCAAAGAAAAAGAACATAAACTGCTTCACTTTTGATTTTGGTACTCTTGGTCTTGTACCAAATATTTATCCTTAGATTTTAACAGATAAATAGCTGGGATGCGTTTTTGTCACTTTGCTGGGCCATTAACATGGTATTACTTTTCTTATTCCCTCATCATGATTTCTCTGTGTGTCTGTCATAAATGGCATCATCAGCCAATATGGTTTATGTAAACTTTGTTATTTACTGTGATCTTTAAGACAGAAATTACTTAAAGTATTTTCTCCTGCTCTGAATTCATAAAGCTATTCAGGGAACATTAAATAGAACTTTCTGCCTGGCATGATAGGGAAGCAGGCACTTTTTGTCTTTCAAAGCTGTTTGTTTACAGAACTTTCAGTCATCTCACTGTGTGTTGTTGCATTATATTTCCAGCTTTTTTTAATATCAGCATCTTTCTCCTTAACAGTAACTTAAGTCAATATACATGGGAAAAGAAGCTGTAAAATTCTAAAAAGACCAAATATTATATCAGGGAAAATCAGACTTCCTGTTACATTGACAACAGATCTAAACACATTCAAACACAGAAATGCACAGTAGGTCATCCAAAGTACTATAGTGACATGATTTGGAGTAATAGGAAGGAAATTTGATGCAGCTTCTAAAATTAATTTCATTTGAAACCATGAGCACTACAAAAAACATTTATCATACTGATAATATCTATTGCAATTGCATTATGCTGTGGGGTTTTGGTTTTGGTGGTTTTGGGTTTTTTTTTGAGGTAATGGAAAAGAATTTATGCATTTAGAAAACATGTTCCAGTAGAGCTATTTCTGCTTCTGGATAGGAAATAAACAGGTGGGAAATGTGCGCTAGTGTATTTACTGGTAAACCTTAAAATTAATCAATATCCCATAATATCATAAATATCAGCACTGAAGCAGAAATTACTTCCATAAAGCTAATTTAGATAAGGTTTTCTTTTTTAACTAAAGGTAGTATTTGATTTCTTCAATGCTTGAACAATAAACACTTGGATTTCCTGGGTTTTTGAAATCATCTGAAAAGGCCAGACTGAATAGTGTGGCATAGAGATGCTGCTTTCTGACCAAAATTATGAACACTAAAAGAATAAAGCAATAAATACACTGGTCATCTTAAATTTTATTTTATTTTTTTGTCTGACAAGCCCAACCTTATGCTAGCCTGCCCCATTTGGATAGATTATGCACAAAGACACAAGGTTGTAGAGCAAAATTCACATGAATAAACAGAAATCAATTCGCTTCCTTAATAGCGTGAAATGTAAGTAACAGATACAGAAAGGAAACAAATTCAGGGAGTATACTTCAACACCGTATAACAGAAATACACTGAGCTTGGAAAACATAGTTTTGGAAATGAGCTCTCAGAGTGTAAATAGGTTTTACATTACTGAACATTTTCATTTGTCCAAATTTACATGGTGCTAAATGCAACCTTTTTGTGACAGTACCCGGATCATATTTAATTTAAATATTTTAAGTGCCTGTGCCTTGAATTTCCTATTGGGGAATGTATAGTTTAATGCTCACACTTAGGTAGATAAAAATGATCTGACCTTCAAAGCAATGGAAGATAGCAAATGTGAATCTTGCAATGTTGTAGCTGGTATCCAGGGAATTGCAAATGAAAAAATCAGAGGTCTTCACTGGTCACATCAGTAGAAACTGCTCTGAAGAACTGGGTTTCTATGCAGAAGCATAATAATGCAATGTAGAAATACAATGTACTGTGGAAGAGTCAGGAGCTCAAACCTGTTAAGAGTCAAAACTATTAGTGTGAAAGAGTCACTACGCTTGTGACTGGTCTAGGACATGTGTGTGCTGTTTAGAAAAAGGTCAGGGTGTGGAAGCTTGAGCACTGGAATGCCCAGACATTCACTCAGTTTGTTAGCTCTCTCCAAGGGCTGTGCTGGGCCATTTCAGCTTGCTTGCTTCTGTGCAAATCTGTTGTAAAAGAAGGTAGCCCTCAGCAGTGGGGATAAAAATGTAATCCCTCTGGGTTTCCTGAAGACTTTTAACGAGACCCCTCCTAAAGGGGTATCTCAGTGGCTGAAAAATCAGAAATGGAGAATATGAATAAATATTTAGTTCTCTCAGTGAAGAGAGGTCACCAGTGGAGTCTAAATAGATTTGCAGTAGGGCTCTTACTGTTCAAAATATTCATAAATAGTTCGGAAAAAGGCTGGAGAGTAAGGTGACACATGTTGTTGACGAGACTAAGTTACTCGGGATCGCAAAACAAATCCTGATTTTGTAAAGAGTTATAGAAGAATCTCCTGGTACTGGGTGATAAAATGACATAAGAAACTCAGCTGTGGTGAATGTAAAGTAAAAATAATAAAGAAATGCGATCCTCAATTTATATACAATCTGCAAGGGCTGTGAATGGCTGTTAACCACCTTGGAATAAAATTTGCGGGGGGTTGTAAATAGATCTATGAAAACATCAGCTCAGAGCTCAGTAACGGTTTACAGACTGAGCATTAAGAATTTTTTGAAGTAGCACTGAAGATAGGGGTTAAACAGGATTTGTACATAGATGTTAGACCAGCTAGTCCAGTTGGAAAAAAATAGTGTTATGGATTGGTAGAAGTAGTGCTAAAGATATGGGTTTAATGGGATTTGTAGATAGATGTTAAATCAGCTAGTGCAGTTGGAAAAAGCAGACAAGCTTTTTGGCACACAAACCTTGATGAGGTTGCAGATTGAAGGACACTTGAGAGCTTAATATAGAGTTTAATATTGGATCCACCAGGAAAGAAATAGACAGCAAAACAGTGAACAGTAGCATCCCCTTTTTCACCACCATCAAAGACAGGATTTTAGGCTAAATTGACTTTCTCTGACCCAGCATAGCAGTTCTTATATTCCTGTCACATTCCTGTGCAAATTTATGTACCTACAGTGCCATTCTGCCCTCCCTTTTCCAAAAAGTATATAGAGGAAAAGGTATGGGGAAAGGTGATAAGGATGATCAAACATACAAAATTGTCTCCATGAGAGAAGAAACTATATTGACTATGACTCTTTAACCTGGAAAAAGGATGATTTAAGAGGACATGACTGACATTTGTAAAGTTGTGAGTAGCATGGAGAAGATTAAGAAGGACAAATTATTTGTTGTCTCTCATAATATGAAGTGTATGGGCCGTCAGATGGAATTAACACAGGTCATGACCAGAAAAAGTAAAAGAAGATACTTTTTTGTGCATCACAAAAGGATGCTGTAGATACCAAATTCTTATTATAGGTTAAAAAAAGAATAAGAAAATTATCAGAGGGAAAATCCTTGAAGAGCTTTAACAGGCAAGAATAAGCTATCCATTGCCTTTTTGCATTTTTCAGACCCAGGTCTGATCCCCAGATCATACACACCATATCCATGCAGTTCCCATTGAGGGTCCTCTTGGGAACACGACAACCAAGTCCCTCCGAGGACTTGGACATCGCAATGCAATGTCATTGTTGTGCTTTTACAGCCACTGCTGTGGAGGAATGTGGTATATCTGTATCAACTGGTTAAGTTGGGGTTGCATTGCAGATGAGACAGGATAAGTGTTATAGAGTGTGTACAAAGCTAGTCCTGCCCTGAGCAGCATGGACACAAGTCGGTCTGCTCTAGTTGATTCAAAGGCCGGAACCTACTTCCTAGTGTGGTCCACAAAGCTGACAATGTAATCAAGATATATAAGGTAAGGTTTAGGAAACATCTGACCGAAAGGTAGCTGGGTGGGAAACGTCTGACCTAAAGGTAGCTGGGTGGTGGGAGGGTAAGCCAGGGAAACATGCTCACTCTGTTGTCGGTCGCACCCCTAGCTGTTAACTGGTGTCAGGGTCAGGAGAGTAGATATGTTCTTATCCTCTTGCAGGAGAGTGGTAAGGGCTTACTGCTAGAAATAACAACATGTACTTCAAAGTCATTGTTATTTTCTATATATCCTCTTTTTGAATGTCTATCAGACATAAGTATGGTGTAATCTTTTATTGTTGGTCTCACTCCCCCGAGACCGACCTGCCACAAAGTAGCCCGTGTAACTCACAGAATCACAGAATATTTGAATTTGGAAGGGATCTCTGGAGATTGCTCAGTCCAACCCCGTTGCCTGTTTAAGAAAGTTATGAAATTAAGTTCTTAGAAGATATATAGGCAACAGATATTTGAAAGAGTATTTTTTATCTTTGCTATGCCTCTCCACCACTCCCAGTCTGATAAACTAATCTTACAGATCTAGAAGAAAGAACACCTTACTGAGAACATCTGTCCTTATCTTGCATTTATGATTTTAGTGTAGAAATAATTTAGTTTAATGTTGTTTAATATCTCCCATGTCTCACAATGGGGTAGCTTATCCCTTCAATGAGTACTTCTACATTTGGCACTACATTCCTAAAATGCAAAGCATTTGCTTAAGAACACAAAAATATATTATGATTTTACAAGTACAGGCTGTTTTAGTTTTTCTGTATAAATTACTTTGGCTATTAGAATGAAATCACAGCAACTTTTATCATTTTACATATTAAAAAAATCTTATCTCCTGAAATGTGTCATTACTTACAAAATAATCTGATTCAAAATTCCTGAACACTGATTCTGCTAATACCTACTCCTATTTGTAAACCTTGAGTAAAGTCAGTGAATTGAGAGGAACCACAGGTAGAGAAAAACAGTCTAAGAGGTACTAGAAATAGGTCCTGATTGCCTATATGATCCACTGGATAAAATTACTGGAGGAAAATTCTTAATTATATTACACATTTTCAAAAATAAACTAAGATTGTGTTTAACCATAGAATCATAGAATGGTTTGGGTTGGAAGGGACTTGATCTTTAGGGTCTAGTCCCAACCCCCCTGCCATGGGCAGGGACACCTTCCACTAGGTCAGGTTGCTCAAAGCCCCATCCAGCCTGGCCTTGAACACTTCCGGGGAGGGGGCATTCACAGCCTCTCTGGGCAACCTGTTTCAGTGTCTCACCACTCTCACAGTAAAGAATTAATTCCTTACATCTAATCTAAATATTCCCTCTTTCAGTTTAAAACTGTTACCTATCACTACACTCCCTGTTAAAGAGTCCCTCCCCATCTTTCCTGTAGGCCCCCTTTAAGTACTGGAAGGCCACTATAAGGTCTCCCCAGAGCCTTCTCTTCTCTAGGCTGAACAACCCCAACTCTCTCAGCCTGTCCTCATAGGAGAGGTGCTCCAGCCCCTGATCATCTTTGTGGCCTCCTCTGGCCCATGTCTTTCTTATGCTGGGGGCCCCAGAGCTGGACACAGTACTCCAGGTGGGGTCTCACAAGAGCACAGTCAAGGGGGAGAATCCCCTCCCTCAACCTGCTGGCCACACTTGTCTTGATGCAGCCCAGGATATGGTTGGCTTTCTGGGCTGCGAGCACACATCGCTGGCTCATAGTCAGTTTTCGATCCACCAGTACCCCCAAGTCCTTCTCTGCAGGGCTGCTCTCACCCAGCCTGTATCTGTGCTTGGGATTGCCTCAACCCATGTGCAGGACCTTGCCCTTGGCCTTGTTGAACTTCATGAGGTTTGCACAGGTCCACCTCTCAAGCCTGTCCAGGTCCCTCTGGATGGCATCCCTTCCCTTCAGTGTGTTGACGGAACCACACAGCTTGGTGTCATCGGGAAACTTGCTGAGGGTGCACTCGATCCCATTGTCGATGGTAAGAACAGTTTTGTTACACTCTGAAGTGCAAAAGCAAAAATTTTCTTTTTCATTTACATATTTAGGTGTATTCTGATTATTAGCTCTGCGCCATTAGTTCTGTGCTTAGAATATGAAAACTGAGCATTTGCTGTCAGAAGGTAGTGGTACAGCTTGCACTGCATTGATTTATCATTGCCCTAGGACTGAAGGTCACTCAGTGTTTTGTATAAGGAATTCATCTTACAAAAGCAGGATCTGAGTTACCAAGATATATTTAAAAAGAGAAAGGAAAGGATAGGGAATTAGGAGTTTTAAAACCCCAAATCACAGGTTTGATCCTGTAAAGCACTGGGCACTATTGCTCTATTTCAGCAAGACTTACATGTGCTTAAACCTTTTGTTCAGGGCTCAGCATTTAGCGCTGTTTAATCTCAAATGAATAGTTCTTAAAAAGAAGATTGATATTTCCTTTCATCCACAGATTTCAAAGGACTTTGTGAACAGCTATGTACAGAAACTATATAATAAAAAAGAGAATTCAGTGGTGATTTCACAGTTAAGAAAAAGACATGAAATCAAAACAGAAACCTTCGCTTTCTCATGTCAAATTTTCATGTTGGACCTATATATAGTTTTATTTTCCTGTCTTTTTTCCTGTTTATTTTCAGCACGAAATCCTTAGACTCCTCATTTATGGCCAAAGCTGTGAATTCATGCAGAAACATAGGACAGGATGTGTCTTCTGAGCTTCCACGTCTTGTCTTTAAACTGTGGGTGTCCTGTTGAGAGGAGAAGTGGCTGTTGTGTATTCACCTCTCATCCACCTACCAAGCAAGAGGGTAGACAAAGGGCACAATTCAGACTCCAACCTTGATAAAGGTAGTTTTTACCTTCAAAAAAGGTAGAGCAGACCTATGGGAGCAGTGAGAGAAGCTTGTTTCTGCTAAAGACAGAGCTGGTTACTCTATCTGAGTCTTAAAAGTGTGCTTCTTGTATGTTACACATACGTGTTGTTCCTTAGAGTAGATTGCTTAAATACATGTCATCACCTTTCATTTTATCTTATTCCTTGTTCTGGCAAGCTCCACCTGGTTTCACTAAAACAACTGCCTTTCGCTGGGTGTACCCAGGGATATATGTATGCCATAATGATACCTGTGAGCTCTTGGACATTCCAGGAGATCTCTGAACTTTGCACATTTAAAGTGCTTGTTTCTCTGTGTGTGTGAGAGGGTGTGTTCCTGTTGAGGGAATGATTTGAGTCTTGATCTGAAATAAAACCCAAAAAGTTTCAGCCAGAGATGGTAAGAAGATGGTTAGGGTTAATTTGGACGCATTTTAGTAGCTGGGTGCTACTTGTTTAGGGTGCTGGCAGGGGAATCCATTCCCTATCCAACTAAAGGAACATAGTACTTTTATTTTGTCTTTTGTTGAAAGACTGTATTTTCTGAAACATAAGATTCAGTATTACTAAGTGGAAGTTATGCACATGAACATTAAGAAATGAATGTTTGCATTCTAAGGGCAATATTTACTGATTTCTACAGTCATAGTTTGTGAAACAAAAAAGAAGCAGAACTTCACTTTCATTAACCATAATAGTAGTTTAGCTATTTTCACAGCATTAATCTTGCTGTTAACTGTTCTTTTCACATTGTGAGGAGACAGCATATGACAGGAAAAATCTGTAACATCATTCAACATCTGATTATATGCCCTTTTTCCTCAAAACCAATTTGCATGCCTACAAATATCAGTGTTTCCCAGTGGAATTGAAGGTGTAAAATATTGTTTCTCGAGCTGAAAATTATTTAGCCAAAGATTTTTCAGTATTTGGGAATTCTGGCTGGCTGATTTCAAAAGCAAAACCATATGTCGCTTACATGATTTGGCATTTCTCCAGTTGCATAGAACATGAGTGGAAAAGTGGAAGAAAAAAGAAAACCAACACTAATTAGATGATAATAAATACAGGTGCTATACTATGTGGTGTAATTCATCTTCATAGGAAGCTGTGGGATGAGTCAGTGCCAGCGGATTCTGACGGATACTGTTTTGTGCAGGTATATTCCTGATACATGCTAAGATCCAAATTAAGGTAAAACTGAAAGGATTGTGTAACACTGAGATACTTTTCAAGGTTACAGAACTGCAATATTGCCTAGCCACAGAAAAGAAATTGTATGCTTTTTGTTTGGTTGGGTTTTGTCTGGGGGCTTCTCACTGTAAATGAAATTAGTGTAAGTGAAGTCACTGTAAGTGAAATTACCAGGAGAAGAACAGTGATTTGATGATAATTTGGAGATCCTAACCTAGGCTTCCCCATGCCCCTGTCCCCCCCAGACTTCCCAGCAATTTCCTTAGCCATTCAAGGCAGCAGGATGCCTCCCTGAGAAGGCACCTTCCCTCTCCAACCAAAGCCTTATTCCCAGCCTTATGTGGTTTGCTGAGACTAAGTTAGTTGGGACTAACCTGCCAACTATCCTGTGTGACTTGCTTACAGGGAAAGCTGTTATACTTCTGCCCATTGTTTTTTGCGCCCCCCCTCCCCACAGGAGTTCTGGCTAAATGCAGCCTCTGAGGTCTTTCTCTTTCATGTATCAGAGATCGTCATGGAGGTTCTTTTCTTTTAAAATTTCCAGAGAGAGAAGTGGATTCAGAAGGTGTAGACTCATCTACAGCATTTTTAGTACTCAGATAGGTCAAGCCATTACAGGTACTGAGCAGACTGGTATATCTTACCTGCTGATGGGGTGCTGTGTGTGTAGCCACACACGTTACATGCTCGAGAAGGAAGGCAAAGGAGGAAGGAATCTTTTCTGTGCAAACAAACAGTTAAAAACATGACTAGAGACTGGCCTTACATTCTCAGTTGCTGCTTCTTTAATGTGAAGGCTCACTGAGACACACTTGTGTCTGAAATAACAGGAGAAGACACAGTCATGCTCCAGCCTCCAGGAATTTACTACAATAATACGTTGTGTGGTTTTGTAAGGAAATTGAAACACAAAGAAAAACCCTTTGCATGAAAATTTGATTGAACAATTAAAAATTCTCATTGAGAAAAAAAAGTATTTAAAGCATAGGATCCAGACATTATTCCGGGGCCGTAAATAGCTGATATTTACAACCTGGATTACTCAGTTTTCTTTTGCCTGATGAACAGGGCTCCCAAAGCTTATTGTGGCTGTTTTGTCGTTTATATAAGACACGTGGCCACTGTGATTTGCTTTTCTCGGTATCCCCTCCCCCATCAGCAGAAACCTTTGAGCTTCAAACACAGATGTTATACTGTGCTCTTTGTGTGCATGTATGTGTATGAGTGTAAAACCATTAAAGAAAAACCGTGTGACTAATATGCTGGAAAACCAAAGCTGAAGCGCAGGACTCGGCTTGTGACTTTATTTCTTTTTCTTTATTACAGTGAGATGTTAGTGTGGACTAAGTGTAGGACTAATGTGTATGAACAAGTAGTGGTTTAAAAGCAGCCACGCTGCTTATAACATCAGCAATTTAATGTAAGCAGGAATGGCAGTTTCATTAAATAATGCTATGATCTCTCAACCATATTCTTAACTAGTAATCTCCCCGTAGCAAAATACATAGCTAATCAACCTCCTAGCTTGTCAGTAAACTTGCAGGGGAATTAAATCCTGGAGGAAGAAGCCCATAGCCCCAGAGGAAGGCTGAGTGCATGTTTCACTGTCGTCTTTTCAGCTCATCTCAGTGGTCCCACTGCTAGAATGTGCTCTGTTGTCATGGCAACCCCATCTCCTGCTTCCTACAGGAAAGATTAGCTCGTACTGTGCACTGGAGAGAATTTAGGGGAAGTCAAGCTAATCCCTGGGTGCACTGCGAGAGAAAGGTTGGACCTCGCCTGAGGGATGCTGTATCTGCAATGATAGAATTGGCCTGCCACAGACACTGGTATTTAAGTTGAAGAGCAGAATTCACAGTAAGTGTCAGATCCTCCAGAGAGGAATATTGAATGAGGTTTTCTAAGTCTTGGTGAAGACTGTCCCATGCCAACAGTGGAATAACAGCAGGAGGCTGTGCGTGGAATACCAATATGTTTCACCCGTTCAGGTGGTATTTCAAATATAGATTCAAAGCCTCAGTTCCCTGGAAACTAGGTGATAAAATTTTAAAACATCATCGTGAGATGAGCACCTAGAAACCTGAAGCATGTCTCATTCGGTGCATAAAGCTGAACAAGTGACGATGAGCATGCCTTACAAATTGTGTATGCACTGTGCGGCGTGCTTAAGAATTCCTGTGTGCTGAAAAATAAGCGGGAAAGCGTGAGGAAACCGATCTGTGTGTGCTGCAAACTCAACTGCAAAAGTGCTGAACTATCAAATTAAGCGTGAAAATTTACAACTCCTGATTCAACCTTGTTTTTTCTTCATATTAAAACCCAAACAGAGAAAACATGAGCTTTTTAAAGGTATAGTCATAATACAAGCTTTTCTTTGAGGAAAACTCATTTTAATGTAGCTAAATTAAGGTGGTATGTGACATGATGCAGAGTGTGAAATGTGTGTTTGTTTTCTTGCTAGTAAACAGAGGGTATTCTAGCTATTCCGTTTCTGGTTATTTTAATGCTCTGGCTTTCTTTGATATGGTCCTGTATTTCACTTTAATAGATGCTGAAGACTCCCAGCTTTAAACTAGACTGTTTGCAGTAAGATTTTAACTGTCTGCTTTTTATTACTTCAGCTTTTCCTAAACTTGTTTTTTTTCAGCAGAGTTTATATGTTCAGCCTGTGTATTTTTACATTTTTAGTATGCATGCTTTTTGTTGTTTTTAATCAAAAAATAACTTTATCATTATTTAATGTTTATTTAATATATAAGTATACTCTAACTTAGATCTATTATGCATATATGTGTTTTACATGTATAAAATGTATGTGTGCTTGTGTGTTTCTGCAATACACACATACATATACATGTGCATATGCAGACAAATGAGGTCTTTGTTTTAATGAGGCCCATTAGTGATTCATGATAATATAACACAGAAGAAGTAAAAGACCTGTTTTCACCTTGAAGGATAGATATTTTTCTCCTATCTAAAATGTTTATTGTTGCGAAAAACTAATAAACACACTCAGTCTGCTTAAAGAAACAGCATACACTGTATTTCTGTGTGTGTCTGTAGAGTAAAAGGGGAAAGCATCTTGACTGATATGATGAAAGAGCACTATGTTGCCTTTCCAGAGACCTGGGTCCATGGAATAGATAGTGAAGGGACAGTTGTTTCTTTCTCCTCCCTCCCAGGGCAGCTCAGAAAGAGTCACAGAAAGAGTAAGCTCCAGATTGGTTAGTATAAGAGTGGTCTTCCCTGAAAACTTCCTTTTTTTTGGCTGGTTTACCAAATAGTAAGAGCATTGATAATCAAAGACAATGTCTGTCTTCTTTGTGGTTAAAAAACTCAGTAGCCAGCGTACATCTATTATATGGAGGAATATAGAAATAAACACAAAAAGTATGGAAGTTTTAAGCCATTATTTAGGCTGGCCCTTGACTCTGTGGTAGATGTATGGGTGATAAGGAATCCACACAGTGCCAAGCGAAGCGGAGATCAGGCTAAGAGAAAATTCATCAAATAAATGTTTTTCATTAGAAAGAGTGGTAAGAAATTATTGTCTGCTATCCATCAAATTAAATTACTGATTAAAAAGTCCCTTCTGTGATAAAATAACACAAGGTTAACATTTGTCAGAGAATTCATTGTATATTTTCACGACCTTTGTGTTTTAGAGTGACACCTTTTAACATAGCTGTTTACACCTTTTAAACAATTTTAAATGGTTAACTGCACAAATTTTCTGCCTTGTGTGTCCTTTTATTAAATTAATTAAGCAACAAGTTGGATTTTTTTTATCTCAAGGTCATTATTTGTTTTCCTTTTTTTCTCCAGCATTTAACATGTGTACGGAATAATGTTGGCTGGTCAAACATTGTCTCAGCTTTTTTTGTTTTCTGCAAAATGTGTGATTTTAGGAAGTTGGTCCAAGTTTTATTAGGACTGAGTTTTCACAAACAGACTAGAATTCCTTATCTGCATTTCCAGACAACTTTAAGCAGCAACTGTAAACGGGACTAACTGCATGTGAGGAAATGCACTGAGGTTCAAAGCATGCACCCAAACCCATAACCTGAGTTGCATTCTCTTCTGAGAAAAGGATGTGAACACTCCTTGTAGCAGTGGGACTGTATTACACATGAGCAGGTACAATTGGTAGAGACTGCTCACGCTCAGGAATCCAGGCCTCCAAACTTGAGGGAGCTCCTGTATAAACTCTGTTTTGATTAAATAAAATTCATTTCCTTGTGTTACCAGAAACTGAAAATCAGATGTGACTCTGTTTGCTGTATACAAAAAAGTCAGAGTTCCTAAACTCTTTAAAATAATAGACGTGGCATGTTCTGCCAGAGTTTCTCTACGGCACTCTCCTGTTGTGAGAACTGTTGGCTTCCCCACAGCAGTGGGTCACTCCTCTGCCCAGGCTTTTCTCCATTCCGCTTCTGCCTGGCATCCCCACTCCCTACGGGTATTGCCCTCTTCCTGAACTGCCTTCTCCCTGTGCCACTGTGTCCTAGTGTTCAGGCTGCCTGCTGGCTAGATGTTGAACTGGCTAAGATAATGCTTTTTGATGTGTCTTTTCCATACATAAAAGTTAATAGAATGATTCAATATATATACTGATTCACCAGATCAAGGTTTTGAATTATGACACCAATCAGAAAAATATTGCTAAGTGTGTTGCTCTCTTTCCTTGAAACATTTCTCACTATTGCAAAAATAACCCCCAAAACTTGTACAGCACAGCTTCTGCCTACAACCTCCATTTGGAATTCATGACTAACAATTTGTCCCTCTTTCATTGAGAAACTAATTCAGGGAAAAATAGGTAAGATGTTCAGCACTTCCTGGGTGGTACGCTGTACCTCACAGAACCTGGCCGTCTTTAAACATCCACAAATCTGATAAAATCACAAACTCTATTCTGTCCCAGCAGGGATCTTGCTGCTGGTATTCTCATTAAATCAATAACAGAAATCACAAATTTACACTATATACAAACTTTACACACAATGTATGTATCTCTCCGTATCAGAAATTTATCTTTCACATTTTAGTAAGAAAACAATAATAGTGATGATATTGTTTCTTAGTTTGAAGACATTTTGTTTCCTGAGGCATCTCTGCCTCTTTAATTCCTTTAAAATGTAAGTATATTTGTCATGTTTCCAAAGAGACTATAAATGGTCAATTCGAAGGTAGCAGAAGTGGCCATCAATGAAAGAAGTGTATCTTCAGTTGAAACAGGAAGTTTAAATCTATTGAGATTTTGTTTGGCTTTAAACATAAGCTCAAATATTTTGATTAATATTTGTATTATTCTTTTGTTTAAACAAATCTGCAAGGATTTGAAAAATATCTTTTGAGTTGACAGTTTGCCCTAATTTGAAACAGTAATAGCCAGCCACTTGGGAATATTTTTATTTTAAACCTCCTTTATCTTCTGTTTCTCCTCAAAAGTAAAACTCTGAAGCCACTAATTGTATGTAAATTGCATGAATTTAATGGACTAAATTATTTCCCAGGCTGCACACACCGGCTTCTGTTGGCTCTAGTGAGATTAAGATCATATGTATCCGAAAGGTAGATTTCAGCCCTGTGTATGATGTTCTTCTGGCCAACTTTGTAGCACTTAATTTAAAAGTGCTTTCTCAGTGCTGTTCTGCTGGCTTTGTGACTTTCTGTGTAAGAAGTTCTTTATATTAGCTGAAGAGCTAAACAAACCATCAGTGTTAATTTTTAGCAGGGCCAAATACAAAAGGAGAGAAAAGTAGATTTCCTGGGGAAGTTCTCTGTTTCTAGTGGTAGTTGAGATACTGTGTGCTGCCTGGCTCACAGCCCTAGTACTAAAAGGAGAGGAATTGTTCTTGTTTTTAGTTTTGTATGCTGTTAGCCATAGCAAACTGAATTTTTTAGTCTTCTCCAGAGGTCATTTGTGAGGCCATGACAGGAGGTGGCTGCAAGGAGCATGAGGGGCATCCATGCATCCTCGAGGGCAATGCTGAGTTTTATTTTAGATTCTGAATATCAAAATACCAAATGTTAATAATATTAATAATATCAAAATTGCAATTGCAGTAGAAAGTTATAAACAGGAACCCAGGGTTTCTGTCATTCTCTTGCCAGAATAGTCCACCTGGAGTTTTACAGGGGATAGGAGAATGAATGTGAGCTCAAGATCTGAGTGATCAATCTTTTCACATGTAGTGAATTTTAATTTCTCATTGCAAATTTATTCTTGACAATAGATTGGTCAATTATCCTGGTGTGGACCCCTTTAATGGTCTGTCTCTAGGTGGGTAATCAGTCATTTTGAGTTTGTCATTTCTCTAGTCATTATGGTTGAAATTGTTTTCTGAAACATGCTGAGGAGAAGACTACTGCATGTGTGGGTTGATGGCAACAACAGCAGCAATCCTGATTGCATCTGTGATTTGTGAATGCTTTCAGCCAGCAGCAAACCAAATGGGATCTGATGAAAACTATGTTTTGGATATTCAAGTCCTATGACAAGAGTGCCATGATATTCACTAATGTCCTTCCATTCTGCTCTTTGCCACTACATAAACTACTGAAGATTGTTTTTAATGGCTCATATTGTGGTTACCACATGATAGAAATTGCATTAACAGTACCAGTCTTTTTACTGTCTGCAAATGTGCTGTCAGCGAAGTCCACTTCTGATACAAAAGTTCAGCCTCTACTCCCTGTATTTTATCTTAATTTTCTGCAGCAGCAGCTGTGGTGTTGAGTTTGGTGGGGACGTGTAGTGTAGGAAACTCCTGGAACTGCAGTTTTCAGTGCTGAAGTTAAAAAAGAAATGCATTTTGGGAAAACAGACTGCTTGAGAATTGTGGGATATCTACCTAAAAGGGACTCCACATCAGTGATTTTCACCACATTTGTTAATTGCCATTTCTTGGAGATATTTTAAACTAGAGTTGTCTCAGGTGTTCTTCAACAGAACAAGATAATGTTGAAATTAAAGCAGTTCTGACAAAATTTCAATCTTCAAAGACTTGTCAAGTTCAACCCGAAAGATTTTGAACCAAAAGTCTAAAAGCCTCATAGAATGTTTTTCCTAGGGTTGAGAGATGCATGTTCAAACCTCTGATCTGAATCAAGTAGTGCAGTGACTTGAATTTAGATATTTTCTGCATCATTGGTAACTGCTCCATCTTAATCTAGATGTTTTATTCTCTTCTTTGCTCTGCTGATAATGTGTACACAACACGGGAGAGAGGCACTGACTCTGTATTCCACTGTTCTGGGACTTCAGCTAACATTGGAGAGACAGGATCAGGAACTTGAAAAGCTGTATTTATCTTTGTGCAAAGATACTCTGTGCAAAGAGTAGTGCCAAGGATATATCTGAAATATTACAAACTTCTCCAAAGAGGAAGATGATATCCTTAGACTGCCTTCTAAATGGTTCTCTATTGGAGCTGCTATATTTGACACAGGGTAATAAAGAGAGGGCCTTTCTTTGAGAAAGACTGTCCTTTGAGTCCTCCAAAATGTTTTTGTTCATGTGTTGGAGAATTGAAGATTTCTTTGCTTAGACAGCTGAAATTTCTTTAAGTACCCAAACTGACATATATAGTATGATCGGTCAGTTTGTGTCAACATTTTTCTGTATTTTGGAGCCTGTCACACTCATTTAATCAAGGGTAGTAAAATTATGCTTTCCCCAGATTGTTTTGTAATTTTTGGACCAATCCAATATCTAGTTCTGAATTTTCTTTTGATTCCTGTATGAAGAATAAGGAACAGTCTCCAAAGCTGTTGTATGTGGAGAACCTCTAGGTGCCATCAGCAACAAACTTTCCCACCCAAATTTGTGTTTGAGGTGAAATTAATAGATTTGATCGCAGTGTGTTTACCATTGCCAGCTTTCCCTTAGGTTATTCTTTTGTTGTTGTTGCATTGGTTGTATTATTTCTTTTGATGGCAGTTATTTGCAATTGCAGAAAAGGAAAAATCTGCTGGTGTTCTGTGAAAGAGGACACACTAGGCGTTTCATGCTGTTGAGTGTTGGTATTATTGTTTGATTTTACACTGGATATAAAAGATAACAGCCCAGCAAGATTGTAATAGTTATAAATAACATTCTATTCATGACCAAGATTGATACCATGTGTTTCCTTTTGCAGCATGCATAAATTTTCCAGTTGATCCAATAGTAACAACTTTCCACCCAAAAGTAATAAGCTTATTCTATTCTCAAACCCATCTTCAGATCTACGTTCTGGTTCTAAAAATTTTAAGCTAGCTTCTGGAAAACACAGTTCCTTCATTGTTCATCATTGTTATTTAGGAAGGAAGCTGATCAGTTTATGAAGGTGATGATAAGAATTGCAAAGCAATGACCTGGGATTTGAAAGAACTTCACAGGATTCTGTTGTTTTGATGGACGTTTACAGTTTATTTAAGCAGGAGAAACACTATCAGCAAGTGTTGCTCATTCTCTTCATTGTTTTTTTCAAACACTCTATGTTTTCTAACTTCTCTGGAAGCTAGGGAATAGGTTTGCCATACAGCTGTTTGTCGTACAGCTGTTTCTATTTCTAATGTGCATTTCAGTTAGATTAAAGTAGCTATACAATGATGATCCCTTCAAAATATAAAGTGTATCATGGACCAAATAATCTCATTTACAGATTTTAAAGGGAAAACAAATTATATAGCAGATTTTGTAATATCATTGTCCTTTGTTATTTAAAATAACACCAAGCACTTCTGTGAGTGCTCTTGCTCTGGGTTCCCCCTTCCTCCCCTAGCTAGTTCTGCAACAGAGAACATCATCTGTGGGCAGGATGCTTTGTTTACTGGGAGCAGCCTGCTGATTTCCACACACAGATTTGTTGGGACAGCTCAGCAAATGGTCATTTCTCACAATTTTATACTGCCCTTCATTCTCAGCCAATCTCATACGATAAGGAGGCCAAGTAGGTATTATGGTTGGACTCTTTGGTATGGTTTTATTCTTTCCCTTTCTAGTCCTCTGACCTTTAACAACAATCTGTACATAAATAGTTGTTGGAATTTTAGTGAGAATAGAACTGATTCACTGTGATTAGAACATTCTTAAATTTTGTTAGTAATGGTACCTCAATACTGTAAAGCACAGAAGCATGTGCTGCAAATACTCTGTGTGGACTGTCCCATGGCTGGATCCTGCTGGGCTACCTGTAGCCTTTAGTGAATTAGAAACATGGACCAGTTATTTCACTTCTTAAGAAATCTTTCCAGTCCGCAGAGAACTGCAAAACAGTTCATGGATTCTCTCTGAAGGGTGGTATTCTGTTCTACTTTCTGGCCTTGTTGAGTAATCTGGTTTTGAGAATAGCTCCCAGTGATGTTTCAGCAAGGGCAAACTGACTGCCTTTAATGAAAAGAAAATTTTTGGAAGTTACTAAAATAGTATTACATCCAAGAACCTGTAGTTCTGTTTTTGTTGGCATTAGCTTCTCAGAAAGGAACTGTAAAATGATAGTCTTCATGCAAAAGTTTTCAAGCACAAAGTTTTAAAGTTTTCCCATCTTTCATTTACACTTTTGTTTAATGTACCCTCTCATACTTGCTCTGTTCCCCACCCAAGTACAGTTTACTGCATTGCAGTGGCAGGGAAAGTTCGAAAGAAGTGATGCATCGCTTAGTCAGGTGGCTCGACAGTGAAAATTTCAAGTCCACAGCTCTGGTGAGGAATAGCAGTGGATATGCCAGAACTATCTATCAGATCCTTTGGGCTTTGTGAAGTTTCTGGGCATTGAATCATAGTTACTTGGTTTGCCAGAGATATTGTGCTGACAGACCATCTAGCAAAATCATTCTTTTTTGTCTTCAAATACCTCTTATTCTAGTCCATTTTTAGATGATGTGTGACCAAATGCTCAGCTATATTTTGGGAATTGTAAAAAAATTTATTGACTGTGATGTCTGTGCTGAAAATAATTTCTGAAAATGAAAGAGCGTGTTTTATTTTTGCTGGAAATAATTTCTGAAAGGGAAAGAGTGTGTTTTAATTTTGCCACTCAGATTGGAAGTCAACATGTCTATCTGTAGTGTTATGAGGCAGTTGGGATTTAAGAGTGGTGACTTTAATGAAGGTGGAAGAGACCTTGCTTTAGTATTAATACCTCATGGGAAGCCTGATGTTTTCTGCCTGGTATCACCCAGTTGGTGGCAAAGACCTCAAATCATGGATGTTTGCAAATCTGCCATTTTTCAACCAAAGTTGTATTACATGACTTGCAATTCTGCTGTCCTGGGCCATGTGATTTTTTTAGTAGGAAAAAAATATTAATTGTTGTAATCTTCCAAGCTGATTCTAATGCCTTGTGTATGATAATGCTTGTACATCTTTCATGGCAGTTTTGGCATTCACTACGTAAGAGAGATTTTTCAGGCTGATCAATGGGAGGCCAATCATCAGCACTGCTTATTTTCTCCCTTTTGTTTGATGCTTTTTATTGTAATCAGCATGCGAGAAAGACTCCCAATATGCTTATGTCCTTTACTTCTGTGGCAATATTTTTGTGTTCCTTAACATTGATGACTGTTGTCACCTTTTTCATTCTTTTGCTGGTGTTTGGGCTGGTGCTTAGCCTTTGTAGATGCTGAATATTTTTAACTTTTACTTGATACAGTGAAAAATAAAATTAGGAAAGCATAATGGATGTAACATTCAAAAATGATTGCTTGCCAGATGGAGAAAGAACATCAAGTTTGTTATCAAGTGTTTCCCTGTGTGGCCAGAATACTGTTTTCACTCAAGCAGTGAGGAGACCACCTCCTGTAATTACCCAAGGCATGCTCAAATCAGGAAACAATAATGTACATGCTGCCATGGACATCCATAAGTATTTTAAAGAGACAGAATAAAAAGCAAACTGAACTGAAAAGGGACACGTAATTTATATCCCTCAAACATGCTTATTTGCTCAAGTTTGTAATAGCAGCTTTCCAAGCTCTGGAATTCTTCATCAAATTTCTAAATTTACAGTTTATCTGTAACAGAATCCTACACTCAACTCACTGAGACTCTGTCTCAGCAAAAACGTTAATTACATCACAGTCATTAAATAAGGAAACAGCAACCCTAATGGAGTCCTGAACTTAAATATTTAGTGTTCTGACTTCTCATATTCTCTAACATCCACTTTCCTAATGTATCAAGGAAGTTTTAGTTCACATTGGTAATGCTAGAACTGCAATGAAGTACAAAGGCTGTAAGTTCCTATTTCATATTCCATGTACTTTTATTCTTGTTCTTCCCAATTCCATGTTTATTACCTATTCTTAAACTGAATTTCAGTATGTGAATAGTAGAGGCACTTATTTTACTCTCTGTTGAGTTACAAAATTTTCCTAAAAGCCAATATGTTAATATGAGTGGAGAGAACTGATTGGAAAGGATGTGACAGAACTGTTCTAGAGTGAAAACCAAGTCTTTTGCAAAAAACAGTTGATTTATCAAATGAAAGAGAAAAAATTCATGAAAATGCTAGGAAGTGTTTTCACTTCTAGTTATAAAGCATTTTTCATGTCCTAGCTTTTAGTGTGCAGTTGTAAATAACAATAAAATGGCTTTAATTTACTTGATACAAGCCTATACTTCTCTGTGTGAAAAAATTCAAAAGATTAGATTGTCATTTTGAAATCCTGAACTATAGAGCTACAAACCTGATGATGAAAGGTCTAATGAGTCTGAACTATTTGTAGAAATATTGTTACTGAGAGTTATGCTGTCAACTCAATTAAACTATTTTCGTTATTATAGAGGTACCCAAAATATTGGGCTGACAGAGCATTTTGAACTTAGTTACTGTTTGTTTTATGCACCTAAATAGCACCTTTAAAGCCACTGAGACTATACATTACAAATATAAAATAAAGAATGCTTGCAAGTCTTCTTCAGAATAGTTCTAAAATAAAACTTAAAATATAGTAACAGAACTCTTGAGCTTGCTACATTTGAGCATATATTTGAGATGCTCAAATCATTTGAGATATCTTCGCAATTCTCTTTTTATTTGTTGGGTATCTAAGATTTTTTCTTATTTCTACTTGGTTGTAGACTTCTAGTGATAGGCAAAATATTAACAGACATGATTTTTTTCATGTTTCAGGGGGAAACTTCTGCTTGGCTTTCTGCTAGGAATATAGCAGACAGGCAAATCAATCCATTTGTACTGTAAAGTTTGGGAGCTTAAGTCAGAGTTTGGGTTAAATGTTGCTAAGGACATATGAAGCTCAAAGCAGTCATTTCTGTTTGCTCTTAAGGCTTCTCCCCCCTTTCTCTCCCAGTTTTACTGATGAAGTGGGTATAATGAGCCTTTCTATAGCCTCTCTACCTTTATGGAAGAGCAGGCAGCAGTTTGCTGAGGGACTGTCAAACAATCATTTGTCTTGCTTGTGCTCAGGGCTTCACCCTTCCAGAAGGAAGTGCAGACTGATATCACTGTGTGAACCCACTCAACACACTAAAGCTGGTAGACTAAATTTTAGTCTTTAAAGGGCTTTATTGAAAATGCCAGTATTTGGGGCATCCAGTCTGCAGAGAATTTTCTCTCCTGACTCCAACTTGATCTTTTCTCTTTAGTTTTGTCTTCTGGCAGATCCTGATGAAGTAAAATATGACATCACACACATGTACTAGGTCCAAGTGGAAGATAAGTTTAACATAATTCCTTTCAGCCCCATTTGGGTAGATGTTTAGACACAAAACATGCACCGTACATGTTAATCTTTTGTCTGTTGCTGGCACAGCACCAGATTCTTCTTGTTGCCACGAGTGGCGGCAGCTGCTGCTGCCCTCAGCAGCCTTTAGCCAGAGCAGCATAAGCCTCTTCCATGCTGGGCAAGAAAGAGGAGAGGGTAAGATCTCCTAAGATACCTCTTTTTACTTTAAGGAGAAGGCTTCATATTCCTCCTTCTTTTCTTAATATGTTGCAGTCTCAAACGTCTTTGTTGCTTGATATGTTCTGTGCATGGTTGGACTTTTAGTAAATCTTAAAAGTCAGAGTTAGTCTGTCCTGAGCCTTGCTTGCCTGCCTGTCTCCCAGCCTTCCTCAGTTCATAGCTTCATATCAATAAACTGCTCTGAAGTCTGGAGTACTGATTGGGATGAGTGTAGGGCAACACCTCAGGCTTCACTCATATGTTATCAGGCTGAGAACTTGACCCTGCAGTGCTTGTCCAGAGATGGAGCTTTAATCCACATTCTCAATGCCAGATGACATTTTGCCTGTCAAATGTGAGCCTAAAAGCAGCATAAAAAGTTTTAGAATTATTGCAGGTTTTCTGTATTAAGAACTGCTTGATAGACCCTTTGCCACAAAAAGCACCCTAGAGGTTTCTCCAGAGTAAAGGGAAAACCAGAGATTTTTCTCCCAGAGGCAGTGAGAGCTATGTCTTTTGAAGTGGAAATACCAAAGCACAAGTACAAACTAGATGCATAGTGATAATAAGCCTACTGTGCACCCAGTGAGCTATTCAATTGGTTATTTACATGTGCAGTACCCTCTTAGTAGCCATTCTGCTTCATCTCCTTGTTGTGTATATGCAGGGACAGTAGCTCTGCAGGCAAAGTAAACATGCAGTCAGTCATGAAGCTTTATAAATGAGCCCTTCTATAACACTGTGACTGACAGGGCAGTATCATTCTGGTAGTTGCTGATGTCATGGAGTGGTAGTTGTTCACTGTCCTGTTATTTAATGTTATAGTTGAATAAAATATCTGCCTGTTTTGTGCCTCCAACAAGAAAAGACATTTATCCATGGAAAAATTGTGAATTACTGGGGGGTTTGTTTAATAGTTAAATAAGATTTATAGCCTGGCTAATGCTGATTCCACTGTGTATGTGCATGTGTATATTAAATTTACTATACTCTTGTTGACAATGCTAAGGATTAGTTTTGTAGTTTGCTTTGTTCTTTTTTCTTTTCATAAATGCACACAGAGTGATTTTTCAGAGTAGCTCCTGACCTGTTCCTCCATCACTGAAAACAACAGTGAAGGATTCATTGACTGGCATCGCACTGAAACTGATGGACATTCCAGGTTCAAATTTCAAGGCAGTGAGTTCCATAGCTGAATTCACAGAAGCCAACCACATCAGGAAAGCTACATGTATCAAAAGGAGAAAAAAAATTGTTAACATTAGTGAGGTTAGCTGAAGAGGACAATACATATTCTTGTAATGGAGCAAATGCAGTCTCACTGTGAATGAAGTGACCGAGCTCTGTGCACATCGCCCTGCTCTGTCCTCTTGAAAGACTCTTGCCCACCTCTTAATTCCTGTTCCTTGTTTCCTTGACACACTGCTGACATTTTAGTGGAAACAGAAATAGTGACAGCAACTTTTTTGAGGCACAGAGAAAGGTGTTTGAGTTTTACACAGGTTCAAAGAGAGACTGGATATTTGCATGGAGAAGAAATCTGCTGAGTGTCAGTATGTTACTAGAAACGACATCTGGCTCAGAAATACCTTGAGCTGAAAATTATTAAGGGCTCAGCAAGACACAGGGGGAAGAATTGTATATGCTTGCCTTATTCTCTTTCCTAAACATCACCTAATAGCCAGTGCTGGAGATAAGATGTTGGACTAAATGGATTTTTGATCTGACCAACTATGGCCATTCTTATGCTTCATGAAATGGGGAATAATAGAGGGTCTGAAATCACCTTTGTACCTCCATTAATTCAACCCCTGTTCCTTATCATAATATGAAAGGGAATGGAGAAGATGAATAGATATAGTTGATTTTGACTGGCTTTTAAGTTATGTATTGAACTTGTGCTTGAAACATGACTTGTGACGTAAATGAAGCATAACCGAATACATAACTGTGACAAATTGGTATTAAACAGTCCTTGTGAAAAATGGTGGGAGTGAAATGTGACCTCGCCTTTTTATCAGTTCATTTAGAAAAGTCTCTATAATTGTTTCATACTACAGAAGTTTCCGTGAGTCAGTGCTTTACACCAGCTTTTGTCTGATTCATGGTGTTCCTCTCCCAAAACTGCCTACTGTCAGTTGCCACCAGTAGAGCATTTTTTTTGATAGCTCTTGTTAGGAAGGTTTGCTAGCATTCTTTGGGTTTGTGGAATTACAGAAGGAATGTAATTAACTTAGTTTTAAATGTTTGCTTATGTAGCGTATTATCTTCATTAAAGTTGTATTTTAACAAAGGAAAAATAAAACATGCAATATTGAAGCCAAAGATTAAAGGGAATGGCATAGTAACTCAAAACTGGTCTGGAGTCTGTCACTCGGAGTCTGCAGTACAATCTCTTGCAAGTTATTCTGTTCAAATTAATCAGATTGCTAAGGTGGTATTTAGCAAGACCTGGGCTGGTGGTATCCGGCCCAAAACTGATTAAAGGAACCTTCATCATACAGGGCTTTGGTAGACAGTCTTTAAGAGTGGGTTTTATGACAGCCTGCACTTGCACAGCCAGCAGCTTCAGTCTCACTCATCCCACTCAGCTCATTCACATCCAATCTCCTCCTTTTGGAAAGAAGTTACCCACCTTACAGTAACTGCTGCTCTCAGAGATGCACTGTCGACAGGCAGCCCACTCAAAGTGTTCATTTAACCTGTGTGCATGCTCCCTTGGAGTCTGCAGGAGTCAGTGTCTGCTTGGGCTGCGTATGTGGCCCTCTCTCATCCTCACGCCTTAGAGCAGAATGAACAAAGTGGCCCCAACATTGCTTTGTTCATTTGCTGTGACTAGTCAGACTCATTATCACCAGGCATGGTTTTGGCTTGTGGGACACCCTCCTGTAGTCAGAATGTCTCAAAAGCATCAAAGGTGCTGTAAGGTTAATTGCTTTTCCATCGTTTTTTGTCTACTTCCTAAGCAGGCTATCTGCCTTGCTTCATGGCAAAAAAGGGAGCTGTGTTAGAGCTGCTTTGGTATCACGGGGCTCTTGCTTCATTCTTAGTGTTAATGAGAAGGTTCCTTATCTCCCTGATCCGTCACCATGTCTGTCCTTTCAGCAGATAGGAGCTTCCATGTGGCTGTACAGTTGTAGGACTGTGCCACACTACTGCTGTTAGAGCTGAAGGCCAACACTATGGATTAGTGACTAGTAAAATATGCAGTAAGTTTCAGGTAGCTGAAATCTCAGCTGTGTAAACTATTTAAGCATACTCTAAATATTAATTGAATTCTAGCCTGAGAATTAATTTGAGAGAGGGAGAGAATTTATTCAGAAATCTGTCTTTAAGTAGAATGGCTTGTTGACTCCTTCCTCACTTACCTGCAAGGAATTTGAAAAGTCTGTGTGATTTATAGTATGAAATTGATTGCTAAGAGTAATGCAAGAGATCCTTTAAAACATCTGGAGATTTTTCTCTCAAGGAGACAAGTTATATATATGTACCTTGGTTTGAGATTCACAGTACTTCAATGACACTTATATCAGCATTCAGATCTTAAATTTGTGCTCTCAGAAAACTGGTATTTGAGGGACTTGTTATTTCAGCCAGATTTGGTGCACACTTCAACTTGCTTTCCTGTAAGAAAGCACTCTTACTGAGAACGGTGTTGAGCATTTGACATATCTGGTCTGAAGACAGTTCTCTCTGGGTGGAGGAACTGTATTTTAACCTGTAACAGAAGAATCTCTAATTCTAGCAATATATGTTCTTTGCCCATTCATAAATCTAGACATTGTTTGGTAGGAGAACACAATCATAGATTAAGATCCGGTTTCCTGCTCTAAATAAGAGTGCCCTTAAACTGTCAACTGTCACAGAAATCACCTTGCAGAATCCAGGGTGTTAAATACAGAGAAATGGGGTATTGGCAGAAATTTATGTGATGATAATGTGAATGATTGTGGCAGATAATTGAAGGATCCAACAGTTCTGAGAATCAAAACTCATATTCACAGCATCTGTTTGCTTGGGCTTTCTTTGGCATTGTTTTTTCTTCCACCATTTCCAAGTTTCCTTCAAAAGCAGGGGTAGAAGCTAACACAGTGGTGAATGCAACGAGCCTGGAAAGTTCTCAGGCAGGAGCCTGGACTTCTCAAGTGTACAAAAACAAAACTGGTGTCACTTTGTGTCTAGTTGCCCTCAAGGTGATCTAGAAGGATGAGTTGGAAGCTCTAATGCAATGTGATGAATAATAAGAATCTAACTTGAAGTAGGAAAATTACTGCAGTTCTTGTTTTGAGAATTATACCTAACACAGAGAGTACTTGGACTGAAGGAGCCCAAAGTGTGTTGGTCAGAGAAGATCAGTTTGAAGCTCTGTGCAAGGTGGGAGAAGGAGTTCTTGTCATAAGGAAGTTTAAGAAATATTGGTCCATGAGTGAGAAGTCCATGCCTAAGCCTGGAGAGTCCTCCTTTCTTCAGCAAGAAGGCTGCTGCCCAATCCAAAGGTACCTTCTCTCTGTTCTTGGAGTCTTTTTGTGAGGGGTGATGCTCTTTAATCCCTGGAGGAGGATCTCTGCATAGGTGAGGCACCAGCTGGCTGTTTTTGAGAAGTGAAACACATACATGTTTTGCAGTCAGACTCTCCCTTTTCAGGCTTGAGTAACAAAAACAGTTGCAGATGTGCTTCCAGTCTTCCAGAGTGCTGGGGTAAGGGTTTGAAAACTGCACAGTTCCTAAAGATGTGTCCTGCCCTGAGCAAGCAGCAGCATTTGATGAGGCCATCATTCGCTGTCATGGTTGATGCCTGTGGATAGCGGTGGCCCTGGGAGGTGATGAAGACATGAGCTCATACCACAGCCTCTTTTGTGACTGGCCCAATACCCAACGCAGGGCAGGGAACCCCTTTTCTCCCTCCCTTCTCAGCTCCGAGCACCTGTGGCATGCTTCCCTGCAGGTCTTCCCATAAAACCCATCCTGTGGCAGCAGTTCAGACAGGAGGCATGTTCTGAAAACACACTGTCCTAAAAACATGCTACACCCAGATATAGGCTGATTGTGGTAGAGTTTTATTTTGCCCCTCATCAGCGAGCTATGGGAATGGAGCCTGGAGTGACCACCGACCAGCGCTGGTGCCAAAGTGAGGCCAGGGAGGGCCTCCCATGGGAGGGCAGCCCTGCAGTGGGCTAATGGCTGCTGCCCCACGTGCGCTAGGCTGGGGTGGGCCTGGCCTCCGCGGGGTCCCTGGCATGGGGCAAGGGCCAGGCTGGGCCTAGGCAGCCTCTGGCTGTCACCATGATGTCAGTGAGTGCCAGGGGTGCCACCATGTTCCCCAGCTGAGCTCCTGCAGCATCTCACTTGGCTGCCTCAGGGATGGGCCCCGGCCTCTCCCGCTCGGTGCCTGCCATTAGTGATGTCCTTGTCCTGAAAGAGGAGCTCTTGGCAAGCTGCCCCAGAGAAACACTCGCCAGCGGCCATAGCCAGGCAAAGCCTTGGCTCCCCTGGGCCTGTGCACAGCTCGCCCCAAGCTGCGATGCCTCTGCCTCTGTGGGATGGAGGGGAAAAATATTTGGTAAGAGAACAAGCTTTCAGCGTTAGCAGTTTATTGTTGCTGAGGTGCTGTGATAAGTAAAGGTAAGAAAACTGTATGAACAAACTGCTGGTCTCTACCCAGGCCCCATTTTAGGTGCAGCCCCCACTTGCCAGCCACGCTGGGCGCAGTGAGGAGGTGAGATCTCACCTCCTGCCCCCCAGAGAGGTGGTTGCCACTGGGAAGTGTGGTCAAAGGGACAGGTCTCCATGAAACATCAGATGGGAAGCACCTGTCCCAGAGGGGGAAAAGGATCTTGGGGTAGGAGTTAGCTGGGCTCATTGAGAGAGCTTTAAACTAGATTTGAAGGGGGAAGGGGACAAAACTGGAGATCCCAGACATAAGCCCCAGGGTAGATTACCAGAGTTTGTGGGCTGTTGTGCCAGCGATGACCCTCACCCTGCCATCTCAGTGGAGGCAAGGGATGGAGACATGCAGCACAACAAAGATGCAAGGGATATTGGTGGATCAGTAACTGTGGGGACATCAGCCAAGCTGAAGTGTGTGTATACCAGTGCACACAGCGTGGGTAACAAACAGGAGGAGCTTGAAGCCATGATGAAACGGGAAAACTATGATGTAGTGGCTCTCACAGAAACATTGTGGGATGTCTCCCATGACTGGAGTGCGCCAGTTGATGGCTACAAGCTCTTTAGAAGGGACAGACAAGGAAGGAGAGGCAGTGGGGTGGTGCTGTATGTTAGGGACTGTTATGATTGCTTCAAGCACAAGTATAGTGAAGACAGGGTGGCGTGTCTTTGTGTTAGAATCAGGGGGAAGGCCAACAGGGCAGATGTTGTAGTAAGAGTCTACTATAGGCCACCCAAACAGGACAGAGAGGTGGATTAAATATTCTGTAGGCCCTTAGGAGAAATCTCATGATCACTTGCCCTTGTTCTTGTGGGAGACTTTAACTTCCCAGACATCTGCTGGAAATACAACACAGCAGAGAGGGACCGGTCCTGGAGATTCCTAGGCTGTGTGGAAGATAACTTCCTGACACAGCTGGTGAGTGAACCGACCAGAGAAGGTGCCCTGCTGGACCTCCTCTTTGTGAACAGAGGAGGACTGGTGGATGATGTGGCGATTGGAGGCCGACTTGGGCACAGCGATCATGAAATAATAGAGTTCTCTATTCTTAGGGAGGCCAGGAGAGGGGGTAGCAGAAGTGACATCCTGGACTTCCAAAGGGCTGACTGTCTTGTTTAGGCACCTGCTTGACAGAATCCCTTGGGAGATGATCCTGAAGGGTATAGGGGTCCAGGAAGGCTGGGCACTCTTTAAGAAGGAAGTCTTAATGGCTCAGGAGCAGGCGATCCCCAGGTGCTGTAAGAGAAGCCGGCGACAGAGAAGACCACCCTGGCTTTGACTGCAACTCAGGGAGAAAAGGAAAGTTTACAGCCTTTGGAAGAAGGGGCTAGCCACTCACAATGATTACAAAGATGCTGTGATGCTATGCAGGGCAGAAATCAGGAGGTCTAAAGCCCAACTAGAAATTAATCTGGCTTCAGCAGTCAAGCATAACAAGAAATGTTTCTATAAGTATGTGAGCAGCAAAAGAAAGACCAGAGAGAGCCTCCATCCCCTGCTAGATGCAGTAGGAAACATGGTAACAAGTGATAAGGAGAAGGCTGAGGGGCTTAATGCCGCCTTTGCCTCAGTCTTTAATAGCAAGACTAGTTGTATTGAGGGAATCCAGCCTCCTCAGCCAGAAGACAGAGACTGGGAGAACGCTCCCCCCACAAGCCAGGAGGAGACAGTCAGTGACCTACTGCATCACATAGACGTACACAAGTCTATGGGACCGGATGGAATACACCCGAGGGTGCTGAAGGAGCTGGCTGGGGTGCTTGCCAAGCCACTTTCCATCATTTACCAGCAGTCCTGACTGACCGGGGAGGTTCCGACAGATTGGAAATTGGCCAATGTGATGCCCATATATAAGAAGGATAGGAAGGATGATCCGGGAATTTACAGGCCTGTCAGCTTGACGTCGGTGCCTGGGAAGCTGATGGAGCAGCTCATCCTGAGTACCATCATACAACACGTGCGGGACAACCAGATGATCAGGCGCAGTCAGCATGGGTTTATGAAAGGCAGGTCCTGCTTGACAAACCTGATCTTCTTCTCCAACAGGGCGACCTGCTTATTGGATGAGGGAAAGGCTGTGGATGTTGTCCACCTTGACTTTAGTAAGGCCTTTGACACCGTTTCCCACAGCATTCTCCTGGAGAAACTGCATGCTCATGGCTTGGATGGGCATACACTTTGCTGGGTAAAAAACTGGCTGGATGGCCGGGCCCAAAGAGCTGTGGTTAATGGAGTTAAATCCGGTTGGCGGCCGGTCACGAGTGGTGTCCCCCAGGGCTCGGTTTTGGGGCCACTCCTGTTTAACATCTTTATTGATGATCTAGACGAGGGGATCGAGTGCACCCTCAGTAAGTTTGCAGATGACACCAAGTTGGGTGGGAGTGTTGATCTGCTCGAGGGCAGGGAGGCTCTGCAGAGAGATCTGGACAGGCTGGAGCGATGGGCTAAGGCCAACTGTATGAGCTTCAATAAGGCCAAATGCCGGTGCTGCACTTGGGCCACAACAACCCCCAGCAGCGCTACAGGCTTGGGGAGGAGTGGCTGGAGAGCTGCCAGTCAGAGAGGGACCTGGGGGTGTTGATTGACAGCTGGCTGAACATGAGCCGGCAGTGTGCCCAGGTGGCCAAGAAGGCCAATGGCATCCTGGCCTGTATCAGAAATAGCGTGGCCAGCAGGGACAGGGAAGTGATCTTACCCCTGTATTCAGCACTGGTGAGGCCGCACCTCGATTACTGTGTTCAGTTTTGGGCCCCTCACTACAAAAAGGACATTGAATTACTCGAGTGTGTCCAGAGAAGGGCAACGAAGCTGGTGAAGGGTCTGGAGCACATGTCGTACAAGGAGCGGCTGAGGGAACTGGGGTTGTTTAGTCTGGAGAAGGGGAGGCTGAGGGGAGACCTCATCGCCCTCTACAACTACCTGAAAGGAGGTTGCAGAGAGCTGGGGATGAGTCTCTTCAACTAAGTAACAAGTGATAGGACAAGAGGTAATGGCCTCAAGTTGCACCAGGAAAGGTTTAGACTGGATATTAAGAAGTATTTATTTACAGAACGGGTTGTTAGGCGTGGGAATGGGCTGCCCAGGGCAGTGGTGGAGTCCCCATCCCTGGAGGTGTTTAAGAGTCAGGTTGACATAGCGCTGAGGGATATGGTGTAGTTGAAAACAGTCAGTGTTAGGTTAATGGTTGGACTAGATGATCTTCAAGGTCTTTTCCAACCCTGATGATTCTGTGATTCTGTGAAATCAGCCTTGCCCCTTGGCAGCCGTGTGGCGGCCATGAGTGCTTGCAGTCCCTGTGGGCCGAGGAGCGGGGCAGCTTGGTCCAGCAGTCAGTTACGAGCAAGGCCAGGAGGTGTTGGGGCCATGGCTGCCTGTATCAGAGGGTGAACATGCCTTTCCTCTCCTGGGCCAGACCCTCCTGCCCTTGTCCCCAAAACCAGTTATTCCTGATGTGGTCTGTGTTGCTGATACCTCAGAAACTCTTGCTTTAGAGTAGCCTTTATTCTTGGCAAAAATAGAGCAGCTGCCCAGGGATGAGAAATGTACTAAACCTTGTAGTTTAGTTACCTTGGTAACATCTGTAAGAAAGTAACTAGTGCTAAACCACTATTTTTCTCTTGATCTCTTGTATTGCAATACATATTTATATTTACTTTGCAAAAGTGTGATTTATAGCCATTGTAGCCATTCTGAATGTTATCCCGACAGATGATAGTTCCTGTTTCTAACAAGCAAGGTTAAATGATTGTAAAAGCAGGTATTTGACTTTATAGTAGAAACTGGGATTTACCATTGTTAAAGAAGTTTCTTCGCAGTTCAACCTCTAGGTTTGTTGTAGCAGAATCTCAGGCATCAGAATATATATAATAAAAAAATAAAATGGTACGGCTGGGAATAAACAGCTGAAGATGGGTGCCTCCAGAGAGAGACCCCAAACAAAAAATCTCATGGGCAATTATACCCTTATGATCTATGCACATGCCCTTCACGCGATCTTCATGTACCTTTCATGAGCCCTTTGGTCCAATGGTGATTCTGGTCTGGGATCTCCTAACACCTTATTGGATTCCTTCACTGTCTCCTGACAGGCCGTTATCTTGTCAAGTTGCAGCTTCTGCTGATGGTTATAGCCTTGAAACCTTCTTATCTTCTGGTTTGTGCCGGCTCTGGAGGCCCTCTTTTGCTCAAGGAGGTAGAAGTTCAGCAAATCTAGGTGAAAGTTAACAGCTTGCAGCCTAAGACCTCAGCAAATCTAGCTACTCATATTAAGTGAGTAATGCTAAGCAAGCAGTATACTAGATCACACAACACTATGACTCTAAGAGATCCATTCTATTTTGAATTTACTTATTTAAGCTAAACGACTAATATTTCTTAACACCATCAAGTAACTAAGCTTTTGCTAAGCAAAGCCAAAACCACGTAAATACTGTATTATTATTCTGAAGTATTGTAATGCTTAATTACATTTACTCAACATAGGAATTTTTTCAATGGTTGTGTTTTAGAACACATATAAAAAATGAATAGGGTTTCTTTTTCTCACATGTGTTTGTCAAACATTCATCATCCAGGGAAAAGAAAAGCATTATTGCTTATGATTACAAGCCAAAACTAACAGCCTTGCTTTGGACTTGGTTATTCCCAGATCTGGCTCTAGGCACAGCTCTCTTCCTACTCCATCATTCCCATTTAGCTATCTATGTCCTGGTAGTGGCTCCTCTGCACTGTGTGACCTGGGACACTTAGGTGCCAACATGCAGAAGTTCCCTAGGGATCAGACTTGTGTGCTGCAGAGTAGGCAGTGCCCCCAGCTTCTGGGTGGCTCTTTGCATCCTCTGATTACTCATCTGTTTCTCTCTTTGCTCCCAACAGCAGGGAATTTTCTGAGCCCTTCAAAGGGAGGAGCATCCCTCACTTGGTGACCGATTCAGTAATTGATTTAATTAATTTGAAACTGTCACTTGTTAAACTGATAATCAAGAAGCCGATTATCTGTTAACAGTCCTAACTACAAATCAGCGGTAACCAAAGTGTTTCTCTCTTAAATAAAGAAACCTGGATTTCTTTCTGGTATCTCAGAGCTTTTAAAATGAGTTGTAAATATAGCTATTTTCTTTAAAAAAATAAAGATCCTATATTAGAATGCCATTTTCTAGCTCAGAATAATAAAACTGCATATTTATTTCTGAAACTGCATTTAGAATTTTAACCTTTTTAATGTGTTATGTCCTGTAAGACATAGGTCTCAGGGCATGATAGAAAGTTTATTAAGGATAAATCCTGCTCACGTTACTCATTTATGTAGCTGAAATCTTCAAGCAGCCCCAGGTTTTAAAATCAGAACATTTCCATTGCTCTGTTGCAGATTGGGTTGGTGTACACATTTAAAAGTCTTATTCTAGGAATGTTATGTCTTTTATTGCATATACATTTGTATTTGTAAGACGTAATGTAAATGTGGTACGTACCAAAACATAGCTTCATTTTTTATTACAGCCATTTATTATAAAGCATTTTGTAAAACCAAAAAATGTTCCTTAAATAAAAGCATTTAAATGATGATTTTTATTATGTATTTTCATGAAACTAGATTTTTTTTACAGGTTTACAAAACAAAGCAATATAAAAAAATATGTTCAGAATGTGTGCCCAGTCCTGTATACTTTATGACATAAAAGTGTTGGATGAGTACAGCAAGCAAGCCACTGATGTATGATGGCTTGTCTATGGCTCTCTAAGTACTTAATCGAATTAGATCATTACCCATTTATGCAATATTTTCTTCACTTTTAAAATTCTGATCTGAGGGTGGTGAATAGTTGTTTTATGTATTAATGATGGAGAGTCAACAATTTGATTAACCATGTAGTTTCAAGCATGAGTATTTCTGAGCACATCCTTCAAATAAATCATCCTGATGTATTTTAAAATTCCACTTCTATATAAATGTGTTTGTTTATTTTCCATGGAAGTTGTTTAGAAGGGCCCAAAAGCAGATGATATATTAAGGTACTAATATATTAGTATTACGATACTAATATATTAGTATCGTGATACTAATATATTAGTACCATCTCATCCCGTATCTTCAGTTTCAATCCATACCCATTCCTGGCTGCTAAGCCCCCAGTTTTGTTTCCAGCTTCACTGTCTGAGATAAGCATAGGCTTGTAGTGCCCTGGACAGGTGTTTGCACCGTTAGCAAAACCATGTAAGTTGCCAAAAAAGAGATGCTTTAGAGAACAACAAGTAAGCAAATTGAGGGCCAAATTCTGCTGCCATTTAATCCATTGAAGGAGGAATTGTTTTACTAGATAGACTGTTGGCCAAAAGATTGATTAGAAATAAAGGGCTGAGTAGTAGCACAGGTGACGCATCCTGGTGCTGACAAACACAGGATACACAAACTCATAGGCATGTGAAGACACATATTAATCATACAATTCATCTGTAAAATCTTAGGGGTAACAACAACACAACCAGAGTTTTCAGATGTAACTTTCAGGTTAATTTAATCCTTTATTGAGCAGTATTTTAAAATATATTGTGACACACAATGCATGAGCAAAGTGAACGAGCACCTGAACAAAATGAAGAGAGGATCTTTGTTTCTGGAGTAACTTTTCCAGTATAATCTCTACTGCCAGCAGTGAATATATCAGATGTATTTACATCGTATCTGTGCAAGAGAATGTTTATGGATATGACATATGCTGCTCTGTGCCCTTAAAACCTGAGAACTAGATTCTCTCTCAGTACCATGTGCATCGCTGTTGATTTCAGAAATATGCAATACTGCAATAATGAACATGGTATAAGAATCTAAATAGATCCATAGGCATATGGACAGACAGATGGATTAAGGCAGACTTTGTCACTTTGTCCCTAAAAATCCTTTGTGATACTTATCTTTTGTGTACACAGTGACACTAAGGTGTCAGCCCATATCATTTCCCTTAACTTAGTAATATTTTATGGATCTACATAAAGTTTTTACTTGAAAACGTGGAGGAGTGTATGTGCACATTTTGCAGAAATGTACTGGTGCTAGTAATATAAGCCATTTTCATTCTATTTTGAAAAACATTGTAAAGGTTTAAATTATGTTTGAACTGGACAGAGATGATGATGTGGCATGTGACTGAAAATATATATTTTTTAATAGATGATTCAGCCGCAGAGAGTTTTAATGGCAATGAGACCGTGGGACACAGTTCCAATGCTTCAGGGGGAACACACTGCAGGGAGATGGCAGAAACCAACAGTAATGGCAAAACAAATCTGGAGCAGGATGAGCAGCCTCTGAACCTGAGTGACAGTCCCCTCTCTGCTCAGCTGACTTCAGAATACAGACTAGATGATCACAGCAGTAATGGAAAGAACAAATACAAGACTCTCCTAATTTCTGATCTCAAGATGGAACGGGAGGCAAGAGAAAATGGAAGCAAGGTAAGATGCTTCCACATGCTCCAGATATGAAGTGTGTAGCTTAGAAAAGGAAAAGATTTGTGAGGCCAAACCAAAGGTTATTCCCAGCTAAGCACTTAATGCAATGTGTCTAATGTTTGTCACATCATTACTCAGATGCGATACATAGATTTGTATGTTCTATTACACATATATGATGCATACGTACATTAAGTGTATGTGAATGTACGTGGGTGAATACATATATATATAGGCATATATATTGTGCTGACACACTGACAAAAACCAGTGCAACTCTCCATCAGGCATGAATTTTATCAGTCCATTTATTGAGAACTGTCTACATTACCCATTTTAAATATATATATATTAAAATATGTATATGATGTGATACATATATATATGTATATATACTGAGGTACATATATCTATGTATATTTATAGATGACCATCTCATTACATGTATTATGTATCTGTAGAATGAATCCATATGAATGTTAAGTCTGTATGCCCAAGCAAATTACTACATGTGAATTATCAACATCTAAAAGGAACTGATTCGGTTCCTTCCAGATTGTTTGTGTTACGCAGGCACCTAACCTGAATTAAAACTGACAAGGTTGCTTTAAGAAACTGTAATCCCCTGAGGGCTTTTCTCTGTAGTTTCCATTATGTGGGTAAGGAGAAGCGAGGATGGTTATATTGTAGATAAAGACAGATCCTACAGATTAGGTAGGAAGCTTTCTAGGAAGGTGTTTGTCATGAGGGCATACAGTAGGGAGGGTGAAGAAATGTCCCGTATCATAGAATTTATCCATTGATCTTATTGGTGACAAGTTCCTGATTTTTATCTGATAACTCCCAACTGGATTACCACTTTTACAGCAGCAATAATAGGATGTTAGCACTGGATCCAAATACTATTATTGCTAGTGACTAGCTTTCAGTAGCCCACTACAAAATAACCTGACAGCATAGATATACTTTGAATGGCCACATTTTTTGCAGAGCTTTGAAATAGGAGTGATATGGAAAATCACTTTTTCTAGGTATATCCAGAAGGGGATTGTACATGACTGATGTCTAGAGAACAACATTTCTTTATGCTAAAGTTTTAACCCCTGTCTTCATTGCCTGTGGAGTAAAAACAAAAACTTGAAATTTTTTTTCATTCAAGTGTCTGGTTTTGTTGGGTAGAGGAAAGGGACACCGAATGGGAGATTGTTAGTCTTTTTCTTTCTTGGCCATTCCAGTTTAGCAAATCATGTATCCCCAAACCTTCTCCATAAAATCTTTATGAAAACCTGTTTATCAGCATGGAATATTTTTGTTTCCACAAATTTTCGTTTTACTGAAAATGTTCTGAGTAGCTCTAGTCTCAGACTGTGTATACACTCCAGTGCTGGATTTACTCAGTACTTTGACTGTTGCACAGTAAGTCCCAAATTGGCTCATATGAACAGTATCTTCATTTGCTTCAGGGCACATTGTTCCAGTGAACCTTTTATAAGCCAGTCACCCAAATACTGATAGACACACAGGCTCTTTTGCCTGAGGTACATTGCTGCTTCTGTCATTACTCTTGCAAATACACAAATAAGATTGGTGAAGAAAGGGAGGAGTCTTGATGAGGAACTTAGTTATAGCGAAGACAAGAACATAGCCTAATGTTACATTTCCAATTTTAATCAGTTCCAACTCAGATGCAGAAAAAAAGGTATAAAAAAGTGTTAAAAATCCGTTTGTAATGAATTGAGATGACAATCAAAGCCATCTCATTCTTTGTTATTCTACAAATTTTAAGAGGCCTGAATCATCCCCCACATCGATATATTCTGTCATCACTCACTGTCATCCTACCCACTCTATACTGCCAACAATATACAGATTTGTCTCCCCTTTTTGTCCTAGTGAAACTCATGTTGATGTTTACAGTTAATTTAAGTATATGATCTATTAGGTATGCAGTAAAGGTTATTAAATATGGAGTGAAGACTTCAGGAAGAACACACTCCTGGGATAAACAAAAATTTGTCAGAGATCTGTAAGCTGAGTGTAGAGTAAAAGAATGTTTTTGTCGCCAGTTTCATATTTTACAGATGAATTCTACTCTTTTTAAATTTAAAAAAAGCTATAGAATATTTTTAGAAGTAACAAAAACCATCGATGTATTAGAATAGCATGGGACTGTACCGTATCTCAGTGTTTCATCTGCATACATATACACTCATATAAATCATTACTACTGTTTTACCTGAAGTGGTATCTTACATGCTAAAGAGTCAGAGAATGGTTTACAAGCCCTAGACCTGATTAAGGAGGTCCTCTTGCCTTCCCCTGGTGATTCAGGTTACTGGGCCCCTCCAGAAGACTGTTCTGGCCATTGCTGAGCTGATTAATTTTGAACAATGCAGAAGATCAAACTTCTAGTTTTGTGCAGTACTCACTGGATGCACTTGGGCAAGGGTATCACAAGCAACTAGCCAGAACTCTAATTCACTGCCAAAAAGGAAACAAAATAAAGAACAAGTAAGTTTAACAGAATACTGTAGTTTACTCGGAGCCACATCTCACATATCCTTATTACCCAGAATACACCAAGTATGTGGGTTGTTTTTTGAAGTCGTTTAGGAATTCTTCCAGTGCTCTTGCAGCATCTAATCTCCAGCCATTCGTGGTTATACAGTTATCAGATATGATTAGACCTCAATAATGGCATCATTGGTAGTGATGGGTAAGCAAATGTGTTTAGTGTAACCTCTAATCATGTTTTCATGAGAAAATAATCTGCAGTATTCACCAAATATCAAACTGATATGCCACTTCTTATAATGTAGTATTCTTACGGTATCTTTATGTGGCAAAGAATTGAGAAAAGTTATGTGAAAAGTTAGTGAAGAAAATATCTGGTTTCTAAATGAAGGGAAATATCTTTTAATTATTTGGCTAGCATTGCAGGAAGTAATACATTATGCTTCCTCCAGCTTCTACAATGGCCCATTCAGCCTGCAGAAGATGTTACTTGCTTGAGATGGCCAGGACCAACCCAGAGGCAAAGGGCTGGAGCTGGGAAGATCTGTTGGCTGACATGTTCCCTTATCTGCTCTGTCTGAGTCTCCTTTTTGGATACTGCATCATATATGATTTATTAAATTTGAAGCCACAGTTTCTCTGGTCAACTTGTATCCATTCTGACCTGTCACTATAAAGACAACACATCAGAGCTGAATCTAGCCACAAAAAGCCAAAAGATTACTTTTTTTCTTGGTTGAAAATGATCAACATATTATACCTCCTCCACTAAATCACAGATTTTTAAAGGGAATTTATTTTTTCTGGAAACAAGCGGTTTTGTTAAACTACATTATAGGTATTTGCCTGTACAACACTATTTACAAGAACGATACTTTCTTCATGTGTAGTGGTGGGCTCCACCATTTGACAATAGAGTTCTGATGATTGATAATTTTGTACATGCTGCAGAAATAGCTCAGAAGTAGCAGCTGATATAAAAATGGTAGTTTTTCCATCATATTTTCTTAGTAAATGTGACAGCTAATAGTCAAATGTTTTTTGAAAATGGTTACTTCTTTGTAGAAGTTAAATTTTTAGAATATTCATCTTGTCAATACCTATTTGAGGCAATTATATGCTTATGCTATATGAAAAGTTGGCTAGATATGGGCCTCATTCTGTGAAAGGGTCTTGGATGTCAAAAGAAGGATATGTAACATTTTCCTAAAATCAGGCCTCTCTAATGTACACAGAGGAGGTTATTAGTGGTTTGTAAGAAATGTAGTTTTTGGGGAATAATGACTCAAGTTTTCTTGTGTGAAAAGACTGACGACTAACTGGAGATTAGACAACCCTGTGACAAACTTTAATTCAACTTTTCAAACTACTTGGATATATTATTTAAAGAATGCTCTGTTCATTTCAGAATATGACTTTTAAAACTGATGTTGATAACACTCTTTAAACAAGAATGACGCCTCGGTGGACAGTGTAACTTTACTCTTTGACAGGCAGTGAGTATGTGTGGTAACCTCGTCTTTGTGTAAAAAGACCACATGCTGAGTGCAGTGAAGGGAGTTTCCAAGTTGTAAGAGAACCTTAAAATCTGGTCCAAAACGTTTTACTGTTCACTGAAGAAATGTTATGCCAGGAAGAAATGGGTTTTCATAGTCTTAATACATATATGTAAGTCTGTATGTATATATATATACACTTTATATATATGCTTTTATTAAGCTGATATTAGGGGACTGATCCTCCAGTAAGACTCAGATGTTCATGGCAGTAGAACTTTCTACAACCATTTAGGGTTAAACTGAAGTCAGTGAAATTTTGTATAGCCACAAAAATATATACATAAATTTACCTTAACAGGACTGGGTCTTTGTACTACAAAAGATTTATAAAGTACTCATCTGTAAATGCTCTGCAAATGCAGTTCTATGAATTCAAATAGTTAAGTGAACATATAAATTATTTTAGATCATTATATACTTATGTCTAAGACTGCTGGGTTTCTGTATGACCATGGTGAAGTCTTTGTAGCCCTGAGATTTTTTTGATTTCTGATTCTTGTGTTATTGCTTTTTCTTAGACCATATATTTTATTTTGAAAACTCATTATATAGCAAAACTTCTCTTTAGGATTTCACAGATAGAAACATATGCTACTGATCATGAATGCCTAGGAGATGCATTAAAGTGAGGTAACAAGGAGGACACAAACCATGAGTCCATTTTGTCCAGATACCTACTAACTGTGGACAGTTGGTTAATGTCTTCTTTCTTTCTACCAGATAAACTTTCTGATAGAAAAATTGGACACCTGCAGGCCCTCTGGATGTATGGCAGGCTAAGTTAATTATGCATTATGTGTAGCTTGAGTGTGTAATTGGCTGCATGGAGAAGTGCACAAGATAAGTAATTTTTCTGTAAGTCTGAAAGGAAAAACACAGTTTTAAAGGAGAGAACAGTAAGTAATGATTGCTGCATACAGTGACCTTTAATTATAATACTGCATTCTAATGTGCAGTTACAGTGGTGCACAACAAGGCAGAGCTTTCATGTAGTTTCTAAAAGGAAGATCTTACTTTATATCACTCATTTAATGCTGGGCTTTTGAAGTGTTTCTCAAGCTTTTTTCTTCAGCCTGATGTAAAGAACAGCCTTATTGTCATGATCACCTGCCAGGGGCTGTTTGCTCCCAACTATTGCAACTTCAAACTGGTGTTGTAAATGATGCATTTACACTATGGCAGGTTAGCCTGGCAGGCTGTCCACTCTTAAGACAGGTCCCACTCTAAGAAGGTATGTAAAGACTGTAACCTTGCATGGGGTCTGAAAGCCAGAGCATATGTGGGATCCTGGGTGAAGAGTCATTTGAAGCTCATGCATGCTGCTCTAGTTAAAACTTCAGTCATCTTTGGTGGTTAGTCCAGCTGTAGAATCTTGTAACATCTGCTTTGCTGGAGCTCATCACTACTGAAGGAAACCAGGCACAACCGTCCAAGCAGCCTGACCTGAATATACAAATATACAGATAAGCCTATTGTGATCTGCTGGTGCATCATGAACCCAGCTGGTTTCCAACAGTGCATGTGAATTTAGCCACAGATAGACACCATCTCTGAGGAGTAAGGTAGAGTTTCAATGTGTTTCTTTCTCACTCTGTCTCCTTTTTAAAGATATGATTACATCTTAGTAAAATAGTAAAGGTCATTCCTAATATCCAGTGAACATCATCACATCTGACATTGTGTCTCTGAGACATGTGAGGTCACTGTCTGTCTAGTTCCCCTCTGCCTGTATTTTTGTCTGCAGGTTTGCTTGGGGAAATGCTCAGAATATAAGGGAGCATACAGCTTTTTCCAAAGCAAGTAGAGTCCTCAGGAGTTAGTGGGCTTTTATATAGACCAACAGTAGCTTATCGAGTCACTTAGGAAGTAATTAAAAATTTTCTTAAGCAAGTGTGCATCTGCTTGATGAAAGAGGTAAAATGCAGACTGTGGGAATTTGGCACGTTGACGAATGGTGTTGAAGACTTTATTTTTTAAAAAATTTTTTTCTTTCTAATTTCATAACTAAAACATTTCTCATTTTTTTCTTTCATCATCATTATTTATATTCAAGGGGCATAAAGAGGTTTCAGCTGAATTGGAGCATTGTCATACGGTGCTTATATGATATGGTTACCTCAGCTCTAAGCGGGAAGGAAAGCTGGAAAGGGTAAAACAGAAGTGGCTCCTCCTCTTTTGAGGAGACCATTAAACTCTGCATGGTGGCTTTTTTGATACAAAGGAAATACCCTTTTGCCCTTCTAGCTTATGCTGGCAAGTGCCTAAGTTACAGATAATGAATCTGGGTTAGGAGTTAGTTAAGCCTTTCAGAAAGGAGTTTTTGACTCCAACTCTGCACAGAAGTTCTAACTCACCTCTCTTGCTTGAAGTTGGATCTCACTATCTAGGTATGGCATAAGAGGATTATTTTTATTTTAATTTTTTTTTTTTTTTCATAGTCAGATAGAAAGTGTTAAAGCAATGCTTTACTGACTGCTGTTTTGTTAATGCAAGTATCTTAAGAGTCTGCAGTCCAGGTGTTTCACAGCCTTATTTTATGGCTTAAGTGTTAAGATTAAGAAGAGGCTTAGCATGAAATTCTGTTTGCTACTGTAATGAATAACCTGTGAGGGGGGAAGCAAAGCTTGGTGAAAGGTATAGGCAGGACACATTACAACAGTTATTGGCATACTAGATTTTGAGCAACCAACATCATAAGAGTGGGGCAGAACGCAAAGCTAGCATGATACGCACCCTGTAGAGCAGCAAGACATCAGCACAGACTGAGCCTGCAGTTCCACAAGGGCCCAGCCTGCTTCCACTGTTCCAACCACAGCACCAAGGAGAGAATGGTGACTTCTTCCAGCTGTGCCTTAATTGTTATCCAATGCATTCCATCATTGCTGCTTTTCACTAAATCCTTGGAAATAGTTTGTACTGAGATTCAAAAGTAAAAATGATAAAAGAAGTGAACTGAAGGTGAAATCCACCCCTGCCGCCATCATGTGTAGGTGACATAAGGCTACAACATCTTTTGGCTTGCATCTCACATCTTTGATGTGTGAAGGCAGGCTCAAATGTTCTGTTGAAGTATGCATCTTTTTCTTTCTCTGCTATATTCAGGTTTGTGCAGAGGTAGCAGGCATACCAGTTTTTTTCACAGCTCCTTGGGAGATAGATACACTACAGTGGAAGGAGATAGGCCCCTTCTCTTCTCCTATGCATGGAGAACATTAATAAAAGGAGAACAAAAAGTGTATGCAAGAAGTTTTGCGATCTCCTCATTTTTTCCTACCCACTCACCTACACACGAGTGAGATAAACTAGCCTGTTTTCTCTTTCCCTATTGATTTCTCCTTCATACATAGGGTTTTTATAGGTTGGTCTCATTGTAAAGACTGAGTCCTTTATATTTTGCTTTATCATTTTATCAAACATTTTGGCTTTACTTTCCCCTACTTTTAGAAAATGAGAAAGCTGAGAAAATCACAATTTTCTAGTGCCAAAAGTCCATTTATTGGTTGTTTGGAGAAAGCAGTATAGTTCTATGAAGAAAAAAAAGGTCTTCTTTTTTGCTGCTCTTTAATAGGGGAACAGTTATAGACCACTGAGAAGCTTTTTGGTACCAAAAAAATGATGTTAGTCTAATGGTTTAATAAGCCTTTTCCTTGAAAAAGAAGTTGAATTTATAAAGCACTGTTTTTTCCAGACTTGAATCTTCTGATTTTGGGGGTTACCTATAGCAAATGCCTAAATAGAATGTTGTTATGAAGAGAGACAACTACAGGTGCATGAAAAAATCAGTGCAGTGTTTGTCAGAAAATATGAATGATCTAGTGTTCTCTAACAGTCACATTCATCAAAGTCCTTTGTCTATGATAACATCAGTTCTATGTCTAATTCCTCCCATTGGAAGTACATTTAGTAGCAGGTTTTCATGTTCAGTGAAAGCTCTTGAAAATGAAATTGGTTTCCTGCAGGGCGTTCATTACAATGATGCAAATCCAGATCAATTAAACTGAAGTTGATGATGCTACTCCAGATTTACATATCTGTAATGGAGAATACAATCCGGCTCCGTATGCATGTGAAATCCCAGCTAATGTAAAGCTGGCATGGCAGAGAATAACTTTTAATGTGACCTTTTATAAATTTTCTCAGAAGTTTTTTTTTTTTTAAAGGAACAAATGCACATTGGTCAAATATCAGGCAAGTATCAGGTGCTGTTGATTCCAGATTGCATGTATATTACTCACAGATCCAGCTGTCTACCCTCATTCACACTCGCCTCTGGAGTCATTGGTTCCTCATAATGAAACAGAAGCAGTTATACCTGGAGGGGATGCGGGACTTTTTCCAACTTGGTTTTAGTGGCTGGAGACCTGTTCAGACAAGAGAGAAAGCTATCAAGTGCATCTGCAATCAGTGAGGTAAGGTGTGTAAAATTACTACTTCCCTCCCCATTTACAGCCAAGAACTTTGTATAACTCAACAGCCTGGGAACCCAAGTCTGTACCTTTCAGGCAAATTCCTGATGACTTCAACCAGGGTTTGTTCCTGACACATACCTTCAAGGCTGGGCCTTGTTACAATGAATATCTTCAATCCCTAACTCTTGCTTTTGTGTTTTGTTGTTGTTTTTTTTTTTTTTTTTTCTTAGGAAGGAAATTGAATTTGTGTTGAAGTCCTACCAGGTCAAATGATTCACTGCAGCTTTTTCTTCTCCTTCTGTTATCACATACACAGCTCCTCTACCAACTAGAAAAAGACTGAGAGCAAATCTTGCTCTTGAAAGATTAAGTACTATTTGATGGTAAATTGAGCAAGATATAATGGGACAGCAGTAATTGCTACCTACTGCAATTGTGTTTAGTCTTGATATGAGTTACAACTGATGAACTGTCATTTTTTTATTTTTCAGATGCAGAGGTTGAAGAGCTGATCCTCAAAACTAATCTGTGATGAATGGCTTGATAATTGGCCACTTTCTACATGTTATACTCCTCCAAAACTGTACTGTTATTCAAGAAGTTGATAATCCTGAAATGTTACCCCAATTTTTAATTCTGATATTGAATTCTTTTCTATATACCCAGACAGCTGCAGAAGAAAGGGAGGAAAGCCAAAGATTTACTTTTTCTTTATTTCTTTAATGACTTTTATAACAACATATTGCTGAGGTTTTAAAATAAATATAATTTTTATTAGTTGTCTTACAAACATCTCACTTTCTAATCTTGTTTTTTGTTGAATCAATGCCAGTAGTCAAATGTCTTGCTGAATACTTGGTACACCTTCAAACTGTGCTTTTGTGTGCTCTCCATTTTCCCTCTATAGCAATTGCTGGGAATAACTAGGTACACTAGAACACTGAATGCTTTCTTGGATACTTATTCATGTAACTGGATTTGCAAGGTGATGTGAGAGAAGTGAATAGTTCCATTTTTTAATAGAGGAAGGAAGAAGTAGAATTCAACTTTATCTATTTAGTTCTCTTTCATCATTGTTGCTAGTCTTTTAACCCTCCTTTTGCTGCTTCAGCTTTTTCTGTTAATTCTCCTCTGTTCTCCTCCATTTGCTTCCAAAGACTCCTAGGAAGGCCTATCTGAAATTTTGTTTTTAGGAACAAAATAGTAGATGTAGATAATAATACCAATTACCAGAAAAGAGTCCAGTCCTCTGGAAATGGCAACCTAGGTAATAGACATTTACTCCAAGAGGATCTGTAACAGTTCAGCTCACTAAACGTCATAACGTGCATGAAGTTTGGATTAATAACCTTCATCCCTTATAAGAAACAACTGGTGCAGCTGTAATATGCCACCAGAAAAAAAGTGAGGTACTGGAGTCATTGTTGATGTCCTAGATCCCTGCAACAACAAGGGATTTGCTAGGTGGATTTCCCAGATGGTTTCCAGCAGTATCTTACTCCCTACAGTATAGGGAGTAAAAAAGAACAACCTCCAATAATCCCCATCAGTCTGCTTGACGTTTTGTCTGCCATATGTTTCATCAAAACATCCTGCCTTGTATTTCACCTCTAACAGTGACTGATTTTGAATACTTCAAAGCAACAATTAAAAAAGCAACATCTACATTAGTTATTGAGTCAGGGAGTGGATGGTGATGTAGGTAAGCATTGAAAGCTGTGAAATGTATGCAATGTTTATTAGACACAGTCAAAAGTCAGCGATCAAATAATTTTTCAAAATGCGTGGTAATGAATAAGCCACTGACTGTTACAAATATTACAGAACAGTATTCTTGCACAATCAGCAAAAGATCCTGGAAACTGCTATTTGACAACTGTGTAAACAGTCAACTTTTACTTTTCACTGGGCACTGATGAAAGAGTATGAAAACATGAGCAAGTATGAAAATATGCAGCGAAAGGTAGTGGTCTGTAACTGGTATGAGTTTTCATTCCACACATGTAAGTGTGACATATCGTGAAACATTTTAATACTGGATGATTTCCGTATGCATCTTTAGAGTTTTTACTAAGCTGCTGCTTCTTGGAGCTTACAGTGTTTCTATGAAATACTGCAGCTGTTGCTTGGATCTTGGCATGGTACAACTGAATATTTCCCATATAGATGCTTCTTCTCATCGACTGCTTTGGTCACAGACTGTCATTCCCAGTGTCCCTTCACACCTATTCAGTCTGTGTTTTCTTAACTCTTCTAATCATGAATATGCCATGTGCTACTCCCTGGATCTGATGGGTAATGATACATGCTGTTCCCTTCATATACATATATACATGTACACACAGACCTCTTTTATATATTCTTTTTTTCCCCTTGTCTGATGAGAACAGTCATATCCAGTGGCCATGCCCAAAGTTGATGGAATCATGCAGATGAATCAGGAGCATACGAAGAGCTCGTATCTCTTGTTGTTGAGGCACCTGCAATGACACACACCTAACCTTTGTGTGCAGGTGCTCCAGTAGACAAGCGTGTGTGATTGTCTTTCATGTGTGTTTTAATTAAAATCAGGATGATATCTTGTCTGTTGCTTCTGACTCCATTTTATATTTGGGTAGAGGTCGTGAAGTAACATGTTTCCTCCTTTTGTGTTTCCCATGGCATTTGGGAATTGTCTGAGTCCATCAGGAAGATCCCTTGCAGAACTATTCAGCATTTCTGCCTTGTACCTTCTGCCATTGAGCTCCTGGGCCGTACAGTCTCAGGATGGATAAAAGAATCTGCATGAAAAACAGGGAAAGGTAAGTTGATTTCCTTAGGGGTTACCACCAATGACCCCAGAATGGCCTGTCCTCAGTCCTCAGCATTATACTGTGAGCTCTATATCGGCTCTCAAAAAGACACATGAATATTCTTTGGGCCTTTGTGCTGAATCAGTGATATCTAAGTTTTTTTGGACCCCCTCTGAATGCATGTATCTTTGTCTCACTTTGTACAGTTAGTCATATGCTCTTAAAAATCTTTTGCAGATGGAACTCCGTGGGACTGGCCTGTATGAAAAACTGTATTAAATGACTAAAATAAAGGTTTTTAAAATTCCTGTTTCCCCCAGTGTGTTGCTTAGAGGAAATAACTGTGTTTAGTGGAAAAGAAGTCAGATGAGTCTGGGGCATGTGTGCCACCTCGTACCCTCTTGGCTCAGATGGGAGATGGAGAGATGGAGGAATGAGATACATGCATCTTTTGGAATATGCTTCTTGTGTCAGATGCGCCTTAAAGATGACTGTCTCACAAGGTTGATGCTTCTGTGTGGTTCATTAGATGCTTTTTAAAATCCACCTCTGTACATAATCATGCAGTTAAGTGTCCACCCTGCCTTCGGGAAACACATAATATACAGGTTTAAGTAATATTGAAAAAATATATTGGAAGCTATAGTGGATTTGAATAAGTGACAAAATGCAGAGGAACTAAAAAACTTGCTACACAAAGATGGAATTACCTTGTTAGAGATAAAGCAGTGGAGACTTCCCAGATCTCACTGGTTCTTACCAGTTAATAGATTGTCTTTTATTTTAGAAGACAAAGTTATTAAAAGACTCAGCAGATGTAACATTTTTTTAAGATAGGTTTCAATTGGGGTAAAACATTTTTACAATGATTGTAACCAACAATTCATATGCAAGTAGTTAATTATTATACAAAAATTTCTACATAAGGTAGTTGTTAGTTTTATAAATATTTGTTCTAATTAATCTGCAAGTTATTTGGCACGATTGTGTTATTTAGGAAAATAGCGACAACGGTTCTCTCCTGTTCAAAAGTTACCAGGTGATGTTCTACAGTGCAGGCATTCTCTTCTGAGCTTAACATCTATGAATCTGTAGAAGTGTCTTGAATGCTTAACGAGCCAAAAAGGCTTTTAGACTCTCAGACTGCCAGTTGCCTGGCATAAGCTTTTGAAAAACCTGGCTCAGATGTCTATATTTCATAGTCTTCAGTACTTAGCCCTTCATACTTCTGATCTGGGGTATAAAACCCAGGACAGGATATTTATTTTTACTGCACTCACTATGCCAATTCAAGATCATTCTTATTAGTGTAAGAGGTAAGTAGTTTTTAAGACTATCTCTAAACTCTGTTGAGATCACTTTTTGTCTTCCTTATTTTTCCCTTTTTTAATAGGAAATTGGCAGGGAGTATGCTTCTTTGCTTTTACTCTGTTTCTTTGTTTCTATGTTTAGATTTTGATTTTTTTTTCCTATTTAATGCTCACTTTATAATTATGTTTAAAGTACCAAGAACTTATATCTAGGGCTATATATGCCAAATAGCATATTTAAAAAATTGATTTAGACTGTGTGAATTGACTGTTCAACTGTGAGACACTCAGTTATCTCTACTTGATCTATTCTGCCCATGTGAGGTAGGCAGTGTCAGTGGTGGCAGGATCTTATCATAGTTATGTCCTTTAACTGTATATGATGCTGCAGTGTTACTTTTTACATTTGTCATTTAACATCTAGAATTCATACAGTTAATTTAAGTTTTAGGATATACTATTTCTAAGAAGATAATTCTGTGCATAATAACTTTATGCAACATGAGTGTGTTATTTACACCTTCACCAATATGTTAATTGCTAGATGTTCCTATATCTTAATTCTTTGGATTTACATAGCATGTTTGGGATTCTGAAAACATCAATAAAAATAAATCAGCTTAACATTGGATCAGTCCCATGAGGCAAGCATATTCCATCACTGTCTATTGATTAGTAAATACAGGCATGACATAATTAATTGACTTTCCTAAAGCCAAACAATCTGTAGGAAAGCTGGAGAAGTCGTTTGTTTCCTGTGTGCTCTACCTGAACATTAATCGCAGTACTAATCCTTATCTCCAGACATTACTGTTCAGTTAGGGTAAAGAGGCAGACTCAACTTCAATTGAATAGCCATTGGAAAGTTTCCTCTGGTTTTATTAGCATAGCTAAAATTCAAAGCAGTTTTTAAAAATGTTTGTTTTACTTTGTGTTTTGCTGGAACCATGAGGATGACAATTTCACTGATTGTCTTGATAAATCTATCCAGCCCTCATCATGAAAACGTACATATGTATACACAAGAGATCTTGTGGACTACATCGTTAATACCTGTGTGAATAAACCTTAGTTGCCTTAAAGTTAGATGCTTTCCTTAAATTTAGTCATATAGTGTCCCTGTATAGTGTATTTAGATAATACAGAAGTTAGCAGCTGTGGCAGTTCATCTTGGTTTTAGATAGCAGAATGGGATTCAGTTGCATAGAGATGGACATTTGGTACTCTTGTAGGGACCTAAGGTAATCTGTGCCCAGCATACACCTCTCTGGAAGGATGTGTGTCTCACACTGACCTTGTGTCATACTTGCCAGCACTGTACAGTGCTCTTCCATCCTAAAATAGCAATGGGGGTCAGTTGCCTTTCACCTAGTCATCTGTTTCCCTTTGAGAACTGTCTTGCACATCCGTATAGGCTCCTCTCTTGACAGTTGGATAAGTTCAGGTACTTTGGTGCGAACTGCAGTTAATTCCACTTACATTGATGCTATTGTCTTTTTTATATTCCTGAGGATAGGAGACCAACATTTGGCCTCTGAACTTCTTTAGAGGTGTCTCAGAACGTGGCCTGACTTTCAGAGTTGGAATGGATACAGCCATTCATTTGCTGATTGGATCATTGATTGAATTAAGTAATGAGTATGTAGCCAAAGCTGAGAGAACTGCAGGATGACGAGACTGTAGAAGTGTCAGAATAACTGTCTGAAGTTATTTGACAGTGTGATTTCTTCTGCTTAATTATGAAAAAAGTCAAAATAATAGTTCAAATCCCTGAAGCATTGGACTTTAGATTTCTAATTTATGTACAAAATATGAGCGTGTGTGTGCATCTGTGTACCTGCATCAAGCCATTTGTTTGACTTCCTCCTTAAATATTACTTCTTACCATACAATCCTTGTTTCACAATGCTGGTATATATAGCTTGGTTGGCTGAGTGCTCTCCTGATTGCTAAATTTATGTCCTACTTAGTAGGCCTATGTACTTTCCATGTGTTTCTGGCAAGTGCTTCTGACAGTGTGCCTTTATACACATCTTTAAATTACAGATTCTTTTTCCAGCAGCTCATTTTCTAAAACTTATATGCTTCAGCCGCCAAAGCCGTATAACTAATGCTGACACCAACAGATCCCACAGTAGCTTACATATACCACTTACTGGTGTTACAGCAGTTGGGCACTATGTTTACAATTCACTGGGTTTTGGGCAAGTGTTAACTGAAACATGTAACATAGAAAACAAAAAAGATTTAAAAATTAAGAGCTTTTTTTACTTTAAATAGCAAGGAATATACAGAGCTGAGGGCAAAAATGAACATCTGCTAGTGCTCCATGTCTTGCAGTGCTCTGCAAAGTCTTTCTGCAGCAGGTCAGAGGCTGGGTGTGCAATAGCCTCCCTCTTCCTTCCTTCTTTAAAATGGCTTTGTCACCAGGATGTGAAATTTCCGCTGCCATGCAGCCATTTTAGGCCCTCACTTCATCTGCCTGTTCCTTGTAATTGGCATAAATGACTTTTTATATTATTACCTCCTGTCTCCTGCATTTTGGGAACTCTTCCTCAATCAGCCTTACAAGTTAATCCAAGTCAACTGTGTTGTGATCTCTTACATAATTACTTATTGAGAGAATCAGCTCGAAAGGTGGATCCACTCTGTATGGTGATCTCTTCATACAGGTTTATTCCAACACGATCTCATGACTTTCAATATTTCTTCTTACACTTGTGCAGAAGCAGAAGTTTCTCCTGTTGCCTCTGCTACAATATATGAAGGCAAAAGCCAATAAAGAAGTCAGAACAGCTCCTATTCAAAACCCAGCTCACAGTCCGAGTCTTATGTTACCACTGCTTTAGTTCAGTGACCTTTTGTTGTCATTGTTCATTTCAGGAAAAAAGGATCTGAAAGACAATTTATTGACTAGAACAACTAGTGAGATTGGCAAGAATAGAAGACATTCCCTATCTGATCTTGGGAACACACATTTCAGGTCATTGCTTTACCTGTTAAAGTATTAAAAGGAGGAAAAATTCTGAAACTGTGGAGAAACCAGTATAATGTTATGGAGACTTTAATTTAGCAAATAGCATGCAAAATAAAAATAGTAGTATTTTCACAAAGCAGATTTGCTGTAGATTTTGTTGAATATGGGACTAGATTGGATGCAATAATACTTTTGTATGGTACTTTTGAAGAAGCTATTCCAAGAATTTTTCTACGTAGAGAACAAGGAAAGAAATGATCCTGTGTGTAGCAGTTCAAAAGCAAGACTGGCAGCAGAGCACTGAAGGGATCTTTATGCAAACGGTGTGTCAGTACTTAAAGCAGATTTGATCATCAGATCAGCATTGTCAGACAGAGGGTCCTCCATAAGGGAAGGCCATCAGGGAGCTGATGGTGGCCATGACCCAAGGGCAGTACCCTCTCTGATGCCAATGTAGCTCCACAGCACCCCACAGCCTGCAGGGCAGGGCTGCTGGCAGTAGCAAGTCCCACCAACAGCCCAGTGACCAGCAGACAAGCAGGAGGGGGTGGCAGGTCCCAGCTCAGTGCAGGAAGGGCAGGCAACAAGCCAGGAACAGCCTGGGATACCACTGGCCCGCACTTGACCATGGCATAGCTCAGCTTCAGTGGGGCTCCTGAGAAGCAGCACAGAGGTAGAGGTCCCAGGAGAGGTGGCCAGAAAAAATAAGGCCCAAAGGTGCCTCAAGCTTCTGACAAGGGTATGGATTAATGACAGAAAATGTAAGAGGGTTTTAAGTGGCAGTGGTAAAAAAATACGTGTTAGCTTCAGACCCCATTCCTATGTCACCTGGGAGGACTTGTATTAACTCTGAAAGGGCAAATTTCCTTGGGCTGTGCTCAGGCTACAGCCAGCTATCTTACACTATAGAGGTGTTTACTTCTGTCTTTAGTGGACATGCAGATCCAAGATACAGGAAGGCAAAAGGATGGCAGTTAATTTCAAAAATTAATGGACTCACTAATCCTACCCTAAAGCCTTTCATCCTTCCAGAAAAAAAAAACATGTTCTTACTTTGAATTAGTTAATCGAGGGCAGAGCAGCTTTCAAAGATCAGATCAAGTGAAGCACTAACCAAGGTAAACCATTTCTGGTGCACAAAGTTAAGGCATAAAGAGTGTTTCCATAGCTCCAGTTATTTAAAACCTGTGAAACATGAGCTCTGCAAAACATAAGGCAGCAAAGACTTAAGTTTGGCCCCGTGATCCTCCTGTCAGCTGTAGATCTTCAGAGATGTGCCAAGCCCTGGATTTGCCTGTGGTCATTAGGACTGACCAGTGCTGCTTTTTTTTAGGATCAAAAAATAATTAAAAAATACATTGTAGAAACATTACTCAAGAAGTGTCAGGTTGGAGGCTGATTTATCTGCACACAAAGAATAGGAAAAAATAAGATAAATAGGCTTCAGGTTTATTTCAAGGCTTTTTGTAAAACAGCTACTGAAACACTGACCCTCAAAATAGTGAGTGTAGTCCACAAAGCAAAACAAACTGATGTAGTGTTTCCTCTTGAGAGTTTTCCAACACTTCAACACTTTTCATGGTATGTGTGCAATTACTATATTTGCTTCTTAATTTCAACAAGATGATAAATAAGGATTATTTACTTATTTAAGATATTAGCATGAACGTATCAGAAAATGTATGGGGAGTGGTGGTAGGGGAAATAATTCATTGTGGTTAGTTTTCAGTGAGAAACCTTTGGCAAGGAGTAGTGAGGGAACAAAACAGAAATTTCTCAGGGTCTTTGAAGTTTTGCAACTGGATGGTTTTGCTCCATTTTCTGGAGTGAGAGTAGACCTGCCAGACTCCAGTGATATTTATTTTGTATTCCCGCTTTTGGCAAAGCATCATGAAGAGGAAGGCTGAAGAAAATATAGCTTCCTTCATCTTCCCTCTGGAGTTTGAGGGATGGCTTGTAGGGAATTCTTTTGCAGATCAAGAAGTCTGAGGTAGTAAAAAGGGAGTGGTCTGGCAAAAAAGGTTGTAAGCTCTTCTGTAGTTTTCTCACACTGATAACGCTATTAAGGAGAGTAGTTTGTGTATTTTTTTCTCTGGCTTTTGAAAGGCTGAATGGTAAATGGTAGAAATTTTTGCTTTCAGCTTTATAGACTTGGGGGTTTGTGGTTTTAAAGAAAGCTAGGGTTATCCTAAAACTCATGTGGAACTTTGATTAAGCATATCATGCAGAATTTATTAGCAATTAAAAACTACTGGATGGTCCATTTGTCGCACATAATGTCTTAAGAGCAGGGCCCTGGAAGGCAGTGTGTTAAAAGGAGCATGGCTGTGCGTAGACATATTGCTTCACACATTGGTTGACCTCTCATAGGTTTGTTAAATAAAAGTAGCTACTTAGAAAGTTGAATCTTTTTAAGAACATCACCTTATCAAATCATTTTCATGAAAGTTATTTCATGCCTTCAACAGATTTTGTATAACCGTCACTTTATATTTCTTGCCTTCAGTCAAGCTGTGAGGTTAAATTATATTAAATAAATTTTAAAAAAATTATCTCCCAGCCTTATTCAGTATTCTGAACTACATAATAATGCCACAGAACATATTCATACTTGTACATATATCCAGAAAAATAATAGTACTTGCTCAAAGTGCTATGGAAGTGGCTAATAAATGTGGAATTCTGCTCTGTATGGATACCTCCCACACACCACTTTGAAATTCATTCTACCTAGAGCAAGAATTTGCAAGTTACTTGTTAGATCTTTTCAAAGTATGACTTTCCATAAAAATATGTTTAGATGCAAAGTGTTATTTAGAGATTTTATGACAGACTGTTCCTGTTTTACTCATGTCCCAGGTGAGAAATGTTTTTAAAAAGCTTGGTTACAAGGAAAGTTTTATCCAGAAAAAATACTGGTTTGCTATACAGATGGTGCAGTTTATTCTATCAGTGTGAAAAGATGTTTGTTGTGGTGCTGATCATTGTCTTGATTTTGTTTCCTAAGGAAGTGTTTTATGCTCTGTCAGTTTGTCTGTCCCTGCTTAACCTTTGAAAATATTGACCAATTTCAATCTAATTTGATAAGGTAGGAATCTTGAGAATGTTGAGTTGCTACAAGTTCTGTGAAAATCTGCATTTGACTCAAGTAGAAAGACCCAGGTTACTGTCTTCATGAGGGCCTTTCATTGTGAGAGGCAGAAGCTGCTTGGTCAATGAGTACCCTCCCAGCCCTCAACAAGCCATGAACTCTTTCCCTGTAATAAGTGGGAGAGACATGGAGTGAAATGGAGAAGGCATGCCGGTGAGGACTTGGGAATCTAGGACATAAGTCAATAGGATTTCAGATTTCTTCAGTTCTACTTTTTGAAGATAAACTTGTTGAAGTATAATATGCTGGATATTTCTGTATACTAATCACTGAGCAGATATTAAAGCTACTCCTTTACAGGACTCATAGAGATGAGCTATGACTGCCAGAGTGAGTCACATCCCTGTATTTTGTTTGTTGCTTATGGCACTGTTGAAAGCACTTACTGCATAGGAAAATTCAATAGCTTGAACCCATATAATCACATTCATTTTAAAATGGTAGTATTGGAGTTGCAAAATTTCTTGACAAGACTGAAGAGGTCATATTTGCGAGAGAAAACCAATTTCTATATGCTTTCATTGCCTGTGTGGTGTTACTTTTTAACAGTGGAAAACAAGCTATTAGTGTCCTATGCCACATGTGAGCAGATACTTGTGTTCAACTAGAGCCCTACTATAGGTGTTGTAGGCCGAGGGTCTACAAAAGGAAATCCTGTTGTATTTACTTTGTTGACTGAAAGATTGACAAGTAGTTTAGCAAGTTGGAATGGAAAGCAAAATACACAAAGTAATATTAGAGATGTTGCCTTACAGACAAGTAGACTTTTCTGGTTTATAAATTCTGGCATTGCAAAGCTTTATGGTAAAAATTGCACAGGCACATATGTGTTTCAGGAAACCGTCTATCTGGGGACCATTTTCTGAGTCATAAAGTTTTCATCTGGCTTTTAGAAAATCTGACTGTAATCCCTTAGCTACAAAACAGATACACTGTAGCCTTTTCAGACACCTTACAAGTTCCTTCTGGCAAGCTGAATCACAGTTTCATTGAGAAATCTTACGTTTAGAGACTCATGGCTCCAAATGTCCAGTGCCTACCTAGATAGCCAGCTGAGATGCTTTCTAGAGGCACATCAGGGGAATCTCAAGAACTTTTGTGTGCAAAAATCAGTAAGACAAGAAGAGCAGATGAGTTTGTTTACTGCTTTGTGCAGCTATCTTTAAATCCACAGAATTTAGACTGTACCCTGACCCTTAGCTCACACACTGTTGACTTAATCGATCATAAGGAACCAGTAAAGATCTTGGGATAAAAACTCTTGGTACATTGATCACAGTGCAAATCCTGACAGCTAAACCAGCTTCAAGTATATGGGTGCTTTTTTGACCCCACATGACCTTCTGCTCTATGTGATCATCTCTGAGCTGTTCCTGATGTGGCTCACTAGGCAGGAAGCAAGTTTCATGCAGGAAAGTTCAGAGAGCTGCAGGGATGCCAGCACCAGCTGATGATGCTGGATGCACGCAGCAGGTCTGGCACACTAAGGGAAAGACTGCACAGATCGTGCATGTGCAAAAGAGATCATTCTACTTAGGTTCATTAAATCTGGTTACTCACTAGGGAAGGGGAACTTTAGTAAAGTGATCCTTGCCTTTCAGTTTTTAAAATTCTTGCTTACTGGTTTCTTGATCTGTGGCCTGGCCACACAACAGAGCAGAGTCAATGCCACTTCCAGTGACAATGATGGGGGGTGTTCACAGAAGACTCTTCTGTCCCTCACATTCTGTGCATCCTGTATTTGGGTTTAGTAAAATGCAACAGATGAGAGTTACATTCTGCACTCATACTCCAGAAGGATCTCAGCCTGTAGATCACAGCACTGCATGTCTTGAACTCAGGTAGAGCTCTGTGAAAGAGGAGAATGGGTGAGCACGCAGTGTAGGCAGCTGCAGCATGAGAGGAGGGGGCACTTCCTCAAGATAGGCATATGGATGACTTATTTTTATTTTAAAAAATATGTTCTATTTTGTTTTCCTCTTTGTTCTTTCAATTTGAACTATGGAAAGTAAGGATGAAGTAGTAGTCATATAACATAAGAAAGCAAATAGAAACAGACACAAACTTTTAAAGCTTTAGGCCAGTTCACATCTGGATCGGAACTTTTCAGCTAGTTCTCTTCATGCAATAAGCTGACCTAATATAGGATTGAATCCCTTTTCCCTGAATTTGGGGGCAGGGGGGAAAGATTAAATCATTTGAGTTGGAGCAAGATCCAAAGCAGTTTTTATAGCTGTTCACTGCTCCATAGTCAGGCATTGAGTGGTGATACCGATATGAGAAAATGCACTGCCTGCTCTGATTTATTCCATTTTTCTGGTATATTTCTAACTGGTTTTCCTCCCACAATTCTTCCTCTACAACAATATGGACTGAATGTGTTTTTTGGAGGAAGTGGAATTTTGCCAAATAGGATTTTCTACTCTGCTAGGGGAGTTCTCCATTGCTGGATGGTGATAAGAGCTGAGCCTTGTGCACTGGCTTAGTAAGCTAAAGTGAACACATGTAACAAAGTGGTCCCTAGAATTTACAACTCAAAATATCTCTCCTAACAGAAGCTAAAAATACTGTTTGTTGTAAATGAGTTTGAGCTTTTACAGACCAAGTCTATTAGATCATCTTGGAAACTTCTGTGCTCCTTAATGGCCGCATGGTTCCCTCTAACTGAGCTCAAAGTACCAATGTGGCAGAAACATTTTGCAGTAAACAAAGATTATACAACTACAAGAAATCACAGAGAGTACTGCAGCACAGAGTCGAGTTCGGAAGTGCAATTTCCTTTCCAAACAGCAGCTGTTCGGGGAGCTTACACTATGCCATGCTATCTTTGTATCATATATACACTTTGTACAAATTAGAAAGTGCTGTACCAACTTGAGCAGGTAAACTTATGGATTACAATGAGAGTTTCTGGTTTCTTCAGGATGGTACCATGAAAGCTATGATCTAACAGAGATACTTAATGATATTGGTAGGGATTTAGGAGGCTACAGTGATCTCCTATTCTTCTGGGGAAGAGCATTTGCTCTTCAACACAACTGTGTTGTTTGCTAGAATTGGTTCCCTGAACAATTTGATCAGGAATTGCCTTTTCTTTTGGGAGTCATGTTTAATGCTTTTTATAATATTGTCCTCCATCCCCACCCCCAAAATGTCAGACCGTGTCTTCAGCAGGAGCACAGCCAGAATAGCTTTAGGACTGAAAGGTTCTTTTGTTGTTCCTGTTTCTTGGTGATTTTTTTTATATCAATCCTAAGGATGCATTGGTCTGTAGAACTAATGGCTAGAGATTATCTTTATGAGGAATTCTCCTGCAATATTCTTATGGTTGCTGTCATGTGCTAACCTCAAGCAATACATCTGGCTTACTTGTTTGATAAATGCTTTATTTCTCCTTCCCTAAACAAGGAGGGTCAAACTACATGCATTTCTTACAAACCAGTCTAAAGATTTATTTGTGGTAGATAAGTAGGGAACTAATCAGTAATCTATTCCATCAGCTTCAGCTACAGACATCTCAGCTGCTCCACTATCACTCAGACTGTTGCAAACTGGAAACAGTCCCGTCCTGTCCCCCCAAGTTTAGGAGCCCTGTCGTCATCTGTCCCTGCTTGATTTGTCTCAAGTTCTAAATCTCCCCACCTGGCCCTTAAGCTATAATTAAGGCAATTAGCCTCTGTCTCCCAGGGTTAGTTGCTAACACAATCCAGCTGATTTACTTCCAGAGACATTTTATAAAGCTCAGCAAAGAAAAAAAAAGGTTGCTACTATAAACAGATAGAGGCAAGAGGCAGAAAGGAAAAGTGAGAACAAGCTGATCCTTCATTCTCTAGTTGTGCCCTATACTTCTCTGTAAGCAGTATGCTCCTCTCTTGCATGTGCGACAAATCAGTGTTGTGCCCATGTTGCATTCCTAGCTTTCCCCGCCCCCCCCCCCCCCCCCCAATCAATCTTTAATATGTCATCACTGGGATAATTATAAATGGTTCAGTACTGAACAGATTATTTTGGGATACATGCATGTCATTAATTGGCTTTGGTTTTTTGCATGAGTCTGTCTCTCAATATGCTACCATTACTGTCTTTTTTCCTCTAATCTGTACTTCTGAAGATGTAAATGATTGGTCAGACTCTCATGATCAAAAGAGAAGCAGTGACAGGACAGTCTCCTCTCGCCTATTCTGGCACATGACTGTAGTGACTGAGCAACACAAACTGAAGGAGGGAGAGCCTAAATTTGTCTCAAATGATGGAGATGGGTGAGTTGAAGTTCCCTCCTCTACTGTTTCCACTAACTGATTTTTAATCTCCTTCCCAAACATTTGCACTTCTGCCATGCTCAGACTGGAAGGGTGGAAGGTGGGAGAACCTCTGAAATGCCATTGTGTAGGAGTGAAGTAGGAAGAGGAAATCAGCACAGGGAAGAACTTACGATAAATTCAGAAAAAGTGCATGAAGAAAGGTCAACTGTTAAACCATTTTCCTCTCTCATATTGATCATAATTGTTAGTTCCTCATTATTTCCCACTTTTGTTCTGTGCACTGTGTTCTTCTTAATCATATGATTTAGGATAAAAAAATGCTGCTCCTCCTACCTTATTAGAAAATGCAGGTCCACAGCTTAGCATGTAACTGTGTGTTTAGCAAGTCCAGCTGTTCCTGGACCTCAAGTAGCACTCTTTTGCCAAAGTCCCGGCAAGAACAGGACAGAGGCATCCTTTCTCTTCATTGCTTTCTTTCTCTTTACCTGGTGAAAACAAATGCTCCCCTCCTTCGCTGCTGCTGCTCTTGTGACACACAAACCCTGCAGTGGTGATGTATTATTATCCCTGCATCTGTTTCTTCCGCTACTCTGTGGAAGTTTCTTTTGAAACTTTGTACAACCTGGAAGCCTCTTGCGTAGCTTCCATCTCCAGCTTCCCTGGGATACACAGAGACAGAGGAGCAGGGTGAAAGTAAGTGTCAAAAAAAAAATTCTTATCTCCTGCCTTCCTGATATAATTTGAAGTCTTTTGCCTGAGAATGTGTTTGCTCCTTGGGAACATTGCTCTGCAGATAGAAAGACCTTGCATATACCTGAGCTGCTATGGAGAAGTAGAAAACTTCACAGTAAAGAGTGAGAGGAAGAAAAAGGCGGTGGAGTAAAGGGGCAGGTACAAAGTCTTTAGATTCTCTGTGGTTGTAGTTCTCTTAGCAAGGACTTCATCTGTAGCTGACAGTTGTAGATTCAAGGGATGTTGTTCACAAATAAGCACATAATTTCCCAGTATAGATTCATGCTTTGGGACTTGAAAAAATAGCCTTATGTTTCATGTTTGTAATTGAAGAAGAAAACAGGTTACTGAACCCTTTTGGTGTCACAGCTTAAATTTATGGCAAGAGGGAGCGGAGAGAAGTTTAAGGAGGAGGATGTGAAGGAAATAGTATGAGAGTCAAGAGAACAATGCAAGAGGAGAATGAGGCAATAAGAACTAAAAACATAATGAGTTCAAAGAGAAAGAAAAGAATGAAAGATTTTAGGAGAAAGCAGCTTGGAAAAAATGGTTTAAACTGAACCGTGGGGCATGACCAGAAGGAATAGCAAAGGAGGAAAAAAAAGAACAAGGATTGTGGCAATTTTCTAGTTCATTGTAGATGTCTGACAAGGGGCCTGTGACTAAACCAGTGAATTGCATGTGGTTTGTATTCCCTGGTTTGTATTCCTCACTGCTAAAGTGGGGAAGGGGATTCTTCTACTTAGGTTTTCCAGCAGCAATATGCTCAAGATCAAAATAGAGCATCCAATGATGCCATGTTGATAAGAAACACTGCTCTTTTGTATTTACAGTAACATTAGTTCCCTGCATACAGATACCCCTAAGAAATTAAAATCCTAGAAATAAAACAGTAAGCTTAGGACATTTAAACTACTACTCAACAAATTATTTCACTTCTGTATCTCAATTCCTGCTTTTGCTGACAATAACTTCATACCTAAGTCAGACTTCAGAGGCACAGACTGCAGTTGTAGTATTCAGCAACTACTTTTGTTTTGAAAGCTAGCAGCAGTTTGGGATATTTTCTAACAATAGGGGTAGCACTTTTGGCCTTTGATGGCTAGACTGAGTTTTGTCAGGGATTCTGCTGTTTCCTTGCAGGAGAGTTCCTATGAAACTCAACTGTCTGTTGTACTCCTGCTGATGTGTTCAGTCATGTCTTACTCTTCTGTCACTTAGATGAGGACAGGCTGCAAAGAGAGGAGTGAGAGTCTTGAAGCTTGCATTGTGATTGTCATTGTGATATTCAGGTTTATATAGGTCTTATCCATCTTAGTTACTTCCTCAATGTCTTGCCTACATTAGAGGTTTTATTTTCAATTTAAATAGAATGAGAAGAAATTAATAGCCCAGTGTTTTTGCAAAATAGTTTGTAGCTCTTACCAGCCAGTGGTCTACAATTGACTAAAGAATTGGTGGTCAAAAATGTTCACTACCTGCCTGTACTGTGAACCTCAGTAGTCAATGAAGTATATTTCATCAGAAAAATGTTCTCTAATCCCCATATAAACTGTCACTATTTAATTTATTAAAGAAAACAAAAAAGAAAAAAAAAAAAAACATGACAAATAGAAGGCTGTGGAATCTGGGTGGAAAAGGTAAAGGTTCTTGGAAAAAGGTCAAAATTTCACCAAAAATTAAAAATGGTAGTTTTTCAATAGAAGTTTTTGATTAATACATTTTGACAAAAGGACAAGAACTCCATGGGGCACTACCAGGCTGTTGGCTTCACGGAGCTATGGTAGTGCCTATAATGTATGTTAATTCTGTCCTTAGGAGACCACTCATGAAGTTTCCTTACTTTTGATAATAAGGTAGGTTTTCTCTTTTTCTGATAAGGTAGGCTCTTACGAGAGTATGAGATCTTCATTCAGATCTTATGGTTTGATTTTGGGTGTACTACAGGAAATGTTTAAATCCTCTATTGGCTCACAGTTTGCAGAAATCCAGAAGTTTGTGATGGAGATTTCCTATGTGGCAGCCTCTGTTTCTCAAATTCACAGATCCTTTTAAAGCTTAAAAATAGCAGTGTATGATGCCAAAAATAATTTAGAGCTTTTATTTGATTCTATCACTATTTAGCTTTGACTTTTCAACTCCCACAAAGGACATTGTATTTTTACCAAAAACACAGCAGCCACATTTTACAACATGACCAGTTATTAGGGGCTTTGTAACTAGGGTTTTTCAGTATTTGGTTGAAAATACCTGTCTTCCTACATCAATGAAAGGAGTTCTAGAAGTCCAACACTTTTGTAAAATAAAAGCTGTGAGAAGTAGGCAAGTCTCCTGCTCTGTTAAATTGGCTTTGCCCTGGTACTCTTGACACTGGTGGGCTAGGGAGGTTTGGACATACTTACTCTGATCCTCCAAGAATTTTCCCTCTCCAGAATAGCTGGGGAGAGAGCAGGAGCCTTCCTGAAGGTGCCGAATCAGGTAATAAGAGATTGGTTGTGGACAAATTAGAAAGAAGCTCATTAAACTATTGTCTCTAAATATACTTCATTCTTCTACTTGACAGAATCCTCAGTTGCCTCTCTGTTTTCACTCTCTTACTTAATTTCAGAGGTTACCTCTATTAGAGCAAAGTGATGTATTTCAATAATGTTGGTCAATACTAGTGGTGATAGACCTAGGATAGTCTATATTTCAGCTAAAAGGAGAAAATACACCACAGGAAGATCTGTGTTTCGGGAGTGGGGGTGTGTTTCAATTGTTTCTTGTCTTTCAATTATTTCTTATCTTTCAATTATCCAAACTTCTATGTATCCAGATAAATCCTGCTGGAATGAAAGTGTCTGGGTAATTTACAGTTTACTTATTGCTAATAAATGTGCCTCTGTTTAATATTATAAGTAGATACTGTGATACAGACTGGCTAATTACTGAGAAAGAATGAGCAGGTAGTCTTAGGAACAGTCACTGTTCTCTCAGTGACTACTGTAAAAACAATGACTCTGGGGAAAAGACCATGTCAAAGATAATTCAGGAGAAAAATCTTTTTATTTCCTAGTTCCTATTGTAAGGAACTAAACAGTTGTCTTTCTGGAGCTCACATTGTTAACACAGAGCAAACAGAAAAGATCTTTTAATATTTCAGTGTAATACAGGTTTTGTGTATAAATGTCTTACACAATCTACTCCACAACACTCCACATGTTAGATAACACTTTTATGGAGTCAAACTTATGATAGTCTAGATTTCAGCTCTCCATTCCTCCAGTAAAAATGCTGTTATCCTCATGCTCCAAATAGCAGAATTATACACAATGACACCTTCCCATTATCAAGGGTGAGATTTTATGGAGGAGCTGGAAAGGCCAATTGTGGTGTAACAAGGGGAGCAAACTGGTCATAGTCAGATGCAAGGATATGGGTAGGTTGAGAAAATGTGGGACAGGTTTATAAAAATGAGGTTAATTGGATCTTGAAATAAATGGTGAGATGCTGGAATTATATTTGAGACTTCACAGTCTTTTCTGTAATGAGAAAAATATGATGGGCAGTAAAGTTCCACACACATGACCGTATGAAGGTTTAAAGGGGCCGTGTAAAAAGGATAATAACAGTAAAGTCTGGAAGAGAGAAAGGCATTGGATTTAAGAGGGATTGTGGAAAAAAATGGCTTATTAATGAAAAATAATAGAGCTGAACTTTTATCTATAAAAAACTGAAAGAGGATTGCTTAGGATAATAGCTGAACCTTAACTTTCCAGTTATGCCTCCTGCTTTACTGTTTGAATTGAGGAGAAAAAGATGGGAATGTTTGAATTCATAGTTTAATCTCTCTTAATACCAAAAGGGCACATATGTGCCAAATGTATTTTATGTTTTCTAATGTGTTATTTATATTACGTATGTTATAGATTTAATGTAAAAAAACCCCAATCACTACCTCCTGTAGGCAAGTTCTGTGCAATATGGAAAACTCACAGTTTGCACAGAAAAGAAGGGAGAACTCTGAGAATCCAACATAAATTTCAAATATAATTTTAAGGGGAAGATATAGGACATAATTTTCCCCTTAACTTTATAGGCTTAACCTTTTAATTTTGTTTATATTTAAAATAAAATGCATGCTTCTTATTCACAGTCAGTTCACCAAAACCCAGTGTGTTATACTTTTTTCAAAAACCTTGTCAAGTGAAGAATCAGTTAAAAATGTAAATATGAAATAAAAAATTAAAATTAAGTTCTAATTTAATTGACAATTCTGGGAAAAAAGTCTTCAAAGCAATCAAACCTGGTGTCACCAGAATATTCTAATCCCTTTCTGTATCATAGAAGTGTTTTTTATAAAAATATGTGTGCACAATAGCACATGGGAAAATATGTGGGAAAGCACACCTGATTTGCAAGAATAATTGCTGAAATTGTAGACTTTTGTGTATTCAGTGGTACAAGGGGAATGACTGAGATGTAGAAAGAGAAGGAAGAAAGGTTTGGAGATACAACTGAGGAGACAAGCAGAACTCTGCAGCTTTACATTATGGTTTTCTTTACTCATTAAAAAATCTTGTTTAGTAACTCTTATAGATGTGGAGGCAGATTTCTAAAAAACAATCGTGTATAGCCAGTAGAGTGTCTTCATCTCTGCCTACCTCACAGCTCCTTTCCTTTCCATGCAATATGGAAACCTGTGCTACTGTCTTGCCAACTTTTCACATCTCCAAATCTCTTCAGCTCACAGGAGTGCTATGATTTATGAGTGTCTAAAGTAATAACTGAAAGAATTACACACTATCCAACTAAATGTAAATGTGAAACGTAATGTCAATGTGAAAAATTAAGCTTCATTTAAAAAAAAAAATCTGCTGCACTTCCTTCAGAGGCTTTTTTCCCTGAAAAGGTGGGGTCTTTTTTTCCCTTCTGGAGTTTTTAAAAAAACCACAAAGCCATGATTTCTCCAATTTTTGGTCATACAAATAACCAGCCTCAGTAATTAACTTTCTGTCACTGAATAACTTTTGGTCCAGTAATCAACAGCCTTCTTTGTACACTCACCAAGATAGCCAAGAGTCTCTTGCTGTCAGTTGCTGGGAGTTGCTCTTTGAGAGAGTTTCAGACCAAAGAAAGAACATCCCAAGCAGACCAGTAGAATGATTACGAATCTGGAAAACATTGAGTTTCATAGCATGCATGAATTTATTGGGAAGAGAAGATGAGGGGAGGGGACATGATAACAGTCTTCAAATGTCTGAAAGATTCTTGTAAAGAGCAAAGAGAATTCTCTCTTCTCTAGGTACAGCTGTCCTCTATTGTGATATGTGGTAGATAGGTGAAAAAGAAATAGGCTTAGTACTGTTTATGAAAGTCAGAGGTGGGTGTTAAGAATATTTTAATAATTCTGAAGACAGTGAAACACTGATGGAGATTGTCTGAGAGATGCATGGCAACTCTGTCACTAGAAGTCTTAATATAACGACCAGACAAACAGGGGTCAGAAATGACCTTCTGACTTTGTTCTGTGGCAGCAAGATGAACTAGATGACACTGTGATGTCCTCCCAGGTCTTTTATTGTGTGATTTGACACTTACCTTACTTCAGGTAACTTTTGTTGCTGAGTTGTAATATATTGGAAAGGTGTTGATATTTCATGTCACAAGCTCCTGAAAGCAGATTGGTAGGCAAGAACCTTTACCTTCATTTTTATAAAGCAGAAGTGTCTATTATTGCAAGGAAGAGATTAAAATAATGAACTCAGAACCTTCAGAAAAAGTCAAGGACAAAGCGGCCAGAATATGCCTATCAACATTTTAGTATTTTTAAGACAACTTTATAATAATCTGAATGTTTGGGGAAGGCAATAGTCTTGGCCTTAGCCTTGGTCTCATTTGTTCTCCTTGAATAATTTCTCATTTTACATTTCTGTCATTTTCTTTTCCAAACCCCATTTGTTAAGCACAAAGGTTTCACCTGTGAAACATCTTGTGTGTACTAATGCTTCTACTCCATGATTGCTTTAATCTTGCATTGTTGTCAACAGAGATGTGTATGCTCCCTCTATTGCTTCCATGCTCATGCCTCCTGTCAGCACAAAGGTTTGTGCTTTCAGGTGGTGAACTGGAGCCAAGAACTGATCCTGGTCTTAAACAGACTAGCAAAAGAAAAAAAACCAAAACAGCCCCAATACGTTTTAACCAGGATCACTTCTCCAGTCTAGTTCACTGCAGGACCATAAAAATGTCAAGGGCTGTACAGGAATCTGAATGAGCAGGTTCCTGTCTGGCAAAGGTGGGAGTAGCCTTTTGAAAGGACAGTGCAACACCTAAAACTGGGGAGAAGAAAAAGTTGTCCTCTGCGGTCCTACTCCGTGTTTGTTTAGCACTGCAGCTGCTTAATAGAGTACCAAAAGAAAATGCTTATTGGCTTCTGCACAACTGCAGAGTCAACACTCTGTCAAGTGAGTAGTCAAGTGAGAGAAACAGTCTGCTCCTTCTCTGACTCAATATTCATCTGTGTAGAAATACAAAAAGGTAGAAATTTTATTCTTAACTGGCTTTTGTAACCTCTTCCCTCAGTTTGGTGACGAAACAGCTAGGAAAAAAACCACTTTTTTTTCCTGGTACTGTACACAGTCTTCAAATCCACAATGAATAAATATGGATTCCTGCCATACAACTTTCTCAGAGTATGTTTTTCTCCACGGTTCATTTAAAATGCTAAAGTTGTTCTTGAAATAAATATTTTGGAGAAGACATTGGACAAGGGTCTCTATGCAATGCTTTCTTTAAAAAAAAAAAAACCAAACTATTGCATTTTTGAGAGACATAGCTAATCCATTTTGGCCTATATCTCTTTCCTTCACAAAAGCAAATCTCAATCCTGGTGCATAATTTATGATCTTGGCATCCAGCCCAAACATATGTACATACTGAAATCAGTTTTGCATCTGTTTAACTTTATGCACATGAGTAGTCTAATTGGATTTAGTCTGATGAAATGACTCATGCGAAATCAAGTGTTTGCAGAACAAGGGTTTCAGACAGTAGGCTTCTTCAGGGCAGTAGCTTCTACAGCTTTATATGGTGCCTAGCACATGAAATGGCTTTTTAATTATCTAGAATCCCAGGTTATCTAGAACCCTTCTGCATGCTATATAGCTGTAACATGAGGTGAAATGAAGAAGCACAAAAGAACAAGTCTTGCAATCTAGGTCAGATCTTCTACTGCATAGCACTTGGACACAATTACAATAATTGTAACAACTTATTAATTATAACTCTTTTTTAAAAAAAAAATTTCTTCTGGAATCTCTTCAGGATCAAGGAAAATCACTCTTCCAGGCTGCAGCTGTTGGTCTTCTGGTAGACATTGGCCAGGTTAAATAGAATTGCTTATATATGCTAGACACTCTGGTGAGTTATAGCGGTCATCTCCTATCAGGATGGAACCATATTCTTCTGGAGCCTGATAATGCAATGGGTTCAACACCTGCTGCAAGGAAGAGTTATCTGAAGGGGTAGTAGTGTAGATATTCATCATCTTCCCAGAATAAAATATCAGTGTGTCAAGAGAAGGGACAGAGTTTTTTTGCTGCTCTCCTAAGTCTTATCTTTCCATGCCAGTTCACATCTGCCATCCTGAACCCTGGCTAACTTCTTGCCTCATAACTGTGCAGTCATAGACTGCAGGGAGAGAAGAGGTGATGCTGAGCTTGCTACTTGTTGAAGGTGATTGTACTCAGAGTCTGGTTCTTCTGTTTTCTTTTGATGTTTTCTCGTTCTCCCTACATCTGCTATAAGGGTCTAGGGAATGGAGAGTGGTCTAGAGAGTGAAGGGACTCAAAGAAGGGGTTGAGAGAGGCTGCAAGATCTGATGTTAGGAGCATTAAGGATTAAAAATGGAATTCCAGGGGATTAGTACTGTGAGAATATAGTCTGGGGAGGATAGATAAAAAAGGGAGGATTGGAGTATGAGTGCTGTTAAGGCAAGGCACGGAAATGTATGGGAGTGCCTCTAAAACTGATGATGTACAGAGTACCAATGTAAGCTGGAAATGAAAACAGGGAAAGAAAATAAGAAGCTGGAGTAAGAATATAAAGCAAGAAGTATACCTTAAAGATGAACGGTCTTATTGGCCTTTCCCTCTTACCTCAATGCCCAGCTGTGATTGGTGAAAACACCCTGAAATAAAGAAAATTTTAGGAAGCTCAGAATGTAGATCAAAGCATGTGACTTTAAGTATTTGAAATGTATTTCTGATTGAGGCATTATGCTCCTGACTTTTGGTGACATTTAGACAGGAGGCACCTAAAAAAAGCATGTATGTGAAGTTCATTGTGTAGCACCTGATTCAGGACTCTCTGAAGTTAATAGACTACAGTATGCTTTGAAGCAAGAGAGGAAAATATTGAAATATTACAGGATTAAAATATTATAGAAGTAAAATTGTGCTCTGAATTACCTAACATGAATCTGATGGCTCTGGTGAAGATGATACTCTCTGATACTGTTGTGTGACAGGGGGAAAGCTTTGATCTTAAACTGTTAAGTTGTAGAAGGCTTTTTTATTACTGATGTCTTTTTGTGGTCTGCAGTTTGAAATGTATGCAGAGGAAACAGGTAACTGAAGTCTTGATACTGCAAGGAAAAATTCACAGTATTGACTTTTGGTAATTTAAAACTTTTTGGTCCTACAAGTGGATACACTTTAATGAGATGGTCATCTGTTTTATCCAGCAAGCTGCTTTTCTGCCCAGGGGAAAGTTCTGAATACTGATCTGCAAAGGGAAAATGGCTTTACTGTATGATTCTCAGAAGAGCATTCAAAATGTTAACAAATGTACACAACTCTAATTCATTTTGGGGTTTTGCAAGTGAAACTAGAAGATAATCAATTCCATGTTTTGAATAACTTATTGCAGCTCTTGATAATATTTCATATTGATTGGATGAATATCAGTTTCCTACTTAAATCCGCTTTGCCTTAAAATGTGTAATTTTTAGTCCTTTAGAGTCTTGTCCAAATCAACTGCCCCTTATTTACATCTTGGCTAATAAAAAGAACTTGGTATTTGTAAGAAACTTCTGTATGTAGTACTTAAGCAAGGCTGTATGGCAAAGTTCTCATGTTAAACGTAATTATCGTAGGTAATACATTTGTTAATTGATTTACTGAATTTGCAGCTGGTTACATTTTTTTAAAGTACTGAAATGAATATTTTGTGAATTGTTCACTCTTACAAGGATTATGAGCACTTTATGTTGAACAAAGAATAAAAAGAAATCATGGAATTCTTTAAATATTTATAAGCATTTTTGATGAGTAGACCTTATTTCCATGGTGAATTTTTACAAACATATTATTTTTGTCCGTTTTCAGTCCCCTGCACATAGCTATTCAAGCTATGACTCTGGCAAGAATGAGAGTGTAGGCAGAGGTGCTGAAGACCTGTCTCTGAATCGAGGAGATGAGGATGAGGATGACCATGATGAGCAGGAAGATCCTGAGAAGGTCAATGAATCAGACGGGGTAGAAGCTGAGCGACTGAAAGCTTTTAATGTAAGTCCTCTTGCACTCATCTTGTTTACTTCTACTATTCCTTTTACATTGTTATTTATGGGTAAGTTTGACAGTATTAAAGGCACGTTAATTTAATTTGCAGGATTTATTTCAGTTATTATTTTAATGCACATTAAACTCTCGCCAGCAGATGACAGATTTACTGTGTTTTATTTAGAATTTTAAGGCAGAGTGCCATCTTTACCAGTGAGGAAAACAAAGCTTTGTTCTGTATGTGTGTGTGTGCACCCGTGTGTGTGGATGTGGATGTGTGTATGTGCATGTTCACCCACTGAATGGAAAGGGGCTGTAGCTAGTTTATCAGAAGACCATTCCAGTGGTCAGCTGTTCTCTATTGCTTTCCCAATGTATGTAATTATGCATGAAAACACAAGCAATTGTTCAAACAAAGAAAAAGTGAGAGTCAGTTCAATAAAATGATTAGCAATCACAGCTTATTGTTAATAATGAAACTTAAGTAGTGCCTATTTTCACAGTCTGTTCTGGTTTATCTCACAAGTTCTGTATCCTATAGACTATTCTTTTCTTGTCTTTTTTTATAATCAGCCCCCCTAAAATAACCCTTTAAAGAACTGTTTGCTTAATATTTCTGGCTTCCCATTACAAAGCTCTTCAGTGGATAGAAAAAATGTCTTCCTATCAGTAATCAAGACAGGAAGCTAGGAAGAGAAGAGAGCCACCCTCCAAACCCATCTCCTCTGTCTCCCTCTTGCCAACAGATGTTTGTCAGGCTGTTTGTAGATGAAAACTTGGACCGAATGGTCCCAATCTCTAAGCAGCCCAAAGAAAAGATCCAGGCTATCATTGACTCATGCAGGCGACAATTCCCTGAGTATCAAGAGCGTGCCAGAAAACGCATACGTACTTACCTCAAGTCCTGCAGGCGGATGAAAAGAAGTGGTTTTGAGATGGTGAGTTTTGATTTAAAACCCAGCCCTAGTTTCCATCAAAACCCCATATGTAAATCCATGGCACTATTTTGTTTTCATCTTAGTGTCTTTTTTTTGTTTGTTTATTTTTTGGGTAATACCAGGTCAGAGGTTTCTTTTTCCCTCCTTCATTCTTCCTGAATTTATTCCCTTTGTTCACTGGTTTAAAAATGCTTTGAGACACAGGAGTTCACAAGATGAACTAGTATGAATGTATAGGGAAAGAAGAACAAAGCAAGGCATAAGGAGGGAAACCAAATGATGGCATGTATAGTGACTTATTTCTTGCTTTAGGTTACCGTTAGAGATTTTTGCCTGGAAAAGTCTTTCAGTAAGATGGATTTTTCTTTAAAATGCCTCTGCTAACTGAATTTCTGTGAGCTCTGTAAAAATTAGGTCCTGCTAAAGAAATGGTATACCCAAGAAAATGCCCAGTGTGGTAACATCACACTGGCAATGGTTTTGGCTTTGGGGTTTTTTCTTGTACATTTTAGTCTATTACTTATCAGTAAAAGTTACTCCTTTGAAATCTTTCAGTTAACATACAGGTGTGCAAAACGTATTAAATGGTTTTAAAACACAGACATCAAGCTTACAGATTGAGCATCCCAATGGTTTAGTAATTGTGATTGAACCAAAACCCATGAAAATTGTGATGGTATACAACTGTCAGTGCTTTCAGACATTATTATTTTAGTATTACTCAGTAGCACAAGAATGGGTAATAATAAGTTTTCTTACCAACTGGCAGCTTCATTATCTCTAAAAAACTTTTGTATTTGCAAAACCCAGGAAAGTTGGAAGAAACTAGGTAGCCACACACCTTATGTCTTAGCAATCTCTCTGGCCTTTAGATGACAACAAAATCACCTCATCATTACAAATAGATACCATTTATTGATTAAACATATCATTTTTTTAAATGAATCATCTGCAAACCCATTGATTACATTAAAAAATTACTGGAGATAATTGAATTTTACTGTTTCTCTCTTTCTCTCTCTCTTTCTCTTTCCTGCAGTCTTTGCAGAATACTTATGATTTCTATATGTTGTTTAAGATGTTAGCTGAGAGTTCTAAGGACAAAATATCAGGTTTATTTATAGGGTAAGACCACTATTGGATAACACAAAAAGCAAAGACATGGACTAAATTTTTGTATGTGTTTGTGATTCTAATGCTGCATGGTATTATTATTTGAAATATTGGGATAACACTGTTTCTGAACAATGGAAACACAGATGAAGAGAGACAGGTAGAATAAAGGACATCTGTATAGATAAAAGTGCCAAAGACTGACCGGTGGTGTATGTGTCAGATCGTATAGCCTTCCGAAATAAAAGAAGGAAAAGCAGAAAGTAAATATTTTCTACGATACACTAAGTAGCATCAAATTGCATCTACTCACTCTGGATGAAAATAATTCAGCAACATCAAGTTCAGCTTTCACGATGCCAAATATTTTTATTTTGCTGTACTTTCAACTGAAAATACTTACAAAATTAGCCGATGCTAGCGAGTCTCCTCACTGTTCCAATTTATGGCCTCATTACTGTCATTATTTACACTGATGAGTGGTTATGTAAACTGACTCATTTTTTGTTATCTGAAAGACTTGTGCAACTGTTTTGCAATATAAATAAGGGACTTACTATCTGACCCATAAGAGCTAGGTTGGCTTGACTTCAGTGCACATTTGCAAATGTTACTTTCATATGAATAAAGGTTGCAGGATCAAATTTATTCCTGGGAGGCAAAAAGGAGCAGACATTACCGGGAACATGATCCTGGTAATCTTTATAATTCAGAAATATTCCCTATTTTTATAATGTTCCATGACAGTTTATGATGGGTTTTATTTATTTTTGAACAAACAAATTACCCTCTAAAATGTTGACTTCGCTGCCCATGAATGGAAATGACAAGGCACTGGAGCTCATGCCAAAGGTTTCAGCCCTCTTGTGCCTGAAGGGAAATCTGTCCTGCTTCCCCATTCGCAGGTAGGAACATAAGCCAAAGACTAACCTAAGTCTTTGGAGGAGCTCCCATTAACATCCTAAGAGAATAAGTGGTGGTTTATGTCCATGTCTTGAATAATTCTGAAATGTAATACATACCCATTTATTATTTTTAATTATTTTCTGATTTCTAAATTACTGTATCAGCATCTCCTGATTATAAACAGTTTTAGAAAATGCTACCATGGACAGAGGCACTTGACTGTATGATTATTTTAAATCTACTTACCATTTTGACAGTGGAAAAGAATCACTCTGTCTGGATAATAACATTTGTTCAAAACAATCATGAAGGGACATGTTGGTGTTGATTTGAATAAGGTGTTACCCTCAAATACAGCAAAACAGGATAATGATCTCCTCAGGAGCAATAGTGCTACCGTTGTTATATTAAATAGGATGTCAGATAATAATCTCCACAGGAGATGTCTTTTGCTATAGACATATTAAATACAAGTTTTTCATTTTGTTCAGGTTCAGAATGCTACATTTTGAGCATCTAGTTGCAAGAGAAAAAGAGAATTATCTCATATATGACAGTTCAGACTGTGTGTGGAACAGTGCAGCGCTCTACAGCATCATATTGTAAAGTGAAGAGAAAATGTAAACACTAAGTTAAATTAGTGTAAGACTGCATGGTAAAGATGAAAAAGCATGCCTGAGGCCTGCTTCTGTCAGTTATTTGCCATCTGTAATCCAAACGACAGTTCTTACTGTATAACAGGCCAGTTCTAGTTCTGAGGCAATGGGAAGGGCTCAGTTTCATGAGTGTTCGTATTGTTAATTAGTGTGTTTCTTAGTATTAATATTTTCAAGAGGTTGCTTATAGTTATTCTGCTTCTACTTATGACAGATATTTGTGTGTGGAATCCAAGGCAGCTTGCCTAGCTCCCTGTTACAAATATTCCTTTGAGGAGTTCCCTTTCTACATTGGAAATGCCTTCCCCGTTTGACTGTTCAGCTTGTAATTGTGCCATTTTCGTTCTGACACAAGCATATCCCTCAGCAAGGCACTGTCAAGGTTTTTCTCATAAATTGTAAGACTTTTTTTCTCCTCCCATTGTCCCTTGCTTATGGACTGTTGAGAATGTTCTCTTACTAAACTCTATGATCTTGCTCAGAATCTTTCATTGAGAGGGAAGTTTTTCAAGTCCTGAAATCACTGGCTTTTGGATGGGATCTCTAGGTTGTGCTTCCATCTGCACTGTGCTGTAGCACTTTGTGAAATTCTTAAAGTTCTTGATGTTCTTAAAGAAATTATTTTTCTCTTCATTAGCCCATAAACAAAAGAAAAAAATATATTGCTGCCTCTTTCTCAAGGACTGATATTAATGAGAATTCCTTTGTATACACTAAGTGTTTTGTGACCCATATATGCTATGCAAGAGGAATTTTCTCCCTGAAATGGTCAAATGACCTGTTTCACTTATGTTTTTAAAATCTGTCCTTTAGACTTGTCCCAGACTCTTTATTTACAGAAGAATGCCAATTAAAAAAAGATAGTAGACAGCTGCTGAGGATATGTGGTATGTATTTATTTAGTTACAGTCCAGAAAAATTTTGGAAGATAGAAATAATCAAATTAGGTTGAATTGACTTAATAATTAAATTTTCTTACTACAATCTTCATCTTCCCATCTTCATGATCTACTATCATCAGTCTCACTGCATTCATTTTGAAACTGCATCTTACAGTATCTTTTCCACAGTTATGCCATTTTTTCTATGTGCATCCCAATGCAAGAGCAAGGTCTTAAACTCTCATTCACAAAGAGATTCTTTGTTTTGTTTAAAAAAAACCCCAAAACTCCTTCCTAGGCACTACTGTAATAGAAAACAATAGTATCAAAGAACAAAATGTTCTTATGTATTGGAGAGGAAAGGCTAGTCATAAATGCTTTTCCTTGTCTGAAGACAAGTTTGAATGTGTCAGAGAAGAAGAGTCACACTATGCCTGAAGACAGTTCCTCGGTTACATCCCGATGTTGTTCATCCCAGCTCCTTCTGTCCTATTGCCAGCCTCAATAACAAATAGCTAAGCTCTGTATCTTTCACTGCTTCTGTCATCTGATTGTGCCAATTGGCTGTAAGAGGTGTTTTCACAATTTCCAACTGTGCACATGTTGATCGAGGTGTTTTAAATGTGTCTAGTGTCTTGGACTGCTTCTATATTGTGACTGAGCAACTTTGGTAGGGGCTGGTTTTCAGAAGGGGGTACATTTTCTGAAATCTGCCTCATTAAGATTTCTCGGGATAGGTATCTAGTTTTTAAGTTTTGGTTTTAGAGAGAGGAAGCTTTCGTTATTTACAGAATTTAGTGCTGAATAGTCCAGCTGACCTTGCAGTCACGTGGCTTTTCAGTCCGCAGGCCTTTTATGCCTGGAAAGGTCATAAGCTTTTTCAGGAAGATGAGGGTCTGTGGATTCAGGGATGCATACCTAATCTTGATTCATAAGCTGGGAGGCATTAAGAAAACTATCACAAGAACAGTTACATGAAGATCTACAAATAGTTACAGAATTCTTGCTTTGTACTATACCCAAAACTCTGTTGATTGGTCACTTTATTTTCTAAGCATCTCACCCTTGTTTGACAGTGGTTAGCTTATATAAGTCTGATGGGCTACCTGGGTGAAAAAGGGCAAAGCTACTCTCAGACAAACTTTGACCATTAGGTCTCACATATCCTTAAAAACAATAATTCTAGAAGCAGTTTCCCTAAGGCTCTTAAATATTCTCCCCCCCCCAAACAGTTAAGTGAGTATGCGTGATTTTTAAGAACTGCTTTTTAAATGTCTCATATACCTTTTGCTTTTCAATAACTATTGCAAGTATAGGCAATTTTGGAAAAGTGAGTGGCAGAAAAAGTTACACATTCTCCAGTAACCTTGGAAAATGTGAGGAAGTTGGCTTTGAAAAAGACATGGTATTTGGAAAAAGAATAAAAACTAAAAAATGAAAAATACCTAGCAACCTGATAGTGATTAGTCTTCTACATTCTGTGAAAGAGGAAAAGAAAGGAATGCAATTTTGACATTAGTTTCACTTTTTTTATTAAATTTAGAAAAAAACCAATCCCCTCCAAAATGGCAATAATTTCTGGTATAGAAGAAACCCCCTTTTTTATGGGAAAAAAAAAATCTGGGGAAGAAGGATGTTCGCCCTGATTACTTGTAAGCTTGAAATCAGAAAAAAGTAGTAAATACATCAGTTTTTCTTATGCTGTGATTCTAATTTAGATTGAGACCTCTGCTGCAGTGTTATTTGATTAGCTGGTTTGTGACAGTAGCTTAAGGATGGGGAGCCAGTTCAGTGTATTTGTTTAGGGAAACAAGAAATAATGTTAAATCAGACTCAGTGTTTCCTAGTCCTCTGATGTTTTGCTAGTAAACTGCTATTGGAGTGTTCAATTCAATCCCCACCTAACTTAGAAGGAGTTAGCATGGTGATTTCTGGGGTTCTCTGTCACTCTGAAATACCAGATAGATTTGGGATAGAAGTAATCTTACCTAAGTTTGCTAGAAAAATCAGGTGACTTGGGCTCCCTCAGCAATCAATGAAGCACTTAGATGAACCAATCCAGAGGGTTTCATCCCCAGCTGTCTCATGAGCCAACTTCTGGAGATACCTGTTTTTTCAATGAAACAAAAAAGAAGACTAGATGACTAGTTTAGACAGAATACTTGAGTTTTAGGTGGATAAAGTCAGCTGGATATTCTTTCTGTTGTTCACATAAGTCATTTAAAATTTCCGCTAGCCCCACTTGGCACAGCAGCAGCAGAACAGTGGTTGATTGGACTGTGTCACTTGCTTAACATTTAGACAGGAATATGGATAAGTTAAGATATATATGGATATATTTAGGTGCTGTCATAATCAAGGTGCAACACACAAGTTTCAATTAAATGTACTTTAAAGCTGAAAACTTCAAAAAGTGATGTGAACATCACTGAATGTTTTAAAAAGCCTCTTCTGTCATTTAAGAAAATATTTCTAGTTATTTCTTTGAATTCCTTAGTAGGTATTACAGTTGAGTATTACAAGACTGCAAGACTGAGCAAAATATATCAAACCCAAGACTGAAATGCAGTGCTACAAGCATTATAATGCAAGTCCGGTGGTTCATATTTCACTATTCTGTACTAACAATTACAAAAGTACATCCAATAGAGTGCAGTACTGTACTTCAGTATGTAAATTTAAAAACACTCTGTGGAAAGCTTTCTGAATCCTTTGTAACTAACTGTGTAGTGTAGGGTAGATCTGTGTCATACATTTCACTGCGTAAAAAAAAATCTCATGTGAAGATAATGTGTACCCTGTCTTGTAAAGTATTTTGGATGTTTTCTATGAAAAATGCTATTTAGGTATTGCATACTGTTATAAATATGTTGGGGATTTTAACACATTGTGTTAGATCTTATAAGTTATTATGAAAGAGTTGTGACAAATTTTCAATATTTCGTCTTGGAAATGAACTGGTCTTACCTGAGGAAAAACCTGACATGCAGGATAGCACTGGGGATGTTCATGTTGTTAGGAGCCCAACATGTGAAGAAGTGCTTAGTGGTACCTCTGGAAAAACTCAGTTACTGTCAGTGAGGCATCTTAGGCATTCTTCTTCACCTTCAGATGCCAAATCACTTTGAAAAATTTGAAACTATTTTTTTCCAAGTTTGAGTAATATATAAAATATTTTCTCATTCACACATTTATATTAGAGTTCATACATTTATATTAGGATCTCTATGAACAAAATGAAGTAACTTGTATGTTTATGTGCTTGCAACTGTCTTATACTGGAAGATCTCCTTTTCAGTGTTAATTGGCCTAAACTAGAAGGTAGTATTTATGCACAAATGTCAGGTTATAATGTTTGGTATTTTAGTGGGTGTGCATGGGTGCCCATTTTCTGACATAATAGATAGCTGTATTTTTCCAGAACTGAGTCAGGCTGGTGATAACATGTAAGAGTATCTAGACCAAGCTTCTCTATGACAGCTTTGGCTTTTAGTCATAAGTAAATACTGGATCTCACAAAAAATGCTAAGGACAACAGATCTTTAACCACAGGAGGACAGCACGTACTCGCAAACTTCTTTTTGGTGAATATACTGCTCCTAGTGGCTTAGACTGAAATATAATCCATCTATTATATCAATAATTGGTAGATTTATACCAAAAATATACCTTTAAAATTAGAACATAGTGGTTTTTTAGATTCCATACAGAAATACAGAAATTGTGTGAACACGCCAAAAACATACTGCAAAGGTACCTCACTTTAAACAAAAGACCTGGTAATACTGTATACAGTTGGTGTACTGCAAATGGGTATTTTACAGCATACTGAAAGTGCTAGTCTTTTTTATGTTAAGGAATCAGAGATTATACTAATAGAATTAATTTCTAGAGGATCTGGGCCAAGGATTTCTGATTTCAACTACTAAAAAATCAGCAGTCTTGCAGGACTACTCCATAACTCCAGAAAGTCTTGTTGTAAGATGCTTTGATTGTTGAGAGGCAGATCTAAAGCCCACCAAAGCCATGGAAAGATCTTCACTAGCTTTAATGTTCTTTGAAGAAGGCCAACAGTTATTTGACTACGAAGAAGTATTGACTAATTTGATTTCTCATTAAGAAATCTGCAAAAGTATATCTGTCAATAATTTTTACACTCTTCAGAAAGAGATAAGGGATAAATGTATAAAGTCTTCATATCAATTTGCATGAAAATGATCTCTCTTAAAACCATGCAGAAGTTCCTGTCCAATATGGTATGTTTGTTCTTTGTTGTCATCATCATCTACAGGCTCTGTGGTGGTCTCAGGAATCAGGTTTAAATAACCTTTAAATGCAGTTTCAAATATGAGAGGACTGGAGGTGGTTGGTCATTTCCCTTGGGCTACTGAGGGAATTTCAGCCACATCCTGAATGTCAGTCACTTCAAAAGATGTTAAAAACAGAGGCATCCGCATGTACATGAAATCTAGCAGTTTTCCCTTACATCTTTTGTCAAAATGCTTGTTGCCTATATCATGTTAGAGGCTGAACATTAGTTGAGTGTCAGCTGAAGAGATGTACAAAACCAAAAACCACTGTGTGTTCAAAAAGTGGCTGCCGTTTTAGTGCAGTCACACGCGGTATTGCCTTTGCAAGTAAACACAAAGGAATTCCGTATACCGCTGCTATGTGATGGACAGAGGCATGTATTCTTCTCAGAAGGTCTGTATTAAGCTGTTTTCCAGATTCCCTCTAAGTTTTATTCATCTCTTCACCTGAAAGTTACTATAAAATTTTCACATGCCCCTCTTCTGTCACTGGTTCAAAACAACAAAAATGTTATCCTGCCTTCTAATTTTGCCATGTAAATCTCTTGTTTTGGTAGACTAAAGTTTAGAGGCTTGCTTCTTTTCTGTTGTTTTACACATGGGTAGTTTCAGCATAGTTATTTCCTGCTTTACATCACTGTGAAGTGAAAGAAATACCAGACTGGGGCTGTGAATGTAATGTATCAAACAACACTAGGTGTGTTCTGCAAGTTAAAGCTGGTTGGGATTTTTTTGATAATGCCCTTTTTTTTTTTTTTTTTTTTTTTTTTCCCCCCCTTTAAGAAATATTAGTTTGTCAAAAGTTTCTGTTTTGACATAATTCAGTAAAATGACATCTGGTTTCCTGCTAGTCCAGTGGGCAGGTTATGGATCCAGGGATTGGGGGAGCCTGGAAGCCCTTGGAAATAAGGACTGCTTGGCTCCCACATTTCCTGCTGTAGTCCCAAACATGCAGGAACCATCACTCAGCTCTCAGCTCTGCAGAGGGGAGTCTGGGAACCTAGAAAATGCTGGTTTGGCTGAGATCTGCTGACTCCCTTCTGCAGAATTGAATGATGTTGCTTTTGCCATGTTTCCCAAGGCCTTTCTGTCTCACTCTCAGATAGGGAGTTGAGAAATGTTCAGAACCCCACAAGGACTGGGATGCTTGAGCTTCTTGCAGAAGTGGTTTTATAGCTGGTAGTCATGACAGAGATCATGAATAACCAGAAGTATAGAAGACGAGGAAATTAAGCTAAGCCAGAAGGGGCCTCTGAGCTTAGAAGATGAGGCTATTAATTCAGTTTATTTAAAAACATTTTTGAAAAAGTGGTTATTTCAAAGCAATTTTTCCTCTTAGGCAAGTCTTTTCAAAATTGATCTTTTTGACATTTCACGGATATGGCATTTCATGGAACAGAAAATCCTCTTTTTAACAGCTCTACATTTAGTGACAGAGGACTGTGTTCATCTTCTCAGTCAGTGCAAGACTAGAGCTCTGCCTGAGTTAAGTTGATGGAGCCCAAACCTTAATCAGATGATTTTTCTCTGGTGCTTTGTTACAGTGTTTTATTCCCCAGGTGACTCAACTGTGCATTCATTACATTCTCCCTAAGGTTCACTCTAGATAGTTCTTGACATGAACATATCAACAGCCAGCTGCAGTGATGAGTGAGAGAAATTATGAGTTAACACATATTTCAAGAGGAAGGTACTCCATTACTTGGAGGTTTCCTCATTTGTATACATACTAACTTAGAGTTCAATATTTCAAGAGTGAACACATAACCACTGCACTGCATTTCAGAGAAAAGCATGACTGCTTGATTTTTATGGTAACTCTTTTTTATTTTATAAAACACTTCAATAAACTTATTCTCTCCCATAAACAAATAAGATGGGGAAACTTGGGTTCATGTTACTTTTTGGTTAGAACATTTTTTGTCTCATATGTCACCTTCTAAAAGACTCCCTCCTCTGGAGCTCTGAGGAAGGTGTCTGTTAACTGTAACGTTAACTTCTGTAGCGACACCAGGGTTTAGCATCAGTGTCCTTCATCTCTTAGACTGATTTATTTTCAAAACTGGAAACAAGTTCAATAGTTTGTTCTGTCAAATCAATCCAAATATATTTTATTGTAGTGTTGCAGCCTCTGATTGTCTTTCTTACACAGCTGTTACACTGATGCCAGAGAGCTCATTCAGGTATGACTAGGGAGAAATAAGCCTATTGCACTAGTGAGGAAGACCCATAAATCCCTGTCAACTTCTAAAAGCTAGTTTGGCTTCTGGTCCCAGACAGACTGTAGTCCCATGCATTAGAGAAAGTACAACGTCAGATTAAAAATTGGCATTCTGCAGGGCACATCCAAAGTCAATAAATGGACTTTAATTTTTAAAGGTAAAAAGGTAATATTAGTAATGGTTGGCTCCTCAGTTTCTGGAATGTTACGAAAACCATAAAATCAGTTGAGCCAATATAATGAATCTGTTCTAAGGTTGTCTAAGAACTGAATGGAAATACTCCAAACTTTCTTCCAAAACTCAGTGACGTTTCATAGCAGGTTCATATTTATGCTTTTGAGAGTAAGAAGGTAACTCTTCAAAAAATCCCACCCAAAAAACACAACCAAAAAACCAACAACAAACAAAAAAATCCAACCAAAAAACCCACACACTTGGCCAGTTCCTCAGTAGGTATAAATTTATATAGTACTTTTGAGTTCAGTGAAGCTTTGAAAATTTATGGAAGTTCAGAACCTGGTTCAATAAATTGCAGTCTCTGGTATGTATATCAGTATCTGTGTTATTATCCCCATTTTCTTTATTTTCTTGGTAGTTCAGATATCTCTTTGTATATTAATGAAGAAGATTAGTTTTATTGTGAGCTTCATCCTCCAGAAAGATTGTTATGCATGTAATTAGGAGAAAAAGGTGTGTAAATAGTCTTCTTAATGAAATGGTAGGGAAGGTCATATTGGCTTTCATAACCAATGAAACTAAAAAGATTTTGGCATTCCCTTGGTTTTGGGGGATTCATTGCACCTTTAACCTAAAACATGTAAATGCTATGAAATTAGTAATAAGAGGTTTCAGATTGGAAAAGTGAACCATATCTAGTTGAACCACAAAATATCTACAGTGTTGGAAGGCTGGCATTATCAAAAGAAAAACAGATTTTTTTTTTTACATCATTTTAATCACATCAGTCATGTTGCAGCAAGGAATGCAAATACTCATATACTACAGATTGAGACTGCTCTGAAATGTTCTGACAATCTGTTATGTTTTGAGTGATGTTTCAACCCTATCACTTGGGTTTTTTTGTTTTGTTTTTTTATGACTATAAAAAACCCACTACTCATCTCTGTCACATGCTGTACAGGATAAAAAGCCTTTCAGTTTTCTTAACAAGAATCAGACGGCCAGAGTGCTGCTGGAACGCAGAGAATATGCCACTGTCTGTTCAAAGTACAGTTTAATGAGCCAGACTAAACACACTGGACAATAGAGCTGTGGGGGGAAAGGGCTTCTCGTGGATCTATGGATCAGCTGCAGCTTTAACATCTAACTAGTTTCATTTTTCATCTTTACAAGTTCCATTTCCCTGTTTTGTTGGTATAAACTGCATTTCAATGAGTGGACTTTCCTGCCTAGGTGATGGTATTGTGTGCTTTGAAAAAGGGTATCGTGGATTATGCTAGAAATAATTTCTGTGTTTCTTTTTTCTCTCATAGTCACGACCTATTCCCTCACACCTTACTTCAGCAGTTGCAGAGAGTATCCTGGCTTCCGCCTGTGAGAGTGAAAGCAGAAATGCTGCAAAAAGGATGCGGTTGGATAGACAGCAGGTACTGTGTTGTTTGGGGGTCTACCACATCCATATTTATAAATGCACTGGACTCATTTACATAGGATGCCATGCAGAAGGGTGGTGCAATCCCTTATATGTTTCTTACTAGCAAGAATAATTAAAATACAAAAGCTGTAGTTCTTTAAATGAATACACAAGCATGTCTTTGTCTATATTTACATAAGCTGAATGAGGGTGTCTAATATATTTATAATGTCTAGCTGGATAAAACTGTATATTTGCTTTTTAATGGTTGTAGATTTTGAAGGCATAGTGTGTAATCTGAAACTAGAATTAAAAGGAACAGAACATACAGTATATATAATTTACATAAATAACAGAAATGGTGCATGTATCCATGAGTCAGTCTGTTTATCTGTGCACATATTATCTTTCAAAATGTGTATGCATTTGTAAATATAAGGTGAAATAGTGTAAGTTTCTGAAAATACGTATTTGCCGGAAACAGAAAAGTTATTGTGTTATATAGCAAAATGCTGTCAATTAACTTATTAGTGAGTTTTTAAAGCTCATATCAATATTTATTTTATTTTTTCTTGTGTGGTTATTCACCTATTATAATGCATGTTAGGATTTCATAATTTTTAATTTGCTGAGAATTGCATGTTTTCTTTGTTTTTTAAAATCAAACCAGTAGTTCATTCCAGAGTTTATTTAGTTGCTCCACAGATGCAGTGAATGTCTAACATCCTATTGCAGAGTCTGTTTGCTTTATTTCTCTTCATGACTATCACAAAGTCAAATCTTAGTAATATCTTAGATGAACTTTGTGTAAAAGAGCATTTTCCTTTCATACATAGTCCATTGAGTTCTTTCCATCATGCCCTGACTGACTAAAGGATTCCTACTACTATCCCTAGAACATTGATAGTTTAGCATCTGGGAGTAGATATTGCTATTTCTTTTTACTATTATATTTTTGGCTAGTATTTTCATTATGGTGGTATATTTGCCTTAAAATTTACAAATAGCATGGAATGTCAAAGCACTGTAATGTTGAGTATGGCTTAGTTTAGAAGTAAAGCTCATTCAGATTCTGCAGGTTTTATATTCTCTCATTTGTTGTCTGATTTTTCAGTAACAATTAAATTTAAAAAAAAAAAAAAAGCTACAAAGTCGATGTGCTTACCCCAAGAACTAGAAAAGACCTGTGCAAACATCAGTTACTTTCATTGCACAAAACTAGTGGCTCAATTCCTTGGTCCAGCCAGAGTGAGGCAGTGTGTTCGAGAGATTTAAATGAGAATCCTGTAATACTCTCGAGGGAACCAGAGACCTGTTGAAACAAAAACAATTTTAAAACTGTAGACAGAATTTTAAAAGCATATTTTTTTTTCTTTTATTTGTGGTATTACTATCACAGAAGGATTTAGTAACAGTTCTTGTTGAGGGGAGAGGTATTTCTTTACTTTTCATTACAGAATTAAAAAACTGTAGGCATAACGGCTCCAAACCGATCACTTTAATTACAGTCTTGATGTTAAAGTAGCAAAGCTGCCTACGAAGAACAGGTGTTGGATTATGCTTCCTTCAGCTCTGCCCTCTTTTTGGCAGTGAGTTCTGGGAACACTGTGGAGACAGTTGCAAATAGCACCAGGCATTTCATTCAGCAAGCAGTAAATTAGCTGAGCTGATGTAGCTTTGGTGCTTGCAAAACTATTTGTGAATTCAGGATAGATTTGCTGAATAGTTTTGGCTGGAAAATAATATGGGAATGTGTGTTAGGTAGCTTCATAAAACTTATAGTGAGAAATTTACCCTGCAGGGCGAAATAGTTAAGTCATTAGAGCAGAAAACCTTGATTCTAGCTCCAGTTCCATTGAAATTTAATTATTTATTCCAAGTATGTGACATTAGCAAAATAGACCGAGAGCAAAGCATTCCAGAATATTTCTGAGTGGGGTATTTAACACACACTGCTGTGCTCGGTTCTTATGCTGAGATGGGAAGTGGACCTGTATCTTCACATCCAGGGAGAGTGCCTTATAGATAAAAGGGTTCTATCCTTCTCCTCTTCCTATTTATTCCTTTTACTTACTTTTAAATTTCCTTAATTTTTCTTACATATATCCAAAATGAAATATTTTCATTGGATTTTTTTTCTTAAACAGAGGAAGGTTGAAAATGTTCAGTTCAGCATGTTGTTTTTACTTTTCCATAGCTTTAAAAAAAAAAAAAAAAAAAAGCCTTGTTTTCTTGCTAGCATGTCTCTACTTTTCCTTTTTAAACATAAATTTTCAAAATTGGGCATTATACCCATGGGTGAACTCAGGCTTTCAGTGGAAATTTGGGAGGAGGAAAGTGGAAATAAGATTTGGATAATGAAAATTACCACTTCATAAAATATATCAAGAGACCAATGGAGGACAAGCATTAGACAGTCCTGGAAAGTAGATTGTTAAGAGGATCTGATAAGAGCACTCATTCATCACTTCCCCTCAGAGCTGACTGGAAGCATTGCATTAAAGGTGCTTTATTCTTGCACGCAGCACAGTGAAGGTCTGCCTTTTATTCTCCAGAGGGGTGGTCTGCCTCAAAGTGAGATGTAATTTGCATCCCCACCACCACCTTTTTCAGAATATTACCCATAAAACATGAATGTATTAAGAACACAGTGTTATACCCAATCCTGAAGCTAAGACAAAACATCAGCAGCTTCTTGAACTCCTTTTCTTGTCTTGTTTATGCTCTTTCCTCTTCTTCTCCGTTTCTCCTCCTGTCCCTGGTACAACATGGTCCCTGAGCAGGAAGTTCCGAGCATGTTGCCTCTATGTCCCTAATGGAAGTCTGTACTTCAGTAAAATAATATGAATTTCCAAACTAATTATGTTTTTGCCTACAGTGTTAATTTTAACAGTCTTTTGGTAAAAAACCATCTCAATTATTGCTCAGCAAAAAGAAACAAAAGTCAAAACTATTTCTAAGAGCTAATTTTTTCTTTTGAACAGATAGAGTATTGGCCATAGTCATGAGTATTAGCTGTTTCTTTCACAGGTAAACGTGAAGGGTTGGCTTTACATACCTATAATCCTGTGCACAGATTTGTTATCTCTTCAGAAGAAACCTCTCCAAAGTGTGTGTGTGTCTGCACACACACAAATTCTGCACCTTATGAATATCTTTCTAGAAGTATTTCTGACAGCTGAAGTGCTTAATATAGCCGTGATCTCGGGATATTGTTAAGTCTGATAAAGTTAAGTCTAAAGCAGAAAGAAGCCATCCTTCTACCTGTATGCCTTAAATTCCACTCACGTGATCTTTGTATTTCCTAACTCAAGGCTGAAAATTTCTGCCCACAAAATTCCAATTTTAAAAATAAGTTCATGACAGCTGGTCTCACTGGCATCAATTACTTATTTTTAAAGTTTCTTTCTTTCATGGCAATGAATTTGTTTCATAATGGGACTATCAATGTGGTCTTGTCTGTCATGAAACTAGTAACTTCCCATAGCTTTTAAAACAACAACAGTAAAAGCATTGTCAGTTTCTGAGACTTCTCTGTAAGGAATATAAATGTGTTTACTAGGTCATGGTAGTTTGGACTATAATGGTTTGGCTGTCTGACTGTGTTAGATGTTACTCAAGTGTTCTCTTTAGCTTCAGTGCATTTTCATTATCTTGAGATCAAGCTCTGTTGGTTGGCCAGTAGCTTAAGTGCTGAGAAGTTATATATTTGATACCTGTTACCGGACTGAAGAGTTCTGTCTCTTACACTTTTTAATTTTGCCTGGTAGTAAAAATAATTTATTCCCTTGCACAAATTTTATAGATTTATATATTGAAATTTTATAGGTTTACTGATTCTACTGCCAAACAGTGTAATGCTCATGGCACAGGGCTAGATTTGGTTGATCTTCCTCAGGCCAGATCAGGCAGTGGGTACAGAGGCAATGCAGAGCTTTTGTCTTGCTCTCCAAATCATCTCTGCTGAGTCTGGATACTGAAAAAGAGTTACTCCAATCTTGAATTTTGAGGACTTTTTTCATCACAGTTGATAAAAAATATAGAAACAATAATTGGATTGACCTTCATGACTTGCTTCAGTCAAAGATAGGAGAGGCATTATCTGAATCCTTAAGATTTCCTGTGCTTCTGAGTGATATCTTGGGATGCTCTCCTGGGAAAATTACATCTCTAACAATATTCAGTGTGAAGCAGTTTCACTGAAGTGGAAGTTCTGGACTACTGTCAACAAGACAGTCATGAAACAAATTAAGTAGAGCTAAAATACAGCCTTTTTTACATGCATTCATTATGTGTGCTGAACAGGATGACTTCTTTTGTTGTGTCCTTCACTTTACAAACCAAATTGTGTCTTGGTTGGCAAAAGAAGAATGGCTAAATAAGTAGAAAAATCTGGAAAAAGTCATCCACTCATTACTGTCCTGGGCAGTGAACAGAGGTTGGGATGCCTGTTTTGTGGGCTGCTGCTGCAGAGGCCTCGGCTCTGTGGCTCTACTTGTTGTCGATCACAGAAATGGAAGTTATATTTTAAGAGCTTAACCATTTTTTAATGGTTACCAGTCTTTGCTTTTTTGGAACAGGTATGTGTGTGGTGTAGTTTTTATAAAACCTCATCATAAAACAGCCTGGAGCACTGTTGGGTTATGGTACTTTGTGGAAAGGGGAGGTGGATTAGTCTTGTTACTGTCCTGTCTGAAATCAAAAAGACCTATGAAAAATCTTCAAGGGAAGATCTAAGAGGAAACAGTAGTTTATATACATCGGTGTGTGACAGACCTGCCCCTTTATTTTTCCGAAGGAAGATGAAAAGGTGAAATCTTCCTTTGGAAAAGCAAGGAAGAATGATACTAGAAAAAAATTGCCTTCACCTTTTATTTGGACACAAGTATATTTTATAACAGCTGCCTTTTGTTTCATTGTTTTGTTTTTTAGAATTAATTCTTTTTGCATGCTATCATGATGTAAAATTAATGACTAAGCATTTTTCTTCTAATTGAAATAAGAAGTCTTTGGCGATCAAGGCAAAATGTCAGCACCTGGGAGCAAAGAAGAAGGATGAATATGGGAAAGCAGGAAAAGAACTGAATCACAGAGTAGTATGTCTGTAGAAGTGTATGAACCTTTTTATGGACATGTCGTGTATAATCAACTAGATCATTTAGAAAATTGATGTAGCTTCATTTGCACCACATTGATTTGTACCAGTTAGGAATCTGGACCTCTGAGAATTCATTATTATATTTGGGGATAGGACAACAGTGGTCACATATGACTGTGAAGCCAGTGGACTGGATTCTCTCCTGGATTCAGTCCATGTTATTTTAGCAATTTGACCTCCATTTCAGTGAATAATTCATGGAGGGGCTACGATAGCATGCAGAGCTTTCTGGTCAACCAAAGGAGTGAGTTACATACACATCCTTTCATCCAAGTAGTCAGACATGCAATGTATGATTCTTTTGTAGTTACGTAGCAAGTAACTAGTTGAGACCAAAGAGAGCTTAAGCTCAGAAGAAAATGAAAGTTATCTTACATATCTCCCGTCCTAACAAAGGCATTTCTCAGGCAGAGCTGGTGCTTTTTAAATCAGTAGGCTCTTCACAGAGTGCTTGTCAGTCAATATTTTATAGAATATACATGATAAGGAAAATGTTTTCTGCATTTTCTTTTTTTTTTTTTTTTTATGGGAATTTAAAGAGTACGGTTTCTTTTCATTCCAGAGACTAGCTGAAAATAACAGTCATACAACTTTATAGCCTGACAAAGGTGTTGTCCTCATACCTTCACTGCACAGACATCAGAATAGTACTTTTCTTGTAAAATTCATAATTTCTTTAGTTTGATTTAATTCAGCTATTCTTTATGACTATCTACAAGGCAAATGGAAGATAATACAATGAAGCTATTAGGATATCTGTTAATCTCCAAGTGCACATGGGAGACAATTTCCCTTTCACTGAACAAACCAGTTATATGCAGACTTACATTAATTCCTCACATGAGCTCGTATTTGGAGATGGATGCAAGACAACTTTGAAGTTGCAAGAGTATTACTTCATCTCTATCTCTGCTTGAATTATTTCACTCTCTGCTAGGCATCTCAATAAAGTTCCCTCAATATAAACGTTAAATGTCTTTTTTAATAATAAGGTTAAAAGATATGATGTAATGTTAGGATAAATAAGATTAGGATAAATGTGTGGGTTACATTTCTGAGTCTCGTGAAAGCTACCAGTTTCTTTAATAATAAAAGCTAAACTCAGTAAAAAAAATCTTCAATTATTTGAGCTTTTCAAGTTGATAAGAGCAAGTCCACGCACTGTGCACAGACTGTCATGCACTATGATGCTGTGAAGCAGTTCTTTATGATAAACACTGAATGCAGTTTTTAAGAAACCTCTCATCAAGATGACAGCTGTAATTTTTTCCATGCTGTGATTTGTAACCAGGCAAATTAAATATCAATAATCATCATGGTGGAGTGAAAGATAATATCTAAACCCCAAGGAAGAGAAAGTTTAATGATCCCAGGTTTACACTGAAACATAAATGAACATAAATTTGCAAATAGGCACTTTAAACACATTCTTCACCCGTATTCTAGTTTGGGGGATAAAAGGAAGGCAAATGTAAAGTTTTCAGTGCTTTGGTAGCATATGAATAGGGTGTTAAGAATATTGCAATATTTAGTAATTTTAACAATATTGCTTTTAGCTGTTAGAAGAGTAGGAGTAGGTGGCTATTAGGTTTCTGACAAAGCAATTATGGCCTAGACACATATGCTGGGAGCTGACCTGACATTTGCCTCTGGATAGTTGTCATAGCAGCAACCTGAATAGAGCAGCTTGATACAAGTGCCGGTTGCAGACTGGGGTACAGGTTCTGTGCTAATGCAATACATCTGAATATTAATAAAAGTGCACATGTACTGCCACTTGGAAATCACCACTACTGTGTTTCCTTCCATTTATATCTAATTCCTAAATGTTCGTTTTTAAAAAAATTGAGGTTTGTAAGGAGATGTTAATGATCTGCCTCCATACAATTTCTGGTGCCATTTCTCTGCATGTAACAAGGGGGTTGACCTAAAGAAAGACTCTTCAAGCACAGTTTTGTTAAACAGAAAAAATGTCTGGCTGTTGCAGACCAGGAGCAGTTTGTGTCTCGATTAAGAAGGAAGGAAATTACTGATGGACAAATTACAGGTAATTGTAAAACTGTTTTGGAAGAAACTAATTAAAAATCTGAATTGCATTGAGGGCATGGACCTCCACTGCAGGATCACTATATGTGGCTTTCAGCAGTGAGGGGGAAGAGACCTTAAAACCTTTATATTTTGAGGACAGAGAATTTGTTTCAGCTGTGCCACTAATGCACAGCTTCTAAATCTTGACACTGAGCAGGTATTTCCTGTATTACCCTTCAGACAGCAGGAAAGAAGGATATATATTTGTGTCCCTGTATGTATGTTGTTGTTCTCTTTCCTGATCAACACGTGCTGCAGCTGCCAGCAGGAAGGAACAAATTGTAGGGTTCTTAAATGCTCTCTTTCTTCTGTTACTTGTATTGTCTGATTTTGTATCAAGGGCAGACTTGGACAATATTGGTTACAGAAAAAGGAATTATGCAAAAATATCTCCCACTGGACGGTGGAGAATGCCCTGATAAGGCAGTGCTTCTGTGGCAGAAGGCTGCAAATTCAGAGAGAGCACGGAAAAGTGGTTTTGTTTCAAGGAAGTGGAGTCCTTGCCACAGCTATTCAATACACAGGAAAAGCACACCAACTATACATCCTTGTTAGAGGTGGAGGAGAAAGCATCAGGAGTTCCCTTCCTCTTGGGTTTCACAAAGCCTAATTTGCTCTAGAGGATGGGAAAGAAAAGGCGCTTCATCCGTGCTGACCACAAGTGGCAGCAGTACGGAGGGATGGGGCCATGTCCTTGCTCTGCTGTATATTTACATACGACCTGAAAAATTCCAGCTCAGAGTGATTTTTACTTCAGAATGGGAGGCTTACGGAGTCTTAGATAATAGAAAAGAGCAAAGGGAAGCAGATAGTTCACTTAACATAAAGCAAACAAATAGAAATTGGTATCCCAAAAACCACAGGAGGCAAAAGTCACTTTAACTTTCAAAGAGCTCAATGCCTCTTACACTACAGAAGCTTTATTAATAATAGCTTTTTGTATTCAGACATCTCTTTGTGATTTGGTATTTAATAGGGATCAGAGTGATTTCTGTACTTCAGTACTTTATCCTTTTTTATCTGTGTTCAAAACGATCACTAAGACGACTGTAACGTCCTTGGATACCCACATGCTAGTTTGCATTTCAGGCCTTATTCATTTCCATCATTTCTCGACCTAATGATTATTTTACTTCTGAGTTGGTCTTTGGTTTGCTTTTGTGGTTCTAAATGATATGCTTTAACCACTGAGGCACAAAATGTTATGCAGGCACCGTTTAGCTGCATGTGGATTATTGTCAAGAGATCAAATTATGTACTAGTATTGGGAAACTTAGCTTCCTACCCAGAATGCACTGGCCATATTGTCAAGGGGAAGAAAATAAGCGGTATGCATTGTAATTTTAAATCCTGCTGCCTTTCAAGGCAGTGGCAAAATTCCTGATTTCAGCAGTGCTGGATAGGGTTCTGTCATTAGCAGATGCAGCTGGAAGGGACTGCTGAGTATCACAGGGCAATCCCCCTCCCTCCACGCTCCAGCCCAACCTACGTTAAATTTGCCACATGTATTGGAAAGGATTAATGTGCAAGGCATGCAATTGCAAAGAATTTCATGCCTTGGATTTACAGTGAGGCCCTAAGGTGAGCAGCTAATTTTTCACCTCAACACAGAGATCGTTAAATTAGAAAATGCTTTATTTTTCCAGGCTCTTCGTGCTGAGCATATATGGTTGAATTTCAAGCTCCTGATTTCAGAGAACACTTTGAACACCCTGAGCTGCAATAATATCTTGAATGTGAAGTAAAATTGATGCCAGTGTAAGTTTTCTGTTCTGGAGGTTGATAAAACTGAAGACTCAAAAATGGAGTGTCAGGTTGTTTCTTGGACAGGAACTTTTAAACAACCTTATCCCCCTTCCTGTCATAAGTGGAATGAAAATGAACAGGGACTGGAACAACCTTCTTCTCTGTGTCTTTAATATCCATCTCCTGTCAAGGAGGCAGAAGAGGAAAGGCTGGTCGAAATGTACGTATAAAAGTTCTCTCCTCAGGCCCAAAGATGGAGGTTTTGAAGTCAGGGCTTTTGTTCTTCCTGCTCCTACGTTAAAAGCCAGGAATAGAGAGCTTTTTACTTATCCCTCCCTTTCATATAGCAAGAAGATATTAAATGTGAAGAATTTTCTTGCCTTCACATGTTTCTAGCATAGAGACAAGTATGTTAAAAACATGATTTTGTTTTTCCTTTCCTGTGTTTAGCTATTGACTTCATTGCACACACCCTCCTGCCTACATCACAGGGAGGGAATAATATTTCTGGTGAGTAAACCCCTGTTGTCACGCAGAGTTTGGGCCAGTTTAATGAAATCAATGCAAACCCACTATGCATGTGCAAATTCTTATTTTTCAAGAGTGGTGTATTTTAGTTTTGGTTAATGAATTACTAGATGTAGAAGGCTTTAAACAATCATAAATTACTCCTAAATTCAAAACATCAGTTGCACAATGGATTCAGATATATTCCTCAGTTAGAACAGTGCAATTTACCACGCGGAAAATATATGTAGAAATGTACGCACAGACTGCTTATGTTTGGTAGCCAGAACATGTTTGTGATTCAACAACTGGCTTGAAGTCCCTAAACTAAATTTAGAAACATATTTTTCTAAGAAAAAAATAAAATATATAATAAGCTGTGGGAGCAGGAGCCGAGTGCATTGCCTGGGAGCAGCACCAGCTGCTAAAGAGGCTAGGCACAGGGCAAGGCAGCCAAGCAGGCTGTGGCCAGCAGCCCAGGCATTGTGCCAGAAGAATCCTCCCCTGAAATGAGAATATTTGGGGAATAGATTTGTACTGCAGTGCACAAATTTCATGCTTGGTACACATGGTATTTCATATTAAGCTTCAGTTTTACTGTCTCCATTAATGAAGCAAATAAGAAAGTGCATCCTCCAAAGGCCAGTCAAAGTTCATTTCTTTGTTTTTCCAATGGCTTATGCCACTCTGGTTTGATGATTGTGGAATCAAAAGGCCATACCCCAAAGCATCACTTCTTATCTACTGAATCTTTTAAAATACTGGAGTTAAAGGATGTGCACCAACTTCTGTCAAAAATTTATAGCTGGTCTTCTTCAGTAGCAAAACATTTTCTTTCTACTAAATAGTTTGAGGCAGGGTGCTGAGGTCACATTTTTTAAAAAAATACCTTTTATTTTTAAAATATTTTTTCCTTTTTTTTTAAACTGTAAAAGTCAAGTTGTACCTGAGGCAGTGTTCAAAAGCAGACAACCAGACATCCTGCATTGAATTCATAGAAAGAATTTTGGTTTTCACAAACATGCAGTTCAAGTTTTAACACAGATTTGAAATTAAATAACTAGCAATCAGATGTCTCAAACATAGGGCAAAATATCTTTAAAATATCTGAACCTACTTTTGAAAAGAAGAACCAGTCATTAAGTGCGTGCAAAAAGATAATTGCTCACTCTCCAACAGACAAGAAAATTGTTTTTGTAAAAGACAGCTATGTATAACTCCCACTAGAATTTACCTGTGGAAGATACACCATACTATAAATATGGCAATATGCTGGAATCTCCAGTGTGCTTATTTTTTTCTTTTCCAAACAAGAACACACAGACATTTTTAATTAGTTGAAACTTGAGGAAGTTAATTCAGCACTGACTTCAAATGCTTCATGTCTAGGCTGTCATCTTCTGTTTCTAAATGAAGAAGTATTTCATTTAGAATCTAATGTAAAGTGCTTTTCTCCATTCCCCCTGCCACACACTCCAATATATGTAATATTAAAAGAAAGTGTGGGTCAGAAGAGAAGTAGGAAGAGGATCTCAAAAGTCCAAATCATACCCCACAGTTTTCCAATAAAGCCTTTTTCAGTAGTTGCATCTCCATACTCCAGAGCTAGCAGGTGTATGGAAAGCTGGATTGTGTCAAGAAAATATGCTGTCAGTGGTGGGAGTGATACCAGTTGTAATGCAGTAGACGAAGAGACCTATAGTGGGAGGTTTAATTATGTTGACCGTGATGATATTGTAGTAATAAATCTGCAAAGCTGGCACAAGCACTGCTCCAGTACTCCCACACACTTTCCCCTGCATGCTCCCTAAACATTTGATTCATGAATTTAAAAATTTTCTCTGTTGGTGCTCTGGTGCTACAGTCCTCCTGCACTGAATGGAGTAATGCTGATCTATCCCAGCTGAAAGTGTTGCCCATCAGAGTCACTGAAAATGTCATGTTGGCAAGCGGGAACAGAAATGTCTCTCCCTATAGGAATGTTTCACTAAGATAATTTCTTGAGGACAGTACACATAAGTATGAGAAATGAAGAGAAAAATGCTTGATTGTGATCATAAAAGTGGAGCTGCCTGAGGCGTATCAAGGCTTGTTCTGAATGAGAGGAATACACCTCGAAGGAGGAATTTCTCCTGCTTTGCATCCTTCTAGTTCAGTAGTAAGTACTGCTACGCCTTTGTCATCATGTATCAGTTTCAGTAATACGTTGGTTCATTCAGCACCATTACCTGCAGGCAAAACTGCTCTTGGGATGGAAAAAGATGACATTGTTTTCTTGTGGTTTATATTGTTTCTGTTTGGAAGAAAGGTCAGATATTCAGACTCCTCCATTTGTACTGCCTGTCAGTGAGGAAGCAGCAAAAATGATCAGTAGCCATGTTCTGCAAGGTGCTGGCCTCTGCAAAGGAACTAGCTTTGAAAAGACTAGAGGGGATACGCAGCAACAAAAGAATAAACATGACATAACCTGTACTTCATTTCCACTGAAGTTTTTTACCTTTATTTTCTTCAGATTTTCAGCTAATCTAATTTCAGCAGGGGCATCCTAGGCTCTGGAGTTTATTATGCAGTGCTTCACTTTTGGGATCAGGCATGTACCAAATGAGCTCTCTTAGGAGCAGGCTTAGCAAGCAAGGTTCTGTGCCTTGAGCTATCTTAGGCTGAGTGGTGCAGTCAACAGTCTGGAGGGAAGGGATGCCATCCAGAGGGACCTGGACAGGCTTGAGAGGTGGGCCCGGACAAACCTCATGAAGTTCAACAAAGCCAAGGGCAAGGTCCTGCACATGGGTCGAGGCAATCCCAAGCACAAATACAAGCTGGGCAATGAGTGGATTGAGAGCAGCCCTGAGGAGAAGAACTTGGGGGTATTAGTGTGTGGAAAACTGACTATGAGCCAGCAATGTGTGCTCGCAGCCCAGAAAGCCAACCATATCCTGGGCTGCATCAAGAGAAGTATGGCCAACAGGTCAAGGGAGGGGATTCTCTCCCTCTACTCTGCTCTTGTGAGACCCCACCTGGAGTACTGTGTCCAGCTCTGGGGCCCCCAACATAAGAAAGACATGTTCCTATTCGAACTGGTCCAGAGGAGGCCAGGAAGATGATCAGGGGTCTGGAGCATGTCCCTTATGAGGACGGGCTGAGAGAGTTGGGGTTGTTCAACCTGGAGAAGAGAAGGCTCTGGGGAGACCTTATAGTGGCCTTCCAGTACTTAAAGGGGGCCTACAGGAAAGATGGGGAGGGACTCTTTAACAGGGAGTGTAGTGATAGGATGAGGTGTAATGGTTTTAAACTGAAAGAGGGTAGATTTAGATTAGATATAAGGAATAAATTCTTTACTGTGAGGGTGGTGAGACACAGGAACAGGTTGCCCAGAGAAGTTGTGAATGCCCCCTCCCTGGCAGTGTTCAAGGCCAGGTTGGATGGGGCTTTGAGCAACCAGATCTAGTGGAAGGTGTCCCTGCCCATGGCAGGGGGGTTGGGACTAGATTAATTTTATGGTCTCTTCCAACTCAAACCATTCTATGACTCTGTGATCTATGGAGGTGGTACAGCAAAGCAAAGGATCCTTCGATATTCTCTCTGGTCCCATCCTCTGTGGCAGGCTGAAGGAGTCGGTGATGCTGTTTCCCAAGGGAAACCGTCTTTCATTTGAAGGAAAATGTTGGCTGAGAGTGGGTGGGGAGGTGCAAATAGAGGAGGTGGAGATTCTCAAGATTGACTACTGAAACAAGGCCTAAATCAGTAATTTATCATAAGGCCCAAGGCAAGGGCCATGCTGTGCTGTTCTTTAGGTCAGAGTAAAAATCTGCCTTTGTTTTCTGCCTGTCCTGAGAGGAAGAAATTCTGTATGAGGCCTGGGCCATAACAAATCTCTTTTCTCTGCTGGTACAATGGGGAGGAACAAAAGTTCTACCTGCCTCCTCTCCTCTGGTGTTCCTCAGCAAAGCAGAAAATGGTGGCCCTGATGACTCTTCTGCTTTTTGCATGGCACCTATGTCCCTTTGATTTTCTACCACTTTCACCATGGGAAATGTCACATGTATTTTGTGAAATACACCGTGAGCACTTAGGAGTTTTGCCAAAACTCAAAGACACTGGCACAGTTTATGTATTCAAACCAGGTCCAGTTCTTCCTCTTACATGCTTGTAGCTTTTTGTAATCTGGTGGTGGCCATCATTGGACACATTATTTAAGATTGCACTGAGGACGTCACTGCTGTGCGTACACTGCAGTGCACTATGCAGTCTTGCACTATGCACCTGTCCTGTATGTTGAGCCAACTTTAAATTAATAGTGGTGAAACCATTAGCTAACTAAATTTTTTCATACATTAAAATTCTCTGGAAAAATAAAGAGCATGACCATGTCCAATATAACTTATGAAATAGCTTGTGAAGGGTGATAACTACAACCAAAGGCAAGAACAGCAGGAGCTATAGAGAAAGTTAACTTGCAGGATGCTTTCCATCATTAGTCCACCTCAGATGTGATTGCTACACTGAGTTACACTTTTTAACATTCCTTTGTCCCTCATGGAATAAAGCACACCAGGGGAAGCACATTCAAAAACCAACTATCTAGAACTTCACTAAAGAACAGTAAGTTTATCTCAAGCACCACAGAAAAAGATAGATGCTATCCTTTTCCATTTGGACAGAGACATGGTCCTTTAGAATAACCCAGTTTCTCTTTCTCCAGTGACTTTGCATCACAGTTATCTAAACTGTAGGAATAGCTCATCCATGTGTCCATGCTCAACCAGCAGCACTGGTGACCTCTGAAAGCCCATGTTGCTCTTCTGCTATCACAGTGGATAATGAACTGGCTAAAGCTGAGAGGCTGTGAAAAATGATCGCTCTGCTTTGCTATTGCTCCAACAAAAGTGATTCTCTGACAACTCCTTGCAACAGCCATACAAATACCTCTTCCAGAAAAGTTTTCTGTTCTGCAGATGAAGTGGCAGTGGTGAAAAAACAGGACTCAGACACTGCAATGTGAAAACACTAGCCTTTTATTTAATGTTAATGTACCCCTTCTAGAGTATAAATAATGTGTCATTCTATCAGAAATGCTGAAGACTGAGGTTCAGTTTTCTCTCTTCTACACAATAGCACCTTTTTGTTTCCATCTTCTTTTTCCGTGTCAGTCTTATGCTTTCATTTCTTGTTGAACACTGGCTCGTGTCATTTTTGATGCCTGGTGACAGCACTGATGCTGGCAGTTCATTTCAGCGTTAATAACCTGAAAGCAAAAGGAACCTACTGCCCTTCTAATCTGAAACTGAAGCATGGTGCTTTCTTTTCTTGGCTCTGTACCCTGTGTCAGGAGGACAGTTTGGAGGTCTTTGAACTTTTGGCAGCCAACTTAACATTTTGATAGACACTCTTCAAGTTCCTACATCACCATTGGCATTACAGGAGTTTAGATGACTAACTGGACTCTGTATTACACCTGATTTAGCTCAATTAGAATATATCAATATTTTCTCACCATCTAAAAAATTGTGTTTATAGTTTTTTATCTAAAATATGAAAAACATTTTGATACTGGACTTCACAGCAAAATCATCATTAATACCTGGATGTCTGGCAGTAGTATGTTCAATATGGTTGTATCTGCATTCTAGGAGCACTTTGTCATATAATGTTATGTCTATGCCAGAAAATTCTATGCTGAGACTGATGTGGTCTCCATGTAATGATGAGATGACAGACAGAAACAAGGAGTGTGGGATACAGGGTATGCACTACTGAGTTACAGGCAAGAGAAAGGCAACAATCTCTAGGTGTTTAAGAAGGGGACACCTTCCAGACCCTGCAATGGGAACAAAGAATCCCATGGCTCATCTTCCTTTAAATGCCCTGCTCCATGCAGGTGAAGATGGCCGCTTACCCTGGCCACTGCTTCTCTGCGCAGGAGCCAGAAAACTCTAAACTGAGACTGATGTCTCTCCATGTAATGATGAGATAGACTTGCAGCTAAAGCACAAATGTTCATCTTAGCTGGAATACCCAGCTCCAACTGAGCTACAAATTGAGTAGTATGTCACACATGAATAGGCTTTCTCATTTTTTTTCATACTCGATTTAAGTAAGTAAAAGTGAAGAAAATAATGCAGAGGGAGTGGTAGAGAAAAACACGGTCTAGGTCTGATAACAGAGGGTGGGAAATTGAAAGCTGTGCAGTCCCCCAGCTGTCCTTACAAGAGCAGAAATAGTGTGCATGCCTGAGGACAGCAGTTACAGCCCTCTTGATTTCACTGCTAAGTCCACCCCTGAATTATCACTTCCCAATCTAAAAAATATTTGGCATGAGTTCTGTGACATTATTTGAACTTGGCTTCATGTTTTATTTTAGCCAGCTTACTCAAATTCACTCTTAGTACTTTTGGGGAAAACCTTGGGGGACTTTCTGCTGGTTGTGCGTAGACTTCATTCGTAATTCTAGTGTCTTATCCTCTGACAAAGACCTGGAATGCTGTTTATGAAGGACAACTAAACTTAAAGGATAAGGAATCTGTCTAGAGGTGCAATTATTTTTTAAATCTATCTGTCCTGATGATTTTGGACAACAGGCTATGGGACTGTCAAAGGTGTTACCTTTTTCTACAAAACTTACCTTGCCTCCATGCTTAGATCACAGCTGTAAGAGCACCTTCTACAATATTAAAAGATGTTGTCCTTTTAAAGGACTATAAGTATTCAGTACTTTATATATGAAGGTCATCCAATGCAAAGGACTACTGTGAAGCTTCATTTGGATTTCAAATTCAGTGAATTATGTAGGTTTATTTTGTTTTGTTCAGACCTCCCTAGTCTTGACCAGGTTTTATTTAGTGAGTAGTAATCCCAACACAAACCGTAGCAACTGGAGAGGGGAGATAGAATGTGTGATGGAAATCAAAACTAAAGTGAAAACTCACATTCATCATTTGCAGAAATACTGTTTCCACCATTGCTAAGCACACTGAGTCAACAGCCTTACTGCAGCGTTAAAGGAAAATTTAGCCTACTGTGATGTGCCAAAATAATGTTTAGCTGTCTAGGCTTCCAGGATATTCGTCATAAAATTAAAAGCTGGGTCAAACACTAGAGAATTAATTTAATTAAAGCTAATAAAAGATCCAGTGTTCTGTCCAAACAATGTGTGTCATCAAAGCATTTGGTAGTATCATCACTTATTAAGATTACCTGACAATTCCCATTATAATACTAGTTAGGCAGTTCGGTGATTAGCTTCATGACCTTCAGCCCCCAGGGATTACATTTACTGTTCTGTATGTCTTCCATCTGTTGAAGTCTTTCAGAGACAACTTGAGCCACTTTCAAGAATGAGGAAACTTTTGTCCTGTAAGGGTAGTTTGATCCTTAAATGATTTGCCATTCCTTAAAAAAAAAAAAAAAAAGGCTCTGTGTTTGGTCTTGACAATATAGTGGTGTTGTTTATGCCAAGGATGTGAGACTGGATGCACATGCTTACACTCTCAAAACATTTTAGTTGCTAAATTCCCAGATTATTCAAATTTCAGTGGGTGTGGCTAGGAATCTGATGTCAGTGCAGAGCAGAAAGGAGGGGAGGAGTGTAGGGGCTGTGAACCATGGCAGGAGCAGAGATAACAAGGGATGAAGGGAAAGTAAGATTATGAGATAGAGTTGGATGAGAAAGTGAGTAGCTGATGTTGGTCTTGGACCAGCCGGGATTGGGGCGACGAGCAGAATAATGACAAACTCACACCAGTTTGTTGAAGGGGGAGCATTGCCAAGAGCAAATGCCGCCACACTGTATGCAAGCTCCCAATTTATTACCACTTGTTTACATAGGTTCATTTCTACTTCTACATCCTACTGACCTTCAGATTTTGTCTGTTTACTGCTCACACGCTCACCATGCACTTTGCAGGTGGTGTTCTGACCTGCTGTTTCTCACGCTCGCAGCATGGTGTTCTGTAATGTTGCCTCAGTTATCCACAATCATTCCTGTAACCTCAAACTCAGTTTACATTTTGGTAACTACCAATTCTTAATTCCCACAAGCTGAGGCTGGCAGTGAGAAGGAAACTGGTCAGGTGAATTAAAGAACTAGTGGTGAAAGAGTATCAGCTATTACTAGAGAAAAATAACGTGGGTTGAAAACAGGAGCTGCCCTGGCTAATTATGGAACCTGGCTTTGCTCCCTGTGGGACAGGATTTTGGGGGATTAGGAGACTGACAGGAGTCTGAGGAGGAAGAGAAAATCTCAGATGGGACCATCAGTGGATGTGACACTGATTAAATATAAATTAGGAAATTAAAGGGCTTATGTTGCTGAAGCTGCTCAGGGATCAGGCCTCAAGAGACTTGTTTGGGAAGTAGAGTTTAGGATTTGCTAGGCAAGAAGACTGAAACTGAGATAGAGAGTAGAAGATGAAACTGGAGAAGCAAGGAGGATGGAATGAGGAGTCAGGGATTTTGAAGAGACAGTATGAAATGAGTTTGAAGAGACAGACCACAAGGTATGTCGTGGGCAGGGAAGTAGCAGTGATCTCCAGGTGTCTAAGAAGGGGCCACCTTCTGGGCCCTGCCAGGAATCCTGTGGCTCATCCTCCATTAAACACCTTGCTCCATCCAGACGATGATGGCTGCTTACCCCAGCAGATGCTTCTCTGCGTGAGAGCTGAGGTGGACAGAGAGCTCCCAGCCCCACAGCCCCCTGCAGATTCAGCAGGGTGACCTGTGATGGAACTTCTGAGTTTCTTCCCATTATTTTAAAAATTAAGTTTCACAAACAGAAGCCTGTTATGTTGTTACAGTTGCAGAACTCAAGCACTTTACATATTAGGTAATGCTAGCTTAAGGTTGCCTTTGTTGCCAAAATCTCACCATCTGAAAAGCAGTGATAAAAGCCCTATCTAACAGGAGTATTGTGAGGATTAATTGGGTATGCTTTGAAAAGTGCTGCATGGTTTTATCATGTGTTTCTATTTATTTTACTTTTGATTCAAAAATCATAGAAATAAATTGGTGGGTTCCAAATGGGAAAAATATATGAAACATTATCTCCTTTCTTCTAAAGCCATACTACAAACTATTGAGGCTAAAAAAGAACTTAAAGCACATGAAAGCATGTTTTGTTTTTTCATGTGAATGAAATTTTTTTTCTATGCTGAAAAAATGGAAGACCGTATGCAAATATTGGGTCCCTGGCTTGCCTATTTGTTTGAAGACTAATCTGCATTTGAGTTTTCCTAACCTCAAAGTGGTATTCTAAGAGAAGTGTTTCTTGACAAGAACAACAAGCAATCCACATTTTTCAGTTTAACATATTAAAAAAGAAAGCATCAAGAAACATGAGGCAAAAAAGTGTTTGCCTTTTTGTAGCTTTTCTAATTGAGTGGGAAAAAATCACCTTGACATAGGGGCAGTTAAAAGCTGTCATTCTCGGAGTTGTTAATTTGTCAGTCTGGTGGATGCTGCATTCATGAAAGCAGTAATTAAGTGCATGTTGCCATCTTTGCCATTTTTGGAACATTATCATTTCTATTGTTGTTGCAGAAGTTTTGTTAGCTTTCTGGTCAGCTACCATTGTCCATGTGAGTTGATCTGCATACATACTCCCTTTTGGGATTTACATTTATATTTACATATTGCTGAGGCAATAGCACTGCTCTCTCTTAATGGAAATACACAGAATTTCTGACATTTGTGTATTCTTCTGATCAAAACTCAACGTAGCACAGATTTGCCAGTGCTTTTTATTTTAACAAGGTATTACTTTTTTCTATTATTTTGGTGGTGGTGAAGGAGATGGGGAACAGAAAGGAGCAGTGGCATTGCTAGAGTTGCTTCCACGAAGGACAGACTTTTTGAAAAGAAATGTGTATGCAGTGCAACCGCTGGCATGGGGAACAGGAGGCTGGGACACTGCCGGTGAGCCTCGCTCTTTGTACCACAGTCATGACATTCTGCACTAGCATCTGTGTTGCTGTGGATAGTATTTCCTTTTAAACTATTCATTAGCTGCTCAGGATATCAGTCAGAGCAGAGTAGGGTTTCCTCGATATACGGGTTATGCAATAGTTAGTTCATGAAATCTTTTCTAAGTGTGTACTGCCCTTAGAGGATTACTTAATTGCTTCTGTGATTAAAATTAAAATAAAATAAATTGCATCTATCTGCACTTTTAAGGAAGAAAAAGTGTTTTCCTAGTACAGACCTGGACACAAAACTGAGACATAGATCTCTGATCTCTGAGGATCACAGTATATACTTAAGCTTCCACTTTTTCAAGTGACCAGGTAACTTTGTATTTTAGCATGCTTTTGCACCTAAAAGGTATTTTTGCCTTTCTGTGATTTACATCATTTTCCAGATGATATGTTCAAGACTTAAATTGCTTCTCCTCCAAAATAAATTCAGAAGAGAAATATTGTTAAAAGGATGAGTTACTTTCATTGCCATATACAAAACGAAGATGGTATAAGTCAAATTCTAGATGGACAAATGTTTTAGCCACATCTTGTTCATACTTCTTATTAAATTATAAATAGGTTAAAAATAGTTAGTTAATACTTTGCAGGTTTTATAAATTTGTTATGAATTACAACAGTGTGTGTTCCAGGTAGTTAGGTCAAATATTTTAATAAATGGTTAGTTAATTGTTACTGATTATTATGAAATTTAAAAAAAAAAAAAAACAACCAGTTTAAATAAATTATTAAGACTTTCTAGTGTAAACGTAATGTAGGGGGAAACAAGAAATGCTGAATGACTAACACAGAATATTAAAAAAATCTGTTCTGGAACAACACTTTTTATTTAATGTCAACATTCGGTTAAAAGCAAAGGCAATTAAAATGAAAGAGGATGAACCTGTGCAGAGTAAATCTCAGGTATACAAAAGTCATTAGGATATTCATGTTCTCTCTCTCTAAGAAAAAGACAGCCTGGCTTCTTTATCCTTGGTGCGGCTGCAAGGAAAAAGGATACAGTTTTGCCTTTGGAAGTACAAAACATTTCTGAAAAATGGTTAAATGCCAGGGGAATGTATGAGAGGTAACACCTAACCCCCTGGGTCCATGCTAACAGTTTATAATCTTACCAGTAAGGCTGACAGCTGAGCCTGCTCAGAAAATGCTCACCAAAAATCCTGCCCTGCTTCTGCATTTATTCATCCTGAAGCATTGAACTAAGCACTTTCATGAGGCTCAGATTTCAGGTCTGAATTGTATGGTAACTGTTTCACTATTTAGGTACAGGTGATTGGTCTGCTCTTTAAAAATATATATAATATTTAGAGGAAGCCACCTTTTGTATAGTGGCCGAGAGATTAGAGCTCATACGCAGAACCGGGAGTCCTGGGCGCAGCATCTGCCTCAACCCCTTTCACCCCTTCAAGGAGTGCCTTCCCCACCAGGACACCTGGGCTCCACCTCAAGCCCCAGCCCATGGCACACCACGGTGTTGCACAGGGCTGCAATTAGTTCGATACAAAGATCCCCCTTGGGCAGCACAGCCCCAGCCTTGGATTCCTGACCTCAGAACAGCTTGTGAGTTTTGTGTTAGGGAGTAGCTGGAAGGGAGCAGGGCTGGAAACCTTCCAGGGCAGCACTTCTCTGAAAGGGAACTGAGTCATGCTCCCTTTTTGTTTGCTATCTCTGTAGCCCGATGAGTTGTGCATTTCTTTCCACACAGTGGCACAGCTTCAGCTGTGACTCCCACCACAGCTTTGCTTTGAGCCTGGTTGCTAGGAGATGGCAGCTCTGAGTTCAGGTCCTCTCCTCACCACAGCTAGCAAAGACCTTTCATTCCAAATTTACCGCCTCTTCACCATGTATTGCAACAAGGAACCAGAACTTAGTTGTCCCACTTCTTGGCCACGTGCTCTAACACGTGGGCTGGTAGGCACCAAGGTGCACCAGGTGCCCTTGCTGTGCCCTCTGGCCAGGCTCTGCTTGCTGTGCTCTCCTAGAAGCTCAGTGCATCAGCTCTGCAAGAAACTCACTGTTAGGTTTTCAATGCAATGACTAGTGGGGCTCTGGAGGACATATAAATTCAGGGACAGCAAACCTGTGGGTTCCAGACAGGTTAAGGAGACAGGCCCTGAGATACTCTGCTCAGCTATAGGAACTAGTACCCTTTGCACTGTACTCCATGAACACAGTCCAGGCCTTGATAAATTTGCAGAAGGTCCCTTACTGATCTTCGTGAGAATGAAATGGCTCTGAGTGAGTCTATGGCAGGAAGTATCATCTAGTTCTAGACACAAGGATACAGAACATCTCAGCCTTGAGAGTGTTAAAGATTTGGACGATGAGTTAAGCTTTGTTGCCAAGATAGAACTTTACTGTATAGCTTATGAATATTTTCTCATAGAAAATAATATATTTTCTTTTATAAGAGACAGCAATGTCCTTTGGAGATAAAAAGTAAATGATATTAGAGTCAAATTCCTGGCAAAAATACGTTGCAATTTTGGCCCTTTGTTCAAGCCTGTTATTACTTAAGAAAATGCGTAAGAGACCAGTTTGGCCAACTCTCTTAAAAATGCAAAGCTTTGCCTCAGCTCATATTAGTGCCCAAGGGGCCCCATTCTGATTGTTTATGGAATTAATTATCAGATGGTTAAGTGTTCTGTATTAAATATTAAAATTTCTGTTAATAATATATATACCTTCTCCTGAGTCATCTCAGTTGTGCCCAAGTCTCTTTAACCAACAAATATCTACAAAACAGGGATATCTTAATCTCAGAAAAGTTGATAGTTTCTTATTTGAGACATGGAACCGACAACTGCTGCTAATGCAAACAGGAAAGTTGCCTCAGAACCCTTTTTGCTTCAACACAGAGACTGGACGCTTTGAATTATTTGATCCCTCTGTGCTGGTATATACATTCTTATTTTTATGTAAACACTGTAAAAAAGGTTTGAGATATTTTATAGCATTCTTAATAAATTTGGTATATTTAGCAACGATTGTTGTGCAGAAGAGAGAGGCATATAATGGACAAAATCTTACACAAAGGGGAGATAATTCTAACAGATCATTTTTCAGTTAACTACTCTGAAAAGGTCTGCAAACATTCTCACCTCTGTTTTTTAAAATACTGATCTTCCATAGATCCATTTTATTTGAAATCACTGAAATGTATTTTCATCAGATAAGACTGTAAAATCAGGCCTGTTAAAAGAGTCTACAAGTTAAAGGAAACAAAGAAAAAGTTCAAATACGTTTGCAGACTAAATCAGAAATCCTGGCACTTGGGTCCCTGTGGTGGGCTGAACAGTCACACACTCATAGTTTTCCTTGTTTCCAACTACTAAAGTGCATTAAATCTCCTGTTAATGGTTTTCTTTTTTTTACCTGTGTCATTGCTGAAGTTGCCACAGGGGCATTCTGTGATCATGAGTGGAGGTGAGGTGCTCTAAGCAGTACCTACGCTAAGTGCAGATGGGGAAGAATACATTTTCACCTGAAACATGATCTCCTTTAGAGGAAAATTGAGGACTGTTGTGCTAAATCCTGTTAAGTATTATGCAAGCATCTAAGAGGCAAACAAGGGAGCACTGAGGGGAACTCATGGTGTACAGTCGCTGCTCATACACAGATAACAAATGCTTTCAAGTTGCGTTTGTAGAAGCATCCTTGTCACTTGGCCCTTGTGTGGCTGGACACTCACTCAGCCCTCTGCAAACATAGGAAACACTGTTTTTTTCCATTCTTCCAGTCATTTTTGAGACTGATACATCAAAAGTAGTTGGTGCATTCTGTATTGGTTTGTCTTATCAAGAACGGTATGATTCTTCGACTCAGAAGTGTCACTTCTGTACTCAGAAAGTAATGGCTTTTTTCTATCCTTTCCCACACTATGGAAACCGTGGACAGAGCTGGGTTTTGCAGGAGACTGTGAGCTCTTCAGGGTGTGAGAATGCATGTTCTCCTTTGAGAAACAGTATATGGTTGGCTTGTGGAGCACAAATAAATGAATATTCTCAGATTTGTAGGAAACTTATATTCTTGCTTATTTCTATTCTTTTCAGCTGATACTTGGACAATCAGAAACACAACTGTGCTTGTTTAACATGTATTATACTTTTCTGAAACAGTAGATGTGGAGTTGTAACAATGGAAAAGACCCTCCGTGCAAGGTAAAATGTAACAGTAATTCAAAACCTTTCCTTGTTTTTGCAGGACGAGGCTGCTCCAGCTGACAAGCAGTACAAACAGGAGCCAGCCCAGGTCACTTACTCAACATCAGCTGTTTCCAGCACACAGGAGGTGTTGTACATCAATGGCAATGGGACCTACAGTTACCATAGCTACAGAGGGCTCGGAGGTGGGCTGCTAAATCTCAATGATGCTTCTAGCAGCGGTGAGTTTCCTTACTTACAAAATGTGCCTGTGTGTATATGTGCTCATGTGTACGTTTCCCCCTGCTGTACAGAAAGCTAGTCCAAGGGGTTCAATATCCATACGCTATTATCAGATAATGAGCAGGAACACAGTCCCACAAACAGCTACTGCTGAGCAAAATACTTGCTCACTGCATGCTAGTCTCCTTTTAGTTTCAAGGGACTAATTCACAATAGGGCACGACTGAACCTGAAGTCTCTAACAAAGCTCAGTAAAAAAATGCCAGGTTAGGTCTTCAGTCAATTTGCATGACTTTATGAGGACCTGCCCTGTCATTACTGTCCTCTCCTATATTGAGCACAAAATGAGGCCATTTGTGGAGTTTGGAGTTTGAAAACACTGAACTCTGTATTTTGTAACATAAATTAATTGACCTAGATTTCTTACATGGTCTTGCTAGCTACTTTAATTTACTGAAGATAAGGATCTGGCATACCAAGTGTTAAATGAGAAATCAGCATATCCATCTATACTCTAAACTAAAAATGATGCAGGCAGTTATGTGTCACCATGAGCTTCTATGCACCTCTGAAAAAAACAGTGGTGTCATTCATTTAGACAACATTCCTTTCTTCTTACATTAGCAAGCTTTTGTAACAAACAAATGTAAGTGAACTGTATTATTTGTTTGAAATAGTCCCCTGTATTGATTTCATACAAATTCAGAGCAAGGGAAAAGGTTTGCCCATTCTGATAAACAAGGGTATTGTCTGTCTGTCAGAGAAAAGTGATTACTCTGGAAGCCTGAGGGTCTCTTGCCTCCAAGAACAGTATTTAAAAAATGTCTCAGAGGATGGAGAAATCCCTGGGGTTTTGTCCTGGCTGATCCCTCTCTGGCTGAGGAGAGGGCTGCTTCAGGCACATGGGCTGACTTAGGCAAGATGGTAATTGTTCAGCTACAGCCTCTCTATTCAACATGCTAAGCGATTTTCAAAGTGCTATCAGGGCTGCAGCCTGCAAGGAGTTATTGATATATGGTGTCCTGGTGACCTTCAGTCATGTCTACTTCCTCACCCCCCACCCCCAAAATCCTCAAAGGTCTGTGAATGATTTGCATTAAGTTTTCAAAAGGCTTTAAAAAGATAGTATTTTAGTTGCCAAAAGTCTTTGACTTAAAGAGTGTGAATGATGATTACAATTGTTTCCATACGCATGAAAAACACATCTGAGGTACTCAATATGATCTCTCAACAAGTATTTTTGTAAGAGTAAGACAGGCTGTGGAAATCTAGTTTCTTGGGAAAATGCACAAGAACTTTAAAATTGTCTTTTACATTGTGGCCAGAGAAGATCCAAGCCAGTTCCCACTGAAAACAGTTGGCATTTGCTCTTTCACCAAACTAAGAGTAGGATTAAACTCCCCATGTGTTATTTGTCAGAAGAAGCTATCAGAATTGTCCTGGTTTATATAATCTTAAACTGTGAGGAATCACAACTGTTTTGTGTATTTGTTCTTCCCTTCAAACCTCTAGTAATAGGATACATTTTCATAACTCCCATTTTTCAGTGAATTGTGGGATTTAGGCAAAAGTATTCTGTGTCACTTCAGCATGCAATTTTAAAAAATGAGGTACAAATTCAACATCATAAATTAGTGTTGCTTTCTGATTAGAAGCAACATTTTCTTTGTACCTTTAATGTAGAGGACTCCAGTGTTTTTTCACAATTAAAGCTCGAGATGGTTTTGCAGGACAAGCAGTGTTTATTCAGGAGCTGCCAGATGCTGCACAGCTAACACAGCCAGGGAACTGTGCAGTGCACTGCATTTCCCTGCGTAGCATCGCTGGGGTGGGGGTGAAGGGACCAGTGGATGCTTACAGTTTGCATACTGACATATGCTCAAACATTTCTTCTCCCTTGCCTTACATGCACTGGAAGAATTTTGTCTGTACGTCCTCTTACTTTGGCAGACTAGTAAACCATCGCACCTCTCCCAGATGGTTGTGCGTAGTTGGAGCGTTGTGGAAAGGTGTCTGTCTTCTCCACAGCGATCCTACAGGAGCCAAAGCACATAAGCTACACGAACCAAAAGTCTGTGTGCCAGCACTTGGAAAACTGTTGTTGATGCTAACAATATAGCTGACTGCTGATTTGTGACCCACCTGCCAGTTCAGGAAGATCATCAGGAAAGTTGTGGAAAGGCAACTCCATCAATTTCTTAGTTTCATTGACACAAAAGCAATCAGTAGCCAACCTAATTATCTCTTGTCTATTGAGGGTAAAGTGCTCTGCCTCCATTAGCTGGTTTCCCTATAGAAGAAATGGGAGGACTTGGAGGCCAGTTCTTCTCTGTTAGTCTTCTCTGATATGTCCATGGATGTTTGATTTTTCATTTGTAGACTAAGAAGAGTGGATGGAGTTGCAGTTGAGAGGGGTAACCATTGCCCTCCTGACAGACCTCACAGGACTCTTGTTTGCAATAGTTATTCTGTTTCAAGGACTCTGGTTCCAAACATATGCAAGGCTGTTAGGATGGTTAATGAGTTCCCTCTATGGAGAATAGGGTGTTGCTGGCAAATTGTTTTCAGGTCCTGCAAAGTAATTTAAGAATGCATTTCCTTTTCAGTGTAGTAACCCATCAAATGTTCTTGTCACGTTTACAAATGTTCTCCTAGTGTAAAAATAAATATACACCTCAGTCAGGATGTGTGTATAAACAAATACAGTCTGTTTTTGTGTATCTGCTAAAACAGAAAAAAGAAGTTGCAAAAGCTAGCTAAAACTCACTGCTTGAATACCTATTTCTGGACCTTCCCCCACAGTAATATGACTATGTCCAATTAGCTCTCCTATCTAGTAGTCCAACTGATGTGTGTATTTTGTATGCTGTGACTCATTTAATTTGATTATTCCCTCCACTATGAAGTTCATCCCTACTCTGATCCCATCTTACAGACTTAGCTATCTGCTCACCCAACTGTTTGGTGGCTCTGGCTCAGGGACCTCTCTGTGCCCACTGTTGCAGTGCTTCCCTCCTCAGCCTGTCCTTCCACATAGCTAATTACAGAAACATAATTAGCTCCTTACACAACTGTATGGAGCAAGCCTTCATGCAACTGCTCAATATGAGCAAGCAGAATGCAACAGCTTGTACAGTGACCCCTCCTTTATTGTGGAAAAAAGCACAGCAGGAAAAGGTTTGGGCTTACAGCACCAAGGTCTTTTTTTTTCCCTTGCTTTTAAACCCTTCAGGCCAAGCCATCTCGGCTGGAAAGCTTCACCCCATCACCAAGCAATCTGCAGGTTGACAGAGCCTCTGTCAGCCTGTACATGGGCTGGGGAGAAGCCTTTGTGCATGTTATCCTTGATTCTTGGGGATGTTAAAGGAGAGCTGCTTTTTGAGAAGGGTGGATTTCAACAGCTGTCTGTTTTAAGGCTAATGCAATTCCTGCTACAGAACTGAACGGAGAATCTCCAAGGTGGGGTAGCCCAGTGCATGTAAACAAAATTTTCTTGCCAGCTCCTAGCCAGCCACAAAGGTTTCAGCTGGCCCTGCTCCATTACACCTGGACTGAGCTTGGAGGGATGCCCAACTTGAGGGCAGGAGGGTGAGGACAGGAGACAGGATGCTCTGTTGGGAGCAAAATCTCTTGCTGTCGCCAGAAGCTGTTGAAGTCCCTGCATGCTTCCCGAGTCTCTCCTGACAAAGTGAGATTGCCCTGTCTCCCCACATCCAGTGAGTTGCTGTCTGCCCTCTCCCAATGACTGTCAGCTGTCAGGACTCTCTGAAGCCAGGGCGGACTTGTCAGAGCCTTGCTCTCCACAGCCACTTTGTTTCCTGAAATTCATTTTCCCTAAGAGGTGTGGAGAGTGTTTCTGCTGCCATTGCTGCATTTTCTGGAGATGATTTGGGGCTGTTTCTTCTGCATCATTGCCTAGTTTTCTAGGCAGAAGTGTCAGTCATTTCCCTTTGTGTGTGTAAAAAGAGAGGGTGTTTCAGACTTGATGGCAGACTGGCTGTGGAGAACATGCTCTTGTGTCATGATAAAACAAAGCAGCTGTTGTGTCTCCATTTCTCTACACAGATCTGCAGCCTACCTCCACCACAGCCACAACTCAGCACTGCATCCCAGGCACCACAAACGTCCAGTCCCCTTCCAGCTCAGGTGAGTCCTCCCGCCGAATTCGAACACATTCACACCACAAGAAAATCCTGAGCCCTGACAAGCTTCTCTTTCAGCTTCCTCTCCCACAGATGGACCTTCAGGCCATGGCGAGTGGCCCCATGGTCCAGCTGGTAGCTGCCGGATGCCCACCACACGGCTCACCTCTCCCCACTGCTCCCTTCCAGAGGCCCAGAAGGGCTGTGGCCTGCCAGCCCTTCCCCGCTTTAGCCAGGCCTCTTACCCCATGAAAATCAGTCTTCCTGGTTCTTTTGGCTCCTGCTCCTCCAGGCGATGCAGCCCTGCTGAAGACAACAGGGTAGTTGGGGGAAGCTCCTGGAGCTGATGCTGCTGAGCTGGCTGAGCCCCAGTGATCAGCATGTCTGTGCTGCTCTGGGCCAGGGAGAGGAGGGCCGAGAGCTCTGGTCTGCTTTTGCATGTGACAGTACGAAGGGTGCCTCATTTCTGCACCCTCAAATTTGGTGAAGTTATAATGTTCTGTAAAATCTTGGCATTTGCATGAACAGTTGAGGCTTCCTGGCAATAAACTAGGGAAAAGTCCAGCTGAGAATATCCAGTATGGAGCTAATTCTTAAAGTGCTCACTGGGTTACCCTCAGCATGGCTGGCCATGATGCCATGATGTAGGGATTGAATGGGATTTTTGCTGTGGTTGCTCTCTCTATTTCTTCTTTATACCTCTACTCTTGCTCAGTCTTCTGTGTTCTCAGTGCTACCCTGATGACATCAAAGTGGAGAGAGGGAGGAAAGACAAAACAGTTTGTCTCTAACACAGCTGGAGCCTAGGGCATCAGGAGACACAGAACAAGAGTGAGAGTCAGGAACATGGGAGAGTGTGTTTAGTCCTGTTTAAAAAAGGAAAAATGTGGGGTTGGGAGACGTTAAATAGTTTGACCTTTGACAAAGGTGGGAATTTCTTGCTGGGAAATGCTGACTGAATTCTACATTAAGATCATCCCCACATTCCTCTTGCCCCTTCCTCCTCCTCTTCAAATTGTCAGATACATGACATATGCAAGTATTAGTCTGCTCCTACCATAGGAATGCAGATGGAATGTCTGTGGATATATTTGGCAGTATCCTATTTTTCTACCTTTGCACAAAACTCAGGAGACAGCCATTAAGGCAAGACAGGTGTATGCCACATAATTAATCTCCTGTGGTGGATAGGAAACCTTACTGGCAGACCTCACATAATCATTTCATCACAAACCAGTGTGTTTGCTGATTGTTGAAAATGCATGATGTTCAGTGGCTATAGGCATTTCTGTGTTTTCACATCTCTTTCCTCAGGCAACACAGCAATTTCTTCTGCTATCTAAACTAGCTGAAGGTATGTTTTCCAGAGGGAATGGTGTAGAAGGGAGAAAGAAGCTTAAAAGGTCCTATTCATTAGTCCCTGTTTTCTTGATCTGAGATCTCTTGGCACTCAAAACGATAGTTTTAGGCACATCTGCTCTCTGTTTGAAGGCAGGAGGAAAAGAAACACTGACAGATGCATAATATCACAATAAAACATTCTTGCAATAATAAACACATCTGATTTGGAAAAAGTGGGATACTTTGATACTTTTTCTATTTGGTTTTATTGGTGTATATGAGAATTTAGTACATACTCACTTCTAAAGCCGCTCATGGAACAAAAGGGGAGAGGAGAATAGGTGCAATAGAAAAGATCCACAAGAGAGATTTCAAAGCATGGATAAATGTATTTTTCTATAAATAAATGCCACTGCTTTTTACATCTTCACTGAAAAAAGAGGTTGCTTAACTATTAATGAAAATGTAGAAGCACAGATGCTTAAGCACATATAGCTTTTTGAAATTATTTTTGTTATTCTAAATTATCTGTAATAGTGATAACCATTTTGAGATTCATTGACACATTTATTATTCTTTCAGTAGTTGTTAATTATAAGATTGGTAGCTACCCAGTGACAGCATACAATTCTTAAGGGATTTTTTGCTGAGACAGTTGATAGTATCTAACCAATCAGTTACAGCACATCTACATCTGACCCGTGTTTTGGAATTTGATATAAATCATGTTGCTAATGAGTAGCTCATGAGGCAATAACTAGTTCCATTTAAGTCTTGCAATTTACAGAAAAGCCATTTGTCCCACAGTGTATTTAATGGCAGATATTCCTAGCAGCTAATTTGATGAATGATTGTCTTGCGCATGAAGAGTGGGTTTTCAGAGTTCTCATATTCAGTTTGATGTGGTTCCAACAAGAACAATTTCACCTCACCGGGGAAATTAGGTCTGTGTAACTGGACTGAGGTGGTAAATCAAAAATATTCCCATGTTAAAGTGTCAATCAGGTGGCCTCAGCAAGAGGCAGCAGAACAATACTTCAGTCTTCTGAAAGAGTATAAAAGAAAGGATCTGTCTGAGAAATTTAACCCACTGCTTGAGAGAATGTTGTACTATTTTAAAAACATGGGAGGTGACAATTGTGAATTATAATAGTGTGCACTAAGAGAAATAAATAAATTTAAAAAGTATCCTGTCTTCATCTCTGCGATATATGCTTAATCTTTGCTTGCACACATAGACACTGTGGAACCTGGTAAGGTTTGCAATCAAGCTTTTTAATTGTCCTGAAGTACTCCAGGATATAGGAAGCAGTATGCTAAAATGTACACTATCACCTTGAGGGAACCTGACATTGCAAAATTCATTGCAAAAATATTCAGATTGCTCTCTGTATAAGGGTACACTTCCTTGTTCCTGTGAAGACTGGCATCTTAATAAATAATGTTAAGTACACTAAGGAAATAGTTCTATTTAAAGTAAGGATAGTTATTAAAAGAAATGGTGGTGAAGCTGTTCAGCTTTCTCCAGATATAGTCACCAGCTATTTTAAGTGTTCAGAATAGCTGTGATTTATTTGTCTGGTTAAAGAAATGTGATGGATATTTATGATTAAGATGTAGGTTCCTGTGTTTCGATAGCCGATTTGCATGAAATTACACAGGAAAAATCTACACTATAAGAATAAGATGCATTTATTCCTTATTTTCTGAACGACTAGGTGTGACTGATGAAGCTACAGATAAGTTACAGCGTTTTTAGCATATAGCAGCCTGGACAACCTTTAAGAATCAGTAATACTGCCAGTGAGTGTCTATCACAGCTATTAAAAGCTGAGACCAGTATAATATATCCTGGAGCTAGTCTCTGAGTGAGGTATTCTCTCAGTTATAAAGCTTGGGCTGTTACAGGCAAGCTTTGGAGGTGGGATGTAGGGGTCACAAGAGAATTTAAAAAAAGAACTAAAATCCTTATTGCTACATCAAGCATGGCTCGTTCGCTTTCTGTTCAGCTCTCTGCCAGCACATGCAGCTTCCCTTCCTGAAAAGGCAGGGGTGTACTTGCTGTCCTGAAACCATAGCTAAGAACACTTTTCTGTGTGTGTAGATTTCTTTGCCTTTTTGCTCAGGGGGCTTTTCTTTGAGGGGAAGGAAGACAGCACTGTGACTTGTTAAGTACAAGGCAGAAGTTGGGAAGTGAAGTAAAATCCTACTTTCCTAGTATATAGAAATAAAACCAAAATCAAGTAGTTTGCAGTAGCTGGGGTAAGTTAAAATCTGAGATTTCTTATTTCCTTTGTATACCCAAACTCTGCTGGGTCCTGATGGTTTCTTGTGTATACAGACTGCAGATTTGCACTTGCACAAAACTTTATTTCCAGTACCTTCAGGGATTCAAAGATATATATTTGAAGAATTCAAAAACTTTCCTCAGGAAGGAATACAGGGCCAGATTATCAGTTTGTGTAAATCACTGTGACCCTATAGACCTGGGATGAGTTACACTGATTTATGCATACTGGACATCTGGCCTTCTAGCTTTCCTTTCAGAGCAGTGCTTTTACTTTGTGTCATCAATTTTCATAAGGAAAACCTCAGAGATGTAAGCAAACACCTTTCTATGTATTTTTTACTTATGAGTGAAATAAACTTAATATCCTATTCAATCACTTAAAAATATGGATTGCCAATAAGAAACGCCCTTCAGTTTTGTTTCAGAAAAAGACATGCTCTGCCACAGAAGCTCTGTTCTGCCGTACATTGTGTGTGTTTTTGGCTGTGACATGAATGAGAGTCAAGGAAAGAACATAAAAGTTAAAGTAGGTTCATATGGAGCACAATGCCCTCAATATGTCAGTGGTAGCTTTTTCACTACCGCCTCAATAAATATAGAAGTCTTTAATGGCTTCTTACAACCATTCAGTCCAGCTGGCTTTATGATTTGTATACCCTTCTTCTTTGTGCTGTGTTAAGATTTTACTTAGAAATATCCTCTGAGCTTCTTCACACTGTGATCGTTTCCCTGCAGCGTGCGGTCATGCTGAAACAAATTCACTGGGCTAATTGTCCTTTTATTTATCCTTTGTACACTGGAAGTTATTTAAAAGTCAGTTCATTTATGCCGGTGTAAAACTGGATAATACAGTTGTAAGGCTAAGTGCTGTTCATGCTAGTTGCATAGTAGGAAATAAGATCTAATAGGACGCTTTCTGTTTGAGTAGTTTCTTTTCATATTCCTAGCTCTGCTTTCATTCACTCAAGGGGAGATTTTCATTAACTTCAATGAGTGTGGGGACGTGGCAATCTCCACATTCTTTGTGGTCTCAGCCATATCTCTACATAAACATAAAAGAAAAAAAATAAGGTTTATGACCAGATCTTCATCTTCTGGAAATCAGTACATCTCTTTCCGTTAGTGCTTAAGATAGTGAGTCTGGTTTTGAACCTTGTGATTCTGGTGGGATTATTTAGGAGAACCTCTAGAGTATGAATTTATATGTTCTGTATTCTACAGTTGAATATGCTAAATTTCAAGGCTTTTTAGGAAGCAAGGTCCATCCAATAAGCCAGTGCTGAGAAAGCCTTGGCATTGACGTACATTGTCCAGATGAAATTGAACAGTGACATTTTTCTCATAAGAAGGCAAGACACATCGCTTTAGATAACTTGATCCCAATTTCCAGGAGAGTATTAAGATTAAGATCAGGCTAGTCTGATCTTCTGCCTCCCAGAAGTATAAATTTGCTACACTGTCAAAATGAATGAGCAGTATTTTTCCAGATTTGCACATAATAAACCGCTTGATAGGTATACTTGCCATCTGTATCCTTCTATGTTTAAAAAAGTTCTTAGTGTAATTCTACCTGTCCAGGTTTACACTCCAGGAAGAAAAAATATGTTGTGTTAAATGGGAAACACAAACATCTCGTCAAAGCACCATGCATCTTAGCTGATTAATAACTATGGTCAAACGACGAGGGAAATTCCACACAAAGCCAAACTTCCTGGTGGCAGATGGTTTTGCTGATCATGGTAACCTGCAGACTTGCCCTCAGGAGTGCTGTTGTCTCCATGCAGCATACATGGTCTCGAGAATATTCTTTGATGAAAAGTGCTAAGCATATTGGTATAAGCTGCCAGTGCAACATGGTGATAGCTGCAGATTCCCTTGTCAGTGTTCAGACCTTACAAGATCCTTGCAATGTATCACCAGCTGTGTGCAGCCCCCCCCGAGATGATAGTGTACTCCTCACTGGGGCAGCCAGATTGTCACCAGTCTAATCTCATTCATGACCAGCTATTTATGTAAGTGATGACATGGCGTCAGGGCTAGTCAAGTGAATGACCATTTATCTACGTCTGTAAGGGATTCACAGTCTGGCCACAAGCTGATTGAAGCATAAAATGTGAAAATAGGTATCTAGACAACATAAGTTTTGATATTCTGTGATAAAAACTGCAAGCGTGCAGATTGCCATGAAGGCTACGATGGCAGCTGAAGCTGGGGGAGGTGCAGGAGATGAACCTTCTGCCTGCTCACCAGCGTCAGATCCCAGGGCAGTGTTGGGGTGCAAGTGGCTTACACTGTTGGGATACGCCCCCAGAGGGTAATTTTCTGCTGGCCTTGCCCCTCCTGTTACTTAAGTAGAATTTAAAGGGTGCCTGTCATATATAAATATAAATCACTGTGGTTCTTGTCAAGACAACTGGTAACTGAACAGTTATTGCTTGTTTCTGCTGCTTCTCACTGGCACTCAGCTGAGAGCAGATTTTGCTGCTCTGCGTTTGTAGCTGCAAACCTGGGAAATGTCTCTGGCGGTGAATCTGAAGCTTCTTTTCTTTTCCTTTCTTACCTGCAGGTCCAACAGATCTCAGTATGAAGAGGCAGTTAGCAACCAGCTCTGGATCCTCCAGTAGTTCAAGCTCTAGACCCCAGCTGAGTCCAACCGAAATAAATGCAGTGAGGCAGCTTGTGGCAGGGTATCGAGAATCAGCCGCGTTTTTATTGCGTTCTGCAGATGAACTGGAAAACCTTATTTTGCAGCAGAACTGAGTCATGTGACCTTCACACTGGCCTGGTCTTATCTCAGAGTTTCCACTAATGACATTTTGATTTCCCAGAGCACACATTTCAGTTACTGCACAGTCTTTTAGGAGAGTTAATTACCATAATGCCACACTGTTCTTGATCCATAAAGTGATGTGTTAAGGTGCTTCAAGTGAACTTCGACCTCCGGTATTTCTGAGGTACTTTACTGTGTCCAGCCTATTGCTTTTGTTTTAGTGTGTCAGCATAAATATCGAAAAAGTGGCTAGAAATTAACTCGTTCTAACAAGTGGAGGAAACAGAAGATGCTGTGATGGTTTAAAAAAAATGGTTCAAGATCCAAGTGCAATATTAGTGGAATGTGATACTGACTCATTGGACTTAAAGCTGCAGTATATGGCAAAACGTTGCCAAATGTCCTGTTGCTACAGGGCACAATTGCAATTAAAAGGATCTTGTATTTTAAAAAAATGTAATTTTTATAAAAAACAAAACAAAAGATTTTTGTTTTCATTCAAGATTTTTCATTTTTACTTTGGTAAACTTTTTCACTGGTCCTGAAAATGTTTTGAGGAGCTATTTTAAGTCCCCCCTTCCTCTCTTGAACCCCTGACTGTGCCCTTCTCCCCAACTTCATATTCTTTCTACAACGAGTAACTCCTGATGCTGGATAATTCTTCCCCCATGTACTGTAAATTGTCATCTATGGAATACCTTCCAAAGGAAGCATGCATTTCCTGCATTCATACCATTCTCAACTCCATTCTGTAATATATTGCAGCTTTATTAGCAATTAATAAAGAGTTGAGGGTTTTTTAAAAAAGACATATCATTGAGAAAAAAAAAAGATAAATTGATTTCTTACAGTGAGCTCATCTAACTCCATGATCACTGCTGCTGTCCTATACAAGTCCCTCTAGTTGTGATTGGATGTAGATGATGAATGTTAAGAGGTTGCAAGTGACAATCTGAAAATTTGCACTCTTGTGTGTATTTATTTTTCTTTCCTTAATTTAAGCAAAATTCTACCGAGGAAGGTCATTGACACTTCTGGTATGATTTGTATAATTCCCAGGCCTAGCTAAAACCTGTACAAACCTGTAAATGGATGCAGCTGCAACTATAATAAAACTCTTCTCTCCCCTTCCCCACTCTTCCCAACCCCTCTATTTCTTATTTTATAATATTGATTACACATAAATGGTGTTTTCTTTGTGCACTACAGCAGGCTTATTTTTAAGTATATAGAAAAAAGTACTTTAGTTTATGCTTACTGTACTATCTGTTCTGTTGTTTAGCTTTTGTTGAATAACAAGTTTCTTGTGCATTCCTAAATTTGCCTTATTTCATGTACAAAATTTTATGTAATTCCGTTTTTGACAATGAGTTTAAGGCATCAGTGATATTTTATATCTACTTGTTACATATAGTTTTCCAAGTAATGACTGTGATTGTGACCAAGTAATGTGCACTTTTTCTTGTAACTGTGGACATTGCTATGCTTTTTTTTCTCTAGTGTTTCTAGAATTACTGTTGCTTACAGTTATGTAAAAGAAAAAGAACTTTTGTGATACTGTTGGTGAATATTAATGTGAAAAAGCCTATGAAATATGAGTATTTTGGAGGTACATAGATACACAAACATCTCTAAGTTGTGGACTGATGTTCACATATTTAAACAAGAACTCAAAACCTGAGGGCTGGAATCATTTCCTCTGTTTTGTTTGGGTAAATAAACAGATTTCTGTGTTTAAATATATGATTGTGAAACATTATCACATTTAACTTGACATAGCATTTAAAGCTGTAACTATTATTGTCTTTGAACAGGAAAAAGGGCCTTCCAGTCCAATTTATGCAGACACACAAGCCTCATTTCTCAAAATTATTGAGTAAATTCAGTAGGCTGATCTAGCTGGAGCTTTGTATTAATGAAGAATTTCCTCAATAAGAACAGAAGTGGGTGGTCCATAAATCATGAGATCCGAGTCACTAGCATTTTATAATTTTGAGTTGGCTGGAGGCAACACCATTTTGCCACTCTACATTTGTTCTTAAAGATCTATCGGATGTCTTTTTAAAGGCACTTATTTTTGGCTATGAGAATATTGTTGCAAATTCTTACTAGTTGCTACCCATCAGATGAGAGAGATGCATTTGCTCCTAACATCTCACCATGCTTGTGAAAGCCTATAGCTTATCTCTACCATCAATGTGTGTTTGCCTCACCTTTCATTTTACCAGACAGTCAAAAGCCTGTTAGGAATCAAGTGCCTTTTTCCTCTCTTCCACTTTCAAATATCTACAGCTTCTTCTGTCTCTTGCATGCCAGGAGGGGATGAAGCAGGTACCTTGTGCCAGGTCACTATCCTGGCCTCATCTGAAAAAAGCTCTGGCATGTATCTTCCACAAAGAAGAGGAGTGACAACTGTGCCTAGGCTTCAAAGTTTCCTTAGTCCTGTTTCAGGGCACTGTGCCTCAAACTGCCAACTAAGCAGCAACCAGCAGTTTGTTTAAGAGGCTCTTTGCCAGCCAGGAATGCTTCTTCTCAGAAGGGCAGCCTTTTCAAGCTGTCTCGCTAAATCTACATGAGGAGAAGACGCTAGAGGATGGGGAGGTAAGAGATTTACTTCAGTGCTCTACCCTCTGACTCCTCTTTCCTCTCACCCAATTACTCCTTCTCTCAAGGGAAGGGTAGGAAAGTTGGGGATTACCATATGATGTTCAAGGTCTACACCTGGTCTCCCCTTTTTCCTGCTCCACCCCCAGCCTACTTTGATAGTTCTCCAACTATGTCTTCTAATGCACACACATCCTCTTCTTCTGTCTGCCTTATCTGAAATATTTAGGGTCTTCTTCAATTATAGGATCAATTGATGTCCTTCTCTAAAGGCTCACACAGATACTTAGTTTTCAGTCCTCAGGTGGTTTATCTATGACAAATTCCAGCAGACTGATGGGGTTTTTACTCTGTAGCATTTCCACCCCTAAGTACTGGGTTTATTAATCTCTTCTTTGGAACAATCATAGATTCAACTATAGTTTTAACTTCCTCTTCTTCTAAGAAGGTACTGAAATTCAGACCCATCCTGTGAAGGACAGACCATAAATTTCAGTCCATTTTTGTGTGTGCAAATCTAGATCCAAGCATCGCAACTAAATTTGCCCTCTTGGATCCAGTGTAGGTCTCAGAGCCACCTGCTCTCTGCCTGCCTTGAACCTCCTAAGGAAGTAAAGGCGCAGATGGAGAAGATCTTGCTCCAGCTATAGACTGAGTCAGGTATCCAGAAATAACTTCAGAGTTATTTCTTTCTCTTATCCACATCTTCTGTAGTCAGTGCCTGATCACCTCACCCTAAATACTGCTGTTAGGATAAGGCCGGTCCCTTCCAGCATAGGCATTTCCCCTGAGTACAACTGCTTAAGGTTGCCTTCAGAAAGATGTCATCCTTATATCCAATATCTTTATTAAACTAGTACTTCGTGCTGATTGATGTCTCACTACAGAACCTCATCAGTGGAGACTGGCAAGTGCTGGTCTTCCTTGAGACAGCCTCACATCTTCCCAGCTATCCTGGAGTTTCCTTGGGAGTGATTCTGAAGATCTTCAGGCTTCAGCGAGTTCCTGGAAAGGGAAGGATTGTGGGAGAATGTCATACAGTGTCACTGTTCCCATCCAGAGTTAAGTACCAAAATTGACCATGGTCTCAGTGGGTTGAGTCTCTTCAGGCTTACATCCAAACTGGGAAGACAAGTCATTTATCCATTCTTCTCTCTTCTCTCCCTGATTTCCAGGGTAATTTTTGTTGATAGGGCAAGAAACTGTGGGTAATAACTTTAGGTGCAACCTTAGGTTGTGGGAGTGGACAATCCAACCAGCTTAAAAACTAAACCAGATTTGTTTACTGCTTTCGATGTCACATGAAAATGTCCTAGAACACATGAAAAGAAATCTGGAGTCAAAAGTTTTTATCCAGATTGGCACCTTGCTGCCTGTCATCGAAGGAGAACACCACCATATCAGCCATGACGAGTACCAAAAGCTACAGAAAGACAACGCATAGGTAAGCAAGTACTTGACAGCTGAAAAGCTGCCCGTCCCATATGGAGAATGAATTTTCTGAATGATGAAAAGCAGATGAATGTGTACATGACCATAACTATAAAACTAATTGGAAAACAGAGTTATACTGAAGGGATTGGATATTCTTGCTGTAATGACCTGAGTCCCTGCTGAATATGGTTTAAGTGGAGGTAAGTTTTGTTGGTAAAACTTCATTGAAATAAAGAACAATTTCATTTCTCTCAGGTTCCTAGCACTGTGTTAAAAACTTCCCACAAATTTGTTAAAACTCCGCTGAATTTGGCTTTGAGTGGATTGTGAGGCATTCATAAGGAGAACATATGTTTTTCTATATAAAGAAAAGCTGATCTCAGTAGATCCTGGAGTCAGGATCTAGCCCTAACTCCAACCACTGTTGAAGAACAGTTACCAGCACATGAAAAAGAATTGTGAAATAATGGCAGAAATCAAGCAATGCCACACAGATGGTTATTGGAGTAAGTATGTAAGAATATAAAATGGCTGTACTGGACAAGACCAATTGTTCACAGCCTTGTATTCTGTCTCTGATAATAAATAAAACAGATAAAGATGTAGCAGATATGGCAGACCAGAAGAATAGAGCAAGCATATAGCAATGTTCTCTAAATGTACATCCACGGCCTACAACAGTTTGAGGCTGCGGTGGGTTGCCCCCGGCTGGCAGGTAAGCCCCCACCCTGCCACTCGCGCACTCACCACAGTGGCACAGGGAGAGAGTCGGAAGGGCAAAAGTGAGGCAAAAAAGGTGGGTCAGGTTTAATAAGTGAAGAATGAAAAAAGAAGTGATGCAAAGGCGATCACTCACCAGCTCCCACCAGCAGACTGATGCCCAGCCAGTCCCCAAGCAATGGCTACTTTGGACACACAGCCCACCCCCATTCCCCTCCATGTTTTATTGCCAAGAATGATGTCATGTGGTATGGTATATCATAAAAAAAATATCAGGCACAAAAGGCAAATGAGTTGCTTGAGGCCATGCAATCTGTGAGTGCCTGAGCCAGGTCTGTTGCCTCCTTTCCAATGTCCTGCTCCAGTAAAGCGTGCTCCAGATGTGCCAAGTGCAGTATGTAAAGTCCAAAAATCAGATTCTCTTTTTCTGCTAAGCTGTCCTCAGGACTGGATCAACTGTTGGGGAAGAGGATGCAGAAATGTTTTTTTTACTCCAACTCAAATAACCTGCTTAAATCTCTTTTTTGCCACTGAAAAAAGAGCACAAAGGAGCTGGAAAGGCTGTAAAATTAATAACTGCTTTATGAATAGAAACTGTATGTTGCGCCACCTTATTCAGTTAATTTTTCTGAGTGTGGAGAAAGATATTTTATGCAAAGTTTTTTGTTCCTTTTTCTAATAATGTCTGGAAACACAATGGAAAGGAGTTCTAATTATTGTGACTACATACATTTAATTTGTTTTGTAAGTACACCCTTGCTGTGGTAAGCCAACTATAAAATTATGGTGTAAGGAGAGTGGGGAGAAGGATCCAGTCTACCAATTGCACATAGATAGGATCGTCCTCATTTTGCCTGAGAGTCTAGGCAACCGTTGACTCAGCAGGGGAGTAGGTCACAGTAGCTAATTAAAAAGAAAGTGTTGCCATATTTTCAAGGTTTTTCTAGAAAATAATTTTAATTTTGATTTAAGTTTTTCCTAATGCTCCCCTGGAAATTTAAATCAGATAATTTTCCTCTTTTTCCTGCAAGGCTGCTGTTTTGTTATTGTAGGGATGTTAATCAGTTCTTGGTGCTGGTTCGTTTTTTACACTCAGTCACGACACAGTGAAGCACTTATAGCAGGAAAAGCACTAGGAAAAACTGGACAAATAGGAAGGATGTCTTACTATTTTTTCAAATATGTCTCTGTTTAACTGTTTTAAATTATTTTTATTTGTGGTTGCAAACTCAGGGTGCTTTAGCACCACAAGCTTGACCTATTTATTTTCTCTCATATGCTGTAGCAGGGAGGGAAGGATTTGCTGTGTGGAGGAATAGCTTCTAGCTGAGAAAAGCTCTTACTGTCCTAGCCAGCAGGCAGCCTTAACGGCGCTCATTTGCTGCCCCTGATATTTGAAAATTGCAAGCTACAAGGCATGCTTAACTTGCAGATCTGTTATCTAAGAATTAGAGGCACAGGCTAATTTTTTTTAAATGTCTTTCTCCAATCTTATTTTTTTTTCTTTTCAATGCAAACATTAAAGTATAAAGAAAAACAAAAAGTAAAATTATAGATTTAATATAAATCTTTAAGATACAGCATACAGTTGAGGTCCACATTCAGAAAACTTTAATAGTCTCAGTGCTAAAGTAAAAAATCATACGATTGCTCCTTTTAAAAAATTATTATTAACAGTGTTTGTTTACAGTATATGGAGTCCAGATTTCCTCTGTTACGTGGGGAAATCTCTACAGTGGAAATCCACCCTCTTCTTTGGACTAGGGTGTCAAAGACAGCAGCACACCCTGTCTATTCTCCCTGCCAAGTTCTTTGTCACTCTGTTACCTTACAAACATTGCTGATGAAGGGCTTGAAATCACACTCAATTAAAAAACTATCACATGGTTATTGACTAAGTTTAGTGGTTTAAACACCAAATCCTTTAGATCCTGGTAGAATCACAGAATTAATGAATGGGTTGGAAGGGACCTTCAGAGATCATGCAGTCCAACCCCTCTCCCATGGGCAGGGACACTTTCCACTAGGTCAGATTGCTCAAAGCCCCATCCAACCTGGCCTTGAACACTTCCAAGAAGGGGGCATCCACAGCTTCTCTGGACAACCTGTTTCGGTGTCTCATCAACTGCACTGTAAAATATGTCTTCTTTATATCCTATCTAGATTTACCCTTCCAGTTTAAAACCATTGCCCCTTGTCCTGTCACTACAGGCCATGGTAAGAAGTTGCTTTCTGTCTTTTTTATATATTGAAAGGCTGCATTAAAGTCTCCCCGGAGCCTTCTCTTCTCCAGGCTGAACAACCCCAACTCTCCCAGCCTGTCCTCATAGGAGAAACGTTCCAGCCCTCTGGGGTTTTTTGTGGCCCTCCTCTGGACTCGCTTGAGCAGGTCCATGTCTTTCTTGTGCTGAGAACTCCAGAGCTGGACACAGTACTCCAGGTGGAGTCACACTAGACCAGAGTAGAGGGGGAGAATCACTTCCCTTGACCTGCTGGCCACACTTTTTTTTAGGCACCAAGGATACGATTGGCTTTCTGGGCTGTGAGTGTACATTGCTGACTCATGTCCAATTTTTCATCTACCAGTATCCCCAAGTCCTTCTCCACTGTCAATCCATTCATCCCCCCATCTGTACTGATATTGGGGACTGACCCAACCCAGGTGCAGGACCTTGCACTTGGCCCTGTTGAACTTCATGAGGTTCACATTGGTCCACTCCTCAAGCCTCCCATGTCCTGCTTTCAGCCAGGATAGAGTTAACTTTCCGTGGGCTGAGAGGGAGCACAGCTGAAGGGCTGGGTCCTGATCGGTCATTGGAGCATTCCATATCATGTGACGTCAAAGCTCAACATATAGGCGGCCGCATGCTCTTGCGCATTTTGTTTTCGGTTTCCAGATTTGCTGGGTGGAGTTCTCTGGTGCAGTCAGATTGCTTCTGGGGACAGGCTGTGTACTGGTCACCGCTCGGTGAGCCACTACTGCATTTTACCTGTTTTGGACTACTATTATTACTGTTGGTTTTGCTAGTAAATTTTTTTTATTTAATCTACAAATTTCTTCTTTTGTCCCTCCCCTGTTTCACTGTGGGGTGGACGGGAAGAGTAAACAACTGGCCACGTGGCAATTTGCTACCGGCTGAGTTCAAACCACAACAGTTTTTGGCACCCAACGTGGGCCTCGAAGTTTGAGATAATGGCAGAACGGTTGCTTGGCTCCTTAAGATTTTGTTACCTCATTTGCAGTATGTATTTCCCATGCTGTTGCTCACAGTCCGTGAGAGTTGGGTTAAGATTTTGTTTTTGCTGTACTATGTGATGCTTATCTATGATGGGGTGCTGTCATCGGCCCTGGGGCTTTTTACAATTGTGTTTGAGGAATTCAGGAATTTCAGATACCTTTGGAATACTGATATTAACGTGGTTGTCTTATTGCTAGGAGCTAGTGTGTTCCTGCATGTGGTTCAGGTTTTGTTCAGAGTTAAGCAACTATTTAAAAGTATCACCTGGAAACCTACCCCAAGATTGCCTGGGGGTGTGTAGTAGCATGGACAAGTACCTAGAAAAGTGACCACCTCCAGTGTATTGGAGCTTCACTCCTGCACAAGTGCAGAATCCTGAAGAACTAGTAAAATATTTGGAAAAAGTATGTTGTCACCCGGGTATTCCAGAGAGGCACAGCTCACTGCAACATGCTGGGACCTAGCCCACGCATACCGAGTGCTATTAAACACTGTTCAGCACCCTCAAGAGGAAGAGAAGGGCTCTGGATCTGTTAACAAAGTAACAGACAGTGCAACCACTCCAAAGTCCACAACAGAAACTGCAGCCACTACAAGCCCGAGGACGGACGCTGCAGCTGAACCAGAGAACCAACCCACGACAGTGTCAGTTGCTCCCATACAGAAGAAGAAATACAGAAGAAGAAAATCCCCTTGTCGCGTACAGGGTGATGACGAACCAGGCCCATCACGAGAACAGAAGGAGGCAGAGCCAGTGATAGTCACCTGATCCTTATCCCTGAGTGAGTTGCGAGACATGCAAAAAGATTTCAGCCGCCATCCAGGTGAGCAACTTGTTACCTGGCTGCTCTGGTGCTGGGATAGTGGGGCCAGTAGCGTGAATTAGAGGGCAGGGAGGTGAGACAGCTAGGATCCCTGTCTAGGGAAGGGGGCATCGACAAAGCCATTGGAAAGAAGACACAAAATGTCAGTCTCTGGAGGCGATTCCTGTCAAGTGTGAGGGAGAGGTATCCCTTCAAGGAAGATTTTGTATGCCGTCCAAGTAAGTGGATCAGCACGGAGAGAGGCATTCAATACTTGAGGGAGCTAGCTGTACGGGAAAAGGTTTACTATGACCCAGATAATGCACGACTACCCACAGATCCAGATGAAGTCCAATGCACCCAGCCCATGTGGCGGAAGTTTGTACAAAGTACACCATCACCATATGCCAATGCATTAGCAGTAATGGATTGGAGGGACAAAGAGGCACTAACAGTGGATGAACTGACTCGCTGACTATGACAATATGAAGGAAGTCTCTCTTCCTCCTTCATCGTGGCTGTGGAGAAATTATCTCAAGAATTCCAGAAATTTAAAGTGAACATGTCCTACTCCCCACCCACACGGACTAGAGTCTCGGCTATTAGGAGCAATCGTTTCTCTACTCGAGAGAACCGGTACACACCACGGGGGAAGCTGTGGCATTGCCTGCATGACTATGGAGAAGACATGAAGAAATGGGATGGAAAACCTACCTACCTCCTAGAAGAGCGGGTATGTGAGTTGGAAGGAGGAACAAGAACAAAACAGGGTTCTTCTAAGAGAAATGCTGCTCTGGTTTTCGGTAATCAAGTGCCCGAACAGAGCAGAAAGGTCGACTTTGCTCATGATCCTATGAGAACTTCTGACTTGTATTCATAAGAAGTGAGTGATCAAGATGAGACTGAAATCCATGCCCACCACACTAACCCATTTGTCATTAGTGGGTATTATGACCAACATTAGAGGGGCCCTGCCTCCAGCCAGGCAGAGGACAGGGACAACCGAGTTTACTGGACTGTGTGGATTGGATGGCCTGGCACATCTGACCCTCAGCAGTATAAGGCTCCAGTGGACACTGGTGCGCAATGCACCCTAATGCCATCAAATTTTAAAGGAGCAGAATGCATTTGTATCTCAGGAGTGACAGGGGGGTCTCAACAGTTGACTGTATTGGAGGCCGAGGTGAGCCTAAGTGGAAAAGAGTGGGAAAAACACCCCATTGTGACTGTCCAGACGCTCCATGTATTCTTGGCATAGATTATTTCAGGAGAGGGTACTTCAAGGACCCAAAAGGGTATTGGTGGGCTTTTGGTATAGCTGCCTTGGAAACAGAAGGAATTAAACAGCTGTCTGTGTTACCTGGTCTTTCACAGGATCCTTCTGTTGTGGGATTGCTGAGGGTCAAAGAACAACAGGCGCCAATTGCCACTACAACAGTGCACCGATGGCAATACCGCACCAATCGAGACGCTGTAATCCTTATCCATAAACTGATTCGTCAGCTAGAGAGCCAAGGAGTCATCAGCAAGACACGCTCCCCTTTTAACAGCCCCATATGACCAGTGAGAAAGTCTAATGGAGAGTGGAGATTGACAGTAGACAATCAGTCACGCCACCACTGAGTGCTGCCGTGCCAGACATGTTGGAACTTCAATATGAGCTAGAGTCAAAGGCAGCCAAGTGGTATGGCATGATTGATATTGCCAACACATTTTACTCCATCCCTCAGGCAGCAGAATGTAGGCCACAGTTTGCATTTACCTGGAGGGATGTCCAATACACCTGGGATTGACTGCCACAGGGGTGGAAACACAGCCCCACCATTTGCCATGAACTGATCCAGACTGCACTGGAACAAGGTGAAGCCCCAGAACATTTACAGTACATTGATTACATCATTATATAGGGTAATACAGCAGAAGAAGTTTTTGAGAAAGGGGAGAAAATAATCCAAATCCTTCTGAGAGCCGGGTTTGCCATAAAGTGTGGCAAGGTCAAGGGACCTGCATAAGAGATCCAGTTTTTAGGAGTAAAGTGGCAAGATGGACGTCGTCAGGTTCCAATGGAGGTGATTAATAAAATAACAGCTATGTCCCCACCAACTAACAGAAAGAAGACACAAGCTTTCTTAGGCATTGTGGGTTTCTGGAGACTGCACATTCCAAATTACAGTCAGATTGTCAGCCCTCTCTATCAAGTGACCCGGAAAAAGAATGATTTTATATGGGGCCCAGAGCAACAACAAGCTTTTGAACAAATTAAGCAGGAATTAGTCCATGCAGTAGCCCTCGAGCCAGTTTGGACAGGACAAGATGTTAAAAATGTGCTCTAATACACTGCAGACAGAAAGAATGGCCCCACCTGGAGCCACCAGGGGAGACTCGGGGTTGACCCCTAGGGTTTTAGAGTCGGGTATACAGAGGATCCAAGGCCCGCTACACTCCATCCGAAAAGGAGATATTGGCAGCATATGAAGGGGTCCGAGCTGCTTCAGAGGTGATTGGGACTGAAGCACAGCTCCTCCTGGCTCCCCGACTGCCAGTGCTGGGCTGGATGTTCAAAGGGAGTGTCCCCTCTACACACCATGGAGCCGATGCCACGTGGAGTAAATGTGTTGCATTAATCACACAATGGGCTCAAATGGGGAGCTCCAGCTGCCCAGGAATACTGGAAGTGATTATGAATTGGCCAGAAGGCAAAAATTTTGGAATGGTGGCAGAGGAAGAGGTAACACGTGCTGAAGAGGCCCCACCATATAATAAACTACTGGATAACGAGAAGCAATATGCCCTGCTTACCGACGGCTCCTGTCGCATTGTGGAGAACATCAAAGGTGGAAGGCAGCTGTATGGAGCCCCACATGACTGGTTGCTGAAGCTGCTGAAGGTGAAGGTGAATCAAGTCAGTTCACAGAGGTGAAAGCCATACAGCTGGCCTTGAATATCGCTGAGTGAGAAAAGTGGCCAGTGCTTTACCTCTATACTGACTCATAGATGGTGGCAAATGCGCTGTGGGGTGGTTACAGCAGTGGAAATGGAGCAACTGGCAGCGCAGAGGCAAACCCGTCTGGGCTGCTGAATTATGGCAAGATATTGGTGCTCAGGTAGAGAATCTGGTTGTGAAAGTACGCCATGTAGATGGTCATGTACCCAAGAGCCGGGCCACTGAAGAACATCAGAACAACCAACAGGCAGATCAGGCTGCTAAGATTAAGGTGGCTCAAGTAGATCTGGTCTGGCAACATAAGGGTGAACAATTTATGGCTCGCTGGGCCCATGATTCCTCAGGCCATCCGGGAAGAGGTGGAACATACAGATAGGCTCGTGACCGAGGGGTGGATTTAACCATGGATGTTATTGCACAGGTAATTCATGAATGTGAGACATGCTACGATCAAGCAAGCCAGACAGTTAAAGCCCATTTGGTATGGAGGACGATGGTTAAAATATAAATATGGGGATTCCTGGCAGATCGATTATATCACGCTCCCACAAACTCGTCATGGCAAACACTATGTGCTTACAATGGTGGAAGCAGCCACCGGATGGTTGGAAATTTATGCCGTGCCCCATGCCACTGCCCAGAACACCATTTTAGGCCTTGAGAAGAAAGTCTTATGGCGACATGGCACACCAGAAAGAATTGAGTCAGATAATGGGACACATTTCTGAAACAACCTCATGGATGCCTGGGCCAAAGAACATGGTATTGAGCGGATATATCACATTCCCTGCCATGCACCAGCCTCTGGGAAAATTGAGCGATACAATGGATTGCTAAAAACTACACTGAGAGCAATGGGTGGTGGAACTTTCAAACACTGGGATGTGCATTTAGTGAAAGCCACCTGGTTAGTCAATACCAGAGGATCTGCCAAGCAAGCTGGCGCTGCTCAATCAAACCTCCTACATACTGTGGATGGGGATAAAGCCCCCGTAGTGTCCATTAAAAATATGCTGGGAAAGACTGTCTGGGTTACTCCTGCATCAGATAAAGGTAAACCCATGCGTGGGATCACTTTTGCCCAAGGACCTGGGCGCACTTGGTGGGTAATGAAGGAGGACGGAGAAGTCCGATGCGTGCCTCAAGGAGATTTGATTTTGGGTGAAAAAAGCCAATGAATTGAACTGTCAAATAACCCTGTTATTGCAATTGGTGCCTCACAACATCCTCCTGCCACATCCAAAGCCTTCTGCTTCACGGACTGAGCTGACTACACCTCATTCCTCCAGCCTTAAAGACTGCCATGACAGATGGAACCCAAAGTTATGGACTAAATGAATCCAGTAGACATTTTGGAAGGATGGCCCACAGACTGAGGGAATGATATCTGTGAGACCTGGGAAAAGGGTGGTGATTCCTTAGAATGTATTTGGAACCTGACCATGATGTCAATGGTATGGAATAAGGGGTGGAGACTGTCCTGGTTTCATCCAGGATAGAGTTAACTTTCCTTGGGCTGAGAGGGAGCACAGCTGAAGGACTGGGTCCTGATCAATCACCTGGCCACATGGTGATTTGCTACTGCCTGAGTTCAAACCACAACAACCTGTTACTACATTGTGCATAGGAGTAGGCTGTGATGACTGTATGATGCTATAAAAAAGCTCTCTGCTATAGGAAAGCTATAGAAAAGGCAATGGCCTTTTGGCTGGTCATTGCCTTCCCAGTATTTTTGGGCTGAAGGGTTTGTGGAAAATCTCTGTGAAATGCTATAGCTCAGGTACTGTGGGCAGTTTGGGGATCTTTCAGTAGTAGTTCAGAAAACCCTCCAGTGGCAGTTTCTTGTACCACTGTCACTGGGACTTCAGATCGATGTTTTAGAACTTGAAAGAGAATTCTACTGTAAAGAAATTGAGAGGCAAATGTGGTTATTAGCTGTCACTCTGTACATCATGCTAGATGGTACATTTTTATGATGTGAAGAAGTGAAAATTAATCTTCTCTGCTTAAAAAGGGCCATCTGCCCTTCCTAGTCACTATAAAAGACCACTTTCTTCTTTTCTTCTGTAGGAGAGAATGGGAATACTAACAGGGATACTGATTTTTTTATTAGCCTTCTATTGCTTCCCACCAGTAAGAGGATGTCATTGTTATGGTAATATAGTGTGAATGACACAATACAATGGAAAAAATCTGTAGGCATTAGTTACTCTTATGAGCACCAAGCCCCGAAAGGACTCTACAGATTCAGATCTGTTTGTCTTAAGTTACTTGAGTTGAGACTCAACTCAACACATTTTGAGTGGGCACATTTTACTCTACTTGTCAACATTTTTTTCACTAAATTTATATTAGTGAAATATAGTGACTTACCTACAGTTCAAACATTGCAGATCCTGTCCCAGGGTGTGAATAACAGCTACTGGGGATACTCTTGAGTGGGAAAAGGGATGGCACTTGTTGAACAGAGAGCAGCTCTCAAGCTAAGAATTTACAAAATCTCTCTAAAAATGAGAAGCACTGACCTAAGTCATAGCTTTACCCAGTTCAGCGTTTGGCAGACCTCATGAACAGGGTGCCTTATGATGAGGTGCAATTTCAGTTGTAAGTGCAACTAAAACAGTAAGAAAGATACTCAGCTAAAACAATGACATCATTTACCTGGCTGAAGTTCAGAGTTGATTACATGTCTCTCATTATAATAGTTCTTCCAGTAATCACAGCTGATCTGGGAAGCCTGTACCAAACACTCTGACTATATGTTGCTTTCTAGAAAGCTGACAGCTCTAAGATGAAGGTATAAAGCTCTTTCATTACTGACTGATTCTCCTCCAATTCAAAAAAAGTGTAAGCATTTGGTTTGGGTGCCAGAGACTCTGTGTTCATCCACTGAAACCTGCTAGCTAATTTGCTAATGTTCACTTGTAAAATTTAGTTACCAAGTAGTAGACTCAGCGTGAACACTAATAAATGGTAAACTGCCCTGAAGTGGTCATTATTCATGACAAGCAGATACATTGTAGTAGCTTTTCCTTGTGAATATTTCGCTGTTGTTTTATATGAGAATATTGCTTTGAAACTGAGGATGAAGTAGAGACAAGTGAAAAACTGGCCCAGTCTGGCACCAAGCAACCAGACCTGTGCTTTTGCAAGCTGCTGAGCAGCAGCAGTTTTGAAAAGCAGTCTCTGGAAAGGTCCCCAGAAGAAGGTAGTTACTTTCTGTTTGAGATGCACTTGGATAATTAGGAATAGGATTTAAGGTAAGTATTGCCAAGACTGGCTCCTGTGTCACTGCCTTCTCTTTTCCCGAGGTGTATTTAAGGTAAGTGTATTTATGGTAGCAGTTCAACAGAGACTGGACTTTTCCCCAAAGTATTTTGAGATACCAAAATAATGTAGTGATCTTGTCTCATTTCCTTCAAGAATGACAGTATGACATGGTGGAGGTGTACTGTGTAAAACCCACACTTGTCAAACTAAAGAAGTTTTATTAACAATTAAGCAGTTTTGATTCTGTTCTGCAGATGGCAGTGCTTATTGCAGCACTTGAGTGTTACATCCAACACTCAAGTAAGACTTGGGTGATCAGCCTCTCCAAGTCAGAGGTACAGCAAGATTTCTGTGTGGGTAGTTGGTGAGGCTGAGCTAAAGAGCTCGTCAAGTCTTGCCTGACTAGAGGTCACTCATGGGGTCCTCGTGATTAGCCCTGTACACTTCCATGGTGCCTTCTTAACCCCATGCTATCTATTTTTTCTTACACTTCCACTTGGCTTCTTTACTGAATTTGTAGGGTTGGGGTTTTCACTAAAAGGAAATGCATATTCTTAAATATTTTTGCTTCCATCTGTCCTGAGGAATCCATTTAATGAGACTCCATTTATTTTCTCATATTAACCCTTTAAGAATCTAGAAATTCAGTTGTAAGGACAATTGCCTTAAAACACAGGAGTAGCTTCAAAATATGTGTTGCAAAAATCATTAAAAATACCTAGAATGGATTTACATGATCCCTGGAGCTTCAAGCAAGGCCGTTGCTGAGACCATGAAGCAAGGGTAGACAAAAGAGGATTTATACATTTCTAATAAGATACTACACTCTGTTTTTTCTTCCCTAATTGAACAGTAACAGCTCCTTTCATGTAACGTGGTGGGGTGTTTTTTTGCAACCACAATCTTTAAAGGGCTAAGATAAACACAAAAAAGAAAAAAAACCCAAACTCAAACATTTTAACAAATGCTTTCATTCAGAGCAGGAGACATTCAGGAGAAGTTGTCAGGCCAGCAATCAGATCAAACTTAAAACCACCGCTACTTTATTCTTCTTAAACTGCAACATGTCTGTACAGGCAAAGGCTTGAAAACTAAACATCCTATCTGGCATTTGTACCCTCAGCTTGCAAGGATGTCCGTGAAAGCTGAGAGTGACTGCTGCTCTGCAGGCTTGGTGTGGGGAAGGTGAAATAAAGCACGTGTCGTACACATGTAATTTGCAGCAGCTCGTATCTGTGAATGCAGCTTTGCCTATGCTAAAGCATTTCTCCCACTCTCTGGTCATTTACCCCACTCTGGAATGTGCTTATTAATATGACATTCTTTCATGCTTATTTAAAGTATTTTTATGTTTCATCATCTTCCTAGCAGGAGGGAAGAGTGGGTAAAAAGTGTGACAGGCAGTTATAGTCGTACTTTGCTATGATGTTTTTACATTTAGAACTGCAACTTCAGTGGGGAACAGCAACATTACTGAACGGGGATGATCCTAGCTAGTCCAGGCACCTGATTGACTATCTGACCATTACTTTTAATTAATTTCTCAGAATATACAGCTTTTTTTTTTTTTTTCCCCCAGAGGGATAAAACCAGGATCATCACAAAAATTGACATGGCTGTGAGTGTGCTTTGATGTGTTACAAAAACGTGTAAGCGGACTGCTCTTAGATGTAGCAAATATATGTGGCATTCATTTTGAATCTCTTTCTTCAAAGGAGAGGTTATCATGAATTTCTTCAGAGGATGTAACTCCTCAGTCACTTACCCACCCCAGTATTAGTGTGTCCCACTGAAGGGTAGGTACCATTCCTGGTACAAGGGAAACAGGTATATTACACAGGCATCAAAAAGAAAATTTTTGGGCAATGACAGAGGTTTTCATTTTCAGTGCACACAAAAGAAGGAGACTTATGTCTGGGTGGTAGCATCTAGCAGAATTAACCACCCTTTTAACCACTGACATCCAATAATTTAAATAAAATTCCATAATTATTAGTGTTTCTTTAACCGCTTTATCTCCTACTACACCAAGAATTTTCACAGGTTGCTGTATCATGACACCTACTGGTAGAGATAATCAAAATAAATAGATGCAGCTCTTTCTGAACCATGAAATAGATGTTTCTGTCTACATTAGGATTTTTGTTTCACATTGAAGTGATTACTGATGCATGTGCTTTCACACAGGCAGCTAGGAAATGGGTGAGGAGGAAAGGGAGGTGGTGTTTAAACACAACAGTGTCTGCAAGGGGCAGGTGCACCCCAGATTGGTGTGGGACGGATGAGTACTGTGTACTCAGCTCCTGTGCCCTGGAGTCAAGACAAGCCACTTCCTTTTGGGTTTTATCTTCAGTTGAAGCTGTAATTCATTTCTGGTTTGTCCTAGTTAAGAGAGCAGAGCAATCATGTCAAAGACACCATCCCTGCTTCAAAAGTATAGCTGCTGGTTTAGCCTAGGTTTTTGGAAAGCGGTAGCTTATCACTGAGAAGCAACTTTAACAGATGTATTCTACATGGGCTGCTGTAGGTAAGCTTGAATTTCTTTTAATTGAGGTAATGTAAGAGTTGATGGACTATTCTGAATACACTAGGGATGGATTGAAGGTGCTGTGAAGAGAAGCAGTAGAACTGAGCTTTAAACCCTTTTGTATGATTGTCATCACCAGGGGATTTTTGACTTACAGACCTTCTTACTTTATATCATCTGTCCTTTGTTGGGGCAAAAATACCCATATGAACAAATACAGAAAACAGATTTGTATGAACTATAATCAGGCACTGGTGGGTTGAAATGAAAATACCATATTTTACTATACATTTACTGCATCAATGGGTGCAGAATTTCCCAAAATATTTCTAAAACAAGAAACTTTTTGGCATGTTCATGAAAATAAAGCATCCTTCCATTCCTCAGTGCTAACTTGATTGGACTCTGACCCTTTCAACCATTTTATTCCAACTCAGACCCACACTCATACTTCTCTTACCACCTTGAAAGCCATCTGCTTCCCTAATGTGTCTTGTTTCTTTACTGAATAGAACTTCCCTATTTGACAGCACACTGGCAGAACTTTCATTCCTCAGGATATGGTTTACCAGTGAGCTATTATCTATGTCTACTCAAGCTTTTGAGATCTAGTTTAGGTTTTCTCCTCTTATTAAATTACCGTAACAATGTCAGTTATCAAATTGTCATCCCTGTTAAGTTCTTCCACTGTGCATAAATCCATTTTCACACTGCACAAGGCAGAATCAAGCAGCTTTTCCAGCAGTGTACAAGCAGTATGTCTGGCCAATACCTCAGCTGCATAAATCACCTTATGTCACACAAATATGAACAGGAGCTTAGGTATATGTAGAGATAGAGGAGCAAAAGATAGTAGGGATGCCAGCATTTCTCATTTGTTGTTTGGTCTTTCTAGGAAGAAGGAGCGCAATAAAAGGAACTTTTTCCTATTGCAGCTTCCAAAGCAGTAAAACAGATGGCACAGTTGCCCAGTAAGATAAGTACCTTTTACTATAACTATTTTTGAAAACTCCAGTTTGAGATGTCAAAGTATTTTTCCTCACATGACCATCCCTTTAAAAGCTGTGATTGTATTTTGGTTGCACTCAGCTGGATTTCACCTGGAATAATTTTTCAGTGTGTGTTTTTGTATGAGCTGGAGAAGGTCCTAAGCAGATACCCCACAGTTTTTTCAGGGAGGAAAGTGCAGATCCTGAATTTTGTGGTTAGATCCTTTTCGCTGCAGCCATGTTGCCTCACTGGTTTGTGCATGAGAAAAAAACCACATTCTTCACTTGTATTTTCTTTTTGCAAATGAGGACTTGCTCTTGGATGTTCCTTTCAACAGCAAATTGCCTCTCACCTGAGATAAGACAGTGGCAGGAGCCTTCTTGTTAGATCAACCTCTCCTGAGACCTTTAACTGATGTATTTACTGTTCACTGCAACCATCAGAGGCTGAGCCAGGATATTTGTCTGCTAAATCTTTGCAGAAAGAGACTGTTTCTTTCCATTAATTTACACCAGATAAGGTGATATCTAAGACATGTTTTTCCTTGAAAAAAGCTTAATTGGGTAATTATAGCTGCAACACCACTTCCACTGTCATCTTTCCTCCTGGGTAAAATTTTGTGCCAATTCACAGAGATAAGTTACTTAAAAGGGAGTACCTCTCCAAGAACCAGCTTTTCAGCTATTTTGCAGTTATGAGGAATCCTTTCCCAGTGTCATCCCCTATAGTAGTTCTTTTACAAGTTCCAGGGATGAATTTCAAGTCCAGTGAATTGACTGTTCGACACCATCTGCATTCCCATGCACTGGCATTGCATCCCTAAGCCATAGCAAAGAGGACAGCTGCCACTTTGGGTGTCCTGAAGGTCTTCTGAGCATGGAGCAAAGCAACTGCCTGGACTTGGGGATGGAAACAAATCTAGGTACTAACGACCACTTAAAAAAAAAAAAAAAAAAAAGGAAACAAATTCCATTTACACATCTACATTTAACTCCATATAAAAACTGCAGGTTGCACTTATATATGATTCACTAATCCTCCCTTTTCTTGGTGGGGTTTTCCCTTTATAAAGTTAGTGACCTAGTGGCCCAAATCCAACCAAATACAATTACTGTGCTCCCCTTCCCCATCCTTTCCCCCGTGTCTGGGGCAAGAGGGAAGGAAAAGGAGGGAGGCTCAGTTCCGGGCTCCCAAACTCAGAGCAGCCCCACCTGCTTTTGCTAGGCCTGTGGAAACTGTGCCCTTAGGGATCTCAGGCTCCTGACACAGCAACCCATTTTTCACCTCTGTTCAGGCAATCAAAATCTTAAGCTTATCCTGAACACACAAAATCTGGCGTTTCTTTTCTTCATATGCCATTGTGTGCGTAAGAGGAAAAAGTGTGGATCAACAGCTGCCTTTAGTCAACACAGTCAATCGGCTTAAGAATGTAATCATCTAGGAAAAGGAAGGGAGGCTAAACTGCTGTCACTTGCTGCTAATAAAAGTTACAACATTAAGCAACAGCGGGAGACAGGCTTTTGTTCACTCTAAGTGAGCATTTGGCTCTCTGTGTGCCTTATACTGTGGCAACACTGTACCCTGAGAAGGGCTCTTACAATGGACCAAACTTGGAAGAGACATTTATTCAACGTGCTACTTACTCTGCCATTCATTTCCAGTGTCCCTGCTAGTTTGGTGAACATTAGTGCTCGAATAAAGCTTCCCTGTCCTCTACCATCTAATTCTGCATTGTTAGGCACAATCCAGTCATTTTGTTTCTTGGATTTTGGGGGGTTTATTTTCTAAACAGCAGTTGGTTGGTTTTGGCACAGTAATTACTGTTGTGTCATAAATTCAGCATAATGGCTGCACCGCAGGACGAAGCAGACAGGCTGTGAGGCAGCAAGCCCTTGTTTAAACAAAAGAGAGCTTTGATAAACAGCAATATTGGCCAGGAAAACTATTTGAAAATATTTGCAACAAAGTATGGGCTCAGTTACCTGACAGATACCATATCTTAACATGCCCTTCCCTTTAAAAATATATTATTTCTCTTAGTTTATTTGGGATTGTGGGTTTTGGGGAGGTCTAGCTGAGTTTACTTCTCATGTAGCAATCCCTAGGAAGGATACTAGAGTCCTGTTCACCCACAGAAGAGATGAACATTAATTCAGACTTCTGCATCGCCCAATGTGACCAAGAACTGATACGGGATATCAGACACCTTGGACCTAATGATTCAGGTCTTTGTGTCCTTTCTGAGACCTTCAGGAATTGTACCAGTATTGCCAGTAACTGTGATGTCCACTGTAAACTGCAAGAAGGAAGTAAAATCACTTTAGATAGATAGACACTGAATAGTTACCTGAAAGTTAGTCCCTTTTTCAGTATTGCTAATGTGCTGGAACAAAGCAAGAAAACTGAGGCTAAACAAACTGATCAAGCCATGACAAAAAGAAAAGTTCAATATCCAAGTACAAGACATGAAAAACCAAAGCCAACATGCAAAAATGAAAAATATTCCTAACTAAAACAACAACTCTGGTTGTTCTACTGGCTACTGCTAGTTGTTTCTAGGAGGAATCCCAAATCTGATGAGTTTTCTACATGCTTTACAAACTAAGTAAATACGAAAATAGTGCTATAGTTGTTCACATGGTGGAAATTATGATTGCACCAAAGCACTTGAACTGGGAGAAAAAAGGCTGCCTTTCCTATACAGAATGTAAAAAAAGGAGGAATGATATAACATGTAACTCAGTGGATAAAGTAAGACTCCTAGACTTTAGTTTATCATTTACATTCCTTCTTTTTCTTATACTCTTGTTTCTAACATCATCAATATTTGGGGAGCTTGGGATGATGATGTATTAAGATTCAGTTAAGCATCTGTTTCTCTGCTCCTCTGAACCAACTCCTGTACTCTGCTCTGTATACACTGCACTTGGGATTATTAAAGGCATTTAAAAACAAGCATTTAATGTAAGCCAGCATCAAGTATATTCAAGATGCTGGGATCAGCCCTTGAAAGAAAGCTAAGTGTGGTATTTCAGATAATGTCAGATGCTAATGATGAGTGAACACAGACTTGAATTGTAACTCACCACCATTTTCTGCCCTGCGTGGTGAGAAACTCTTGTCCGTGCAGGTCAGAAGTCACAGCATGCCTCGAATGCCCAAAGAGTGACTGCAAATGCAGCAACCAAAAACCTCTAGTTTGAGTTCTCACTCACCACTCAGTGCTGGCCTGGTTAACACTTCCAGAGGCCAACAGAGAAGGACAGGCAAGGCACACACTAATAACACCATGCTGGAGTTCATCCTATGAGGGACACAGCAAAGCTGATAGCCCTCAGAGGCTCGGGGGAAGAGTTAGGGCATTGCAGTTTCCCATGTGAGGTCTTGAGTTTTCTCACCTGAGCGCTAAGGTGCTAATGTCTCGCTGGGTAAGGAATGCAAGGGGCTCAGCGGCAGACAGACATAAGGAGTTGTTCAGCCCAGAAGTTTGGCTCTCAGCCTGAGATCCTGAACTGAAAGTGAGAGCCTGAGTCCGCAGAGCCACTCAAGGAAGGAAAGAAGAGCAGCCTTTAAGCCTGATATTTATGTGCCTCCCTGGTACCGGAATACCAGAAACATGTCATGGGAAGATTTAAATAGAAAGTGTTCCATTTAATAGGATTTTTGTCACAGTACTGTGGATCTCTTTAGCAGCATAAAATGTACATTTGAAGCACTGCCTCTTTCCCTTAAACTTCTGGTTCATTTTTCTTTGCTAGTGCCTTAATGGTGGGCACTTTTTTTGCAAAGGGAGAAATGATCTGCAGCACATAGAGAATTTGATGGCTTAACACATTGCACTGCCAGCTGCTGAAGGCAAAATACCAACCACTGCCTCTTTGCTTTATCTGTGTTATATGCTAAGTGATGTAACTGCAAGAAAAAAGAATTAAGTATGGGATTGTGCAGTTAATTTCATTGAACAAGAGCACTACACAAGTCAACCAATATGGCACTCCTCTTCAATTGAAGAATTTTTTCTCTGGTTTGTATTCCACTTCTTCAAACCCCTTGTTACTTCAATCCCTTCTTACTATACTGAAGAAGCTCAGGCTTCGTGTGTGAGACCTGCAACAGGGACAATAGAGAGGGTGAAATAGATGAGAGAGTAACTGGCAAAGAAGACAGGGGAAGAGAAGTTTGATGGGAGGGAAAGAAATAAAAGAGTGAAAGTGTGTCTTTACATTTTTCATCAGAACATCCTTTGCTATCATGTGCCCCAGTTCCAAGTGGGAAATGGCATGATTCATGGAGGAGCTGCCCAGTCCCACCTGAGATAACCATGTTTCCTCCATTCAACAACCTGCCCTTTTCTGAGGCAGACTGCAACCCCTAGAGTGGATACTGTTTTCAGCCACACTGCAAGATTCAAACAAAAATCAATTTGAATAAATTCAGGATATACAATTCTTCTACCACCAAGAATACACAATTCTTGATCAAGTCCTACATGCTATCTAGAGCTCCTTGGAGGCCCTTCCACCCCTTAGGCCAGTAGTGCACTCCGTCCCCACACAGAAATCTGTGACAGTGTATTCATTTCCTCTCTTTGGTCTGGTCATCATCTTCAGAAGCAGAAATAATTCTTCATTACCCTACTCCACTCCCTGTTTCCCCTTCAGGACTGAAGCCCCCCTCTCCTGTAGAAAGCAATTCCTTAAACCTGCTTCCTTCTCTGCCCCCTCACTGCCCCCAGCCAGTAGCTTCTGAAGCAGAGGGCCTAATGATATCATTGCAATGCTCCTCTTTCTCACACCAACCATTATCCACTGCCAACACACTCTTTTTGAAGACCCTAAAAAACAGTACCTAGTTTCCACGCCGAAAACTTTCCTGATGCCTTCTACTATTTCTGCACATCCTGCAAGCATTTGCTAATGTTCCTGCCAAGAAAAAACAGTACATGGTCCCATGATTAAATGGTGTTTTTAGAGAAGCTAGTAGTTACTAAGCATTCTGTATTTGCCTATAGCTATAACGTATCTGATTTTTTTAAGTTCAGGAGGAGAAACTAAGTGGGATTGTTGTGCAAATAAGTAACAGAATGCAAATGTGATATGCAAATCACTATCTTTATAAAAATTATGGAATTGCTCCATAAATAATACTTTGCACAAACACTGACATTTGGGGTTAAGGGCAGGGAAAGTAATTCACAGATCCAAGTGGCCCATATGGTCTTAGAAGAGAAACTTCAGCCATGGCTCCCACCTCACCTTTTGTTCTTCCCTAACTTTCAACATCTTGCTTTTTCTACTTCTCATGTCATATCTGCTTCGCTTCCCCTCCTTTCTCCTAACCCCTCAGCCACAGAGGCCCCTGTAAATGGTTTCCAGCTCAACGCATCGTTGTGCACGCACACACAGCACGAAGTACATCTCCAGCCCTTCTCTCACCAGCAGCAGTGAGAGGGGTCAGGCTCCATGAGCCCATCCACATGCAGGAGAAGGCATTTAAACTGTAGTTTAGCAGGGACCTGCAAAGTCCCTGTTGAACCCCACTTTTTTCTGTTGCTTACAGATAATCTCATCCTCTTAGTCATTTTTGGTTTGTTCTCCTTTCTTCTCCAGGTCAGTATTCTGTAACTTGTGCATACACCCAACATGTTTTAACACTCCTGCTGAACAGGTAAAGGGCTAAGTCTCAACTTCCTTGGGAGTTCTGAACTATTGCTTCCTTCCACCCTTGCAGCCATCCACTCTCCAGCAGAGAGGATGGGCCATTCTGTAAAGCCAAAGTTATCCTTTTACAGGCACAGTGGGCAGAAAAAATAACATCCTGTATACAAGGGCTTTCCTCCTCCTATGAAGCTCCTTATTCCTTGGTTTCTTGGTTCAACTGCAATTCATGCCACCACTTTCCTGAAAACTCTGTTCTCACAAATGTGTTCCCAATTCCCAGCCCTGATTCTTTGCTCTGGTCTCCACATGGCATAGAACTACATTGCTAAAGAACTGAGATAAATACTATTACTTCAGGCTGAAATGAAGTTAGGTTCTCTGTTTTCTGCTCACTAAACAAGTGATCATGCTTTCAACCTCAATGCAGGCATATTAGCAGCACCTTCCACTTTGATGTGCTGATAAGCCTCCTATCTTTCCATTCTTTTTGATGTTTCTCTCTCTGCAAGACACAGAGACATGATCATACAGCAAAGCATTTTGCATGCTTGTGATGAGCTGCCCTATATACCTCTGCATCTCCCCACTGGAGTCCCAGCACCCTGTGGTTGGCTACAGGACCTCTGGCAATGGCATGTCTGAAAAAGGGGGTTCCCATGAGCCACGCACGGCTGAGCTGCCGGTGCTTTGTGTTGGCAACAGTCTTCTAACTCTTTGTGATCAGCAAAGCCCCAGCAGGCGACACTTGCCATTTCCAGTGGTGATGCTGCTGAGGCTCTTTGTAGGCTCAGTTTTGCATCTGTTGAAATCTTTGTACTCACTTCAGTGGGTGCAGTTTTGACCATCGGAAAAGGCATGACTACACTATGTGTATTTAATGATTCAAAGACTTCCTTCTCAGCAACATGTAGTTTACCCTCTGACAGCTTTCACTTGAGACCTCCTCTGATTACTTTTCCTATTCTACTTTAATCTTCTTCCTCATCGACCTCTGTTATTCTTTGCTTTGATACATCATCTACTTCCAGTTTCTCTATCCTGTTACCCATTTTATTTTTGTCTTTTATCTCATGCCAGCAACTGCATTTGCTTGGCCTTTACACAGAAGTTCACTGGATGGCTCTATTTCAGAATGCTACTTTGAACTTTGTTTAAAGACTAAAAAAAAAAAATACAAGTCACAACATTTCCTAACAGTTACTACTGTGTGGTACCTAGTGTAACCCCTTAAGAATTGCTACTAGCAATGGACCCTAGTATCCCACTGAGTTATTGACTTCTATAGGTTAGCTTTTTTGAACCATCTTAATTTATGTGTTGTCCCATTTTTCCATTGAAATCTTGTCTCATTGCCCATGTCCCTGCCATAATTGAAGAGATCATGCGTTAGAGAGAAATTATTAGCATGACTTTTCTTGATTAAAAATAAAAAAGTGATTCAAAAATCCTTTTTTATTAACTTTTTTTTTTAACTCTAGAAATCTGAATTTCATGGATGACATGGCAGTATTTCTGAAGTGTAGTAATCTGCACATTATCCTGTGATGGTCCTGTAAGTGCTACCTTAATCACAAATAGTGCATATTAATGAAGGTCCTCACCAGATGAAAGAGAATGTTAAAGAGTAGATGAAGCTTGATGGAATTAATACAACCAACTTTGAGTTGTTCTCAGATTGAGTCAAACAGCTTCCAGCTACATTTCTGTAAGAGGGGGAGGGGGAAATCCCAAGATGACAGATGCCGTGCAGAGCAAAGCTCTCTCTAAAGAAAGAAATAAATCATTTATGTACAGTATTCACTAAAAACTGCAGGGGGCAAGAGACTGCAGGTTTTCCCTTCAATAAGGAAGAAAAATGCACATATAATAATTGTTGTTGCAAAGATACACAGTACACAGAAAGTGAGTCTGGATAAGAGTCATTCCCTTCCTCATGAAGGAACGTGGCTAAGTTACTCCTGGGAGACCCATCTACTAATAGTATCGGGATTGTCTTGTTGCAAAACAAAAGGAATCTCTAACTTTATCTTTTATATTTGTGAATTTCTATCATTCAGTTGGACACTCCAAAGTGCACAACTACCCGTACTAGCAGGCGTGCACACATGGTCCACCTGCCTAAACATGAGAAGTGGTCACAGAGAGTACAGAGTTGCAAACAGAAGTGGTTGGATGGAGTTTGCAGGAAGGGGGGTAGGTTGCTGTGCTGCAGCACTGTTGCTGTTGTTGAAGTCATTAATTCAGTAAGGTCAGCGATCTAAGCAACTGTTGCCACAACCACATTCTGAGAAAGATTTCTGCTTTTCCTTTCAAAACAAAACACAATTCAGGACAGCAATCCGCTGACTGTCTCAAACTTTATAAATCAGACCACCATTTATGTGCTTAAGCACACGGGAAAAATAAACTCTTATGGTCTAATGTACGACAATTAATTGAAAAGCCTTCTACATATAGGTTTCCCCTCCTTATGTTACAATTGTACTAGTTGTTGTAATTCTGTAAGCTGCAGGACCCTGTCCCCAGATGGAAAAGCCTCCCAGGGCGAGGTCTTCCCCCCAGACCCGGTGCTTGGCACTGCTGGTGCCCATCCCTTCTGCCTGTGGGCCGGAGGGCAGGACCCACATCACTGTTATGATCCAGCCATATCTGGCTGGTCGATGGTCCCTTGAGGGCTACTAGCCACAGACATTGTGTAGAGGATCTCTGAGAGATGGCTACTGATCTCTGGCTGAGTCACCTCCGAGAAGGACCAGCCTGTAACTCTTTTTTGGCCTCTTCCCCTGAGTTACACTCTCAGAGGATGACTGCAGCAGAATATCTGGGTGTCTCATACACTGAAGCAGTATTCATCATATGCATTCTCAGAAGTGTATTAATCATTGTAAGATAGGCTTTTAAACATTTCAGAGATCTCATTTTTTCAGTAGTTGCATCTGTTCTTTCCAGGGGGAAGTTTGTGACTAATGACACTAAGTGTACCAATCTCAGTTAACAGATCGGAGATCATAGCTGCACTTGCAAATCAGTTAAGTGGCTAACCCACAAGCCTGCCTGTCATGTATGTGGAGGCAAGAAAGCTCACCCAAAACCCAGGTTCCCAGGGGAAAAACAGCTTTATGCTGAAACATTAGGTTGTGGTGGGCAGGCCTGGTGCATGTTACAGCTCCTCCACATGCATTGTACCTTTCTCCTGCTGTCAGCAACGCAGCACCAGTTCACCCCACTTACAGACTGGGCCCTGTGTGTTTGAGAGGGCAAAGTCTGATGTGGTTGTTGGTGTTTCTCAAACATCCTGTCCTCGCATCTGCTGGAGGTAAGGAAACACTGGCATATCTTATCTCTTCAAGCCCTTGCTGTGATAGCTGGCGCACACACGTTGCTGTCAGCTAAACCCACAAATGGCTTAATGGCAGGTACATAATAGCCCGTTAGTATGGGTTTGCCTGGGATGCTGGCAGGTGTTTACATGAAATTTTGCCCTGCTTGTCATAGCATATAGGACAGCCAGCACCTGGCAACCTCCTACCGAACAACATATTCTTTAATTGCTCCAAAGCGGTAGCAGCAGCTGCCGCCAACCTTGTTAAATAAACAACAGGTTCTGCACCTGCCTGAGCAAAATCCTGACCCGGCTCCCAGCCAGGCAGCGGATGCACAGGTAACCCTGCCTCCCCTCCGCACAGTGGCTTTGGGGATTAGTAGGAGTCTATCAGTATTGATTTGTCCTTCGGCTGCAGAGGTTTGCCCTGCCCTTCTCTTAGGAGTATTTTACTGAGCTAGGAGATGTGAAAATGTCCCTAATTAGATTTCTGGTTTATGGATGATTCTCGTCACACACACACACAAACACACACAGCTCCCCAGACATACAGACACAATGGTAATGAGAAAATATGACCATAGCACGATAGCCCAGTGCCTGTCCCTTGTAGAGCACTTTGATATAGTACAGAACAATTCTGAGTTGTTTCTGAGGAAAGACTTGGTACAGGACAGGGGTTTTTATTCTCCAAGGAGTGAAGCTGTGCAAAAAGCCCGATTTTTTTAGGTATAGCCAGCAAAGAAAACTATGTATCCTGATGTGTAGCAGGTGAGCTTGTACTCTCAAGGCCATAAATGATTATTTTATCATTGCCCTTTCCATCAGGTTTAATTAAATCTTGGTATCTTATTAGATTCTGCAGTAAATACAGTTGCCTGGATCCACAAACTTACCAAATCAGGAGGAATAGTGGGGAGAAGGAGTTACTTACCTGCTGCCAGGTTACTTCCCCTCGGGGCTTTTTTTTTTTTCCCCTTCTCTTCATGCTGTTGAACAAGATGTGCTCTGAGCAACACTGTGGCACTTCTTCCAGCCTCTAGCCAGTGGCAGGTGCCTGTAAGAGGCTGCACCTGAAGCACAAGGGAGTAAAAAGGAGTAAATGCAAAGGTCCTTGTTATTCACTGGTAAGACAAAAGCCACTGAAAGAGACAAAGTGATTACAGCAAAGAGAGTGGAATTCCAGGTGAACGCTAGGGAAAAAAGCAAACTAAATAAACACCCCTCGAAAAACAGGTGACAAAAGATCAAGATGGTCCATTTAAAAGCTGTATGGGACCTAGTTTGGGGCAGCATTCCGAGAGCAAAGCGCCATGCTGATTGGGCTCTGTTCTTTTGATCCATAAAGCAAGATTTCCTCCATATACATGTTTTCTTGAAAATTAAAAGGCAGAAAGTTTGTAACAGCAGCTCTTATACTACAGCTTTAACATACAAACACAGAAAGGTCCATCTGTTGGGTCTCTCAGCTACAAGAGAAATGAAAAAGAAAAGGTGAAACAAGACGACTGCATCTATTTGATAGCTGTATATCCACCCAGACATGGGGATACATTAACTATGCTTTGGGAGCATTAAATTCCTGACAGGGACAAGTTATTTACTACTAATAGTTCACAAAACCAAGGTGGCACAGCTTCACACAGTCATACAGAGCTTCAGGTCTAAGAAACTAGTAATGATCATCAAGACACTATTATTTGCATTTAGCTATTTTCCAATAAATTGCCATCAGCCTGCTTTGCAAACATAGCTGATTATAAATACAGTAAATGCTGTTAAAGCACAAGACTGAAACACCTGCGTGCCATCAGTGACCACTGCCTATTCTCGTGCTCTGCTTTTCAAATGGCATGTCACTGCAATCACTGCACAAGTCAAACACTGTATTTTTAATAGATCCCCTACTAATTACACATACAAGTGACAAAAGTGATTTTATTGAGCAGAAGTGCAGGTTTCAGCTTAAGTAGCTCCGAGGGAATATTGCCTTTGGCTGTTTGTGGGATCACGTTGCCTTCTAGTGGCTGGCCCCAGTTGACTCGTACCAGAAAGGTTTCAGGATACTTTTCCACAAATATATCCAGTGTGCAGGAAATTTTCTTAATTCCTTCTAGGGGAGTAACAACTGTCCGAGAAGACTCATGTTCTGTCTTGCTTAGGAGGCAAAAAAGAACAGACACAAAGAAAGTGACACACATTACTGTTTGTTTTGAGTATCTTCTAGAGGAAATTTTGAATCTGTTTTAAGCTCTCCACAACCTGTAGCAAGTCAGAGCAATGGAAGTTTATCAACCCATAGTGCTGAATAGGCCTGTCTTTCCTGTCTGAGCACAAAGAAAGAAAATTTTAAAAATCAAGAAAAGTGAAGTAATTTCTTTCAAAATACTGATCACACAACACCCATGAGAACGGGAGCTGAAGGAGAGCTCTGGGATGAGGTTTCCTTACTGAACTCTGAGAACCAAGGTGGTCTCCATCTTAGCAAGTGAGGAAAAACCAGGTACTGCTGAAAAGCAGAAATATGTTGGGAATACGGAAAGCAGGCGAGAAAGAGAGATAACAAGGCAGATGGGGCAGTCTGCCCTCCCAGACTTGCTAGAGGAAGAATTCACTAGTGAGGCAGTTAACTAAAGCTCTTTTTTTTTCTGCATGTAAAAACAATTTCATCTGAAGTGGCTGCACTTGAAAGGCGTTGGCTGCTTCAACAAAATACTTCCTACGGGCTTGATGTTGGTGGTCCATATTACCTTCAGGATCATCTGCAGGGCTGGATCCTAAAATGTTTATCTCAAAATGCAAGAAAAGTCATTACAAGAATAGGAATTAGAAATTACTGCAAGAAAACAGTGAATAACCTACATCACTGAAAGAGGGAGCCACATGAAAATGACCAAAGCTGTGGATTATTTAAAGAAGCACAGTTATAGAAGGCAATTTTTTCCTCCTTTGATGTACAAAACTAAGGCTGGGGCGGGGGGGGGGGGGGAAATAGAGGTTGGACACAAAGAACAGAGGGAGAGGAAACAGAATTACAGCTGAAAATTAGAAGCAGAAGCCAAATCACTGGAGGAACAGAGACTGGATTGTCAGCTCAGAGGGTAAAAGAAAATGTGACAGTAAGTAAAATGTAAGGGGCCTGTTACAAGACAGCTGAAGAAAATGAAAAAAAAATGGCAAGAAATTTGAAGGAAAGACTTGTAATTGCACAAACTACAAAGAAAAAGTGGGCAAGGACAGATGGATGGGCCTGGAAAGGAATCCAGTCATTGATGGGTTGGGTATTTTTAAAAATTCAACACCCACCCCACCCACCCCCACCCCCACCTTCCTGCTTCAACAAAGTTTATTAGCTTAGGAGAAATAAGGTCCTCAATACTGGGGACTACTGATTACCATAGCTAAGGAAATAAATATTTTAAATGAAATGGGATGTTTCCCTTCAAACTCTTTTATGCATGTACAGAACAGTATGATATAAATCGGATTAGACTCTTGCAGTCCTCCCTCTTGGCTCCGTAATTCTATGAATATACTTGCAACACATGGCTGTGTCATTTCCACCTGTTCTCCAAAACCCTGCTCACGCACACATTGCATACATAATGGAGGAAAAAGCAACACATACGTGAACAGTAAGTGCCTTCAATGCAATCTGCAAGAGATAAACATGACACAGTTGAGTTAAACACATATCATGCAAAATCCAAGACTGTTTCTTCTATTCAGAGCTCCCAGTACTGACTCTTGGGAAACTACCAGTTCGGAGAATGTAGTTCATCTTCCTTGAATATTTAAGCAGCAGGATTTGTGGGAATGCAGGTTTCCTCTCTAATCTATTCGTTATATAATTGCAACTCTGAATCTCCTGCAAAGTAGAGGAGCACTAATTGGTATACATTGGTATGCCTCTTTTTTAAACCCAATAATCAGAAATAACAACTCCTCATAACTGTGAATTTATACAATTTATACATAATAAGATCGCATGACTTATTATGATCCCTTTCCCAAAGAGATTGCCATCCAAGTAAGTTAGGTGCTTTGTAGAATATTCCTTTCTGTTGGTCCAGTGAAGGAATGGATGCATACAGGACTGAATTTAACATATTAATTGCCTTTTTTTTTTTTTTTTTTTTACACCTAAGGCCATCAGTCACCTTTTTTCTGTCTTGTTAGATTCTTGGGCGACATCACACTGCACAATAAATGCAGAATGACTTGAAACACACAAAATAGTCTTCCAAATTGTCACCTGCGAACTCAGGTCATAAAAGGAAAGAGAAGGAGAGGAAAGAGAAGGAGAAGGAGAAGGAGAAGGAGAAGGAGAAGGAGAAGGAGAAGGAGAAGGAGAAGGAGAAGGAGAAGGAGAAGGAGAAGGAGAAGGAGAAGGAGAAATGTTAGAAAAATGTTACTAGTAACTTCCTTATAGTTTTGGTGTTTTAAGAAAGTTGTGGCTCAAAACTTAACACTGTTCTCTAATGAAATGTCACCTAAAGTATTCAGAGTGCTACCTCTTAGAAAGAGAAAATACTCCAGACTACTGTAATCATTGTGGTCTATCTAATGAGATGATCCTGAAGGTAATATGGACCACCAACATCAAGCCCATAGGAAGTATTTTGCTGAAGCAGCCAATGCCTTTCAAGTGCAGCCACTTCAGATGAAATTGTTTTTACATTCAGATAAAAAGAGTTTGGCTGTGGTAAACAAAGGAATGCATTTGGTATAGGGTAACTAATCACTGTAACAGTCTGCCACTAACTGGAATACGACCTCACTCGACAAACAGTAAACTTATTCCTAAGCTTGAGAAAACTATCCAACTTTAGAAAGAGCAATTCCTTTTTCTTCAAGAAAGATAAAAAGCTCCCCCTCCCATATGTTGATAAGCCTGATATATATATTCTATATATATATAATTCTACAATATGATCTTTCCAGAAACTCATAGTGTCAAATGAATGGTATTCGTGAGACAGATTGAAAGTAGAAAAGAAAGTGGAGTTCAGATTTTAAATATAAAATCATTGGGATTCAGTTAGATGAAGTAGTGCCAAGGGAGAATTCAAAATTTCTTCAATATTCTTCAGGTTCATCATAGCACATTGAATAAAAATCACAATGTCTGTTCCTTAATCTTCCAGAGCGGATTAATAACCAAGGTAGGCAGTGTGGAACAATATTAGTGTTCGTGTCTATGAATTTAGATAGTCATACCACCATTCTGCATTTCTAACTTCATTTATTTAATGAGACACAAAAATAAAGCCTGGTAGCCCTTATGTCAGCACCCCCAGCTATGCTTCACAGGGGCAAGGTTCCATCCCCTTGTGGATGGAGGCAAAAGTTTTTTGTTCCCGAGCAGGTAGTTCTTATTTTCCAGTGTAAACTGAGCTACAGCTATTATGTAGCTTAGTGCGTATATAGCGCTTCATTATTATTCTTTCCCATGTTGTTACCAAGACAAAAAAATCCCTGTGCTTGGAACTGTATTAGCCTCTCTGTTTACAAGCAATGGGAAGTTTGTCTCAAGATCATAAAATGCCATCTTAGATTCAGAAACAATGACTGCATGTGGATGACTGATTTCATATGAGGAACCCTAAAGTGTAAACCAAGCAGCTTTTCTAGGAGGAATCTCATTCTAAACAGGGAGTGTTGATTCATCAGTTTGCTTCCTTTTAACTTAATCACTCACTCTCAAATTGAAGTATTAAAGAAACATCATGTTTTTAAGAACCATGAAGAACTCGGTTACATCTACATGGCATTTTCTGTACTGTCATTCTCTTATTCTGCCCACACTAGAAGTTAGCTAGAAGCAAGCAACCTCGGAATGAAAACTAGACAGCCATGCTTGCATAAAGCTGGGCCCAAGCTAGTCCGCCTTGCTGAGAATCAAATGTTTTTGTTGCTGTAGGCTGGCAACATGTTAACATGGTTATGTAGCCTCCAGTAAGGCTATAGCGTCAGTGAAGTAAGTTCATGTCTGCTCGAGGCATGTGTAGACATACTCAGACTGTGGGAATAAAAGAAGCAAAACAGAGGGTTTTATTTGTTACAAACAATAGACTTAGTGCCTGTGCTGCAGTCATCCCCTACGGACCAGTCAGCACAGTCAATCTGCTGCTAGTAAGGAAACACTGACTAATCCTTCTCCGTCATGTCTCAGGGAGCACAGAACCATATGACAGCTTCCAGAGTCACAGCTCCATCCCCAGTCTGCTCCCAAGACTGCCCAGCTGTACCCCACAACTGACTGCTGCAGGGGCCATGTTAAAAGCTAACAGTTGGCTTATGATTAGTCTTGATTTTCCATTACCAGACATAGATTTTGTCTCTTCTTTTACAAATATTGTAATTAAGATTATGTGAATGCTTAGTAATCCTGATTTACAATAATGACATATTATCCATTCCTAATTGTTATTCAATCCTAATTGTCTCCTTGGAACACATACCTGATTAGAACAAGTTTTAAAGGCAAGAACCAAAGCAACTGCGTGGGATCTCAGACCACTGAGGACAGGGCAGAAGAAGGTCCATCGAAGTCAGAGGAGGTAGCAGTGCAAGACAGTAGAGTACAGTTAGAAGAGAGACTCCACCATGCCTCTGCTTCTGCCTGGAAACTCCATAGCTGTAACACCAGCTTTGCATCCGATGTTAAAAAAAAAAAAAAATGTCGCTTTGGAGTGTGAGACACCACATGTCAGAAGTGTACTGTGAAACATATGTTCATGTTTTCCCTTTAAGACAGAGTATTTCACATTTCATTTTTTATATATACTTTAGATTACAGATGAATCTATTGTACCAAAATATTGGCAGCTGCTTTCCAGCATGGGAGACTGCCTTCCATGTTCAGCGAACTCTCCGTGCTTTTGACTCTAAAACATTTCAGCAGACTCTTGTATATTGATATTCATTACCAGTACAGTTTGCATAACAGACATGCAAACAGCCCAACCAATATTATCAGCTCATATTGACTAGCTATTTCTACCCTGAAATAGCAATGTCAAGCTTCAATTGATTCACATTCATGCACTGTGTAAACTTAATTTAAAATTAACATGCACAAGATAGAGCACATACTATTACTACCATGTGGAGTAACCTGGGAGATGGACTGTAACACAATGCTGGCCTACTAGACAGAACTAGTCAATAAAATGAAAGGTATAATTTGCCAGCTAAATATCCCATAAACTCCAGCTGCTGCTGGCTGCTACAAAGCCCATTCTTGCACTAGCACCAGTAGCTCCCTGCAAGCCACAGGAGGGACAGTGAGAGAAGGTACAAAACATGGCTAACCAGGCTGGGGCTTCCCAGGAGGAGGAGCTGTAGCTGCAGCTAGAAGTCCAAGAAAGGGCAGTGACTGGGACAAAGGGATGCTCTGAGTACCAAAATACCTCTCTCTTTCCTCTACAGCACACTGAAGAAACAGACTCCCACCTACCTTGCACAACTGATTAGAAAACAAAACTTAGCTTACACAACATGGTCTAAATATTTCATTGAATCAGAATATCTCAAGTTGGAAGGGACCCATAAGGATCATCAAGTCCAATTTCCTGCTCCTTGCAGAACTGCCTAAAACTAAACCATATGACTAAGAGCATCGTCCAGATGCTCCTTGAACTCTGACAGGCTTGGTGCTGTGACCACTTCCCTGGGGAGCCTGTTCCAGTGACTGACCACCCTCTCAGTGAAGAACTTTTTCCTAATATCCAACCTGAACTTCCCCTGACACAGCTTCATTCCTACCACTGGTCACCAGAGAGAGGAGATCAGCACCTCCCTGCCTGCTGCCCCCCTTGAGGAAGTTGTAGACTGTGATGAGGTCACCCCTCAGCCTTCTCTTCACCAAGCTGAACAAACCAAGTGACATCAGCCACTCCTTGACATCTTGTCCTTGAGTCCTTTCACCAGCTTGGTTGCCCTCCTCTGGACACGGTCCAATAGTTTGATGACCTTCTTATACTGAGGTGCCCGAAACTGCACAAGGTACTCAAGGTGGGGCTGCACCAAGGAGGTGCAGAGTGGGACAGTCACCTCCCTCAAACAGCTGGCTATGCTGTGCTCGATGCACTCCAGGACATGGTTGGCCCTTTTGGCTGCCAGGGCACACTGTTGACTCATATTCAGCTTGCCATCAACCCAAACCTCCAGATCTCTTTCCACGGGGCTGCTCTCCAGCCTCTCATCCCCCCCAGTTTGTACATATAACCAGGATTACCTCGTCCCAGGTGGAGTATTTGGCACTTGCTCTTGTTAAATTTCATATCGTTGGTGATTGCCCTCAAGAGAGTCCACAGCCCCTCTTAGCTTAGTATCATTGGCAAAATTACTTAATGTACATTGGAGTCCTGTGTCCAGATCATTTACAAAAACATTAAAGAGCACTGGCCCTAAAATTGAGCCCTGGGGAACCCCACTGGTGGCTGGCTGCCAGCCTGATGTAACCCCATTTACTATAACCCTTTAAGCCCAACCCATCAGCCAGTTGCTCACTCAGTGTGTTATGGACTTGTCGTCACAGATAGTATCCTGAAGGATACTGTGAGAGACTGTACCGGGTCTGGCTGAGCCAGAATTGGTTTTCCCCTGTAGCAGCCCTCATGGTGCTGTGTTTTATGTTGGGAGCTGGCAGGGTGTTGATAGCACACTGGTGTTGTGGCTACTGCTGAGTAGTGCTTACACAGCACCAAGGCTCTTTCTGACATTTCCCCCCCCCACAGTGGGACGAGGTGAGCAAGATCTTGGGAGGGGACACAACCAGGACAGCTGACCCGAACTGACCAAAGGGATATTCCATACCCTATGACGTCTGCTCAGTATAAAGCTGGGAGAAAGGAGGAAGGGGGTGGGGTCACCCTTGGTCCTCCGAGGCAACCACTACGTGTATTGGAGCCCTGCTTCCTGAGAAGGCCCGACATCGCCTGTTAATGGGAAGTAGAGAATAAATCTGTTTTCTTTTTTTTGCTTCCGTGCGCGGACCTTTGCTTCGCTTTGCTTATATTAAACTGCTTTTGTTTTACCCACAAGGGTTGTTTTGTTTTCCTATCTTATTTTCTTTCCCCTCTTTGCCCTGTTGAGAAAAAAAGGGGAAAGGGGGGGAAGTGATAGAGCGACTTGGTGGGTACCTGGCATTTAGCCAAGGTCAAACCACCACAGAGACAGTATCAAAAACTTTGCTAAAATCCAAACTCACTACATCTACTGGCTTCTCCTGGTCAATTAGATGGGTGACCTTGTCATAAAAGGAAATCAAGTTGGTCAAGCAGGACTTTCTCCTCGTGAACCCATGCTGGCTATGACCAATGACTGCATTGTCTCTCAAGTGTTTTTCAGTAACTCCCAGAATAACCTTCTCCATAATTCTACCAGGCACTGAAGTGAGACTGACAGGCCTGTAATTACCAGGGTCTTCCTTCTTACCGTCATGAAAACTGGGACATTTGCCAGCTTCCAGTCAACTGGGATCTCTCCAGAATCCCAAGACCATTGAAAATGGAGAGAGGTCTTGAGATGGCATTGGTCAGCTCTGTCAGTACCCTGGGATGAATCCCATTGGGGTCAATAGATTTAAGTGCACCCAGCTGGAGCAGCAAGTCTCAAATCATAGATTTGTACAACTTCATGTTATATTTGGCTTCTCATGCTGCACATGCTTGTTTTCATGCACATTATCCATAGGAACGCTTCTCAGTTTGGGCCAGTACCAGGTTCTGGTTCAAACCTCTGAAGACCTAGGAAGACCCCACTCACCCTCACTCTGAGGACCACTTGTACCATCCTCTCTCTTTCCTCCCCAGGTGCCTGCCACTATCTGCTGCCTTTGTCATTTGATCACGCTGGGGAGAGAAAGAGAGAGGTATGCAATCCCTTCTTTACTTATGGTCAACTGGGGCATAGCAATTCCCCCAACACACAAAGGAAAAATGTGGCTGAGTAGTGCAGTCCTGAGTTAACTATTACACCCTGATGCTCCTCAAACACACACATGCATTTCTGAACATCCACAGAACTTTTTTCAGTGCCTGTGCTGTTCAGTGATTCATGGCTCACCCTTTGCAAGGCTTTGATGTTCTTGTCTCAGTAACCAGGGCTGAACAAAACACCCAAAAGATGTTTTTCCATGAGTTTATATCCTCTCCTGTTACACTGACAGCCTAGAGTTGGCTGTCCTGGCCCTCCCAACACTTCATCCCTACTCTGCTGCCTTGGCAGTGAGCTCCGCAGCCTCTGTAATCACAAGGTGGCCCAAGGAGGGATGTGGCAGAATAAACAGCCAAAGTTTAGTTACACATAGAGGTAAAAAGATACAACATAATTGTCTTTTAACTAAGCTACTATCAATTAACTGTGAGAAGGGGAGGGAGGGGACAAAAATCTCAAGCTCTAGAGACAGTAAAATAGATAAAATTAAATCCTTTCTACAGGGTGTCAGTGAAATCTATCTGGTACTGAAACACATCGTGAATCACAGGACAGTCACTAAGAGCTGTAGGAAGAATAGCTTTTTTTCTAGTCCTGGGGAACAAAAAAAGTCATTAAAAAATCAGGATAATATTCACAAACTCCTCTAGAGATTTCTGCCTCTCTTTCGGTACCAGCACAAAACCCCTGACAAGATTTTGCAGCTATTTTCTCACCTGGCTTTGCTTGCTTTTTAACAAAGAAAAACCCATAAAAAAACAAAAGCAAACTGCTCAGCACAAACATTACCATTATAATGACAGCCTGAATGAAAACAATTAAAAAAAAAAAATCAAAGAACTAAGTAGTTCGTTTTACAAAAAAAAAAAAAAAAAAAAAAAAAGAAAAGGAGTTCCTTCAACAGAGGAGAAAAAGACACTTCAGCTGTCTTCTTATCAAGTCAGGACTAGACCCTGGTCCTGCAGCTCTCCAGTTCCACAAACAAGTTTCACTGACACTCTCCGCTGGTGATGAGAGGGACCATATTTTATCCACCAGCACCCTGATGCTGTGCCCTACATTTTTATCTATTGAGGTCTCATCATCTAATGTTTTCAAGGAAAAAAAATGAAGCTAAATGATGAGAAGAAAAAGATACCATAGAGCAGCTGCAGCTGTAATTGGCTGAAGGGCTAACAAATGACCTAATATTCCTCTATTCAGGATTTATCCAGCTGCTCACTGTTCTGATTAAATAGGACTAATCCATCAAATGAAAATTGGTTCGTTGGTTCAAGAAATAAACTTACCTGTTTCTTAATTTTTCTTTAATTTTATTATTAAGAGATAAAGCTCCACTTCTCTAAATCTAATGTTTGTTCTAAATTATTCATGGATAATTTTGTAAATTAACACATAAACCTACTCCCATAGAGCTCTCTTATGAAGCTGCTGTTTCTGATCTTTATTTAAAGCTGTGAATTAAAACAAAGCACAAGATGAACCACTGAAACTCCCAGACTTCTCTATCAGTGAATGTATTTCATACAAGCTACAGTTTTTTCTAGTATTTGACCTCTGAAACAGGAAGCTACTACAGTTATAATTAGCATTTGATTGATCACAATATATACGTATCATTGTTCCACTTCTGATAAATGGTTTGCATTCCGAGATAAATATGCCCATTTAAATTGTAATCAATATGATTTTTTGAAATCATTTGATTCCCATCATCAGAAATAATATAAAAGGAATGTTAAAAATTATTGAACTTTTGACAGTCCTCACCTTATTTCAGTTCTCTCTCCTGATTCAACTTCTCAGCATCCTGCCCGTAAATCCTGGCTGACAGACAGGTTCCCTTTTGCCCTGAACTCCTCAGTGTGAACTCGCCAGCCACAGACCACCATCTTTTGGTATTCTGCTATGACAGTAATGGAGCATTTTCTATCTCATCACCATCTTTGTCTTAGCCTTCCTTGTACAGAGGAGAATAATGATTCAAAACCCTGAGTGTGCTTCTATCAAAAAACCTAAAACTTCTAGTATCAGATAGTGTACTACAGTATATTATACACCTTTGGCTAATGTCACTGTGCTTCAGCAAACATTATGAGTCTAGTGCTAGTAAACATCACTTGATCTGTTACTAAGTCTTGCCAGCAGAATACATATTAAAAAAAAAAAAAAAAGAAGAAAAAGAAAAAAAGAGATATAAAGGGAGAAAGCAGGAAAACAGAACAGTACAGAAGCTTCCACTTAGAGGATAAACTTGTTATGAATCCACTTAATGAGCAGAATGTTCCTTTTCCAGTGACATTTGCAAAAGCCAATTTCCAACACTGCATGCCTTTTTGCACTGAAATACATGACAAATCTTCTCTATAAAGTCATTCAAGGGCTTAGCATGCATACAAGCAAACAAAAAATAGTCACTGTGGCAGCATTTCTTTCCCCCATTGCTCAAGTGACCTCCATCAGTATGTTTCACTTCAGTTCCATAAGGCTGAGGTCATGTTTCAGGGTCTTGCTCCCCATCAGTACAGAGATTGCTATGGCTTGAGTTCTGGGACAGCTTCACTACTGAAACCAGGAAGAAAATGGAGGTGCTGGAAGGTTCTCCAGTGCTGGAATGGACCATTAAAAGAAACAAAAGACCAAAGACTGAAGAGTTTATGAATGCAAGATCCAACTTCCAAGCCTCTCTTCATTTACAATACACAATGTGGTTTAACTACCAAAGAAATGGAACAGCAATCAAAGCTGTAATGTGACTTGTATTTCACCAGATGGCAACATCAAAAATAGCCTTTACAAGATCTAACCAGCCAGATAGAAGATGCGACTTTGGTAGAGCGCTGTTTGCTGGATCTGACAGAGTACCTTTTACAAGGTGCACGTCTCAGCATTAGAATAGTTCACTGTTTTATTCTGTTCAAATCAATAACTGCAAACTTGCTACAAACTAATTGTTTGTAAGTATACAAAATCACGAAAATCAAAAGAGTATAAAAATATTTACTGTTAAATTTCATTTATATTTTTGTTAATGAATCATGAGCGTGCATTTTGGAAAAAAACCTGCAACCTTGCTTGGTCTGATTTCTTATCTGCTCAGAAACGAAGGCAAATAATAGAAGATAGCACTAACAAAAGGTGCTATATATGTTAAGTGCAAGTGAATACTGTTACTGAAAGAGCTGTGTATAGATATGGTCCTTCAGCAAGAAACTTAGACTTAAGCAACATACTGTCTTGCCTGAGGGTCCCAATCACCAGCCACAGGTTCATTTCAACATTTCTGACATTTGGTCCTTAATTCTCTCCGACATCTGGGAGTCCCTTGGGACTGAGCCCTCCTGGCAGAACAGGAGAGATGGCAGCAGTTCCAGGGAATGGGTTTCTCATGGGTAGAGCAAACATTTTCTAGTGCTAAAACTGGTGGTAGTCAGCTCCCTGCTAAGATCACTCCACACTTCCCATTTTCATCTTGAAGCTTACATGAAACCTGTGCTCTGTCTAAGGCTCCAAAAAGCTGATCTAGAAAGAAATGTCAAGGCCTTTACCATCATAAGAAACAGAGGCTCATAAAATTATTATTATTAAGCCTCCTCAGCCAAGTGAAGCAGGAAAAAAAATGTATCTAAAGGTTTTAGTAAACACATCTGAATTTGTCATCTTGGATAACTGAGTACTGCAATAAAGTGCCAAGTAGAGATGAATACATACTTACATGCTACTAATTTCCTGGTTTCAATAAATCCAATATAATAAAATTGACAGATGCTGTTTTACCTACTCAAGTGATTCATGAAGGGCCTGAAACTGTAATGCTGGATCAAGATATGCCATCTGTGCTAGGGTTTGGGGTTTTTTTTAAATAAAAAGAACTGACTGGCTGAAGAGTGGTGACAGCACATGATTTGCCTAGCACAAAATGAGAAGCTTGCCACCTTTACCTCCAGAGGTAAGAGAATTACTGGATTCGGTTACTATTTTCCTATCCATTGTCTACCCAGACTGTTATTTTGCAAATGCTCAGTAAATCAAATAAGTAATTGAAATTTAAAGCAAAATTAGATATTTTTTCATGTGTCCTTTTAAGATTATGTTAATTGGCATGCATTTTTAATGACAACATTAGCAGCAAGTAATAAAAAGTCAGCAGGATCTATACATGGATAAATAACAACACACTAATGATAATTACATAAACCTTCTGTGTAGTGACATGTGGGTCAGGAATTGAATTTGCACTCTCAAATTAAATCATCTATCAGGTCCCCACATCATCAGTAACAAATGTCACTCATAGGTTTCATTCTCCTGTATTGAGTGCTCTCGTAGTTCTGTTTGTTAATATCCAATAAAAGATTACGTTTCAAGGTCAAATCTTGACACCTAATGGTACTCAGCAGGAGTGCTGATTGCAAAAGGGTAGCAACATTTGAGTTTCAAAAAAGAGCTTATTTCAGAAACTTAGAGAGTGTAATGTCTCCTTTATATTTAAGCACTTAGAAGGGCCTTTCTGATAAAAAAGGATCAACTTAAATACATGTGTGTATAGTTATATGCTGGCATAACTGCCTTTCTGAAATGAGACATTTTCTTAAGCGGATGACTTTAACAGTGAAGACGGAGCGAAGTGCTTCTGAATTACTGAGATCAGGCCAAACAGGGAATGATTGAAGTCAAATAGAAAGGTTGCCTTTAGTTTCAGAGAAAATACACATTTTTACATCCTTTTTTTTTTTCAACATAATGGGGTATGCTTTCTTGTCATTATAGAACACACTGAGAAAGTAGCTGAAAATAGTTCTCATAAGATCAGAACATGGTGCTTCTGAACATGACTTTTTTCTGTGGTACCACGAAACATTTTACAGAATAAGTCACATAACACAGGAGGTTTGGGAACCCTGAAAATGGCACCTGCTCTGCCTTGCTTTAGGCACAGGTAGGACAATGGTTTGCTTACAAAACCTGTGGTCCTGAGCTACACTGACATATGAAAAATAAAAACTAATCTAATACCTGTTCTAATGAGCATAACTGGCAGAATTTGGGTAGCTGGGGGCTGCATGGGAGAAGGTCATGAGTTGCCCTGAGCAGGTAACTGCTACATCCAGCCAGCTCTGAAACTGGTGTGAGCAACCCATTGCCTGCCAAAACTCCAATGTTGAAGGAGCACGTGGTGCTTCTGCTCAAATGCATTTCAGAAAAAGCATCAGCTGCAAAGGGCAGGGAACACATGGGAAGATACTCTTGGGCAGATACATGGAGGAGCCACAGGGAAAGACACATTTTGAGGCATAGAGGTGACCTGTGTTAGAGTGGGGACAACTTCAAGGGACTGCAGCCCAGGGTGACCCATGTGAGGGTAGGGGCACTCCTGAGGGACCTTGGTTGTGGGTGGGCCTCACTGGAGCAGGGTCAAAATAAGCAAGGAGCAGCAGAAAGAAACCATTAGGCACAGGACCTGCCCATGGGCTCATGGAATGAATACAGAGGAACTGAGCATAATCCACAGCAAAAACAAGGCAAGGTGATACTAATAAGAGGAGAGCAGAGATGTTTGCCTTAAGATGAGCCTAGGAAAGAGGAACGGGTTACTTAAGTGTTTGTTTTCTCATTTATGCTCCTCCTCCCCGCCCAATACCTGAATCAGATAATGGTGTTGATTGGCAGTAGATCAAACCAAGTGAAATTTCCCCAGTTGAGACTGTTTTGCCCATGACACCTGTGTCTTTTCAGTTGCAATTGTTGAAACAGAAAAGATCTAGTGAAACATCCTGTCAAGTTTGACATACAAATTTACAATGGTTGATGGAGAATCCGCCACAACTCTTGATGCTTCAGGACCTCTTTACCATTTATCAGTTTCCTGTCATTGTTAAAAACATATATTTTAAATTGCTTACTTTACCTGCTAGCCAATAGATTTTGTTACACCTTCAACAAATACAGTGAGTTATTAATAATCCATGTTCAAGTTACTTCTTTACCTTCATTATTTCAATACTATGAACTTTCAGGGTCTTTTATCTTCAGATTTTCTAGTTTTTAAATCATTCTACAGTTATTTGGCAATTTCTTACCAAGTTTTCAATGTTATTCATTGGTTACGGACACCTGAGTTGGTGAATTTTAGTAGCAGATTCACAAAAGCCAAAGACAGAGGTAACACAGTCTTGACATTCCAATTTAAATCTTAACAGGGTTGCCTATTGCCGACAAAAGGTACACTAATTTGTTAAACTCAGTCTATTAAAGTCTATTGATGATTACACATGGAAGGGTAATACATTTTTAATTCATCCTTTTTGTTTGCGAATTTCACCTTGGACCAATATTTGCTGTGTTAATTTGAGATCCTGTTACTCTGTTTTCATGGAGAAAATATCAATTTCTTTTCATAGACAGTGTAGATACACAAACAGTGGTGAAACCATTGTTTCCTGAAAGTCAAGTTACAGTTTTGAAAGTTTGATATGATTCTCAGAAAGGATAAATTAAAAATAGGGTTAATTATGTATCAAAGTGCAATATGCATTTAAAGTTAAATAATGGGGAAATGTAGCCAGGCAAATATTTCAAACAAAATGTAAAGAATTAGCATTTTCTTCCCAGAATAACCTGTCTATTCTTTTTTTCTATAAAAGTAGCTATATTAAGTATGTATAGTTCATTAATATCATGAAAAAGAATGCATAAAATCTAATAGTCTAATAGAACACCTCTCACCTTTTGGATATTTCTTGACAAGGTCAGAACTCCATCAGAGTAACTACTGATTTCAAGAAGTTATTTTTATCCTGAAATCCTAACTCCAATTTCTTAATATACTTGAGAAGCCAAAGTTAGATTCCTTAGCGTGGACTAGAGTGATTCCTTAGGTGACTAGCCAAACAAAAGTTTCTTTGTATATCTGCACCTCCACTTAAATAGCTTCCTTGAGTCCAGTCACCTCTCCCAAAGCAGTGAGAAGGCATCAGAAAGAGGAAGAAATTACTGAGAACGCTTGCCTCATTCAGCACTGTGTTTCAGGAGAGACAGATATAGATTTATTAGCAATTACAGCTACATGACTAAAGAAAATTTAAGTTAAATTAATTCAGTCTTAAAGTTCTGTGCCTTTTTGTTACTTTAGAGCAAGTTTTATTAGAATCTACAGATCTCTGAACTGTGGATTGATTTTCACTTTACCAATGAAATCCTATGCAAACACATTTTTTACAAGCATTATTCAGGCTTACTTCTCTTGGATATAGTATATACTGTGTTCAAACTGATGATTTTTACCAGAAATACCACCTAGGCTCTACCCATAGTTACCTCTTAAGTACACTAAGCACACCTTGGAATCCTGCTCATCAGATGTCCTCATCAGGCATTTTTGGAAGTCAAGGTGGTAGTTTTGACTCTTTTGCAAGCCAGGATTTCCTTTCAATTAAAAAAAAAAAAAAATCACAGATGAGGCTGAAGCATGACTCTAATATGGAATTGGGATGTGGACAGGGTATCTATTCAGCAGCACTGAAACCAGCAATTTAGATGTAAATCTTGGTCACCAAGACTGATATATCTGTTAATACCCAGGACAGTAATTCCATTGCCATATATAACTTGAATAACAGAGTCCTGAGGAAAGCCAGAGATGGTATGAACAGGATGTCCATCAACTGAAGCTTCCTTTTTCGTTCTTCACTGAATGTTCTTTTAGCAGAAAGTGGTGGGACCGTACTTTCACACAGCTCACATAAGCCAAGAATAAGAAGTATTATGTTGGGACTTGTGAGACTGCATAAAGAATTTTGGGTTTTTTCCCAGTTTGTAATTGAGAAGCAAGCAGAATAAGGATATTCAAAAACTAAATATTGAAAAACAGAAGGAGAAGACAATAATAATACATAGTACTATTACTACTTATAAATAACAATAATTAATAACTAAAAACTGCAAGAATAATACTATTTTCTTTATTGTAATAAAGTTTTAGTTTAGTGTTAGAAGGAAATTTTTTTCCCCAATTTTTCTATGTATTTTTCCATATCACAGCTTTGAGGACATAAAATTGCAGAAACAGCAATCAAACAAAGCTGGTATGTGGTTTTTATGTACTGTCATATACTGAGGAGTTCTATTCAGAGACCAGAATACAGTGAAAAGTGCAAAATAAACATAAGAGAAAAGGATAGTCCTTATGTTAGGAAGATGAAATTAGAAAAAAAGGAAAAGACCCTGTTCCTATTCACAAAACAGAGGAGCTCCTTGTTCATGCATGCAGATGCCCTGCTGGCTTTGCTTGATTTCCTATTTGTAGGGATGGACCATTCTTGAGCTCAGGGTAAGTCATCCTTGAAAATCAGCCAGCTGTCGTGGACCCTTCTTTTCTCCAAGGCTGTATCCCATGAGATTCTCCCAAGCAGATCCTTGGATTTGTGGATGTATGAAAGAATCACCCTTTATCTTAAACACATCAAACTGGGTCTCCATTATCCTTTGGAGATGAACATGATCGGAAAGTGAGGACTTGTCTCAAAGACCAAACACTCCCTGGTTCCTTCAAAATGTCAGCAGCCAACAAGTGTTGAACAATTAAAATCTGAGGAACCAAGAGAATTAGAGCAAAGGCAGCAGATGCAGGAGACACAGTACCACTGAATAAGTCAGAGCAGTAAAATGAGAAGGAAAGTAGATATGGAGGAGATACAATCAGAGGGTTAGAAGAGGAACTGGAGAAAGGTTACATTTGTGAGGCAGAGGAGAGAGAATGAAAAAGTAAGTGTTTACACTATGAATGTTCTTACCTGGGGAAAAATCCAATATTGAGATTTTGCAGAAGACAATGAAAATTTCAAAATGTCTTGTAAATATTGGACAAAGGAATTATTTTCTCTATTAGAGCTCTCCATTTTGCTTTCTACCTTCTGTGAAGTAAATTCTGGCTTTCAGTTAGTACAGTTGACTAACACAGCATGTTTAGAGAGAGCAAAGGAACAAAATTATACTTGAACAAAGTTCAGGTGATAGATGTGTAATGCTGAAGCCAACAGTATAAGCAAGACACATCTGTATTTCCTGCCTGAGAACGTAAGTGTGCTAAGCTGCTGAATGAGAAAAACTACTGGGAAACACAACAATAAGGAGATCATGAACAAAATCTGCAACTATGTTAATCTTACACTTACAGCTTTTCAACAAAGCACAGTAGCAAATGACAGAAGGAAGTGTACATCCTTAAGATCAAAAGGCCAAGAAAATTATTTGCACAGACTCAGCCCCGATCTTAGGGTTACCATATTACTGCCTGAAATTTTCAGGCTAAAAATGTGTCTATAGTGCACATGCAGTGAGTCTGGTATGCCCAGAATCCATCAAATTAACTGATGACCGAGGTATGTCTGTAAAAGTGATACATCTCAAACTCCTTGTACGGTTTTGCCTTTAGACATCACCTATGCAACTCATGTACAGGAAATAAATCCTATACATCATGATGGACACCTTGGCTACACCTATGATTGTAAATTAAGAAGTGTCCCGGACCTTTGCCAGCATTTAAACATGATCATGCCTACTAATAGACTGTAGGAATATCCTCTGCTGAGGTTCTGGGCTGCACCAAGAAGCACCATTCTGGGAAAGTCCCAGGGCTGGCTCTGCCCATTGCCCTGGGAGCTCACAAGCATTCTTGGTCACAGGTAACTCAGCAGCTTAGACAGAGCCAGTATGACCTGCTGGACGGCAAGAAATCTGGGGCATGGTCCTCCTATCTACGAGGGTAATACTTTTCAGCAAAAGAAGAGGACTTTGGCAGATATGCTCTGTAACTAGGATGTAATTTATATGCATAACATACCCAAATGCATATGTAATTAAGAAGTAATGGTGATTAACAGCACCCACGTACTTTGGGACAGTTTATGTGCCTGTGCTTTATGACACAGTTGTAGTACCAGCTACTTCAGTGTGAACACTGAATTCATGCACGTTTTAGTGGGAGGATGAGTATAAAGTATGTTAATAACTTTGAGGGTGTAAGCAGGCAGACAACTGAATATTAATAATTGAAAAATATAAGAACATTTTATTGTGTAAACCCAAGTACTTTATTCATAAAACCTTATTATTTAAGCAATAATAAACCTACTTCTCTATACCATCGATCTTCAGTACAAGAAAATCCATGAGTATAAACTCCATACTCTTTAATAACATTTTGTATTAAGCAGCAGAAAGATTCTTTTTGAGGCACAAATAAGGAGTGTTTACTTTTCTAAATGTCTGATTAGCATTTATTTCTTTTACAGTCCTGCATCTGCCAAAGCTGAGACCTGTCCTGCTTGGTAGAATGATAGAGAATTTATTTATTTTCCGCAACAGCCGCTTCTTGGCGAAGTGACAGGGGGCATTACTGCACCGGGCTGATAGCAGCAGCCGCAGTGTGGGTTTTGCTGCACTTTGGTTGGATGTTCAAATCTGGGGTCCTTCTGCATATGCATGTCAGTTCCAAACCAATCTCAATCTATTCTAAGCAAGAAAATCAAAACATAAATAATGCCAGTGAGTTTCTTTCTTTTCTGTGTACGTGTTTTGAATATGACTGTCCCCAGACAAGAGTTTTTACTTCATGCACTTGTAATGCTTCTGCATGAGGTGGCCCAAAGCCATATACTAACGTTAGAGGAAATAGTTTCTTGCTCCTTGACAACTGACAGAGATCTTTGCGCAGGTAAAACAAACATTAAATTGTTCTAAAATCCTGTAATTGTGAACTGGTACCCATTTACACTTTCTAAGACTGGCGCAAATAACTACAAGCTGTATAGCCACAGAAAATCAGTCAAAAAATATTAAATTCTGCAAAATGTGTAGCAAAGTAAGCAAGTGCAACTAATTTTAATTCACTGGTTATGACAGGTAAATTAGTCCTTTGAAATTATTTTTGTACAGTGTCTCAAAGGGATTTCCTCTATTAGGCTTTCCAGTTTGTAGACTGTACAGACATTATGCTCATTATTACTTTATTGTTTTACTAGATTTAGTATTTCAGTTCATTTTCTGATATTCAGAACAGATCCCTCTGTTTCATGACTAGCTTTAGCTTGATAAAAACATATGCTGTGTCAAAGTCCTGTTTTCTTCATGATTTGTCTTTATGATCTTAAAGTCATAGTTCGTCTCTTGTATGTTGTATATTATTGATCTTGAAGATCTTGAAATCCATTTGATCTTTTAATTTTTAGAACTTCTTAATAATGCTTGGTAGGTATTTTAATATTTAGTTTAATATTACTTTATGGGCTTGGATTGTCCAGAATTTCCTTGTGTTTCTTTTTCAGTTCAACCAAAGTTTTGAAGAAGCAAGTCAATTTTGCTGCAGAGAAGTGATAAGTATAGCCAGAGAATGACTTGTAAGAATGCTGCCTCTTCATGAGCACTTCTTTCTTCAAGGAAAGGTAGTACACAGAAAGTGGTAACCTATAGTACAAGCATATGAGGGTGAAATCAGAAAGGCCAAGCACAAAATTAGGTTTGACCAGCAAAGGACATTAAAAACAACAACAAAAAATCGCTCTTGAAATACATCAGTAATAAGAGGAACACCAAGGTGCCAGCTGGTCAGCTACATAATGGAGAGGGAAAGTCATCCCTAGAAGAGTCAACTATAATCAGACAATTAACACAACTGGTACCAGAGACAAAAGGGTATTATCTCAGCCTTGAATAGGTTAGAGAGCACTTGTATCAGCTATATGTTTTAAAATTATGTGGGCATAATAGCCTTCATTGGATAGCACTTGAAGTGGGCTGATTCAGTCACAGGGCCACCAGGAGTTACCTTCCAGAGCTCATGAAAATGGGTGAGGCAAGGAAGACTGGGGAAGGATGAACATAATAACCAGCTAGATTTCAAAAGAGGAGTGAAGGGAATTAGTATCAGCAGCTTCATTTCACTCTCTGGAAAAATGTTAGCACAAGTTAATGGTTTATAAGCACTCTCAGAAGTAAATAGTAAATCAGCTATGGTCAACATGAATTTGTCAAGAAGAAGCTGGGTCAACAGAGTCTAAATTCCTTCCATGACAGTAACAGGCACTGTGGACTGAGGAGCAGTAGATCTCACATCTTGATTTCAGTAATGCTTTTAGCACTACTTCCATGACATTTTCATAAATAAACCAGAAAAATATGGTCTAGACAAAACTGTTACCCAGTTAGTCAAAAGTGGGTGGAAAACTGTTTTCACACAGTTGTAGCAGCAACCATAGCAGCATCAGTTCTGGCATGTCTTCAGCTCCTTCCAGCATTTTAGTTAATGAGATGGGTGATGGGACAGTGACTTCTCAGCAGGAGGCTGGGCTCGATGACCTACTGAGGGCCCTTCCAACAGGAATTATCCTGTGACTCTGTAGTCCTGTTTTTCTGAATTTATAGATGATGCTTACCTGGGAAATACTGATAGCTTGTTGACAGATAAGACTAGAATTCTAAAGATGATCATGTTCATGTTACGATTTAAAAGCTCAGGGTAGCACTAAGTGCTGATAAATAGAATATTCTACACTTAGAAATAATTAATTATTCAAATACAGGACAGGGAAGAAGCACCTAGAAGCAATTTTACTGGGAAGGATGCAGGGGTTACTGGGACCAACCTGAACCTGAGTCAAACAGGCCATGGACAAAACAAACACTGTTCTGAGGCACAGAAGCACAGTTTTAGCCTCTAAGGCATGCAAACCAGTCCTACCCTTCTGCTCAGCCTCAGCTGAGATAATGTAGTCACTCTCAGGAACAGAATGGCAAAAAGAATTTGAGCTAACTGGAAAGAGTCCACAGAAGATCAATGAAAATGATAAGACGTTGGAAAACATGACCTATAAAGAAAGGCTGAATATTAGGATTGTTTAGCTTAAACAATGGAAAACCAAGAGAGACAAATTAACAGCCTAACTATCTAATAGACTGCTGGAAAGAGGAAAGGAAAAAGTTATTTTCAGTGTCTGTGAAGCGCAGATAAGACTGAATGGGCTTAGACAGCAGCAAGGAAGATTTGGGTGAAACATGAGGATAAGCTCTCGTAACTGTAAGCACAGAGAAGCACTGACACAAGCAGTGTGGGTGACCGGAGGCCCTGTGGGGTAGGCAAGGCATACTACCCTCAGCAGCAGTCTGAGCTTGCTGGGGGACAGCAGGGACAAGTTGGCCTTCCCATTTCTGGCAATCTTATTTTTCAGATTCTATAATATATGAATAAAATCAGTCTTCTTTTCACAGCACCAGAAATACCCTAATATTTAATCCTGATTTAAGCGCACTTCATAGCCCACTTTCCTAATGTCTTACTCTCCTTCAGTAGTCCTTAATCTTTTTTTTTTTTTTTAACCACATCAAAATCATCATATTCCAGAGAGAAGAACCCCTTGTGACTGACACCTCACATGTATTTCTTTCTATTCCTCCCAAGCGTTATTTCATTTTCTGCCTAAGTCTCTATAAATCCTTTTTTATTAAATATTCAAGTATCATTGGCACTGGTGTACATATCATTCCTCTTTACTGTCACCTACACACTTCATAAAGATCTTGATATTATTCCTCTGAAAATTTCAAAGATGCAGAATGAAGGAGTCTGTTCCTCAAGTCCAGTAATACTCTACAAAGTCCCTTGAACAGCATGGCTGTGTTCACTGCCCTTTCATTTAATTTTAAAGGAACTGAAAAGACAAATGCAGGTTTTCCCCACCTGGATTAATTCTGTTCTAGGTAGCTTACTTAACAGAAATAGGTGACATTGAATGTATTTCTAGATTAATTTTTGAAGTGTCCTACACGGCGAAGAACCTAAGACTTGCCTGGCAATGCAAGCAAAGATTTTTAGAATCAGGAAGCTAAAGTAAGGCTCTGAAATTCCTATTTTAGGAAAACAGAACAAAGACTCTGTTTTTCTAATACTCTGAGATCATTTATTTGGACTTGTTGAGCTGTAAATGCTCACTTCTGGATGGAACCCAGGACCGTGGTCTATTCTGGCTGCTATGGGTCAGCTCCCACTCACACATTAAAAAATCTGAGGCTTGGACTTTTCCACTCAACAACCTAAAGGAAGTCAAGGAACATATGTTAGGATTATTGTATTTTCACAGCTAATGTTATTCTTTTCCCCGAAGACTCCATACCATGCTGCACAATACATAAGTGAGTGAGTGAAGGATGAAGCACTGCATACAAGTCTCTCCACCATAGCCCAGAATTTGCTCCTTTAAAAGCCAGAAATGCACACAGCAGTCACAAAGATTCTGCACAATGGATGTTGGGCTGAGAGTTCACAATCAGGGGGCATGAAAAAGTGATTTGCAGGATGGATCTGAGCAGTTGGGAATGAATCAGAAGCAAATAAGACTCTTTACAGCAAGACCCAATATTTTTTTTTTCAGGTTATCTCCTCCTTTATATTAATATCAACAGTCATTTATTTACTCAATATAGCATTACTTCTTATTAATAGAAGTGAATTTTCCAATATATTCAGCTTATTTTCAGATGTGTTTTTTCTATGTTGGTTCTTAAACTGTTCTCTGCCCTGGTGGTACATGCATGAGGATGCTCAACGATATTGGAAGAAAGCTCTCAGCTTTTTGTTGGAAAGGCCTGGAGATAAGACTCTGAAGGCTGAACTAAGCTCTACGAAACCAGGACAAAGGACACAGAAGAGAAGGGCTTTAGAAAGGTGACCTGTATACAAATTCACATTTATCCAAGGTGTCATCAGGTTCCAGAAAGTACAATCCAGGTATTTTTCCTACATCGATATGTGAAAACTGTTGATTTCATCACTGCTGGTGAGTCAATAGCCACCTTGGAGGCTGGAAGCATGAACTTTCGGTACTGTACGACTGTCATTTAACTGAGATATAACAAATTCCTTTCATCAGCATCTGCCAGGTATTTGTAGACTACCAGTGTCCAGGTTTCTGAATTATCTGAATTACTTCTATGTCTAGCTGAGTTTCCATAAAAACCAGCCATACTGATGATGTACTCTGTGAGCAGGTATCAGTGCCCGTGACTGTCTACCTTCCTTATCATGGAAAGCTGTCTCCATGGTGGTGCTCAAAGGTATTGCTGTCTGGTGGTCCTTCGGCTGTAAGCCATGTCATCCAACAAAGGCCAGGCTTGATAACAGCACACCCTCTGCGTCCCCAGCAGTGATAATGCCTTCATATTTATTTGTGAAGTGCCTCGGTACAAAGAGCTGTGCTGCTGTCTCTCTTCATCCACAAGTGGCAAAGGAAACAGCAGGAAGAAAAATATGCCCTGGCTCTGGCCTGGGGAAGAATTTTTTCCAGTGTATCAGTACTTCAATTCCACAGACTGCACAGCTCAGATGGTGCCAAGTGCAGGAAAGGGTGATGCGAGCTTCAGGGCATCATTTCTATTGAAAGCTAAGTTCCAGGACTGGGGGGGGGGGAGGAGGGCTTGTTTTCACTGCAACTAAAGCGCCACACTGAAGGAAGAAAAACCCAGAAAACCTGTGTATTCGTGCTTGGTTTTCTCCGTGCTATGTGCTTTTGCTGAGGGACTGCAAAACCGGAGACCACAGCAGCATGTTTTCTCCTGATGCCATCTGCTGGTGAACTGACAGGGTAAGCCTGGGCTGACCTCAGGAGAGCACACGGACTTAAAAGCAATCACAAGGCTTAACTTACTCATACTTACAAGGTCCTTAAACAAACACCACAGAAAAGCTAAATACTTAAGATCGAATAAAAATGTGCAGAACTATTTTACAGGTTTTAAAAAGTAAGAAGAGGGAAAAGGACAAAAGCGAATATTCAGCTAGTACAGATTTAACAAATTGATTTCCATTACATTGCTTAGATGAAAAATTGTGAAGAAAAAAAAGCTGTTGTCAGAAGCAGAGCTGGTCCCTGATTTGGCATAGCCCCATGCTAAACCAAATATTTAAGCAGAACGAAATAAATAAGTTAAATAATCTGCATGAGAGCACTAGCTAAGGGAGTTTGCCAGGTGGGGTACTGGATATGAAAAAAAGGTCATCGGATTATCAGCTACATAGGTTGGTACTGTCCTCTTTCTGGATTTGGTCAGGTTTTGGCAGAAAGGGCTGCCATTCACTGCTAACAGGACCCTCAGAGTATCACATCTGAAATGGCAGGAGGCTGGACAAAAGATGATGTTTAGATGCGCTGTTCTGGTATTTCTGAGCAGGTCTGTGAAAAAGCTATTTGTTGACCACTCTCTAACACTTGCACCCTAACCACCAGTACTCAAAGCTCTCTTTGCAGGGAAACATGATGAAAACTTTTAAAAAATGTTTAATATAATGGCTTTCCATTTGGAATATAATGAATTTCCATTTCAGGAAGGCCTTCCAGACTTCAAAAGATAACTGGTTTGAGGAATATAGCTTGGACTGGTTGCCTTCCATGTACCACGGACATTTAATTTCTTCTGCTGTGGGGATGAGAAATAACAGAGGTGCATGCCTGGGTTGCTGCTGTCATTACTAAGCACGTTCTGGACAGGGTTGCAGATGGAGGCAAAGTACTAAAAATACACCCGACATTAACTATCCAAAGCAATATAATCACTTGCATCCACAAACTATTCTACTTACAACAACTTAATATACAACACCTAGTTTTATTTTACTGGTATAAGATGATTAATACTTGAGTTACATCAGAAGTCATTCCAACTATGTATTACATCACTGTATTTGAAAAATCCTTTACAAAGGACTGATTTTTCTCTCATTTCTATTTCACTGACCTGTATATACAATGGATGTGCACAAGCAGGATCTCCTGCCTAAGGCACTGAACATAAAATAAATAAAGAAATAACAACTATTATTTTATCTCTTTATTTTTTTTCCAGAATATTTTAATATTGAAGCCCAAGTTGTTATTTTCAGGGAACAGGGAAGGGGAAAAGGAAAGGGAGAAGAGAAAAGTTATGAAGACAAATTATTTTATTTAATTTATGGTTTTGTGAATGGTCATTTCTGTAGGCAACAAAAGGTTGTTTTCTTAAAAAAAAAAATAAAACAAACAGCACCATTAAAGAAAGCATGATCCCTGAATTCTAAACAAAACACTGTCTTGAAACAAAAATTGCTAAAATGCTTGTTTCACCCAGTCATGTCTGGTGGGGTAACAAAGCAAAGCGTAACTGCATTAAACTGTAGCAATCCCGCTGAAACCAACTACACCCCCTTCTGAAGATTCAGAGAACCACTTTCTGAGCTTGTCCTGTGGGAATAATATTTTCTTTGGTAGAGGACTGAAGGGGGGTATTTACTTCACTGAATGCAGACAGGAAAAATGTCTATGCACATTAGGGATCTCCCCAATAAATCTGTATTTCTCATGCATGTTAGGTATGAGTGGATTTCACATTGCTGTTATACTGCAGGAGTAATACTGCCCTATAAAGGCATAGAATGGCTAATGTCAAACAGATGTAAACATTCAGAATACTGACAAAAAAATACATACACACAAAAAACCCTGTACTGAAAATGTGAATCGAGTTAAGTTTCCGTAAAGCAGAAAAAATATTTTACAGCAGTACAAGAGAATTATGGCAACAAAGTAAAGCACTTTTCTTGTAACATTCATGAACAGTACAAATACAACAAAGTTATTCTACGGACTAAATTATTCTTTTAACTATCAAATATAGTACAAAGCGAAATATTATGTGCTATAAAAGAAGCAGCTCCTTAAATTAGACTAAAAAATGCTTTTTTTTTCTTTTCGTTGGTTTTACAGTGACAAAGCATGATGACCGAAGACAACAGGATTTCATAGATTCAGAAACATTTAGCTACACAGGTCCATGATAAATCCACTGAATATTTTGTTGCTTCCCCCCCAGTGTTCTGCAGAGCCACAGAGGACAAACCGCTGTGCTGCTGCCAGGTGACTGCAGAAGTCATTCAGTGTTCAGAGCAGGGCCGTTCATGTGTGTCAGCTAAAATGATCCCTTTTGGTGACACTTCTCAGCTCATCTTGAGTGTTTATCCTGGTACTTCACCACACCTTGGAGAAACTGCTAAACCAGAGGCTACAATAATGATTCTGAAATTGTGCGTGTGTTTATAAGGGGAAGGGGGTGCAGCATAAGGTAATTTTACTTCAGAAATTGCATTTTAAAGCACCATATGCACCAGCTTAAAAACTGTGCACGGAATTGCAGGGCCCTGAAAAACCATCTGCACGTTCTGTAGCTTACCCTGACAACATGCACCACCCTCAAGAAGAAAGTCTATAGTACAGAGAATATACCTTTTGCTTTATGGCTCAACCTTTATTTTTGTCTTTTAAATGCTATTTCATGTACTAGACCTCAGTAGATAAATAAAATGCAAACAGGGAGCATCCAGTTCACCATTTCTTAAGTTTTTTTTTTTTTTAACATTATTTCAAAGGGAGTTTCTGCTTGGAAAATTAGTTCAGAACAGAAACACACAAACACACACACTGCAAATGCCCTAACATTATCTGCATATCTCACAGGTATGCAATTAAAACAATACAGAGGGAGGAAAGAAAAAAAAGACTGTTTCTCCCTCTCACCCAAAAGTGCTGCTCTGGGGGTAGGAGTGGGGGAACAATTTTGGAGGTTTTAAAAAAAAAAAAAAGGTAAATTATACATGCTGGACATTGGGACACATACGTACGTACACGCAAACACAGCGCAGTGTGTTCTTAAGCAATTCTTTCACCACTTTTCAGTGCATAAACTATTAACACCCCACGGTGCAAACTGCATGGTCATTAGAAAACACAATGACATTGGGCCTGAAACCTGGACAATTAAACAAAAAAAGAAGTCATTCAAAATTAACCTCTAAATGTGATTGTGTTCTTATTGAAGACCACGGGTCACTCTCCCCCAAACATTTGTGTGATACCAGAATCCAAGTAAGGTTTTCAGTCACACTAGGATTCAGTCAGGCTCCTGTATCACCGCAGTTGCTTCTGAGTATTTTAATACCCTAAAACTGTAATCTGTAACAACACTTCACGACTGTTGCTAACTAATTGGTCAAATTTATTCCTGGTGCAACTCCAATGACTCAAGAATGAAAAGAGTGGAACTGCACTATGGAAGAGTTTGGTCGGTTGTGTAATATAACATAGCACCATCCAGTCTAATGCCATTTAAAATATTTTATCATGACCTCACACATGCAAGTTGCAATCCTGATACAAAAATGACAATATGACATGAATGAGTTACCTACCACATTAGTCACACTCTTATTCTTTGAACAAATTAAAACTATTTTGTGGCTGGAAATTATTTCTGTATCATGTCAGTAAATACAAGAAGTATTTCAAGATGCAAGTACAAACAAATATTGACTTATGTGCTGTGGACAGGAAAACCTGAGCTAGAAATAAGGATTCCAGCAGGCTTATATAAACGTAGGTTATTAGAAGTCTAAAACTGGTTGCTCTCTTTATTTTAAATAGAAGTATCCTACCTCTACCAAGGATAAATACAATGCAATACAATTCCGATACAAAGGCTCCTCAAACATGAATTTGATATGTATTGACTGACTACACTCATGCTTATTCATGAGTATTTTCCAGTCGCTGTTTTGCCAGCAGCTGGCGTAGGACTGGATGCTAATCTTCATGTGGTTACTTTTAGGTTTTTGCTTGGCTGGCTTATTTTCCTACCAGAAGACCTGAAAGTGCTGAGAAGCCATTTCTTAACTCATATGTCATATTAAGGAGCACTTTTGTATAGAAAAAATACATTATTGTATCAGCAACAAATTTGTTAGTGTAATTATAAATGGCCTTTGTACCACACAGTGTCAAAAATAATATTGATATGTTGCTAATTACAATAAAAGAGAACATCAAGGTGCACCATAGAGCTTCCTGTGAAAGGAATGTATGTTGTAAATATTCCAACTCACTTTAAGACAATAAATGGCATTTATCATGTTTGTGAAAATGGTCCCACAAGAAAATAAATGTGGTTCCTCCATTCAGTACAACCTCACTAATATGCACCCATGTTAGGGAGACCGGTTACAGCTTATGAATAGGTACACAAACAAAGATCGTATAAAAAACGATAGTGTAAAACGTAGTACACTTTTTATTTCCTAAATGTAGTTCTATCATTCACATTAATATTTCAGAATGCAACAGTAAATGCATCACGAAATACAAGCAGTATTACATCTCACGCATTCTTACTACACTGCTCTCTGAAAACTGTGGAAGGAAAATCAGTTTTCTTGAGCAGACTGTAAGGTCTTTGGATTAGTGAGGTTCTACTGTAATGGTAAAAATAACTTCTCTCTGATGCTGACATTTGGGCAGACCCAACCACATATTGGCAGATGGATGACTTGCACTCCACATTTTGTGTTCTTGAAGTGGGAGTAAAAAAACCCAAGGTATTTTCATCTCCCCAGCAACTGCACGTGCTTTATCCCTTTACAATATTTTCCTTTTAGGTGAATAGGGCCTCAAAATTATCGTTTTTCTTCTCTGCTGTTATGGTTGCTAGCGCATCTGGAATGCAGCTATAGTCCTGAATGTAAATACAGTACTGGATAAATACTGAAGGTTACTTTAAAGATGCAGTATCCCTTTTAAAAATGCCTTTTTGCTTCCAAATTTCTAAAAGATAGAGTACGGGGTCTGAATTCCTTTGAGAAAAAAAAAAAAAAAGTCAGTGTTGTAAGTAATTCTAAGGATTACTTTAAATGGCAAAATTCTGAGATGTTATTTAAATAGAGTAACTCACATAAGAAGAAAAACAACTGATAATCTAATATTCAACCGATACCAATTAGAATCATTCCTTATTCATTTAGCATAAGAATGCATCATTTTTAGGCCATGGAAGGGCTAAAACATCCAGAACCTATTACGTAAGTCTGACCTTATATATATATATTTGGGACTGACAAACCAAATGGACTGATTAGAGACACAAATAAAAATAAAGAATATTTGAGTGGGAAACAGAAGGAGAAAACAGGTTTCTAATCCCTAGCAGAGAAGTTACTTTCTCCAGACTCTGTTGAAGCCAATGTAATTCCAGTGTTGGTCCCACTAACCCATCGCATATACAAATCTTTCTCAAGGAATCAACAAGAAGAGATGATGAGTAAGATTTGAGTTCCATAGTCCCTGACAGGCATGTAAGGAAACTCCTCTAACAATCTAAATTCCTTTTTTTTTTTTTTTTTGCTAGGTGAAGTGACTATATTTTAGCCCTAGATAGTGAAAGTCAATTGAAGAAAACAATCCTATCAGCAGAAAAACTGCAAACCGACTAAGAAGCTACGATGGCCAATACACCGCACCTTGCCACCATCCCACTCAAAACAGACACTGTTCAGTGTGTTACTCATTCCGCATAGTTACTCCACTTCTTGCAGAGTTATTCTTCCACTGATCTTTAACCTGCAGCTTGTATCAACTATCAAAAAGTGGAGAAAAAAAAAAAAGCTGCACTTTGTGCAAATAAATAGAAGCTACGAATGACATGCATTAATGCCTTTTTTTTTTTTAGCACAGCAAGAGAGCTCATAGAAGCTTCAGTAACAAGGATATCTTTTTTTTTTTTTTAAACTACTTTTACAGGTTTCCTCTTCTTCCCAGAAAACGGCACTCAGGCAGGAATAACTAAATTCTGAAAGCACCATGTGGAAGAAAAAAAAAAATTAAAAAAAAAATCAATTGACTAATTGCAAACCATTAGTGACCTAAACTGTTCCAATTTCTCCGTTCCTTTGTCCTGCTCTCCCATGCTGATAAGGGATACTGCATCTTTGATTCAGTTCCTACCGTACAACCAGACAAGCTACACACAGTTTGGAAGGCCCTATGCAGTCATCATGACAGAAGGCTCCGCAGCCTTTGCACACGATCATGGCTTTCAGCCTGCAAGAGCATTTCAGTTCCAGTTCATCGGCATTGCTACTGTCAGCAAATTTCTGAACCGGGATCTGCGCGTTCTGGTTAGACAGGCCTGTGGCAGTGTTTGAGCCACTTCCTAAAATCCCAATCGATTTCTCAATTGCAGATGCTGCCCTTTTGAAGCTTGTGCTACCGAAGTGTATTGTTGGATAATTTCCACAGAGCTGCTGCTGCTGCTGCTGCTGCTGCGGGTGCTGCGTCTGTATTTTCTGAGCAGCAAGTTGGGTAAAAGGCTTCTGTGGCTCAGAAAGTAAATAGGAAGAGAAATCTGCATTTTTTAATGCAAACGCTTTTAACTGTTCTTTCACTTCGTTCTGATCATAGGAAGCTTGTTTCATGCCCAGTTCGCAGCTGCTGCTTAAACCTTCCTCAAAAGAAATAGGTTCAGATTTTATATTGCTACAGATGCTTGCTGGCTGAGGCCAACTAAGTCTTTTAGTGGTTTCCATAGTAACTGTCGGTTGTTTTTGATCAGAGGGGACTTCTGCATTTGGGTGAGGAGGGGGAGGAGGTGGCAGGGGCGGAGGGGGAGGAGGGGGATGCACTAATGTTTTACTCTGCAGAGTTTGAGAGGCACTGGCAATGTCATCACCTTCCTTAATTTGAATATTAGGGGAAAACACACTTCCTAGCCTCAGCTGGTGAGCTGCTGTAGAAATATTCACATCTCCCAAGCCCTTCTGTTCCAGGTGTCTGCTAAAAGCAAATGCGTTGCAGCCAGGTGGGCCTTTTGAAGTAGTTTGCAACAAAGCTGCCGTAGGAATGGGGCCTCTTGCAGCCATGGACATTTGGTAAAAATGCTGTCTATGTGAGGTACTAGCTTCTGCATGAAAGCTGCCATTTTTATCAATGTGAAATAAGCTCTGCTGGAAACTGCATGAAGGCAACGGCCTCTTCTGCTGCTTGATCTCTGGGCTGTGAGCGATTCGGCTCTGAATGGCATGTTTGTTCAGCCACTCCTGCTTAAATGGCTGACCATGCCCTAGCTGATTCATGCTGGAACTAATTACACAAGGAGCTACTTTAACATCTGTGTCCATTGACACCTTCCCAGGCTCACATTTAATTTGAGCATGTTCCCCTACAGTCCTGGCCATCCTCTTTTTTGGATGGTTTTCACGCTTTCTGATTTGTAGCGGGGCTATGCTGCCTGCTGTAAATCCTTTACCATCTGGATTAGGAGAGTTGGAAGGATGTTCAACAATATTTCTCTCGGACACTGCTGTTTTACATACTGAGGTAGTTTGCAAAGGCAAAGGAAGCCTGTTAATTTCTAGTTTGGCTCCTGATCTGGGCTGCGGCAGCACTTTCTCTAAAGGCAGATTGCCTTGCAGTAACTGTGTCACTAAAGGATTGTTGGCCTCCACTGACGACAAGCGACAGCTAGAGCCCCCGGCACTGGTAACTCTCTTTAGGGTTTCTGTTGTCAGGGACAGGGAGTCTTCCATGGAGTCCGCAATGGATGTCTTGGAGGTCTGTGGCGGCTGCGCACTCGTGGCTATTTCTGCGGTCTGGGCAGGCATTTCAGGTCCTGTAAAATCCTCGGTGTCCATCCTGAAGCACTTGTCAGACTCATTAGTTTCCGATTTAACGGGAACAGCAATGCTTGTCAAAAGACTCCTGGATTGCAGTTCTGACATTTGCGTGTAACTGGAAGGTTCGGTTTTGACATTTTTTAAGCAGTTTTGCTCTGCGTATTCCTTATGCTTACCAGAGTTAAGGTGGCTGACCACTGGCTGGTCTGTACTCATTGCCTCTTCATCATGCCAACAAATTCTATTGTTAGTGTTATACTGATTGGCACAGGCAGCATCTGCTTCACTTTTGAATGCTGAAGGACCTCTTAATTGCTCAGCAAAACCTTGGCTGGGAGTAACCACCTCAATTAATTTATCTTGAGGAGCAAGAGGCACTTCTCGAAGACTTGAACAACCTGCCTGCAAGTTCTTGCTGTCTTGCTTTGCTGTAATGGTGATAAAGCTGGAACTGTGCTCAAGGCTTTCATTAGAGACCACTTCAGGCCTGCTTATGACAGACACCTGAGGACAGGCTATACTTTGTAAGGCAGCTTCTGTCCTTACAGGTCTGCTCTGCAGGTCAATGCTGTTCTCTGTATTTTCAATAGAAGAAGAAAGTGACAGACTGGAATTCAGATTTGTAGTGTGGTCAACAATGACTTTGCAAGGTATAGACCTATTCATGGCAGTTTGTGTAAAGCTCACGGGCTGAGATTTACCAGAGAGATCCATTCGGTTTCGTGCTCCAGAGCTTTTTTCTAAGAGATCAGCATTTAATTTAGTAGCATTATCGTAAGAGCTTATTGTCACCATGTTACCAGTAAACATTGAAATGGGTGGCCTTGCAACAGAATCTGCTACTGCAAGGGCCTCGCTGCAACTTAAAGCTGACCTAACGGTAGTGTGAATGGAGACAGTGCTTTGCTCGTTACACCCAGTTATGGCTATCTTATCAGAAGAAAATCTGTTGGTAGTCCCCACTGGGGGAATTAGTACGGAACTACCAGAGAGATGATTTGGCAAGTTATTTGCAATAGATGAAGCTGGCACAGTGGCATAATGACTGGAGACTGCGTTATTCGCATTGCTACTTGGTATCGGCAACCTTTTGTCATCGATGGCATTTGATAAGACCGTATTGTCTATGGAGACTGGTACATTACTGTTATCAATACATTTTGGTCCAACGGTTATGCATGGAGTATCAGCCCCTTGGATGGTTTTCAGCAAATTTATATTACAAGCTGAAACTGCCGTGTTTGCACTGTCAACAGACATTAAAACAGAGGATTTATCAACCGAACTTGCAAAAGAAAGTTCTTTAATTGCTCCAGACATAGCAGTGCTGCAAACAGACACAGAGACTGAACTTTTATTATAAAGCACTGGCACACTGTTACTTTCAGTAGAGGTAGATGAAATAATTTTCTCACACAATTGTGGCATAGGTATATTTTCATCAGAACTGTGCACAGATATCTCAGTAGCAGTTTCTGGTAATGTAGCTGTGTTAAGTGACTGCTGCAATAAAGTGGTAGTCTCACGGTGATGAGCAGACTTGTTGCTAGGGGACCTGCAGTTAGGATTAACTATAATGACACCAGTAGAACCTTCAATCTTTGTGTCAGTAGAAGTTGGTATCTCCAGAGAAGAGGTACTTTCCTTTGAGCTGAACTGTGACTTTGATTCTTTATTAGTCTGGAGTAAATGAGCTCTGGCTTGATGCTTTGCAAACAGCTTGGCCTTTGTTTGCTCCTTGATGTGTGCCAGTGTTCTTGTCTTCCCACCTTCGCATGGGGTCCCCATTGCTCCAGAGACTATGCTCGCAGCTGCTGCCACGGCTGCTGCAGCTGCAGCTTCTCTTTGGGCTCTTGCTTGCTGAGCTCTTGCTTTGATATCTGCCAGAGTTCTAGCCCCAGTGTTTCTCCCACTGCTGACCGATGTACTTGGGGAAACTCGAGGTTCTGGTTTAGAAACAGGTTGGCTCTTGATGATAAAAGGTGGTCCAATTTTTGAAAGCTGAATCTAAAGGAAGAAAAAAAACAATAATTTTAATGAGATCATTGACTTGCTAAAATCACCAGCTGTCTCTTAAAGGGTCAGAGAAAGGTAATGAAGGGAATTACTGTTCAGTGCAGCTGGACAGAAAAATGCTAAAAATGAATGATATTTACACTTCAGTATTTTATCATCTCCAACATGAATACCTAACACCTGCATTAGCCTACTCACATTGATCCTTCTGACAGGAAGAAAGATTGAACAGTATGACAATATGATGCTTATCTGATAGAATTTGTCAGACCTTTTTTATATGCAGTGTATCTAACAGAGAAGATCCACAGCCTAGTGCAATGATAGTGGAAAAGAGCCTACGACTAAGCATTTGCTGCAAATGTGTGAAAAAATAATGATCACGTAGTGCTTTTGCTTCTTGGTTTCCAAAGACTAAGACGTTAGGAACAGCCTGTCTTTCACTTATATACCAGACAACAAATCTTGCTGTTAGATAGGAGGTAGCAGTGTCTCCACTGAGCCTCTTTTTCATGTTACACCACAGAGCAGTTTAGAGTAGTAGTATAAAAGAATTGAATCACCAAAGGATATTCCTTTCTCTTCCTCACTCACAATTTTAAGACACTTGCTTTAGTACATTCCTGGGATACCTCCCACACTACTGCATTTCAAACATGAAATCCTCAAACCTACAAATACTAAAAATGCAAATATTGAAGTTTTAAATACCTAAAACTTGAAGTAAAATAATAACCTGTAAAATCACTGGTATTATTAGTATGTTTCCAATTAGGCACATCTGTTTCCAGAATTAAAGATTGAGAGTCCTGGGACCACTTCATAATTCATATACTCTCTCAGAATACCCAAAGGTTGGCAAAAAAAAATTGGGACATATGTTTACCGGCTGTCCACAGTAATAGGACTTAGTGGCTAATGCTGTGACTTCTCTTCTGAACAGAACTGAGAAGAAAACTAGGTAGTATTTATAGAAGAAGTAGTGTAAGGTATGATGGGAAGTGAGAGCCATATAGCAGAACGATTCAGGGGAACTGGGGTTCTTTTTCCTCTTTTAATTACAAAGGATAGAGGGTTTTTGGTGAGATGACCCAAGAGCCCAATATCTGTTACACAGAAAAACATACTAGAATTGATTGTCCAAAATTATTTTTTGAAATGCTTGCCAATTTTTCAGTGTCCTCAAACGCTGTCTGGAGGCTTCAGGGAGATTCAACTCTTAAAACTGTGCAAGACTGACAGTATTTGATTTTCCATAAGAGACCAGTGGAAATCAATATTAAGATGATATCGTAATATATAACCATTTACATAACCATATTATGCTGGTCTGGAGGGCTGGAATACTTCACTTTTCCTAGCAGTTAAATTTTTGGCTTATAAATAAATACTCATGCCTAATATTGTGAGGCTTTAACATTTACATGGACATATTTTAAAGAATACAACAAACTCACAATACTTCAAAACATTTTCCTGTTTCAGTAGCAACTTTTTTCAGTTTCCACTTTGCATCACCAGAACTGCTAAAGCTCTAAGTGCTTGATTATTTTTATTATTATAGTCATGACCTTTTTTTATTCCCTAGTGATCTATTTTCCTTTGTGCTTAGAGAGTGATTAGAATTTATTAGGCTAGATAAAGACCTTCCAAATATGAAAGAATATCACTAAACTCAGAATAGGCTAACTTCCAATTGCATCACTGCTCATAAAAATAAATTAGCTGAAATACGCTGCCGCACTAGTGATTAAAACAGTTAGCCTATTTGCCCTCCTGGCCATATTAACAATGTTCAGTGATTGCAGCAGTTAAAAATACATGCAGAAAAGGGCATTTCTGAATAATCAGGAACTAGTATTGCAAAGTCAATGGCTTAAGTTCAGCAAATTGGATCTAAAACTTGGCTGATGTCATCATGTACAAAATTAAAAGGGTCAAAATGCTGAGCCTATATATAACTAAATCTATAGATTCTCTCTTAAAAAATAAAAAAAAGCTTTGAACTGGAATTTACTTTCTTACATAGCAGAATGATACACATAAAAGTGTTTGCTTAGTTGGTGTATCTTTTTTACCTTCTGCTTTGCCATTAACAAAGATATCTACACATATATCAGTTAGACCCTTCCCCCTGATAGCCAGGTCTCTGTTTCCAATTAATTCCACAGGGAAATCTTATACTTCATCCTACCCCAAGCCCTGGGCTTGCAAAGGGATCTCCAACTATTCTGACTCTAGGTTCTCTTGCTGGATTAAGGCACTGGTTGTTTTAGTATTGGTTGTGGTAACATTTAGTATTCATGCTTGCTGGAGAAGTCATCCGCAGGAGAACAAGTGGACAATACAGTTGGGCAATTAGAAATACAAGTAGCACTGTGTAAATGATGGGGAAGCTCTTGAATTATATTAAGCCATAGATCTTGGAAAACTTTCCTTCACACAAAAGCAATTTTGCAGCAAAGACCCTGACTGAACAACTGTAGATATATTTATATCAGAAGTAATTTGGCACTGTAGGAATGTAATAGTAAAGCGAAACCATCAGTACTAACACCCTTCACACCTCCACAAAAAATATACCATGCACTGTGACTGCATGCAGTCAGTAGGAGGGAGATAATAAACCTTTAGTTTCCAAGTCAGCCTGTTCATTCATTACTTTACCTTAAGGGGTGGAACTCGGGGTTCTTCTCTGTGTGGCTGATCTTTATCAGATGGACTCGTTGATGAAGCACTACGGTTAGGCTGATCATCATCTATTCTAGCTCTCTTCTCTTTGCAGATTCCAAAACTGTGCTGTTCTGCTGTTTTCCTCTTTGGGATCTCCGGGTCTCTACTTTCATTCCTCACTTCAGGTGATTTTGTGGATTCTAGTGACTTGGAAGAATGTGGACTCTCTAGACGGCTTTGGGTGCTGCCTGTTAGCTTGTGAGATTTACTTCTGCACACTTCAGAGAATGTAGCTTTCTCTAGAGATGAGGTATATAGTTTATCATGTGGCTTTGATGGAAGCAATTCGATATTTTTGCCAACCGATCCTTCTGATAAGACAGCTACCTCTGATGGCAAGAGTGTACCTTTCTTGTCACATCTTTGCTGAATACTGTGATTTTTAATTTTGATCACCTCTGGAGGAGAGTGTTCTGGAATGGATGCAATGTAGGATTTCTCAATTTCAGAATGTGACTTACATGGCTGATGACTGAGATTTTTGCTTTGGGGCTCTTCCAATACTGAAGTATCAGGTATAATTGTTAGTGGACCAACTTTCATATTTTCAGGGGCACTCTGAAGTTGCTTTGGCTGAACAACAAGATTCTCTTCTTGAACCACCTTAGGAATGGCAGAGCTTTCTTCTTTCAAAGTGGGAAGGGAGTCTTCCAACAAACATGGTGATTTCCTTTGCTGAAGAATAAGTCTTTCATTGCTTGGGGAATTAGAAACTGGAGATGTCTCTGATGGAAGAGGCAAACTATTTGCCACGGATGTTTCAGAAGTTAGAAGAACAGAAGATACTGAAGATGTTTCTGATGTTAAAGGCAAATCAGACATTGGAGATGTTTCTGATGTTAAAGGTAAATTAGAAGCTGGTGATGCCTCTGATGTTAAAGGTAAATTTGACATCAGAGATGCTTCTGAGGTTACAGGTGAGGTGGACATTGGAGAGACTTCTGACATTAAAGGTGTGTGCAAGTTTTCATCACTGGCCTTTTGCTGAATATCACCTTCAATGTTTTCAGTACTGGACACTTCAGATGAGCAAGCTGTTTCAAGAGATGCTGGAGTACAGGGTTCCTCTGAAGTCGACTGAGTGTCTCCTCCAGGAGAGGCAATACAAACACACGGTCCTTCTGGACTTCCAGAGGAAAAAGAAGTTTCAGAAATACAAGCATTCTCAGACAACTGTTCCTCAGGGTCACTCTGAAGCTCCATATCCACTGCAATGCCTCCACCAGTGAACAAGTTGCCTTCCAGAGCAGCATTTTGCATTTCTGGTGCAATTAGCTCTTTTGCAGACTCAGAATCCTTCTCTGCTGTATCACTGACAGAGTTTGTGGATGAAGCTGATCGTGCTGGTGATACGCAATCCTCCAGCTGATCTATCACAACTGACATCTCCTCCTGAGGGCATTCTGACTTCAACTCCACCTTAATTTCAATGTGAGATACAGTATCAGTTACATCATTCATCATGACACAGGACTCAGTGCTGTCTGCAAGCTGTACTGCCTCTGTTTCTTCATTTGTGCCAGCTGGACTTACTGACTCCTCGGAAAACTCATGTTCTGTTTTATGGTTCTCCTCTTGGCATTCACAAATACTTGTCTCAACCTCTTCAGCAATCTCCTCCTGAATGATTGATTCTTCAGGTATCAGTATATCCTCTGAGTCTGCCGTTAGATCCTTGACAGGAGCCTGTTCCATGCTACAAAGAGATGGACAATAATCTCTCTCTGGTAAAGGAGGAATTTTAGTGCCTTTCTCTTCTTGGTCCTCAAAGGTTGCTTGCTTAGAAGGACCAGGTGTGCCAGAAGATCCACACAAAGAATTGCTTTCATCTTCATCATTGTTCTGCACTGTAGTGAGTTTCATTGATTCCCCTCTTGACAGTCCCAATCTAAATAAAAACATACAAATTAAGAAGGTCTTTTCATCACAGATATGATAAAGGAATAGGATTGTCTTTCTTGTCTACCTCTTTCATTTACAATAAGGACATATTTTCCAGTTTAAAATACTGGTTTTGTTAAGTGGTGGCCTACTAATTTATATATGGTTTTATAAATTTTGGAAACCTAACTACCCAGATTTTCTTACCAGTGTTAAAAAACTTAAAATATTTTAAAAATAAGTAATCTATTATTCATTATTTAACTACTTGGCACTTCAATGAAACAAAAAGGCAAGCTACACAGATTCACCACTAGTCATACTCCTTAAGTGTGGTTTTTTTTCCTTTTTTTTTTAAATACCAGCACAACACTGCCATACTAATACAGCATGCATTGCAGAAGAAATGCACAAATATATGGTCTTCCATCAGTAACAGTTCTAAAGGAAATCCCTTTTTTCCTCCTGCACTTAGGGTCAACACAGCCAGCAATATGGCTTAAATGCTGCACTTTAAAGTAAAAGCTGCACCTGAAACTAATAAGGCAAAGTATGAGTTTGTTTTGTAATTTGATGGTCATTTCAAATCTATGATGAAAATCAAAATAACTCCACTTCAGCCTCATTTTACAACTTGAGTCAATTATGAAGATCTCTGTTGAAAGCTTGTGTTTTTGCTCCGTTCTTTCAGCAAACTAAATACTTCAGTTAATATAAAAACTATTTCTAAATAAACAGATCTATGTGTATAGTATTCATTCAATTTCACTATAATTAAAAAGAAGTTTAACATTCTTAAGGAGTTAAAAAGACACATATTTATAATCTATGCATTCATTCTTAGGGATGAAGTGTAAAGGAGCCATTCCTACGTATACTTCTCCTCTGAAGATTTTCTTACCTTTGGTCCTGAAAATATTTGTTTAAAAAAAAGTTTTATTACTTCAACAGAATTAAAAAACCCCACAACAAACCAAAGCAAACGGCCAAAAAAAATGGTAATTTAAAAAGAAAGTATGCACTCTGACATCCTCATTTCCTTATAAGGACAATGGGAGTACAAGTGTTCATCCTCTTTCGTAAGATTTTTCAACCACACTTTGTGCCTCAGTAATTCCGTAATAGTAGAAAATACACAAAAGCTTGGTTGGAGACCTTAAAAGGTCTTAAAAGGTCTTAAGAACCTTGTAATCTAATTAATAGAAGTTTGATCTCTGTTCTCATTTTAATCAGAAAACAAAGAATAATATGGAAATAAGTGAGCATAAAAGATATTCAGAAATTATCAAAGCAAGATAACTTGTCAATTTGCAGCAGAGGATACAGAAATCACATAGACCCATGTATATGAAAGTACAGAATAAACATAAAAACCCCAAAATTTGTGTTGCGCATTTTAAAAATACTGAATAGATGCATTACAGTGATAGCTGTAAATGCAAAAAACAACCCCACAGCCTGGAATTGGTACCTTAAAAAGCACTCTCTGGGTAATTATTGCCTACTACTAGTCACTTAATATGCACAAAGTCTCCCTATGCCATCAATATGCTGAGGAAGGATCCTCTAGAGAGCAATTCAGAACAGCAAATTTACATCTCCCACATTGAACGCCTTTCAGAAGATGCGTGTTTCTTCTATATAGACTAAAGGTTCCCTATATAGTCTAAGTTTAGGTTATAACTTTAGGTGAGTAAAGTTTAGTTTACATAGGTTTAGGTGTGTAACTTCCTCTAAAATTCCTTGTGTAAATGAGAAAAAGTTATCTCAGGAAAATGAGGAGGGGAAACAAATCTACTGCATTACTGAAAACTGAATCAGTGGTCTGTTTCCTCTAGCTGACTTACATCATGAAAAGATATTGCCTGATAAGTTATCTTTATGGAATGACAATCAGCAAAGGAATGAAGGATGGGATAAAGGTGATTGCAACTGTCACATGGACACTACACAAATACACACTTTCTAGTAACATATTGAAGAGGAGGAAGTGTAAGAAAAAGAAGATAATGCAGAATTAAGGCCAGCAGAACACGTACTGAATTTTAATAGTTTTTATGCAGTACTGGAAATACTGCTATCTTGAAGAAGATGCCGCAGTGAAGAAAAAGGCTTTCAAAGGAGAAGGCTCAAGATCAGCATGTTTAAGGCAATCTCAGATTGCAAGATAAACAGCTGATCTGTCTTCTTCCTTAGAGAAAAAGACACCCAAAGTTTGCAAAACAGCACAAAAATATGAGGACAGCAGTAAACAGCCATCAGTGACAGTGCTAAGGACAGGACTCAACTGGTAAATAAGGGCAGTAGTCAAATAAAAAACCCCAAACAGTTACTCAAGGATATATGGATGCTGATATTCTACTGCTGTCATAAGTAGTACTGGGGAAAATAAATAAAAAAAATAATGAAGGATTAAATCAGCAATAAAATTTAGGGGAGGTCTACCCAAAATTAAAGCTTTGATTTAGTGAGCTGGCAGTTCTATCCTGACACGTAACTCTCTCAAAAGTGGAAAAAGAAACAATATATTGAACAATAGAGTATAACCCTCATAATCCTGGGGCAAGAAGTCAGAAGAACGTGGATTTCTGGCAACATGCATCAGCTGATCCTAGATAAATGACTGCAGAATGAAGTTTTTGTTTTTTAAAGAAAGTCAGAGAAAGGAAAAACGAACAACTATGAGGAAGTGGAGAGAGCATAAATGGATGGAAGTAAACTACAACCGACAGTCCTGTGATAAACAGCCTGCGTACAGATAAGAGCAAACACAAGAAACATAATGTGCAGAGCCAACATGGAAGAAGCACTCTAAAGCCTTTGAATGCCATGAACTGGGGAGCGTGCAAAAATGTTTACAAAGATTCTGCATCTGTATAAGGTGAAACTTGAATTTACTTATGGAATATCAAAAGATCAAATTAGCTGAAGTCAGAACAAAAATACCACATTGACTGTAAAGTACGCAAGTTAGAGTGCAAGAGAGATCCATTTTGCAGACAGTGCACATGAGAAGTAGCTCAGGAAGCTTTCAAAATCTGCTACTTCAGTTGAATCAACATAGCTGAAAAGAGACAAAGCCCAATCATATTCAAAGCAAGTTTAAAAACCAAAGAGAAAAAAGGTGAGAGAACTTAGACAAGGCGGAAACTACAGCAAAAACTACCATTCAAGTCAGTAAATAATGAGAAAAAGTACTTAAATCTGGCCAAGCAGCAAAGAGGTAGAATCTACCTATGTAATAGCCAGGAAGAAGAATGCCAGTGAAACAACGCAAGCTGGGGAAAGGGCAGGGGGGACCAGATTTAATACTGTAGTCAAAATGGAAATTATGTGCAATATGACATTTTGCATAACAATGTTGATGTCAGGAACCTATCAACCCAAATGACATGTATCACTGCAGACTGAGTAATTATCTGCCAACCATTACAGCGTCCAGCATTCAGCTAGCACGGCAGGACTGCTGGCTCTGTAAAATTATGAGTAGCATTCTCTGTGCATGTGACAGTCATTTGCAACTGAGAAATACGCTTCAGCTAGAGTGAGCTGCTCATGTTTTGCTGGTACTAAACTTCTACTTCTTGCGGAAGGCTCTATGCCAATACCTTACAAAGCCCCTTCCTTCATGAAAGGTTGGAAACCAACTCTTCTCTTGACATGCATAATGAAAAGTCATTATGTTCCTTATCTAAAAACCTAATTAATATTTTTTGATACTAAAGGGATCAACACCTGGACTATATTGAGGTCTTAAAGCTGTTAAGTAAGAAATGAAGCACTTGACAATAAGAAAGTCTGCCATATTAAGACCCTAAATTTCCATTATATGTAAAGATAAAGTGGTGCAGAAATAGTATTCACACTGGGAGAAAGCATGTAGACAGGATGTGCAAAATAAAGTATTAAAACGGATCTGTCCATTTGCTGCCTTGTTTTCACTACATTTCCCAGTGGTCCAAGGCAGTGGATTGTGAGAAGTAGCATTGTTACTGCAGAAATACTTTAGTTAATGCCTTAATCTTTAAGGTAATCACTTATATGAAGGGGTCCCTGTGCCCTGGATTTTCTAAGTAAAAAAACCATGTAATAACAAAACAAAGGCATCTCATGTGATGATGGTTCCCATGGAACATTTTTCGCTGCTAAGTATTATGCATAAATTCCATTAAAACATACCTGAAAACAATAAAAAAAAATCAGTAACTTTTAAAGAATGTTTATAATATTTTTAATACTTAATATTTTTAAAAACAGAGATGTAATTCTAAGTATTGATGGTTTAACTTTTTAAAGCAATTTTTGAAAGGAAGATTTCTGAATTTTAAGAAGATGTGAATTTCCTTAAATTTTTATTTAAAAAAAATCCCTGGATACAAGAACTGAATCTTCAGCTGCTACAGGATGCCACATCTGTATCATCGATAAAATTGTGCTGACTTGGACAACTGTGCACCTGGAACGATACTATCTAATTCATTTTAGTCAGTTAAGGGTATTTATTCTTTGCATCTCACTTCTAAAATTAGACTAGTCATTGTCACTTTCATTTGTCTCTAGCCAGTATTTCTTTTATGTCGTATATTCTACTCCAGCAAAGGGCCATCTCAGTCAAACAATAAAAAAACATTATTTGATTTTAGAAACTTTGCAACTAGCTTAGAAAAAATAAATAAAAACACACTAGAGAAATATCTCTGCTGGTCTTCTAGTCTATAGAAGCTGTATTTATATTTTGCAGGAGGAAAGAATTACCCCAACGCTATTTTTTAAAAGATAATTAGAAAATACTCGCATGCTTGGGCCTTGTGTCTTAAGCTCTCCTTGGAATGAATTTTTACGGATGAGTTATGAACCTTTAAAAATGCAATTGTAATGCAAGTACAGACACACCACTATAATTCTACCCACAACTTCTTATACTGGGGAATAACTGCCTTTGATAACTGCTTTATTAAGTTTTACAGCATATGACCGTGCCATGTGAAGCAGAGAATTATATTTTCATTTCCTCCTAAAAGAAAATAATAAAAATGCTTTTATTTGCTTCAATACTTACTTTTCACCATAAAACCTTTCAAAGAATTTTTCTTTCCAAGGTTCTGTTTTCTTTTCCTTCTCAATCTCTTGTCTGATGCGCAACTGCATTTCTGGTGTGAATTCTCCTAAAAAACAAATACTAACATATTCAATAAAAGTTGTCATGGATTAACTTACTAGGGGTAATTATAAATTACAGAGATGACATACAGTGATTTCTGTTACAGTCATTCAACAATTCCAAATGAAAATAATGAAAAACAAAAGTGAGTGTGACATAGAAAGATTTAATTTACCATATAACATCAGTATTTCAAAAGTATATTGGTGGGATTTAGTTGCATGCATTTATGTTTCCAAGGCTGGCAGTGATGAGAATGCTTGGGGGTTTTTTTAAACTGTCAAAATAAGCTGCCACAGCAAGCTGTAAAAATGTACACTAAATTCAAAATGGAATCAGCAATTTTTCTTTTGCTGAATTACTGGTGTATTACACTTTCTATTCTAAAAGTATTTTTCAAACGTAGAAACAGAGACATTCTTCATAAAAACAATTAACCTTTGGTAGATCTGAGAACAAGTAGAGAGTTACCTTCTGCCAATCGCTGTTTCCACCCTTGTGCTGCATATGCGAAGAATTCATTATTTAGAGCAGAACTACTGAGGCGCAAAACTCCATCACTTCCCATCTAGAAAATAAGCCGATGGTAGCAGAAGATAGTGTCAGAAATAGTGTCAGCTAAGATTACATAAAAGCAGAGTTCCAATTAAGGGGAATGGGAAGGGATAGGGAGTGGGAATAACAAAGAAAATTACCTACTACTACTAAAACAGCATTTTCATTATAGTCGTTACTGTAAGTGCAAGTGGGCTAATCCAGCACCAGTGTGTTCTCTTCAGTCATCAGTATTACTGATGATAACTCAGTTTATAACTGATTGATGTGTTTTAATCACAGCCCTCTATCTTGAGCCTATGTCTAGAGCTATCGTACACAATCAAAAATCAAGATCATTATTGTGCATCTGCCTGGAATATGGTACAAAACAAATTAATTAAATGTAATGAAGACAGTAACTTTGCTGTTTCTAAATAAACCTAACACTCATGTTACCTAATATGCTGTACTGGCAGAAGAGTGGATGACAGGTAACCTTAACAAAATAACTGGTGTAAACTCAGCACTAAAACTAAAACCAGCTATACACGTAATTTCATAGGCATCGACAGTGAAAACTGTGGAAGAACATTATAATTATTTTTAGTTTCTACATATGTCAAACATTAAATGATAAAACACCATTAAAAGTCTTAATGACAGTAATTTCTACAATAACTTTTAAAAGCAATTGAACTATTGAGCTTTCTTTTACCATAAAACAATGCTTATTTTCAGGTTGTGAGGATATGTCTGACTATTGAAGGAATTCTAATAACTGAAAAAAGTAATTATATCAAAGAGATTAGCAGTGGATATGACCTCTAGCATAATAAATAAACAGATAATAAAAACAAACTAGCAAATAAAGAGAAAGGGAGTAAACAGCAGAAGAGGTAACGTTGCTAGAACAAGCACTCTCACTATTTTACATCCTTTAAGGTAACTAGGAGATAATGTTTGACAACACCATTTGTGATGTAGCAGTAAAAACCAGCACATTTTCCAGCATATTAACACATGTTTTAGCTACGCAGTATCCCCTAATTCTCAGTGCTTGTTTCTGGAGCCAGAAAGAAGCAGACGTGTCAGTAACATTAAATTATATTCAGCTGTACCTCCCTCGCTGAGCTCTATATTTCACTGATAATACTGGCCCTACTTTCAGATCAGTCTTTGCTAATTTACTCATTGCCTAGCTGACATCCTGTCCCACAGTAATCTCATAGGAGTAAACCAGAAAGATGTGAAGTAGTAAAAACAGAAATAGAGTGATAAGCATGGACTCTGAAAAACAGGCAATGCTAAAGGCATTTGATTACAGCAAGAAAACAGTATGTGCATGGTACCAGGGTCCCTCAGCAGGATATGAACCTACAGTATTGCTGTCTGTGATTTCCTGCATTGTTTTGCCAACAAGTCATAGGATTTGCATTCAAGTAGGGTGGATATATAATGCCTCTACGCTTCTCATGATGGGGGTTGTGGAACACATGCATATTAATTACAGATAGGCTATGACTAATGCTGAAACTGGAGAAAAACTGGAAAGGAACAGTGAAACATACAGCAGAAGCAGCAAGAAAATAAAATCAGTGAGACGAGAAAGGGCATAAAGAACATGTACTGACTGTATAAATCAAACTGGTATGACACATTTTCTTCTTCCTGCACAAATGAACTTTTCCAGAAATATTTAAATTCCAGAATGAATATATTAATATTAATATAAAGTGACATTTTACATACCAGTGCGTCTTGCAACTGAACAAACCTTACACAACAAAACAACACTTACACAATTTCCTAAAAAGGTAAGATGAGAAGTTACAATAAAGAGAATCACAAGTTATTAAATAAACAATTTTTTGTTCCTGAAAGAAAGGTGCTGAAGCTACCTTCAGTTTCAACATAAAAAGAGATGAAATAGTAACATCCACTCATGTCAATGTAGGTTCTACTCCAAATTTCAGTAAATTCAAGATTTTCTCCCTAAGCCTGACAGTGTTTTGCAGGAAAGAGTAATACAGACATGGAATTATTATTATCATATTTAACCTCATTTAACTGCAGGCAGACTCTGAAAGACACGGTCCTCCTGAAACTCCACTGCTTAGCTGATGGCAAACAGTGTAGCCGTATCACTAGGCAGATCAACAAATCTCATAGGAAAGTAATAATTTGCAGACAATAATTTTCCGGTAGATCAGCAAGATGATCCAACTTATCCTAAGGTCATACGATCATTACATCTCCTGCAAAGTTGGAATGTACCACAAGAGGCGGAAAGAGAATGCCACTTTTCAGCATGAAACTGTAGCCAAGTGTGATTGAGCTATTTCACTAGGCTGCATAAATCAAGAGCATTCTGAAGACTGCCAAGCTATATTACCATGTGAATACAAGAAGAACAGTATTAGTTTCATTGTAACCCTGTTGTTGTAAAGACAGGAGAAAAGAAAGCTTTGTAGGAAGAGTTGCTGCATCTTTTCTGTTATTGGCTAATATACTTGGGAAAAAGTGCCAAGTTTTTGGGTGCACAATTTCTTGTAAGGTGTGAAAAAGAAACTGCAAACCCCAAGCTAAATGCTAGAAAGAGGTTCGACCAAATTCAAATGTTAACTAGTCCACCTGAGAGAAAAGCACAGGCTGGAACTTCAGAACAGAAAGCAAATGTTAGCAAGGTCATAGGTAAAGTTCATTAATTCTTGTGGACCAGAAAAAAATGCCAAGTAGTGGTGGAAAAATGCCAACCTGTGGAAGAAAAAAGGAGGAGTAGAAAAAGCAACTAGAAGAATAGCAGAAAGGAAGAATGAGAAGATTACAGTGGGTTACCTAAGAAGAAATATTAGTATAGGTCAACTAGCAATGGAACAACAGATCATTTGTGAACTGCACTGGAAAACAGATGCATGCTGCACTGACCACTTTAAATATTAACCGTAACAGCTTACAAGTATTAGGGAATTATGTTCACAAGATCGAAAATATGATGTTAAAGATGCTTAGGTTAAGAAGAGTAAGAACAAACTCAAGAAGAAGCCACTGCTGACTTCATGATAGTCACTGCCTTTGATGAACTGACAAAGAGAAGGACCTTTCCTGAGACCTGTGTTCATGGGGCCACACAACTCATGGAAGATTTAAGTAGCTGGAAGAGCCGAAATCTAGACAGAAGAGCATATAATGACACAGAAGGTAGAAACACAATAATTAATTAGAGGAGAAGCTTCCCGTGATATATTTTAACATGATACGAAAGAATAATTTCAGGCTAAAGCACTACGGAGAGATGCATGAAAGTAGTCATCATTATCTAGACTTGGTACACATAACTTAGGGTAAGAGATACCCATGGAAAAAATGCAGGAAATAAAGAGTTGGCCAGCCCCAGTGAATTTCTTGCTAAGAATTTTGAGATCAAAGAAAACCTGTGCTGGGAATACAACAGGAAGAATTTATTCAGTCAGTTAAAGCTCAGAGAGAAAAGGATGAGGACAAAAAAGCTAAAGGAACTCATAATGGCCAAAGAGCTAAAGTCAATGAGACAGAAATTTTCAAAATGTTGTAAGAAGAAAAAATTACTAAGCAGAAAGCAGATCCACTACCAGATGAGGAAAACAATCCAAACTAAACTAACAAGAAGTTCAATCATTTAGCTATTTCCGATTCATTTAAAGATTTCTATACAGGGAAAAAAGTTTGAACAAGTTTGAACAGACACAAAATGGGCAATTTTACATCTATTTGTTTTGAAGGAGTCGAAACAACACCGCTAACAAAGATGTTTTAGTCCTTTTCTCAATACCCTAGTCATGTGAAATGACATTTTTTCTGCTCTGTTAAACTTGGAAGGACTACGAATTCTTCCTCCTACGGTATTAGCTAACAGCCTCTACTGAAATCTTTTCTTACCTCACCCAGAGAACACATTTTCACCTAAGTCCAAAAGTTAAAGTGGAAATTGAAAATTTTGAAGCCAAAGGGTATATTTACTTCTCTATGCTCTGATGATAGAGACAGCTCAATTAACCACTAGGTCTAAATTAGAATTTGAAGAAACATGCCAATAAAGCAGTTCTTAAATACATTGTTAATTTTTATGGTATTTAAAAAATGCTGTCCAACAGAGACAGTGTGTTAATGAGCTGGAACAACAAACATTTCTTGGAAAGTTTATGTTTTATTCTGTTGAGCTTTAAATTTCTGTTTTTCTGATTAAGCACAATGGTAGAATTATGTTTTCTAATTAATACTTCTGTGAAGAATTCACAATGGCTTTTAAAAGTTTCTCTTTTTATTGAAAGCAAAAAAACCCACATGCAACCCCAAAACATATCTGCTAAACCCTGACATCTGTTTGCATTAAAAAGCAAATGTTAATCATTTTTATCAAAAGGAACTGAGTCAACTTTCTATGAACAACTACTTAAATTATTTTCCTCCAAGTTCCACTGAAAATTCTCTTCTGAGAATAAGGCAGGGATTATTTTTGTAGCTCAACCTGAAGATGCACACTGGTGGTTTAGTAGGGAAACAGCAAGTATCGCACAGGTGTGTACTGGTAGGTTATCTGATCTTGGCTAGCATGTTTACAGAAAGGGAATTAGCAAATCTATTATTTCTCTCTGTCTTTCAAATGATTCAAAATTCTCCTAACGTATTTATAAAACTACTAATGATACATAGTTCCTGTGTAGTATAACGTATTTCCTACATAAAAGCTTGTGAGAATGTCACACCATTTGATCATAATACCTCACTATGCAAAAACACAAAATCAGCAAGAGAAGTGAAGATTCATCCAAATTAAGGGTTCAGTACCACTCAAGTAATTATACACTTTCTACGAATTCCTACTAACCCTCTTTTGTGCTTTTATATTTTATCTTGGAGTAAGAACAGTCCTAGAATTCAGAGACTTTCCCGGAGGTATGTAAAAGGAATTATGTGCAAAAGATGGAAGGTATGAGAAAATACATTTTGACACTTTTGCATTAAAGCTTCGAAAATATTAAAAATGAAAAATTTAGCAGCATTTATATCACATACAGAAAAAATTACATTTTATTTATGTATGTGAAGAGACACCACTGCCGTTTTGTAACATGGAACAAATGTTCCAGTACTGGTCACAGTATCAAACTGACCTGTGATGAATGTACAGAGCAAATGTAGCATCTGAAGATGCAGCAACCTTAGTGACTGACTTTCTGAAGGCAAACACGTTGGAGAGCTGGCTAGACAACATGCCAGGCCTGGCTCGTTTTATTCTTGACGATCATAGAGCAAAAGTTCATAGGTGACAGGGAAGACCAGTATCTGTATTTCTGCCACGAAATGTGTAATACTAAGGGGAGCTCTCTCCAAGAAACAGAACTGTTTTAGTCCAAGTACACAGAAATAAACACTTAGTTTAGGTACTCTGCATCATCACTCTGGAAGAGCTTCTCTGCTTCCACTAACAGTAAAGGAAGAAAAGCATAAAGAAGATGAAACTCCTGATTAGGGCCTCTACATTTGCTGCCTAAGCCAGTCAAGCATGAAACAGACCCTCGCAACCGAAATCCAAAGAGAACATCAATAGATATGTTTGTAGCATACCAGATGCTCTCTTGCTCCACAAAATCCCCAAAGGATTAAAAATTGCTATCAAATCTAGTAAAACGTGATAGTAAGCTTTGGAAGAGATTGCAAAAACACAATGCATGTCTCAACATGCATGAGATTGTACTAATTGCACATTCTCTGAATGCGGACTACTGTGAACCAGGTGAATACTTTCGAACACACATTTTGGTGACTAATTTTTATGCTTTTCTTAGACATCCATTATATTGCGTAGGCCAACCATGTCCAAATTCATGTTTGTTGATCCCATAAATTTCCAACACTTCCTACTGGTAATCATGAAGGCTGATGCATTAATTGTTCCTTCATGCCACAGTGTCTTTGTCAGCAAAAACCAGATCTCAAGGTGCTTAACACCAAGCTTGGTGGTTCATGTTGTAACAGGAGTGAACTGCCTTCTTTTTTAAAGTCCTCACTTTTTAAAATAGGCTACCTACTCAGACTACTTTAGCCACCCAAATACAGATGTAAGCAATAACTATAACTATTTATAGCTATCAACTATATTAATAGGCCTGAGACTTTTTCAAGACTTGTGAAGCAGTGTGTCTAAGACAGAATGCAAAAATAAGTTTGGTTCAATTGTGCTGGTTTTGGTTCAGATGCATCTAATTTTCTCCATAGTAGCTGGTATGGGGCTATGTTTTTTATTTGTGCTGAAAACAGTGTTGATAACACAGGAATGTTTTCCTTATTGCTGAGCAGTGCTTACACAGAGTCAGGCCTTTCCTGCTTCTCACACCGCCCCACCAGTGAATAGTCTGGGGGTGCACAAGAAGTTGGGAGGGGACACAGCTGGGACAGCTGACCCCAACTGACCAAAGGGATATCCCATGCATGACATGAGATGTCATGCTCAGCAGTAAAAATCTGGGGGAAGAAGAATGAAATGGGGGACATTCGGAGTGATGCCATTTGTCTTCCCAAGTAACCGTTATGCATGATGGAGCCCTGCTTTCCTGGAGATGGCTGAACACCTGCCTGATGATGGGAAGTGGTGAATGAATTCCTTGTTTTGATTTGCTTGTGTGTGCGACTTTTGCTTTACCTGTTAAACTGTCTTTATCTCAACCCATGAGTTTTCTCACTTTTATGCTTCCAATTCTCTCCCCCATCCCACTGGGGGGAAGTGAGCGAGCAGCTGTGTGGGGCTTAGTTGCTGGCTGGGGTTAAACTACAACACCAATACACAAGCAAGTCCCAGGTATCAAATATCTGTGTACACCACCAAAACTGGATGCTTGCCACCTGTTATCAGTGGCTTTAGGCTACTACTTAAAAGTGCTTTTGGGATTTTTTGAGGGGGTGAATAGGACTGACTGCTAGCAGTCATAACAAACACAATATCCAAACTCAGACATCAAACTATCCTTTGATGACAAAGATTAGTATTTGCTAGTAATGACTTCTATAGTGTTAGTGACAAAGGCATACAAGCCTAAACTCTGCAGCTCTATACAAATGTAACTTAAAAAGTAATGGAGGGTGGTGGCATTCCTGGCTGGAATTCAGTTTAAGATTAAAACAATCTATGTAAACATCTAGACCTGGCCTAGGTTTCCGATTGCCTATTACAGTCAACAGAGGTCTAGCTGATGAAGTGAACGGAGCCTAGAGGACTATTCAGCTGACCAGCAAGTCGGCATCTACTTTACAGTGAGACAAATAGCTCCTCAGGCTCTTTGTTCATGTATTGACTCAATCTGCATTACCTGTAATGGGAGTTTAGACACTTAGCACACTTGCACACATAGAATTTAGATGTCTCCATTTGGGGGTGAATCCTATCCTCTGTGTCAAACAGCTCAGAAACTGGATACAGGAAAGCTACAAAGGGGCAACACACTGCAACAACAGACAAGTGTAACAACAAAATCACTGACCAAATTAATTACTGTTAATGCTTATAAAGCACAGCATAAAAGACAAGGCAATGTGTTTCTAAAGGCCATCTACCTTGTCATTAACTATGGAGAACTTAAAAAAGACACCCTTTGTCGCACAGAGCAGAACTAGATATAAGCTCTGCAGATACATTTGGACAAAATGTTCCACGTATAAGCAGTCACAGCATGCTCCTGAGCACTGACACAATAGCTATAAACCCACATCTGCTACACTGGACACCAAAGACTACATTCTTATTCCCCTTGAAACAGCATGTTTAAAACGGGCACATGTAAACTTTAAATAGGCAGTCTCGGGCATGGGTACCTAGTTTATATGTGTGACTGTTTGGCGAGTTTGAAATTCAGATACAACAGCACAATGCACCCAAAGCATACCATCAGAGAACAAGAAGCTCTCTCTATGCTAAACCCTCCAAACCTTCATATGATCTTTATATACAGAGCAAGGTAATCCCAAAATTAGAGCCTGTTCTGGAAAAAGAGAGGAACAAATCTCCAAAACAGATTAAGAAAAGCCAGTGCTCCTGGTGTCCAAGAGACTCACCACCTCCAAAGGGGATTCCAAGGGGCGAATGAGGGCAACAGAGAGTATCTGATGAACCTCATGAAGGTCTTGGTAGGTATGATGCCTGCAAAATCTACCCATTTCACTGGTTATTAAAATTTGATGTCCATCTACCTTCAATCTAAGAATACAGCCAGCAATAGGTGCTATAGGCAGAACAGCTTTGGCTTCTTTACCCACGGAGTGATGGCCTAAGAAGGTTTAGAAATATGGCAATAGGTAAGCAAAGATGGAAAAGAGCCCTCACAGAGGAAAGGGACATCCTGTAAAGACAGACTTGCTAATTTCTCCAAAATTTTAATGCTGTATTTATATACGTGGCCCAACAGTATGGGCAAATCAAATCAAATAAAATACTGTTCTGTGGACCACTGCCAAAACAAGCTTATTTATAAAAGGACGGGTTAAAGAAGGGGCCAATGTGATGACAGTGGTACATTTCTCTCAGTCTTTGATGGTTAAACACTAATGCAAGAACTACAAATGGTACGTAGGAGGACGTGGAAGATTTAGTTGACAATCAACATTTTGACTTAATGGGCAAAATGGACATCTGATAACTCCTATGACTGATGGTAATATAAAAGAGTAAAGCTTGTTTGGGAAAAAAAGAAAGAAGAAATGGCAACGCAATAAAAAAAAATGTGTTTCAAGTAGGCATACTTTCATAAATGCAGAATTAGTTGGGAGAATCCCCAAGAACATGGTGCTAGTGAAAAAGGAGTTAAAGAAACCTCACAGTTCTTTAAATAAACAATACTGACCACAGGGAGCGCAAAGCCTCCTGCAAAGGAATAATGGGGACTGTACAATGAAACCACATTGTCTTAGTTTGGACCTCACTGTTGATCTCACAGCATGCAGGGAATGGAAATGAGGTCAACTTACTAAGCAAGAATACCACAGCAGAACATGGTATAATGGGCCGAAATTAGACACAGTTGGCAAGGGACACATCAAACTCCGGAAGAAATAATTCCAGAGAATGTACTAAGAAAGTACATTAGGGGCAAGAAGATGATGAAAGAAAAAGTCCACTGTGCAACACAGAGGAAAAACTAGAGGGATATGGAGGCAAAGCTAATGTTCATACTGCCTTTTTTGCAATTTTCTTCACCACAAATCTGCTGCATTGAGGTGCTTAATACAATTAACACCAGCAACAAAAGGCAAAAGGGTAAGATCTCACCCTTGAACAAGCAAGGAGCCGAATAAATATTACTTAAATGCATTCAAATCTGGGCTTGATGGACTAGCCTGTTAAATGTCCACTTATGAAACTATTTCAGAACTGTTAAAAGACAGACTTGAGGACAACTACAAAATTATACGTGCTAGCTATATGTTACAGCACATATGTATCACCTGTGTCTAAAGGAGATAAGCACAGCTAAAGACTTACAGATTAAGCCAGCTTCGGAAGAACTCTATGGCCTACACACAGACAACCGATTCTGTTTTGAGATGCCCTAGGGTGTCCTACGATATTCATATGGATACATCCTGAGCAGATACAACCCGGAACCTAGATGGAACCTATAACCTTTTGAAGAAGTTGGGTACTACACTACATACCACAGCACATCTCAATCGACACAAGAAGCCTATGTTTAAATACCTTGCTTGCTCCCCATCTTCAAGCTCTGAAGAGATCTGCAATGATTAAAGCACAAGATATCACACTATACAACTGCCTAGAAGCTAACAAGGAGCTGAGCAATAGCCAACATGAATTTGTCAAGAATAGGTCACGTCGAGTCAGTCTATTTTCTTTCTGACAGCATAAAAAGCCTTGTGATAGAAGAGAAACAGCACAAGTTTTATATCTTGATTTTAACAATGCTGTGTCACATGACATTTTCTTAAGCAAAGCTAGGATATATAAATTGTATAAATTGCTACAGAACTACTCAGAAATCTACTCAGGGAACTATTGTTTATTTATTATCAACTAGGAGGCTGTATTTCAGGGGCATGAGAAAAAAAAATTGAAGGAATTTGCAAATAACATCAGTCAGACAGGGACCGAGTACACTGAAACCTACAACTAAAATTCAGAATTCTCTTGATGGATTTGAGAATTACTTTGGAAACAATAGGGATAAGTAGGGCATTGCAATAGTGGCAAATGCAGAAGTTTCAGACTCCTGTAGTAATACATAACTAGAGAAATACAAAATGAAGAAACTAAGTGGCTATGCAGTGCTTCTGTAGAAGCACATGGGCTGATCACAAACTGAATATAAGTCAACCTTCCTATAGAATTGCAAAGAAGGTGAGCACAATGCTGGAAGTTATAAATGGGAGTACTGTGTAGAAACACAGAAATCAGTTCTGCTCTCCTTGGTGTTACTTATCACTTGAGCTGGAGTAATACACTCAATTTTGATTGTTGCAACTCAGAACTGGTACAAAGTCCAAAGGACACAAATGAGTCTGAGCACAGATTTAAGCTCCTAGATCTACAAAGACTATATTAATAAGGGCTGCTTCTCAAAAAAAAAAGAAAGAGGGAGATGGGGAATGGGTTACTGCCTTCATGTTTGAAGGCTATTGCAAAATGAACACAGTAATCTCCATGCTCTCCACGTAGGTGCCAAACTGAACAAAGAATAATAGTCAGAATTGCAGGGAGAGAGATTCAGATTAGACACTGAGGAGAAAACTTTCTAACAGTGAAAACAATAAAGCACTAAACTCATTTGGAGAGGCTGTGAATTCCCCATCAGTGAACAGCCAAAAAACCTTTTAGACAATATCTATCAAGAATAACAGACATTGTTGATTCTGCCTTAGTATAGAGAAGCCTAGATAAATTGTCTTTTCTTTGCATATTTTCTACGTCAAGATATAAAAGATGCTAAAGAAGTTTAAAAATAAATGAGTGCTTCACAGTTTTCAAATTGCAATCTATTACATTACCATTAAAAGAAAACTAAAAACACTTTTGCAGGCATTTCTCTTCTGGCCAAGTCAGTCCTTGCATTTTGTCTTCAAGGCTTCTAGCCTCTTAATGCCCTTCCAGTGGAGTCACTTGATGCAATCTAGTGTAACTGATCACAGCTCATGATTCATATCTGAAACAACCACTCATTTGGACAGAATGACCTTCAGAAACACTGTGATTTCATAAGATGATGGCTTAGCTTTGCCTGCATGCGATTTTAGCCTTAAATTGCAATTAATTCTAAAATATCTTAAATGGATGTCATAGCACGGAGCATTGCATTGTCTTCTGGCTCTGCTTGTATTGCAGACACACTCTCTCAGTTTCTGGAACCATCTTTCTCAAACACAATCCTGTCATATCAGCCACCAGAATTATGCTTCATGATGACTGGAAGGAGCAGTTGATAGCTTGAAGCATATTAAAAGCCAAGTTAGATACTTTCTGTTCTTGAGGCTGAGTGTGGCATCCCTATAGAACAGACTTCTCATTAAGCCCAATAGTCAGAAATTATCATTGGGAAATTAAAAATGGCTGCAGAGAGTAGTATTATAAAGCCACATGCTTCGTCCATACCAATGTTTTCTAGAAAAAAATATTACCATTGCAAAATGGACAAGGCACTAAAAAGGGGAGCAGAACTTATTACTATATGTGCTCTTGTCAGTTTCTGGACTGTTTAATTTCTGACTAGCAGATTCTTCAGAAACTAACAAGATCTGCTTGCAGTTATGTAAGACTAAATTCTATATAATACTGCAAAACAATGATTCTCCTGTTCATTAATTTGGCTAATGATCTGAGAACCAATTATGTCAAGGAGTTCTCCACAGCTAGAGCTCTCCCTGTGAAGTAATAGTTGGCAATTAAAAAACTTAACTTTTATCCATCTGAAAAATACTTTTAAGTGAATTTGCATGTATTTCCAGTATGAGAATCATTGATGAAGTTTCTCCATTTCCTACAGAATACCGCTGACTGTTCAAGTATGCCATTACCTATCTAAAAGTTATTTTTCCACTTATACAACTACCATTCAAAGTGATTGTGATAAATGGGACCAAACTAAAAGGATGCTCTAACAGTTGGCAAGTCTATAAGAGAGAATGAATGTGAATGTTCTTGGGTAAGAAAAGGAAAAGCAGCTGTAACTGTCACAAAAAATCTTTAAGTTCTGTTAAACAATGGCTGCATTTCTGATGATAGTGTTTCTGCTACACAACTCAATGTTAAGCAAAGTTTTTCATCAGTCAGTAATATGTGAGTGGTACCATATGGTAACAATATCAGATCAAATCTGAGGTTGAACTAGCCCTTGATAATTGCAAGGAATAGATCATATAGAGAAAGCTTGTGAAAGATCATATAATAGCCAATTACTAGAAAAGCTGTCAAATAGAAGATTTCTATTTAGCTCAGCTGGCATAAGACTGAAAAAGGGAATTTTTATTTTCCATAAATATTTCAGTCTACTTATGGCTATTACTTGTATGTATGCATCCACCACCTCCTATTTATATCAGTTAAACTCTATTTATATCACTTAACTGCCAGAAATCAATGCTAACTTCTCGTATGCAAAAGACTTCCATGGGTTAGTTGCCTATTGTATGAAATACAGCACTTATTAAAGTTGCCACTCTTCACATTTAATTTGGCTCTGGTAGATTAAATTCAGTAATTTTCTTTAGAACGTTTTTTTATGGTTCATGTAAATTTTGGTGCCCTTCTCTGGATTCTTTCCACAGCTTCTGAAGTGAACTGGCCATGCTTAATATTCAAGATGATGACTTAATACTATTTATTTCATGAAAGGGTATTTTCTTTAGTGCAGCTTCCCTGTTGTCGTTGCTTAAAGGTTGACTGAATAGATGTTTCTGCTGAGCTGTCCATAATCACGACTGTATCTTCTTTTCAAATCTGATTTAGAAACTAGAAATGGAATAACCCACATCATTATTTCAGTGCAAAATGGTGTATGCTTTCCTACACTAGAGCCCCACTGCCACCATTAAGCTTCAATGTCTAGCCTAGACTGCCTTACCATAGAACTCCTCCAATACTGGATTACCTCTGAACTTCTGGGTAAACCTCAAATGGTAAGGGAAACGGCCACAGACAGAACTCAAGAGTCCACAGGAAGCACCTGCAGGTGTAATAGATAATTCGTATTTCCCTCAGAATTGGCAGGGAAGCAGAATGTGGAGATCCAGAAAAAGGAACTATATGGGGACAAACTAGTGGCACTACCAGGGCCTGAAAAAAAGAACCTGTGTGAGGGGCCCCAACAGGAAAGTTGAGAACAGCGAAACAGAAACACCTTGAATGCAAGCTGCCACACAGTGACAGCAAAATAAAAACACTGGACTTCAAAAAATTATTGGATTAGTAGCTGCACAAGTTTGGTTCAAGAAATAAAGAGTTCTGTAAATTCTTTACAGAAATGGTGCTAGGGCAAAGTACACCCTTGCAAATTATGTCAGTGTAGGGGAAAAAAAAGACAGGAACCTAAAGCACAAGCTTTTCATTAATCTCCAAGACCAGAAAGAACCAGATTGAGCGTACTAACCTGGCCGTATTATTAAACTACAATAATACACTTCAGATGGGGACAAAAATCAGGGGCCAGGCAAAAAATGAGATATACTGACAAAGGAAAACAAGAATACTAACAAATCATCTTAAATCACAATAAAGAATTAGACCATTACTGAACGTATGCTGTGTTTGTACTTCTCCAATTTTCACACATACAGAATGTAGATTTCAAATCCTGGGGAAAAAAAAGGGAAATAAACAATGAGCCCAGAAGATTGCAAAAAAATGAGCACCAACCAGGATGGACCTCTGAAGAAGAAATCATATCAATCCACATGCTTTCTCTGATAGGTCTGAGGAGAAAGCAGTAGATATCACCTACAGAATCATACATAGAATCATGTGGGTTGGGCACGACTTCCAGAGGTCATGAAATTTTCAAAGCCATTCCACTTAAAGCAGCTTGTTTAGGACCTTGCCCACTTAAGTTCAGTGTATCTCCGAAAAGAAATCTTCCACAGCCTCTCTGGACAATCTCTTCCAGTGCTTAACCACCCTTGCTGTGAAAATATGTTTCCTGATAATGAAATTAGAATTTCCCACATTTCAGCTTGTTTCCATCACCTCTAACGCTATTACTGTGTGCCTCCAAGAAGAGCTCTGTTTTTTCTACAACCTCCCATTAGATCCCCTTGCAGCCTCCTCTTGTCCTGCGTGAAAAAATCCAACTCTCATGTGTTACAGTCCCTTAACCATCTTGGTAGCTCTCCACTCGACTTGCTCCAATATGTCAATGTCTTTCTTGAAAGAAAGGGTACCAATGATCACTTCTCTTGACCTTCTGGCTGTGGTCCTGCTCATTCAGCTCAGGATGCTGCCAGCCTTCTTTACTGCCAGGGTGCAATGCTGGCTCTTATTTGACTTGCTGCCTACCAAGACCCCAGGGCTCTTTTAGCCTTTTTTGAAGATGGGTACAACATTTCCTTTTTCCAGTCATTGGGGACCTTCCCTGATCTCCACGGACCTTCCCTGATCTCCACGGCCTTTCAAAGATAATAGAGAGTTGCCTTGCAAAGACATTACCCAGCTTTCTCAGCACCCTTAGATACAGTCTGTTGTGTCCCATGGATTTCTATGGGTCAAGTTCTCGCAAGTAATCTTGACTTGGCTCTTATCTACTGTTGGCAGTTCTCCTCTTTGAACGCTTTTATGAAGTTCAGAGGCCTGGGAGATCTTGTTGGTGAAAATGGAGGCAAAGAAGGCATTATGTCAGCTGCGTATGTGTTCATAGTCAGTAAATCATACACAGCCATCCAGCAACAGCCCCAAATTTTCTTTGTTCAGTCTACTACTACTTATTCTTCACTCCCCTCAGGATCTTGAACTCCACTTCACAATCACTATAGCTATGGCTAGCACAGTCATTTATTATTACACCCCTAACCAGCTATTCTATGCTTCAAACAGCAGATTCAACCGTGCATCACCCCCAGCTGCCGACTCCATTACCAGAGTCAAGAAGTACCCTGACACCCTCCAGAAATCTCCCTGTATGCATTCCATTGTGTTGCCCTTCTAGCGATAACAGGAAGGTTAAAGTCCCCTAAGAACCAGGTCTGTGATTCAGACTTCCTCAAGTTATTTAAAAGAAGAGTTTATCCACTTCCTCACCCTATCAAAGAATAGTTGAGGTTAGAAGGGACCTCTGGAAGTGGTCATCTTGTCCAAGCCCCTTGCTCAAGCAGGGTCATGTAGAGCCAGTTGCCCAAGACCACGTCCAGATGGCTTTTGAGTATCTCCAAGGATGGAGAATCTACAACCTCCCAATGCAACCTGTGCCCTCACTAAAAAAAGTTTTACCTCATGTTCATATGGAATCTCCTGTCTTTTGGTTTGTGCCCACTGACTCTGGTTCTGTCACACCCTTCCTTCAGGTTTTTGTACACTTTGGTAAGATTCCCCTGATCCTTCTCTTCTCTAGGCTAAGTTCCAGCTCTCAAAGGCCTTTCCTCATAAAAGAGATGCTCCAGTCCCTTAATCCTCTCAGTGGCCCTTCACTGTAGTCTGCAGTAGCTCCATCTCTCTCTACTGGGGAGCCCAGAACTGGACAAAGTACTCTAGGTGTGGCCTTACCAGTGCTGAGTTAGATTGGACGGTCTAGCAAACTCCCAACACAGTGGGGTCCATGCCACTCGACTCTCCTCTGACCCTGACCCCTAAGATCTGAACCAGACTGTAATCCACCCTGTAGAAGAGCTCCATACACTTACACCACTCCCCTTGAGGGCAACCACTCCCCTTGTCTTCTCTACTGTCTTTTCTCAAAAGAAGCAAATTTTTGTCAATGGTTTTGATATACATAAAAAAAAGGGAGGAGAAACATGCAGAAAAAGGCACAGTATAATACTGGAGAGAAGCAAAAAAAAGGAGGGGAATGAATAGTAAAGGACTTGGTAATTACCAAGTGTAATACAAAATGTTGATGATTTCAGGTCTTGAGGACACAGATGGTAGGAATGTGGAAGAAGTAACGCAGTTGGAAGCTACAGAACATTTGAAAAAACAGACAGGGCTTGCCAAAAAACAGAGGCAAAAGGATAGCAACTGTTTCTTTGCCTGAAGATAAGGAACACTTAGAGGCTCATCTCAAACACAAAAATACATGCACACATTTACATACAGTGCTATGACTTTGAAGAAAAATCTATCCTTTCTTAAAACAGTTTCCATGTACTTAAAGCCAACAATGGAAGAGGTTCTGAGTTTAAAGTAGCTAAACAGGAGTATCAGAAAATTGCTTCTGACAAGATGCAATTACCAGGACCTTTTTGCTGTTGTGACCACAAAACAGTTGTAAGTAAAACGGAGAAGTACACAAAGTACACAATACAGATACATCCAACACAAAGGAATACAGTAGACAGCAATACATGGATTGACTTAAGAGCTGCTCCCAGAACAACAAACTCAGCCACCCCGACTTCATGTTTTAGGTAGGTGACATGGAAAGATACCAGCTCATACTATGTCTCTCACGGCAGTTCTGATTTAACACAACCTGAGTGCTAACGTTCACTCTGTATAATCTCTCTTCCACGGCCCCACCTTTTTGCAGCAGAGTATAACCTGACCCAGAATATGGCTAAGTTTTATTCAGTCCTGATTATGAAGTTATCAGTCCTTATAAGAAAAACTCTTGTCATTCTCAGCTGATCATCGACGTAACATAAACAGTTTGTCCTCAAATATAATACAAAAAGACAGATTCTGAAGGCAGATGGTGAAAGCAATTCTGAATATTACTTTAGTCCTTTAAAAAACAACCAGACTAAACTTAGAAGTAAAACATCAAAGGATGAAAAAGAGAGTATCTACTGCTATAGGAATAATTGCTTCAGACAAGAAGAGAAAAGGAAGAGGAGTCTTTTAAAGAAAGAGACAAAGACTTTTTCCATCTTCAGTAAAGTGGGAAATATGCCGAGTAAGACTGAAGAATTACAAACATATGTTTTCAAAATGAAATGTGACTTGTTAATTTAGACCTTGTCTAAATCAAGAAGACAAGTGGGATAGCTATATTCATTCCAATACACTGTAGTGTCAAAAAAGACAATAGAATCCAATCTGGTTGAGCTCAGATGCAAGAAATTAAATGAATTTAAGGACACTAATAAATCTGGCAAAATGAAAAGATAAAGCATGTTTTAAAATGAAGCAAAAACCAAGCAAAATATAAGGAAAACCAGAATACGCAGCCTACAGTACCTTCTAACTGCATTCAAATTACAGAAATTACAATTAAGATTTATTTTTCTATTACATACATCATACAAGTACCAATCCCAAGCATGTCAAGACATGCAACAAACAGTAACTATTTATAAAGGTATTAGAAGAGGCAAATAAGCCTGGGGAAAAAAAAAAGGTAAAATAGAAAACCATATATTAGATCGTGATCAAGGCAGCATGTATGAAACTTGTTTAAAAAAAGATGCTTGGAGACTTTGAGAAAGTAAAATATTAAATGATCCAGCAATGCTCATATGTTGGGGAAGGTGCAGGAAAAGATATAAATAGCCAGGGTCTATTCATCTAGCTTTTGATAAAAATAAAAGAATATGCCTTTGACCCTGGGAAGCAGAAACTGGGGGGATGTTACACATGAACATCTAAAATTAGTCAGTCATTTTTGATGAGTGTCATAAATGAAAACCCTGCATCCAATCCCTTTTCTCTAGGCATTAGAAAACATTGCCTTTCTATGCAAAAAAATGGCTGTATGTCCTTAAGACAAGAGAGAACAAGCTAAAGGAAATTTGAGTTTAAATAATTCAAAGACAAAGAATAGCAATCCTATGAAATACTTAGGAAAAAACCCCTCAACCTCTTTTTCCCTTTTTTATTTAAGCAAAACAAATATACTAAGAAAGGTAGGGGGAGAGGGGTGGAGTGAGGGGAAGGGGGGGTAGGGAGAGAGGAGGGGGGAAGAGGAAGAGGGCGGGGGTGGGGGGGGAGAAGGGAGAGGAGTAGAGGGGGAGAGATGGGGAGAGAGGGGGAGATTGTGGCAGAAGCATGGATGGATCACTTCTGCTTGCTCTTCTTTCCACTGCACCTGCATCCAACATCCTGTTTCAAGTCCTTGGCTGTCTTCAGATTCAGAACTGTAAGGAATATTCTGTTCTCCATTTAATTCCAGTGCAGCCCTACAGTGGCAACACTGGAGGCACTGCAGACCAACTCATATCACTTAATTATTAGCACTTCGCAAGGAAGGAACAGTTGAAACACTACACACTGCAGTAGTGCAATGCATCCTTAATAGCTACATAATTTGAAGCATGCTGGTCCCCTGTGATCATATATGTTACCACTGACATTCACATATAAGTTATACTCTCATAACGCAGCTCCTAGCACAGTCATTTAAAAAGGCACTTGTGCAAGTACCTTCCCACTAGAAGAGAGGTGTTTTATCAATTATTTTCTCTTTTTAAAGTACTAATAATTCTGTCAAATGTAAACAGAACTGTTATTGCATACAAGGTCCTGTTTTTTTAAGCACTAAAATGGTGCACTGTATTTTATAAAATTTGTCTGGAGGGAAGGAGAGGGGTACAAAAGCTTCACTAGCTTACATCAGAACAGCCATGAGCACAGGGTCCCTCACATGTCAGAAGGACTTATGGAAAAGGATGATGCAGAGAGTTGTGGCTCTTGTATTTTCAGCTTTCAGTGGGCACAGCACCATTGCTGCGTCCTACTAGATGTTCTGAGTTGAGCTTTGCTACAGACAAAAGCAATTGCAATAGTTCTGCTAACACCTCTGCAAAACTTGTTCATAAAGGTGAGACATGCTTTAGGTGTGACAAGCTAGGGCTTTAGAAATGAAACAAGAACTTCCACAACATGGATGCAGCATGGTGGAAAACACTGATTCACACTTCTGAAATACAGTGACCAAGCCTGCAGAAATACAAAAACGTGACACTTAATCAAAAATGTAAAGCCTCCTATCCACACATGTAGAAGTACCGATATTGACCTGTAAGGATTACTGCAAACAAGAATTCCATTACCACATCAATCAGAGCAGCCAGACTGCAATGCAATTGCAGTGAGCCTTAGTGGACTGCACTAGGGAAGCTAAAAGAATATTCCTGTAGCTAAAGCCAACAGGGATTTTGAAGTAAAATCCTTCAGCCTTCACTCATGTAAAGTCAAACTGATGTTTGTTGTTAATACATGACTGTGAAATGTGCAGACACACCATTCATACAGCTGCATTTGGTAAAAAAGGTATTAACTTGCAGCACAAGGACAGAGGGGCCAGCTGGGTTAGTAACCTCTCTGAACACCCCTGGCTAGCCAAGCTCAGGAATCAGAGACCCAGAATCTTATTGAAAAGGTAGCTTAAATGCTTTGGAATTTCTTCATCCATCTAGTCTATAAGATACCTATATTAAAACTACCCTAATAAAGCTGTACAAATAAAGCACATTCCAACAAAACCATGCTATCCACATTAACCAATAAAACCAAAGAAAAAATGTCAGTTAAAGGGAGAAATGGGACATAAAATGACCTTCAATTACTACACACACAGGGGTGCCAATTTAACAGCTTTTTAAATATGCTTAGGTACAGAAGACATATGTTACATTTAACCTTCTATTGCAAATGTTCTCTGAACTAAGTGCTTTTGTCATAACCCTAAAACTATTTTAGTGTAAAACTCAAAACATTTACAGGAACATAACAATAAATATTTGAAAGCTACTGATGATACAGAATTGAAAAGGACATCTAAAAGGTTGCAGTATTATCAGAAAAGGCAGCTAAGTAAGGTAAGGTAACCATTTAGGTACTACTACAGAATAATTCCATGGAGAGAAATGTAAAACAAACGTGGGAGCAAATAATACACACAGGACTAATTTTTGCAGTTTGATGTCTTATAAAGAAAATGCTGGAAAAGTCCAACAGCAAATATAATTCTCAAGTACTGATGAAGTTAAGAAAGCAAACAGGAAGATGGTTACACTGCTACAAGGAAGGAACTGTGGAAATAAAGCTTCGCTTACTCTCTTTTAATATAAAACTAATATACAGTAAGATAAATACTAAATAGTATTTATTTTATTCTTTATTCTTTAAGTGTCAGAATGGCACATGCCAGACCTCTCTCCTTGTCTTTTACAAGCATAAGAATTTCGTGTATTATTCATTACCCACTCTCCACTGCAGAACTCAAAACTGATGTGCTTGGGAGTAAGAGTAATTTGTGCACATCAAAAACAATGGTTACCTTTTGTTATCATTGCTCAAATGGTAGGAACAGATATTAAGCTGATTCATACTACATGAAAGCAAAGAGGTTTTGAAATGGAATTCTGTAGATAACCTCCCCCAAATTACTTCTATTTTAAACAGAAAATCACTGACATCAACCTGTGCTTTTTTTCAATGCAAGGTGAGAAGGAATCTTTGCAAGCTGATATAATCAACCTGGAAGTGCCAGCATCAACCTAAATTGAGTAGGCCAAGACAGAAACACAGAACCTGCACTGACCTTAAAATGACAGGATGCTGTAATGTTATTACATAAGAACAATACTGGCACTGACCCATGAGACAGCTATTATTTTCAGATTCATTGATTTAGAAATTAAAAGAAAGAGTTTAAGGTGGGTTTTGACCCATTATAGAATCTTTTGATTTGTACGTCATGTTTTTCTTTCTAGTACGCTGGCTTACTATAAACCTGAAATATTCACAGGCACTTCTGCAGTACTGCATGGCTTAAGTATTTCCTTAAGAATATTTAAGTTTATGATTTTAAATTTAAGTAACTACCTTGACTATCTATAATCTAGATTGATTCAGAAAATAAAATATTGCTAAATTTCCTTCATAAAACAAGTAAAGCTAAGACAAGATATAATTTTTACTATGATATCCTCTATTGCTTTAGATGCTCTTCATGAGTAGGTTTGGTCAGATAAAATGGCACTGCAACAACACGCAAATCTGAGGAGGCTTTGAGATCCTTTGTGGATGTTTTTGCAGGAGGAAATTCGCATCCTATGTGAAAGGGCAGGGCAGATGCAAACCACAAGATGCTCAGAAGAACCTAATATTACCCTAAGAGAAAATACAGGACAGGGAGTTAAATTCTCAAAGATCAGAAAGTTGTTAAGCATTTGTAGAGTCTGGAAAGACACATTTTTTACGAGCATTCAGGACAGAATATTTTTTTTAGCTCTCTAAGGATGTGTAAAATCACTTCAGATTTCTACTACTATTCAGACGAGACAGCACTTCTCTTCATGGAAGCTTACCACATGGGTGTATTTCCAATTCTTTTGCCCACACCCTAGTGTTAATAGGAGGAATTTGACTCCCCAGTAGCAGCAACAAGGAAAGCCGGTGTAGACAAGATACTGCCAGCTGCCATTCCTTTTCAGCAACCTGTCATACAGACCTGTTACTCGTCCTTGTACAACATACGTTGTTTAATTAATATTTAAAGAGGCAATGATGAAGTATAGCAATCTAGATACAGAGAGAAACTTCCTGCTTTGAAGATGAATATTTGCTGAGAGGTGGTCAGGAAGGCTTCTGTTATGTGTAATTATCAGCTTGATGTATTAATATTAGAAGCAGGTATTTCTTTGATGAAAATTGCATTGTTCTTCAGCTGTAGAATGTTCTAATTAAAGCTGAAAAGAAAAATACTTTGCTGGGATTTGTGACAACTGAAATCTTTTGTGCAGATGCTTTCCATATAGTTTCTATACCTACATGTTTTCTTTATTGTCAGCTCAGTCATCTAGGTCTCCTGGGGGATCACCCAACAAGCTTCTGTATCAGATGAGCTTTAATGTTTCTGAGCCTTTGAGACCATATAGATTAACAAAGATCTAAAAATGTGGATGTTCAAATTTCAGATGAGTTTCGAAGTATCCAGTGATGAAACATTTTGGAGCAGTCTGCTAAACAGACAAGTCTGGGTCACAGCTGCTTCTTTGAACAATGTCCACATACTATTTCACTCTAAACCCAAATGAAAGCAATAAAATCCTTGATAAAACATATCTACCATAAATGACAACTTGTTCCAATTTCTTTTATAGGCATTTTGAATACAGAAATTTACACAGGCCTCACTGCTATCAAAATAAAATTTAAACTAATATACAAGCTGAAATCAATTTCAAGTGTGAATAACTGATGGTAAAATTTATTTTTTCCTAAGGAAAAAAGCCTGCAATGATCCCACACTTCCACTCTGTCAAAAGTCTAGCTGGAGTAGGAAAAATGACAGCACCAACATTAGTGGAGTTATTCTCAACTTCTTCCATTCTGGGACATCTATCCTAAGGCCTTGTGTTCCATGGGCTCCCATGGCTCCCTGATAGCAACCACCAAACTTGAAAACAACAGAAAAATCAGAAAACACACCCCAAGAAGCTCCTGACTTGGCCCTGAACTTTTTAAAAACATATTAGACTAACCAGGGTTGAGAGAGAAGTAATTTATTTATAATAAACACTTGCATGCAAATTATAAGAAAACCTCAACTCCCTTAACTAATGGTTTCTAAAAACGCTTATTCAAACTGACACATGCATGACAAGTTTCAACTCAGTACGATTTAAGGAGGAGGAGTTATACCGCCCAGAAAAATGGTGTTTATGACAGAAATGACAAAGGATCATTCATCATAGGGTTTTTCTATGTGGAGCAGTAATAAAGCCTAAATGAGACTGCACTTCATTAGTAATTTATTTCACAGATCACTATATATACACAAATAGCATAACTCTATTACATTTTTATAGTGCCATTCATTACAGTACTTCACATACTATACCCACACGACAACACAAAAATGCAGCTTTCTCTGGGGAAGACAGCAGCAAACTGCAGAGGAGCAGCACACAGGGAGGAAACACTTCAGAGCCAGAAGAGCACGAGTAGCAATTGTCAGGCAAAACAAGAAAAGGACAATATAAACCAACAAAACTGAACCTTCAGAGACAGGCAGCTAACTCAAAGAATAGTTTTACACCCCTTTTGTTTGCCTGACGCCCCACTTGATTTAGACAGCAGAAATAAAAGAGGAAGACTGAATAGCCTTGCCTTGTCCAGTTGGAGTGACCAACACCAGACTCTCATCAGAGCTCCCTGGCTGGAATTCTCTCTCCCTCTCACTTGATCCTTGAGCACTACACTGCCATTTTCCACTTGCCACAGGAAGGAAAAGAGTATCAGTTCAATTGCTTTCATCAGTCCATATCTAAGATGCTACTCTTTAGGCATAGAAAAGGACATATTCTCGGATATCAAGAAAAGGGATGCAATTCTTTCTCTACTAAGACCTCTGCAAAGTGAGAATCTGGGGCTCACTCCCCACCAGAAGACAATCCTCAAACTATCACACTGAAAGGACAAACATTTCCATTAATCTTCCAGAGATGAATGGAGACTCCTGCCTTCCAAATGCGTGTTAAAACATGGTATGCTCCACAAACCTACAGAATGCTGTGAGAAGACGACAGAAGGACTCCTGTAAAGGTCTCATGACAACTGCTTTTTTGTGACTAGTTCACTTGCGAAGTAACAGTGTCCAATTATATAGCGTTGGGCCTTTGAAATAACACCTGCAAAGTATGTATTATGTGAACACTTTCTCAAATAAAAATTAAAAAGAAATGCACTGCTTTTAATTAGTGAGGTGTGATTAAATTCAACAAATACTCTCTTGATTTTCTTGCCAAAAGCTGTGCTCTAAGAATCCTGATAAGAAGGTAAATGGTTTGTCAGTAATAAAGGCTCCATTTTTAAAAATAAATTTTAAAGCAAGAAACTTCTAAATAAGGCCCCTGTACTTGAAATGTAATTCATGAACACTGGGATCTTTGATAGTTGGAGAGAAAACATGATTCTACCTAGCAGGTTTTTTTTTAAAATCTCTTCTGGTAAATTAACTGGAAAGAGAAAAAAAATCAAAACTATCAGGAAAATATTTGCTGGGCACAAAGTTAAAATCTGTTTTACAGCAGAGAAAAAGGTTCTCTTAAACTTTGTCAATACTGACTTTGACTGCCTTGTGGGAGCTTAAGAATAAATACATTTACATTGTTTCTCCAATGGCTCTGGTCTTAATGTGCTTTTTAAAATATTCCATTATCAAAGTGCATAATGTTAGTCCACAACATACACATCTAATTTGACAAGAGGCTGAGTAAATGTACATCAATACAATTTTTCTTTCTCTTTCTGTCTCATATTGCACTGCCTTCCCCTGTATTACTGTGGAAGACACTAACTACAAACAGCTTAAGAAATGAAACCATGGCATTTAACATACTGATTTAAGATGCAGGTTTTAATGAGTCATTTAAGTGACCTGCATTCTCTAGTTATTACATAAAAAGAGGGATACTGACCATCTGCAGAAAATATAATAACCTATTTGGGAAAGTTAATATGTCTGAATTAAGTACATGAGTATTCCCCATTGAAATTGGTAAGGCTGTTTAAATCCAGAAGTGAGACAAGTGTGTAAATGAAATTGTTTTGGGCCCTCTTTGCTATTTTAACTGCTAGACATGCTGGAAAGATTTTTTTCTTGCTCCAAGAAGCCTGAAATCCAACCAACAAATGGACCAACAAGGAAGGACCAAACACTGTAGAAAACAACATGGAATTGAACTTTTATTTCCACCCTGTTACTCCACAAATCATTCTTCTCAACGGAACCAATTAACAACCCGTATGAGCCTACAGCTGTGAGCTCTGAACAAGAACTTCCGTACAAAGGGTGTGAATGAATGGATTCAGTGCACTGGAGCTGAGCAGATACATATGTGGGCATGAGTAAAAGGTGAGGAGGAGAAGAAACTGACAGAACTAATATTGACCTGGACAGTGCTGGCAGAGTGCCCAGGAAGATCACAGATGAAAAGAGACTCAACATAAAGTCTTGAAGATGAGAAGTTTATCTTCAACACCATAGGTAGAAAGCTAATTAAGAGATTTGGCAAGTTCATAAGATGTGTTGGCCCGTTTCCATTTAGACAAATCAGGGAGCTGCAGTTTTCAGAAAGAAAGGAAGCAGGAGCTGGTTGACACTTAGATAAACTTTACAGTCATTCTACATCTAACAGTTTCACCTAAGAAAGTATGGAAATTTTCTTCTTATTCTTTCCTGGAACAATTCCTAGTCAATCAAATCAGCCTATGCAAACACACTGTAAAAAGTCTCATTAAAGAAAGAAATATTTCATGATGCTACTTACCTGCCTGTCTACTTCTGGAAGCAAAAGCAGGAGGTATTGTTGAAAATGCTGAGGTAAAGAAGCAAAGGTGTGTTTATTTATTAAAGCCCTCAGGTTAGTGTTCACTAGAATAGATCCTGGTGTTTCTATGTCAATATCCTCAGCTTTGGTCCATTTCAAATGTCCTGGAGTAAATAAACAGAAATAACTTTAAACATAAATAAAGGAAGAGAGTAAGAACAATCCTTCTTTTTAAGTTTTTAGCTTTTATTGTATAATACAGCAAGCTCCAGAGAAACGGTACTCTGAGAAGGGCAACACAGCCGCTTCTAGGTGTCTTAACAGCTTCTTTTCTATTCCCTGTATTTGTCTCTTGAGTTCTTACAGGATCCATGTTCCAGTCAACATCACAGCTGACATATTCTTACTTCCAGCTCAGGAGACCAACTCAACTCAGCAGCAGCAGAAAATTTTCCTGTCATGTCATCAACATAAGCATCTATTTCCAAGCAAAAGGCTGCTTGACGAGGTTGATGTGAATCAATCATTACTGAAAGCTTCTCTCGCGCCATGCTCCGCATCTGCAGTGCACTCTGACCTACGTAACTTGTCCCATAGCACCTGCTAAAAACTCTGTGTGAAGAGACAGTGATCATAGAGATAAGAATATTTAATGTGTTAAATTAGTATCTGAAAACATGCATTTTTCAGAATTTTCATTAGAACCTATGATCTAAAATGATCAACACACAGAAGGCAACAGCAGGAATTATCGGAGGTTTAGAAAACAGGGTCTGTGAGGAAAAATACAAACCCGGGAATGAGTTAGATAGAGACTCAGCAGAGGGAAGAAGAAATACTTAAATGGCTGATGCACAGGGTAAAGAACAATGTCTTCTTACCGTCCACAGCAAATGTACAAGCTTAAACTCTTGCACAGAATATTTCTGTTAAGATACTGTTAAGATACTGGGAAAAGAGAGCTTTCAACCACCAAGGACAAGGAGACACTGGATTAGATCCATAGGGAGGCATTACAGCCTCCATCAGTGGAAATCTTTAGACAAATGTTAGACAAATACCTCTCAGGAATGACAGGTATATAACTGATTTTTCCCTATGAGGGATGAATGAATTAGATGACCACTGGAGGTAGTCTGGTCTCATTTTGTTATTGTTTCTAGGATATTTAAAAGATTATTTTTTTCAGCTCCTTAAAGAGCAATTACTACTACCTGCTTCAGGGTATATAATAGTGCTACAATCCTTTCTTCCTCTCAGTCTTAACATGGAAGAAGTAGGGACTCCTGGTGGCTGGAAAAACTCAAAAGCTTCTAACCCCTGCCAGGGAACTCCTCCAAGTTTTGGTCTGTTGTATCTTCAAATATTTCAAAGATGCTACAAAAGGGGTCTTAACTAAATCATACACAAACTCTAGCAGAATCTCTAAAAAAGCAATTGAAAAGAATATTTCACTGCTATGAGCAATGATGGCATTTGGCATTCACATTGAACCTCTCAGCAAGGATTACAACTGACATGTTAAGAAGAATAAATATATTTTACAAATGGAGGAATTTAGGCATACTGATTATAAGGAAGTTCTCAAATGCTACAAACTACTTAACAGTAACATTAATAAAAATAATGCAATTATGGTTTAGATTTCTTGGAAGGCCTATAGAGGTCTCCCCTGAAAGGCTATAACATCACCCACAAAACATAACAATGAAAGAAAATGCAGCAGATCTGTAAGTTCTAAAAGCTCCCCTTCAGCCATAGCCTCCCACAAACATTCTTGCACTTTCCTTTTACTTTCCAGCAGACAATACTAACTGAATGAGACAAGGATTACTTTGCACTCAGCACAAGATAACCTTTTCCAACACATATTTCCGACATACTGCATTTCAGTACAGCAAAGACTCCATTACAAACCAATGAATGCCCTGTTTTAAAGGACAATTGTATAGAAATAGGGCTCATTTTCATGAATGCATGACAATAAACTGTCCTCACCATCTGTTCCACCCACTAAATATAAATGCAAAAAGAACACAGTCCCCAAGCATAACACAAGTAGTATGATGGATCCAATTTTAATGCCTGTATGTACACTCTTTTCTTTAATCAATAAGAATACACATCCCCATCTTCTAAGTGACTCCAAATTGGAGTAACATTTCCCCAGCTAATGCTTCATATCCTACGGAAAGACACACCCATAGAGATGATCCAAACTAAAAGAAGACATATGACTGCAAAGTCAGTAACATCCTTCAGTGGCAGATATTTTACTAGTGTGAAAAGCCCAAGATAGTATCAGAAAGCCAAACCTAATTCTGTGTGCCTGTGTCAGGCTTTTGGTACCAGGTTTTTGACCTGCTACCACTTACAGGCTACTACGGAGGTTTTATGAGCTTGTGGAAGAAACATATATATTATTCCCAGGACGACAGGCCAGCAGCTCACTGTGGATGCCCACCATAGACATACTTTAAAAAACCAAAATCTGTTCAGAAGAACAACATATTCTCTCTTCTGCACCCTTCCTATGGCTAATTTAGGACCTTTACTGAAGGTCTCAAGTTTGTAATCAGATTTAGCAAAGTATCTGGGAGTAGCTTGGAAAGTAGTACCTTTGTGGAGTATGAGAAGAGTATGACACCACTACATAGCTAATCATAACTCTGAGAGGAGTTTATGACAAAACATACGCCAACATTTTTTATATTGTTTTGCACAGAGAAGTATATTTTGAATCCTTATATAGCTGCTACCAGAGGTTGGGGGATCACTGCCCTGGTCAGAAATAGAACCGGGAAGATGAGAGAGAAACTCAAGCTTACAGCTTTGGAAAAGAAGAGATTAGTCTCCAACATAGAGAATTAACTATGAAAAGGATAGGAGCACCATGGTTCTACATCAAACTATAAAAATCAAAATAGGAAAAGGATAGAAATCACATAGTCATCAGAATCAGTTAACTAAAAGGGGAAAAAGTCGTCATATTTAATGGGAGCTCAGAAAGTCTACCAAACAAAACATGCAGTCAATGTTGGGCAGATCAGCAGAGTTTCAGACAATCAAACAATGTCTGGAACTGAATCTTGCACTATATAGGACACCGGACCTATTTTCAAAGGTGCTCAACAACTTTCTATTAGTATCCCAAGAAATATTATGTCATTAGAGAAACATTTCAGCAGGTACAAGAATAGAAACCCTTAAACCTTACACAAAGTACCCTGCATTTCAAGTGTGGTATCCCAAAAGGCCAGAGGATTTTTTCTGAAATCCACAAAAAATCTAATGAGTTCCCTCTACATTTGGTATCATCGGCCAACAGTTGATGAAATATCTGGGGATGGGGAGGGACGTGTACATCAAATTATGTATCTCAGTCTTAAATGTAGAGAAAAGTTACAGGAAATAATCTAAAATTGAATGTATCTGCATAGCAAAAGTTGTAATACTGAAGGAGTATTTTTGGTTTTGAATAATGCATTTTGATCAACATAGACAACTAGCCATCCATCTGAAACTGACGAATAATCTGCAGAAAGATCACATGAAACCAAAGTACACTTTCATGGGAGGCCATGATACAATAAGGCTTGCAGGTAACAGTTTGCCAGAACTAGCAATAGCATATTGAACAACCAACCTATGATATTTAGGAAGTAAATTACCTTCAAGCTATTTTACAGAATCGTTATATATAACAATAGGACTAGGCCGGATCATTAAAAAAGAAGAATAATCTTATCACCACAAAGACAGGCATTTAATAATTCTTAGGATGATCCAACCATCACAAAAACCTTGTTTGCTAACTTTTCCAGTATGGTCACATTGCAAAATACTTCTGTAAATGATTCAGCAGTCTGCTAAATGCAAAAAGTCCTCTGTAAAGGTAAAGAAACAGTTATGTAATTATTCTACTTTACTTTAGCCAAGACAAGAGTCTTAGTGAACACTACATTTTCTGCTCCTTAGGGAATATTTCCAATTATATTTCATGCAGAGCAGGAAAATCTGCCTATCACATGGAGCTACTGAGAATTTACTCTTAGCATCTCTTCAGAGAAAATTCTTCATTAATTACAGATCATCATCCATGAATCTTGCTAAAAAACACAGAAAATAAAACCAGAAACTGTATCTACCACCTCAAGAGATGCAGCTTCAAAATAATTAAGGATCCAGTTGAAGAAACAAATCAACCAAAGAAAGAGAATCAACCAAAAATGATGTGCCAAATCTCTATATGACATGGAATAATGCAAATGAAGAAAGGAGGGTTAACGTCTAATAGGACAGGTATGTAAGCAAATATGCTATTATCTTTGGGAATGAATGCATAGTAGACTGCCAGCAAATTTACCAGGAAGAAAGAATATTTGTTACACCTCCCCCCCATTCCCCAAAAAGTCATAATGCAGCATTCAGAAGCTAATTGCTAAATGACCTCTCTGCCTGCCGTTGCTTAGGTCTGTCAAACTTTAAAAAGCAACTACAGAAAAGCATTCTGGGGGGAAAAAATGTCCATGGATTTTTCAGGTAGCCAGAAAGAAAGATGCCTTCTTGAGAAAGGGTCAGCTGCTGAGTTTGAAAAAGGGACAGATAAACCAGAAAAATAAAACTTTTAAAGAGATCATAGAGTTTACAAAAATAGCAGTATTACAATAACAAGTAAGATATTTATTTTACTCCTACTCACCTAAACCAGATTTTTTTAACCTCTTTAAGTGCTGGCTTGTTTGTTTTCCAGTTGGAGACTTTTGCCCATGTTTCATCTCTTTATCAGAACCATCTGCTTCACCATTTTTAGATTCAGATCCTTAGGAAAAAAATAAAACCCCCCAAACATGATACTGATGCACTTGCACCAACAATCCCCCCACCACCCCCTACACTGTAAACAAAACGAAAATAGGATTTAAAAACAACTGACATCTACTTGCTGAAAGGCAATACACCTTTCTGGTCACAATACGATTCCTCATCATCAGAGGAAATGGAAGTAAAAGCTCAATAAATCAATTAAGTGCTGAAAACTAAAGTTTACTGAACACTGCAGTCAATAAAAATGTTCACTGATCTAATAAAAATAACGTTTTCCTATAATGCCCAAGAGATACCTTTAAAAATATTTTAACCTCAAGTTATGGGGTTGTAAAACAATCTAAAGGCAAAAAAAGATCATTTCTTTGTGAAGAAACATTTGTAGAAGAGATATGCCTGGAAATACAATTGTCAATTTGTGTTAAACATAGACATAGAAATTTCTTAAAATTAAACTTAACCACCAGAACTAAAGGTCAAGGTTATGCTGCAGTGATAAGCATAGTACCAGAAGAAGAAAAAGCTAACAAAAGGATCCGAGTATTGCAATGCAGAAGTGAGACACAAATTCACATTCACAGAGAAGCTTGCCTTTTTTTTCCCCTCCCTCCCCTTTTTATGGCATTGAATACCAGCATGTGGTCCTCCATTAGAGTTCCAGAGCCAAACAAAATGTTACTTTGCATTCCTTTAAAGCTGCTGCTATTACCAATTGTCATTTTACTGTGTGTCTTCAGTTCTCTATTAAAGGAAAATCTCCATCCTTGAGACACCAGATTTGATAAGGAAATAAAGACGTTAAATGAAGCCACCAGGTGGAAATATCAGTTCAGCTGATACAGAGGAAGGCTCTGTGACTAGAGCTGATCTTGCAAACGGTCCTTTAGCTATTTACCTGAAGGTGAATCCGACTGCTCATCAGACACCTTTAATGGTGTCAAAACAACGCGAGGAACAGTCTTGTTTACCATCATTGAGACTCCATTTCTTCTTTTCTGCTGTTGTCTTAAAGCCTACAAAAGCGATAACAAAACATAAAAATGTAATAAAAACTAATGCTTATAAGTGAATTACATGAGACATTTCTCTGCCATTAAACTGAAATCTCTTAAAATAAGCATAATTTATATAGCTACTGACTTGCCTGTCTTTACCCTCGTCCCCTTTATGTCATCTTCCTTTAAAATATAAAATCAGGTTTTTGGTTATAAAGAGAAAGAAGATGCACCTTAGATCATTTTCCAATACAGTTTTGACAACAAAGAAGCACGTAACTGTTTGCTCTACCTTAACAGTACAACATAATAACCCATGGAATGTGAAACTAAGACTTCCTAGTAAAAAAAATGTAAAATAAATGTTTCAAAACCAGAATAAAAATATATATGTCTGCACATCTCTTGCAGGTGCATCCTCTCCAGTATACTGCTCAGTCAATCAAGTTAACACAGAGTGTCATCAGTATGTACAGCATGTAAGGACTACAGTATTGATGCACTCACTCAGCCGTGAGTAGTGCTGCACAAAATCACTGAACATGGCAGGAATCATTTATTTTTGTGAAGGGAATCAGTCCTAATCTTGGAAACCTTGCAGCACTTGGCTTCTGTCTGCTTGACTTTGGCCATTAACCTTCAGAACACGAACATGATGGTGTTCTGGCAAATCTGGGGAAAAATGATACAAGAATAAATCTCTACAAATGGGAGTGCTTTGTGTTTCGTAAATGGATCAAATACAGGGTTGATAATGTAATACAAAACATTTAAAGATTAGAAATAGCAAATACCTGTCAGACTGTTTTATATGGAAAATGATATCTGATTCAAAAGATCTTAAAACATACAAATATTACTACTTGCCAATTAATACATTTGTGAGCATTAAAATTCTGGAATTAAGCAGAATGGGCTGGGCTTAATACAGATCTCTCCTATCCTCCTGTCTATTTTTCTCCAATCTCACTGTGCACTCTCTTTATAACTGTGATTTGTGTTATGATCCTGGGGGGGGATTTATTAAAGTAATACTGTACCAATGAGGAACATATTTGATACAAATTATCCCTGTAGGTTTATGAGCATGAATGACTGATGCCTTACAAGGTTTAAGTCTGTAACTTCAATTAATCTGTAATATCTTTCACAAATGTTCACATAGCTAAATAAAAAAAAAATCTCTGGAAAAAAAAATCAATATCACTCTATTCCCCTAAATAACACACTACACAACATAAAATACACCAAGCCACACAAAAGCTATTTCTTCGATTAACCCCTTTTATAGTACACTTCTTAAAAGACACATCAGCACTGTACAATAAAAAGCAAATTAGAACACTTGAAAGCAAGCAAAGAGAGGAACCTGGTCAGATCTGCACTGAACCAAAGAAGCAAGCAGAAAGCCATGAAGACCATCCTATACTTCACACATTTTGAGACAGAAAATTCATACCGGTATTGAGCAAGAACAGCCAGACTTGTGGACAGAAAATTCAAAAATGTTAAAGTTTCTCAAAAATTCCACAAAATTCAAAAAATTACCCTCAGTGCACAGTCCTGACAAACTGTCAAACCAGGTGATCCTTATTTAATAGTAATACCACTGAGACAGTAACATATAGTCCACTAAAAATTAACTGAAAAGACACTAAACTTCTGCACTAACAGCATACCTATATAAGCACAACCCAAACTTTGCACTGTTGTGCCCCACAGCTTGATTTGCCTGATGAAGAGCAAAGAGAAGAAATATCCATCCTCAGTGTCATCCTCCCTAGACAAATGAGTAAGAACCCAAACGATGTCCCATGTTCTCCTCCCTTCTGACCTTTCAAGACAATTTCCACCTCTACCAGGGACCACAGCCTTGTTGTCAGCACCCATACAGAAATACCATTTTAATGATTTATACAGCTACTGTGACAAAGGCAGATTCTTTATAAAGCCTCACAGTTGATTTTCAATGCTTTAGACTGAGCTCCCACGAATGAGAGAAAGTAAGCAGCAGTGTATCCTCTATCAATGACAGGTAGTCAGCGTTCATACACCTTAGGTGACACATGCGCTGCTGGAGTGAGGGCAGCAGTACCCAATCTGCATCAGGCGCACCACTTACCTTCTTTTGTGTTACAGGAAAGCCACTTGTGGACCTTAAGCACAAATTTATGCAACTTATCTGGCACTTCCAGGAAGCACAGGCCACCCCATGCTCACAGAGCACTAATGCAAGATAGCATGGCTCATCCCAGCACTCTCCAGACACTCAGAGCCACAAGAGGGGTGAACACAGCTGGGAGCCTGCAAACATTGCTACCAGAACTACTTACTTTGGGGCACAGCCCACTTCTGAGCTACAGGCTAAGCACCTCAAAATGTGACGATCAAGCACAAACTTTAAAGACACCATTTCTCTTTGACACACATTTGCTTTTCAGGTTTCTTTTTCCCTAACATTCATTGTTTCACTGTCAGTCCCTCTCCCATCTCCTCCAGTTTCACAACACAAGGAACCGAACCCCACGCAGGGCCCATAGTTAAATTTGGAAATCAGTCTGTATGGGATGACTCAAGCTGACACTAAAGCTTCACATGTGGACACCTGAGAGACAGGTTGTAGAATGGAAAAAAAATTAAAACCATGCAGACATCAAATTCTATGTCTAACTTTTAACAAAAAGTGCCCATGAATTACACTGTGCCCAGAGAATAAATGAATAATCTTCCCTGTGCCTCTCTATCTTCTCATTTGTTAAAGGAAAGATATGAAGCAGGGGAGGAGGGTACAAAAGTATCAAGTAAATAATCTAACATTTGACCTGTAGGGTAAAGAGGTGGCTGAGATTTTGCTCAGTCATCTTGTTTAGTGGGACGCATTATTCCCAGGTAATCACAACAATTTTGTGTTAAATTCTCCTTTGAATTTAAGGCTGCAGGGTCTGAAATTTTGCATAGACAAGTCTTTGCAAGACAACACTAGGAGCAACCCAGCAGAAGGAGAAATTGCTGACTGATGCCTAGTTACTAATAAAGCCAAACAGGAGTTAAGTATAAAACAAGGACAATCTGTGCAGTCTCTGCTGAGGACGAATATATAACTTCTCTACACTTAGCCTGAGGGATATTAATTTTAGGATACAAGACTACCGTAGGCTAAGACAAGAATCTTGTATCCCAAGATTAATTCAACTTAGCTGGGAAGTCAATGGGATTACTCAAAGTGAAACATACACCAAATGCTTTGCTATATTGAGCTTTTAGTGTACCAAGCTAATTTAGTGCTTTCCTAGTCACCACGACCAAATAAATCTCTAGTTTTGGCTCTTCTAGTGAAGGGAATAATCACAAAGCAGATGAGTCAAATTTGTAACTAGCACTGAAAAAAATGAGAAATTTTATAACATATTTAAAAAAAAAATGGTTCCAGATCTCACTGTAGATACAGAAACAGTAACTAACGCAAACTACATTGGCATCTTTTACTGACACAGCCTTTTGCATCTCATCCATATTTAGAGATATATAACCTCCTAGCTGGGCTTCCTATAGATCTGCAAGAAAGAGACGATGATTCTACCAAATGATAAGGTGTCATTTTTACTATGGAAAGTAAGAGAGAAACACATACAGCACATATGATAGCTTACATAAAGTATATTTTTCTTTAATGAGACTCTATGCTTACATTTCAGATGTATTCAGTCTTTTGTGCTAAATGCTTGAGTTAAAAAAGCTGCAAGTTGTGAATTCCTAGAACTGATCACTGTTGAAGTATTCTGTAAAACATTACTACCATCCTATCTTTACAGCACATAAATAGAAAAGGAAAGAAAATGAAAGTTCATATGGTATATAAGTTAAACATTAAAAGCTCTCTTAATATCACCACCAAAATATAGTACTTACATCCAGCCTTTCACAAGCAGATTTGCAAAGGACATCTGTGAATCTCTTGCACATAACGAGTATGGAGCATTCCCAATATTCCCATTCATAAAAATGAACCTGTGACCATCTGTTGAATAACACTGCCATGGTCATTATACAGGGCTTGGCATAATTAATTTGTGTAATGAAATTATTTTTATTGCCAAAATCTTTAAGTAACCTCTCAATCCATTTTCATCCAAAGAACTCAAAATAACATAAAAACATGAGTATTAAGAAAACACAAACTCTGAAGATAGATGTCAAAAGAAAAACACCATGCAATTAACAGTGATCTTCTAATTCCAAGCAGTTTTTTTATAAAGAGGTGACAAGAGCAAGTCTCCTTCTCTTTTTCAGGGAGTTTATGCCCCTACTGGAGTATAGCAGTGTATTGGAAGTTTCATGAATGCCATTATCTGTTCTTAAGAATAATAATTTCATATTTAGTTGACCTTAACACAGGAAAGACTTCTTCACCCATGTGACAAAATGGTTGATTCTCTGCAGTAAAAACTAATAAAGTCATCTCTGAAGTAGGAGTGAAAGGAAACAATATAAACTAAAAGGTAACTGGAGAGAGGGGAAAAATACATCCCCAAAAGAGCACCAGAAGCAAAATGTCAAGCTCTATGATTTTACTGCTGCTCAGGATAGTTTTTTATTATTTTTCTTTCCCACATCTTTTCAACTCAGAATGAAAAAATGCAGCATACAGATAAACCATTAATGCAGAAAACCACTTTCATTTGAGCTTAAATGCATGACATGCTGAGAATGTTAAAAATTAAGTTATTAACAACAAAGATATGTAACACTCGGTTGCATTAAGCAACATTGTCCCACATTTCTATTTGTTCCATAAATGTCAAGTCTACATTCTGAAACTCGTATCATGAAACATAACCTTTGAAATTTCACACATTATGGATCAGAAATGTAAAGCTATGGAATTCTTCCGTTCTGCCATGTGGAAAACACAAGCTATGATACACTGAGAAAAGTCTATTGCATAAAATAAATAACAACTCTACATCATGGTCATGGTCATGGATCCCAAATTGGCAAAGATGAAACAGATTTACAGTTTATTGCTTAACACCACCATAAAATTCAGTCTTTGTCCTCTTTCTCACCCTCATTTTTTTAGTAAAATTAAGACAGCCTTTAATTTCCATGTCTCTATTAAATTAAAATTTCTCAGTGGCAACCTGTTTCATGGATACACAGAGCAGTTAAAATAAAACAGTAAGCACCACAGATCACGAAGAATAAATACATTATTATTTTCAGGATGCCACTACTTTTTTTATTAAACATACATTAAAAGCACTCAGTTATAAGCATGCAAATGTAAGATTAAAACAATAATAAAGACGTCTTATGGAAACAGCTACAAAGTATAAAGTGCCATTTCCAAAGCATAGAGCAAATTATTTTACTTCCAACTAGACTCGTACACCAAACATAACAGTACTGGTGGCAAATGTACACACTGATCATTTGGAGATGAAGAATAGTGGTCGAACACCAGTCTGGAAGTTTGGAGACCTAGGGTTTATTTTCAGACTCTGCTAATAACTTCTCGAATAAGTATCTATCCTTGTCCCATGTCATCCTCTTTCCCTGTGACACTTACATCTGTATTTGGAACAAAAATAATTTCTTGCTGCATATTTGTTCTTTAGGTCCCAGTAGTGGTAAGGGTTTTTCTGTACAACTACAATATACATTAACAACTGAACATTTATCTGTATATTAACCAACATTGAACTAAAGTGCTTGAACATTCATATGTGTGTATTTATGTGTGTGTCTGCACACCTGCAAGCCAGCATTATCTTCTATAGGATTACAATAATGCATTCATAGCTACGGTTGCTGCAGATCATGACAGACTGCAAAGTAAACATTTTTGTTGCCTTCCCAACCACAGAAACAGGAGAAGGACAAAAAACCATGTGACGTGTTCAGTGTCTGTTCTGACTTGCATGTGAATGGGAATGACGATGGCATATGCATTGACTCAGTGACACTTTTTTCCAAAGAGGTTTTTTAAAGTTGTTTGTGTAGTATTAAACATCAGCTATCAGCTGAAAAGTGCTTTATGGGGAAATCAGTTTCTTGGAACAACAAAGCACATACAGGTAAGGAAACTGTAGAAAGCAGTTTAAAAACTAAAATAAAGATAGCAATGACAACACAAAATTTTACAACAGTAATCAACATTTTCCATTAGGTCAAATTTGCAAACATACTCTGCACAGGATCCAACGCATACAGTGGGGGCTTCAGGGCTAGACTACCATTCTCCAGATAAAAAATCCTGTCATATTACCTCTTGGAGAAACACGTGCACCAATTCATATTGCACCAATGTAAGCAGTTACTTTCTGCCAGACATCCTGTTTGAGCCTGGGTTCTGCTACATGCCCACACACCCTGAGCACACAACCTTCTGGGGACCTACCCAACAGCTCCTGGAACAGCATTTGTAGATGATTGCTTGTCAGCATTTTGTAGGAGACTTCCTAGAGCTCTGAAGAGTTGTGAGCTGTTGCAAGTCCTGTCTTTCCCTGAAAAGGCCAACCATTTCTAGGATGCACTTCAAAATCAAGGCATGCTTCATTTTCACCTGGGTACAATTTCATGTTACAAACTATTCAAATCAAAAGCTGTTCTTTTCATATGGCCCAGAAGAAGATACTCACTTAGACACCCACTGTCACTATACGGAAAAATCATGTAACATCCCTGGAAAAGCTTGACTGGGACTCTCATCTCCAGTGATGATATTTGTCATTAACGCAGTAGCAATGACCAATTCAGCTTAGACAGTTCCCCAGGTTACTTCAAGAAAAACATGATCAGACAAGTGCAATGCTTAGAACTCAGCCACTATCATCAGCTTGCTTGTCTCAGACCTGGGACTGCATCTACAGAACAGAACAAAGAGAGCGCTTTTGACCTATATTTGGGAAGGAGATTCCACTACGTAGCAGTGGTAGATTTAGCCAAAGGTAATGTTCATGTCAGGACATATTTTAAGTGAGGGACACAGTGAGGCAGAGAGGCAACTACACTGCAACACGGTACTGTTCTAATGTTGCTTTAAAACTCTTCTTAGTCATTTCTCAGAGTAAGAAATTCTGGAAAACACATTTATTAAAACACAAAACATGCAGGAGTGCTGCAAAAAGCATGCTATGCAAACAACCCCAGAGGAAAAACAAACAAGCAGAATGCCCCAGCAACTGGGAGCTAGTTATTAAAAAGAGGTACAAAAAAAATAGAGAGATTGTGTGGATTCCCGTCCCTTTCTTTCCATCACAGGTAAGGGTTGAGGACCATAGGGATGACCCAGAAGAAAGTCTCATAAACACTGTCTTGCATCTTACCAAAGCACTGTGTTGAGCAGCTGGTACATGCTGCCCATGCATAGGGACCTTTAGAGGGACATACCGTGCAGCCTGCCTTCGGGCAATGCATGTACTCCCTGAAGAGCTCCTGCTGGAACTCTTGCTCTTCCAGCTTCTTTTCCCCATTATGCAGTCTCCCTGCCATAGTTTCTCTGTCCTCTTCCCTAGACTTGTCTTGGCAATCAGAAAATCAGTTTAGTTTATCATCTTCGAACTTCCATTTTCCTGAATGCATTTTGTAAATTCCACTGTCCCTTCCCATGTCTCTCTAGAAGTCAAAAAGCAACACGTTTTCCTTGTTTTCCATTTGTTGACAGGAAAATTTGTCAAGAATCATCACTTATGTTGCCAGACATCTGATCAAATGCTTCAGCTAGGGAGCCAGAATTCTCCAGCTGTGGCCTTGGTAAATTTGTAGCATCTGAAAAGAAACATAGGAAAATGGTTAACAGAGACACTAAGAAACTGCAGCAAACTATACCAAGGAATTCAGTACAAAAAATACCTCTCAGTTGACAGTGGATTTTCAGAGCCTTTCAGGAAGACACCCTGTGCTCAAATTCTAAGTGATAAGGACATAATCATAAAGATCTCCTCTGTCATCTGCTTCTTTGGGGGAGAGGAGGGCAGGCAAATATATCAGGCTTATATCAGAATGTGTGAGTGAGTAGTTGCTCAAATGAGTCAAAGGATAGACACCACAGACAGACTCATACTGGATTACTTCCTATGGACAGCAAAATGCTTCAAGATAACCTGCATCTGGCTGTAGTCAAGGAAAGAAGTCCTAACAGAATGAGTGTGGAGGGAGCAATACTGGTGAGTTTGCTCTTGTTCTTCTCTCAAAGCAAGATAAGCAGTGTGCCTGAGCTGAAGACAGGAAAGCAAATCCACACCAGCATCAAGGGAGATCAGGATTCTACCTTCAGTGCCAACCTAGGCACCTGGACACCAGTGTCCTTAAAAAACAAACAAACAAACAAAGAAATCTTGATAAACTAGTACTGTGAATTTGGGTAAATCAGGGCTAAATTACACTGTTCACCATTCTGCTCTGAAATTTAGTCTCTTATTGCTTCAGGTTGTAGCTTGGTTTCTAATAATTATTACAGTTGTGCTAGAAAAGTCAGCCTGAAATGTTATTTGGAGCTGTACAGGTCTAACATCCTGTAATTCAGAAGCAACACATAAGCCAAACCATAACTTCCCCATAGCTCTCTTACTGCTTGGGGCCTGACAGCATCCACTGGAAAAAAATGGGTGTGGAATTTCCACTTCTACTGTAAGAACAAATTGTAGGGATGGGTGCCTTCCTTCTCCATAAAAAAACGCATCTACTCACTTTATGAATAAAATAGTGGCACATACATGAACCCAGCCACCGAGCATGCAGACAAAGCCCAAAGTTAAGAAAAACAAAACAAACCACGGTAGTAACATACCTTGTGTAGATTCCCTTATTTCCTGAGCTTCTCTCCTCCCAAACCCACTTGGCTGCTGTCTCTGGAGTTTCTGTCTCTACAAAGAGATCTGGATGCCCAGCACAGTCTCAGACATGTCCGGGTCTGTATTCAGATCCTGAGTCTGAATGGAGTATCCTTCTCTTCTCCCAACAGAAAATTTATGGGTACCCTTCTTGGTGCTGATTCCAAAGTGCCAAAAGTGAGGCAGGATTTTCTTCAATGTCTGGGAGGTCTACTATCATCCCAGACATCATTATAGTGCATCTTGAAGTTCTTTATCCTCTCTTGGTACTGCCCCAGGAAACAACTGGTACACTGATGGACAAGGTGCTCTTATACTTGGCTATCAGAGTCCAACAGACACTAATACCACCTCAAAGTCCTGGATATTCACACATGCTCAGTGTTACCTACGTGAGGCCAGTTTGCAGGTATGATTGTTTCTTCCGAGAAATGTTCCAAGAACATCTTGACAGATACAGACAAATCTGTACATAGCGAAGACTTCCCAGAAAAGTATCACCTCAAGTCAATGGAACAGAAACTGAACCAGAGAGGAGCATGGTAGATACTGTGCCATGACTTGATGTCCGTACTTGAGTTAGCCTTGTCCAGAGCAAGAATAATTCACACAGTAGTGTGACCATGTACCACTGCTAGCAGATGCAGATGTAGTTCAGTACTTTCCCAGGAAGAGGTCTTTATATGGGTCTGCATGCCAAAACTCTTGAGTGTGAAAATGAGGTAAATCAGTATGGAACTGATCAGTACTGATAGGAAATCAGCGTGTGACAGCGTGCCATAAACCTTCGTTTCAAAGGTACTAGATGAGCAACAGCTGGGCACACACACCCGAGCACTTCTAACAGCAAAAGGGAAACAAATCTATAAAATCTGCCATCAGAAAGCCAAGCATAAAAGGCAGCTCTACACCACAGACTCCTGTCTAAACCCTCAGGAAGGGGAACTATTTTGTTGGACATTACACTCAGATACTATACAAACGCAAAACTGAAACTCCCTCAAAAATGAAAGAGAAGCATGAAACACAGCGGTAAAACACTCAAAACCTTTCTCCCAATGAGGACACTACGGAAGGGAGTGAAGCTAGAAAGCTTCCAGAACAAAATGGCAGCCCAGCCTTTGAAAGGTGAGGAGATAAGGTCTGAACTGTGACACAGACCTTGTGAGAGTCCACAGCAACTGCAAACCTCCTTAGCCCCTGCAAAGTACCCCAGATCCACTGCTACCTGAGAGAAATTAAGATCAAGAACCAGGGCTGAAAAATTGCCCTTTCCTCCAAGCTTCTAGCATAACTCAAGAAATGCAGTGTTGTGACTAATTTGATTCACAAGAACGTCCTAAAATGCAGGCTGTTACAAGGAAATGTGAGATTGCTCTTTGCAATCTAAACCCAGGAATATACCTCTAGAATTCATTAAAAATCAAATCATATGTAAATCCAGCATATAATACTTTCAAGAGAATTACATATGACTAGAGTGGTTAATAAATAGATAAACAGTGGAGAAAATCTTCTAATTCTAGCTCAGATCTTCAAGCAGTACTGCACATTATCAATTTGCCTCTTCCTTTAATTTTAATGGATTACAAAACACATACACACAAGATCAAGTTAATGTGAAGAATCCACTGTTTTAAAATAGATTGAATAGGAAACTGTTTGAAATACTATCTTGTAGGTTTTCATTCTGTGAAGACTGTTCAGTAATAGAAAAAAAACAATAGCTAGGGAAGACCACATTATGACATATATACAGTATATGTATGTTTATATAGTACAGGCACTTGCTGAGAGCATGATGATGGCTCATCTTCCGTTACTTTAGCATGGAACCAGTACGTTAATATCAGTTGGAGGCGCGCTACATACAACTGTCTAAAGTTTCTTGTGTATTCAAAGGTACTACAGGTTCTTCTTTGTACAAATTTTAGGTATTATGTATCCATAAAAGCAACAGAAAGATTGGAAAGTGAAAGAATACATTTTCAACAGCAATTTTATAAATAAAATCACTGTTAAAGTTTATTCACCTCTGCTACAGTATCAAATTAAATCAAATCTGCAGCATGTATATGGCAGTAGCCAACACCTGAAACTTTATAGAGAAAACAAAGCAAAAATCCTCTACTATTCCAGAATACAAATGTCCGTTTGTCTAATACTGTACATAGAGAAAACATTTTACTGATAGCTGTAATAATACTCTCATACTCTGAAGTACAGGATCTAATTACCATCAACTTAACTAAAACTAATTTCTTTTTATCGATTACTTAATTTTCTGATGTTGTTCTAAGCCTACTGCCTTAGGGAACGTTTTCAAAGATTTCCATCCATGTTATGACTTTTTATATTAATTAAGCTATTCTGATTAGTTTGCCCTTTTAAAAATTATTCTCAATGCTATACATCTGCAAAGTGACAAACGGTAGAGTTTAAACAGTTATACAAGTTCAAACATTTGTGGCTTTGCTCTTTTTTCCCCCTCCTTTCCCTTTGCCCGCTCTCTCCATCCCTAAGAAAGTTCATATATTGCAAAAGATCTGTGTAGAAGAGTTTCCAAGAAGTGTTTTTCAAAACTATCCACACAGTTAGTGAGATGCTTTGTGCCCACTGCTCAATTTTCCTGACCAAACAGATGTGAGAACCCAATCTAACAATCCTTTCCAGTCCTCAAAGCCTCTAAGTACAAGATAACCTTATGTGAATGATAGAGGTCTATTAATTTTGGTGGATTTAAAGTCGAACCGCATGAAAAAGCTAAGCACAAATACTTAAGTGTTTTGAGGAGATGTGGACAGGGATTGCTTAACTTAAGCCTAAATCAACAACTCAGCAATAAACTACCCCATGAAATACTAGACCTCCGTTAACCATAACTAAGAGAGCAGTTATGAGAAAAATTAAAACAACATAATCTGATTATGCTAACACTTTAGAAATGTTATATTTCATTTTTAAATAGTTTTTTTAAGACTAAAACATATTTACATAATCAAAATTGAGAGGAAATGATAATTTTTTTTGAATTATGATTTTTTAGCTTTTCTTTTTCATTTGCGTGGCTGTAAGCTGAACTAATTTGGCACTGTTGAAAAATAATTTTTACATTGTTATGCTTTCAGTTAATATCTGACTTTCAATAATCAGCTACTTTTGCCAAACTTTACTACTTATCATGCAATCTAAATCATTCAAATCATAAGTTATTCAAAAAACAAAAAACACCCCACTTCTATACACTGTAGTGTCAAATACTGTATGAAAGAAAAATTACTTAACAGACCATAAAGAAAAACTGAACAGCAAGTATACCCAGATTGTCACCTATCTGCAAAACTTCTTTCAAAATTTTTTTTTTTTTTTACTTTAAGCCTCACATAAAATTTCCAACACAAATGCTTACATAGGAAAAGCAGGGATGCGATAATATCAACAATTCTGCTTACTTGAAAAGCACTTAAAAACCATCAAACTCACAATAAATAGCAGGACTGCACCATTGGTAAAAAGAGAAGAAAAAAACCCCAGCAATACACCACTAAACAAAGCACGAAAAATCCTCAGAAACATCTTGAAATTCTGCTGAGATCTTATTCATATAAGACTGACATACATGCTAAAGGGAAGTCAATTGATTATCAGTCAATACAAGCTTACCTGCTTAAGTGCTTTCTTTGTGTGCTGCTGGAAGGAAGATACTAGCTTGCTTTGCACTGGTGCATTAGTAAGGCTCGAATCACGATTGGAAGACATTTCTTCAGATGTCTGCTTTGGGCAAACTTTATAAAAAGAAAAAAAAAATCAGAATACTGTTATGGGGGTTATCTTCCCTGTATCTTGGAAAGTCCTGAGAACAGAAAGCAGAAAGGCAAGTGCCTGGAAAACAAAAAGCTCACTATAAGAAATTCAACTAATTTTGAGGTCCAGATGAGCTGTAAATCCAGCCATATTCTAAATAAATGCATTGCTTCACAAATATTTGTACCTCATCATACCCTTTCTATGCAGCTCTGGAGGCCTTGCATATTTTACCTTTCAGGTCCTGAAAGGTAACTGAAATAGTTTGACTTCTGTATTTCACACTGAAGCTAGACAAAAATTATCTTCTTCACCAAGACAATTTTAATGGATTATTATGTGTCTAAACGTGTATTTATACAAGAGACACTGATGACCCTGTGTTCTAGAAATATTTATAAATATGTAACTTCATGCCAGATTGTAATGGCTTCTTAGGAGCCAGACTCATCTATTTTATAAGTACTTCTTGGTAAAGCTAAGAACACACACTTTCCTGTTTAACGGGTAGACTGGAATATCCTGCAAAGAGGAATTCTGGTCTCTCAGGTAATACACACTGCTACTTGTCAGCCTTCTAAATAATACATGTTTTAATGAACAAATACCACAGTACTTGCATTAAACAGCTTCTTGAATACATGTTGTGTGAGACACAGAAAAAGTCTCCTGGTTAAAAATAAAAGGAAATATGACTAATGATTTAAAAAAACCACAGCTTTATTAAACAGATAGGAAAGCTGTGAAAATAGCTTGAGGATCCTATTAGTCTTGGTAATCAGCAAGCTTGACTAAAAGGGCTGTAAAAACCTTTCCGCTCTTAATGCCTTGCACTACTATTACTCTCACTAGTATCCTAAGACAGCCCAGCTAAAACAGCATTAGTGTGGATCCAGAAACCAAGCAGCTTTTTTTCCATTCTCCTCTGCTGCCTCAATTCAAGTCTGTCTTCCAGTGCTGCTCAGAGCTGGTTTGCATGTTGACATACCTTCTTTATAATGCTCTGCAGCTGCATACGGTTTTCCAAGGTTTCCCATACTTTGCACACCTACCAGAATAGTTTGAAGACACTCAAAGCAGCTGCACAGACACATGCAAGAGATAATTTTAGCCTGACGTTTCTGTTTGCCTATGGTTTTCTCCTCCATCCGTCAGTGGGATGAGCACACACCTGAAGTAGCATTCTAACTCCCTTGCCTTTAGCAGAGTTTCACAGAAGAAATATTGTAATGATTTTTTGTGTTTGTAAGAAAAATGGAGAGAATAGACACAATTTAGTTATCAATAATTAATGGCCACTGTAAGATGCATGTGACATTAAACATTTGTTTTCACACTGAAATAAAAAATAATTGATACTTACCTCACAGAGAATACAGTTTTATGACATTTGTATTACGTCAAGATAATTTTCATAATAGATTAAAAATTTTCATTAGCAGATAAGACAAATCCTATTTTGTCACAAGATTTATAACTGGTATTTGTCACTTTTTTCCCTTATACCTGAAGGATTTGTCAAAATATACAAAGAAGCTGCAACATAAAACAGGTTCTGAGTTTACAGCATCACCTGGTTTGGATCAATCTTCTCGACATGATGAGCGAAGCTTACTATGAAAAAAGACAACTTAAAGGAGCAGCAAAGTGTCAGCAGAGAACAAACAATAGCTGGTTTATATAATCTAAATCACTGCAATAGCTAAGCTCCTGAGACAAAGAACACCTACACCAAAATGAAAACCTGACATTTTGAATTACCCAGCTTTTGTCTTTTCTTTCAAAGAGAATTTTTTTAGTTTTCTGGCAAAGTCTGAGAGTCAAAGAACTGAAGAAAAGATAAGAAATAGTGTGAGCATACAAACCCAAGAGTTAAGGAGAGGAAAACAACAAATTTTAAAATGTCTAAAGAATGGAAATTGTTATATACTTAACTGTCCCTTCCTAAGAGAGAATCCAATAAGACCTGTCATGAAAAACCTATTCCTGTTCTCCAGGATGACTGCAACTACTATTACCTTCTTGTTCACATGGGAAATTCTGGTTTTCATTGCTCTGATCTAGGACATCATCCAAGACTCTCCCCTATCTATTTTGGTGATAAAGTTCATCCTGGACAGGTTTAGAAACACTAACTGATGATGCTCAACACTACAGCTGTTAATGTCAAAGGCACGATACAGCACAGGAATAAAAATATAGATAGATCTATATTTTGTGCTTTCACTCACTTTTCATTAAAAATAAACACTGAAATTGAGACTGGGTCTATTAGAGGCCATACTTCTTATTTGTATCATTAATTCAATTTTACATAAAAATATTATCAGTGGATTGGTTTCTTTTGCTTCTGTTTCTTTAAAGCTTTGACAACAAAGTTAAACCAAGGAACAGGGATTGTTCTAACGGGTGAAGCAACTGGAACCAAAATCCACTGAAACAATAAATAGTTTTCCAGCGCTGTAATCTCTTCTGCAGGTACAGAAGGAATACCTCCCTTTAGGCTGGTTCAGTTTAGTGCAACCCAAATCTAGCTTCTTCAGAGCTTTGGAAAACAAACTTTTTCCTGTAGTCTATGATTAAAGAAATAGATATGTGAGGCTGAAATCTGCTGCTTAAAAAATTTAAAATGACGTTGACTGGAGAAAGTCAACTCCGTTTATTATCAACAAATGATACTTCCTTTCGAAAATATATTTTGTACATTATAAATATTTTCCTTCATATATCTAGTAGCTTAAAATAGTAAGAAGCTACTTTAAATATCGTTTTCCACGTTTTAATTAAATTTCCATTTCCATTTAAAACCAGCTTGATCCAAATCATGGCTTTAAACCTAAGCATCTAGTAAATAAGAGATGTCATTGTCTATTTTCCAAAAGTAGAAGACAGAAACATTACAAATCCAAATACATTATGCTAATTTATATAATTGCTTAATTACTTATACAGTCTTTTTACTTTATTAGTAAAAAAGAATACTAAACTTGGTATACAGGCTTTATTTAGAGGATAATCAAGATATTGTTTACAAAACAATATGAATTGACTTTTCTGTAGGAAATTAAATACAAATATGAGACAATGAATAAGCTTATTCTTTAAAACATGTTCTGCTCCTTAGTGATTTAAATCAATCTGTGCCAAAATCTCACTATACTACAATGTCGGTGACCACAGAAAATTGTACTTATTTATTTGTTCATTTATATGGCTAAAGTTCAACTGCTTTTCACTGAATGGGTCAGAAGTAAAAAAAGGGGAAAATACGACAGAAAGATATGTTTGAAATGAACATTGATGATTCTAGTGAAAAAACCAATGCCTTAAGAACAGAACAGGCATTTCTTCTATGGAAACCAAAGAACACAGTAAAAGAAAAACAAACCCAAGAAGAGCCAGTGGTCTTTGTACATACATACAACTTTGTAAAGCTGCAACTACTTTGTCCATAAGCATTGAAGATGCATGAATATTATCAGATCCATGTTCGCTCGAAAAGCTTTATCAGAAAAGAATGCTAAAAATAAACTGGATGCTGGGGAGGAAAAAAAGAATCCTGAAAGAATGCGACAGATGAAGGAAAAATATTTGGGTAGCATATAAAGAGGATTCACCATTATTGCAACAGTAGAAAAAGCGAACAAGAGCAGTTTTAAGCCTACAGGAGGCATTTCCATTTAGTGGAGAATAATTAGGCTCCATTCTTTAAATCGGCTTCTTCAAGGGCCAGGACTGAGTGAAGGAATAAAGCAAAAAGCAACTATTAAGCCATAAACTGTTAGGTTATGAGCTGGAAGAGCAGCTGGGTTTCTGAAGATAAGACCTCCTTAGCGCGTGTTCAGAGAGTGTTAACATGAATGATAGAATTAGAATTACTTAGCAAAAAGAGCGTGTTAAAAATGTTTTTGACAACCTCCATTTAAAATAACTTCCTCTCTTCCATTTTCCCAAGACCAGTTTTGGTAATTATTATGAAAGGCTATCATTTATATAAATCAGCAATGCTATCTTTTAATTTCAAATTTTATAGGCTATCTCTGTGATTTTTTTATTACCTTTTACCTTCCCTACCCAAGAAATATGACACCTACATAAAACATTTTAGAAGACATGTTTCTTCAAAGAAACAATTTTAATAGGAATACAACTTAAAATTATTTTGTCTCACTGCCACTGAAAGTTACTGGAAAAATTATAAACAGATTTATGAAACTAAGATGGACAGAAAAATTCCTGGAGTGGTTTAAGGGACTTATTTTCCCAAAATAAACAGCACAATTAATTCTGATTTCAGACAGACCATACTGATTTAAAATCAAACCAGTTAAATCGACAGCAGTTCACTTCCTTCTTTGTTACAGAAACCACAGCAGATGAGAAGGATTGTTTACTAATGGCCACATTATAAAACACAAATTAATATTGCTACCATATGCTAAAGACTAGAGTCTACCTCAAGTATAAAATGTATGCACACACTCCTGAGATATGAAACTTCACAGAGAACTCCCTTAGGAAAACATATACACAAAATCTCTCTCTAAAATATCCATAAAATTCAATATTTTCTTTGGGTGACACAGATCTATACTTGTATTGACATAAATGGTCATGCTTTGCCAACACAGATGTATCAAGTAATTCACTTCCATCTCTGATCTCTAGAGCCCAACTTGCAAAATCTGAACAATTCAGAACTCAACTGTTGCCATCAGCTCTTGAAAATGAAAACCAGTTTGGGAGTTAGTTAATTGTACAAGTTCGCCAAAGCAAGCAAAAACAGATGCATATATCAAGGGCACTACTGTGACTGTAATACTCTTTTTAAAAAACAATACTAGCACTGTGAAATGATAAATAATATTGAATAGTATTTTTTGGAACAAGACATCATATACCACATCAGCTTGATAGCTTGCACTGAATCACATTATATTCTCGGCATGCTTTTGAGCCCAAACATTTCACAAAGCTTTGAAAACTGTGAATCCTTATTCCAAAGGAAGTCAACATTTTCCACTAAAAATACACAGCCTGTCATCACTAAGCCACCAATTTCTTAGGCCTCATTACTGTACAGCAAAAAAAGCAGATGAGAAAGACCTCTCCCTCAAGCTCCACAGTACCTTCTCTCATTCTTATGACTCCCCTCCAGTGGCAATGAAACAAACAGAAGTTAAACTTGATCATGGGTACAATAGTTTTATTTTATAGCTACTTGCAGGGAGATGAAAAAAAACCCCACCAAAACAAAAAAAAAAGTGAAAAACCGTCTCTTTCTGATATGTCAACCAAAACTCTGTATGTTCGAGCTGCTATTCTGTTACTACCCTTCTGCTTTTAGAAGAGCCTATTCCACATCCAGATGTTGTCATATGCAATGGACATATTCAGCAGAATCATCCAATATTATTCCCAAGAGACAAAATGCCAAGGATAACAGGTTTCCCTGAATTGTCAGAAATCCCATTCCCCGAAAGGAACTGAATATCTAAATGTGGACTCAGGTTTCAAACAACAGTGAGTATTCATTCCTCGCTACATGAATTATCCTAGTGGCTTCCTAGTCCAAAAAGCATAAGGTGTTCAAGAGCACAGTAGCTACAAAGACAGAATTTCAGGATTCAGCACGAATTTGATCCTCTATCATCCGTCATTTCGTTTACTATCTCTAAGAACACTGCCTAAGAAATTGTACTGCCGTTTCATGTTCACAATTGAAGAACTTACAGTTTTAGGAAGTGCTGAAAACCAAAGTGTCTCAAGAGGAGACATGTGTTGCTCATATTTGGGCAAACATCAGAACTTATGTTTGGGCTGAGTTGGGGAGGGTAGTCACGCTACGGTATGAATTGCTACCTCCTCCACAGTTACATCATTGTGCATTCCACTGGCTTGTGTGAAGACAATTTTTAATCAACTGCGCTCCGTGGCTGATGGATTAGCCCTGGCTTCAGAAACCCTAGGGACAAACGCTTTTTGAGAACAGAACATCTTATTGATGGGCAAAAGGATATTATAGTCATTGTTTTCCCAGGCATCAGTAATTGGGGTTTTAATTCTGTTACTGACTGCATCTTTTACATGTTACCCCTGTATTTGAGGGAAATAGAATTTATAAAAAGATATGAAACTGCTAGAGAGCTTCTATAGAAATCCCATTCCAAACCAAATCAACTGTAGTGTAAAGAGTTTCTTTAACATATCCCTTTGGAGAAGGTGGGAAAAGAAAGATTTCTCCACAGCATCTGAAAAATCCAGAGGTGTGACAATTTCAGTTGCCAGTTTAGCAATACTAATGTGGAGTAAAAGCTTTCGCCAAGTCATGTGTTTATAACTGTGAGGAATTTTTATATTATTTTGCTAATAAAATTGTTCAGCAGCCTGCAATATACTGGGAAAAAATGTGCCTGCTGGGGAATAATGTGATTCTTCTCTGTTTGGGTGTCAGCTGCTACTTTTTACTCCAAAAGCTGAAGACATCATCTAAAAGCCCACAAATGGACTGAGGCTGTTGCTTAGGGTTTCATCCTCTGCTTCCAGCTAACTTTAAAGCAGCACTTCTTAAATTCTTGCTAAACAGTTTCTGATCACTCTGTCAGAACTGGGGTTTCTGGACTCTACCACAGTGGAAACAAGAGCAAATAAAAATGCAATCAATTGGGCAATTAAGAATACAATGTGCAAACAATGTCTATCCTCATCATATGTATCATATATCCTAAGTCTGAAAGGAGACAATATATCTATCAACCTTTTCTAAAACACAAGTCAGAAAATTTCATAAAGCTTTTTTTGTACTGAATCAAATGTGATTTTTATGCCAAAGAATAGTTTACTGGAAAGAAAAAAAAATCCCAGCTTTAGTGTGAAAAGTTTAATTGATAAACACCTTGTTAGATTTGGTCTGCTAAACTAAATATTTTCTATAGAAATACTTTTTCTCAAATATTTACGAACCGATCAAGTCACCACCTCATCTTTGGTAAACTAACTAGACTGTCCCTATTAAATTTCCCAGAGCAAATGAGGTATTTGTTCACTCAGGAGTTCTTATGTATCTTTTCTAAATCCCTTCCTGTTTTTCTTAATTCTTTCTTACAGTTATAATGAATGCAATACACTAGTAATCGTTTAACTAGTGCTATACCCAAAGGAAACACTGTGCCTATATTCTTTAATCAGTACTACCAGAATTGCATTGGACTAATTACCAAAAGCATCTCATTCATGTTCAATTCATTTTCTATTGTGATCCTTAAATGCATTTCAGATTTACTGATTTATTGAATATGTTTCCACTGCGGAAATGTGGCCTTTTTTCTGCACTTTAATGTCTAAAAAAAATCACGCTATTCAACTGCAATCATTTACAAGGCAATCAAGAGAGGTCTCAGCATTTTTATTTATTATCAATAAATTTAATGAAGAAGGATTTTACACTTTTCAGAAAGTATTGACAAAGATATTGAATGACGAGTGGTCAATCATATCCTCAAGGGAACAGCAAAAATACCTCCTGTGGATGGTAAGTCCTACACCTTTGCAGATCTAATAATTTGCAATTTTCAATCCACTTAAAACTGGCTGCATTTCTCAGGCATGGTCCTGTTTTTAAGCCAAGCGTTCTGTACTATAAACGAATTCACTTCTAGAATTCTACATACATATCAATAGACACCTTTAACAACAAAACTTACAGTCTCAAGAAAAGCTATTATCAAACATGTTTAACAAAATTATGTTCTGCATCAGCTGACTGGTACAAGATATGCTGTCTTCAATTTCTTATTGATCCCATCCAGCACCAGCCTTTCTATATGCAATATAGACACACTATTGCCATCCCATTTGTTCTTTTTAAATATATCCACTGCATGACATCAAAAAAATGTAAATGTCTTGTTTTCAAAAAGTTAAATGTATTGCAGTTTTCCAAGATCTATTAAAGATGAAACATGAGGAAAAGTTCTCAGCTTTAAAAACAATCTAGGTGTAATTTACTGCTCTACCCCAAATATTTTAAAATGTTTAATTTTAGCAGCTGCTCTTTTATGTCACCACAAGTGCCAGAATTATTTTTATTACTGTAAACTCTGAAAATAGTATGCAACCTCCTCCCAGTCAAAACCCAGCAATTTTCTACTTCGGGCATTCTGGCATCCTTATTTACATCCTACCTACTCCCAAATAATTGCCAGGTTTTTGCCATGATTTTTATTTGTTTATAACAAGTAACATCAACTTTTTCTTTCTTATCTGTATTTACACTGGTTTTAACCATTGTATTCTTCCTGCGACTTAAAGTGTACATCAACAAATTGTCTGAGTATCCAACAGGAATTGTTGAAGAACTACAAATATGTACATTCACTTTTACATGCAGTATATACTACATAAGCATAAAATCACTGCACATGCAGAGTCTGTTAACTTATACACATAATCAAAGAAAATGAAAAAACAGAGCCATTTAATAATTCTTGACTTTTGGATTTCCACTGAGCTTCAAAACTTCACCACTAGATCCACAACAACCTGTTTTAGGTAGTTCTGTTATTCCTATCACTGAGCGTTTTGTGATTTTTTCAATGCTGCTAGTAAGCAGTACTGAAATAGCAGTATCAGTCCTGTACAGGTGCAGCATGGAAGCTAAGTAAGTTGCTCAAGATCAAAAACGAAGTCTGTAGCAGAACAACATGAGCTGAGCCTTTTCATGCCCTAGTTGTAAACAGGACACCCTCTCACCATATATGAAGTGAGCCAGAACAGTAGGCCAAAGTCCAGCAGGGGGAAAGGCTGTAAGAAGGCAGCAGAAGAGAAGAACTGATCGAGGAAAGGTTTATTTCAGAGGTCCTGGGAAGCTCAATTTTTGTATAAAGCATTCACTTTATAAGCATTACATGAGTGTAGTTTTAAAAAGAAGAATATTAATTTCTATTACTTGCAAGTAATTTTAGGTGACTGAAGAACTGCATTTTCTTTATGAGCAATTATTACCTCTCAAAAAGAAAAAATATTTCTAAGGTCGCCATTTTCAAGTTCTTGCAATATTTCAGTTTGTCATTATTTCTGAGAAAAAAAAATGCATAGGACTTGGTACTTCAACATGTCTTTATGTCAACATGGCACCCAGGAAAACCTCTGCCTGAAACAAAAAAAATACAAACCTTTGTCCTGTGCCCAGAACTCTACTGAGGGACCAACCCCACACACCCACACTGAAATCAGTGAGATGTCTATCTGACAATTGCAAGTCTGAAGCCCAGTAAGGCAAAATACTCTTTAGTTGTGGGGCCTAGAACAAAAAAATTGTAAGCCAAAAAATGACCTACTCAAAATACACCAAACAGCACTACTCATGGTGTTTTACAGATCTAAGTCAAATACAGGTACTTGGTGGTCCTGATTTCTTTATAAGGACAAAAATAGTTCCACTGAGTACAAAGCACTACTTATACTGTTTAGAAATCACACCATGAAAACCTTAAGCAATACTTTTCCCAAAATATGCCCTCTAATATAAAAATTAAAACACCTACCACCATTTTCTTCTCCATTATTATTGTTTGTCTCAGCCATTTCAGTGCCATCTAACTCAGATTCACATCCTAAATCCAATGTTCCATCAGTAGGGCATGTTGATTCTTCTTTCTACAGTTAAAAAGGAAAAAGAAAACTAAAATTAACAAGAAAAAAATCAATCATGATCCGGCTGCATCTCCGAAAATAGATTACTGCAGTGTACTCTCATGCTTACATTTCAAAAAACAGAATAAAATAAAATATGCTTGTGAGTTACTTCACAGAAAGACATAAAAACAGACCTTCATGAAACAACTTGCAAAGAAAAAGCCAAAAAGCTATTTTGTGAAGTCGTAACATACTCTTTTTAAAAAAACTCAAATAAAATGCAAGATCTTCCACCTTTTTTTTTTTAACAGAAACAGACTTGTTTGGTTGTTAGAAATCCTAGTTTTCCAGTTGGGTGTCCACAACGCTGCAGCAAAACACAAATCCTTTAGTGTTTCTTTTCTGCCTTTGCCTGTTTCCTGAATTCAAATAGCTGAAGCAACCTGGAGCTCACAAGCATGGGAGTGATTGTGAATACTTGGATTTCTGCCAAGAATATCTCCCGATTTAAAGAAAAACAACAGCATTTGTTTTAGTAAATTAGGAAATTTTTTTTAGTAAATTAGGAAATAGAGCTTCTGAAAACTATTAATTCAATCGCAGATGCAGAATTTTTACTTATCAGGAGCAAGGCAAATCTATATAGTTTTATATTTTTAAACCCTTACATCAAATAAGTCTGTCATAAATTGCAAAAGATCCTTCCCTCCAGCCCAAAATTTTAATTGACTACATTTAGACTGCCAAACATATAATCTCACTTTCTTGTTTCTCACCTCTGCCTCACATTCCTCCACTCCTATTGTGAATCCCCTCTAAGTTTGATCATGTACAGCATGAAAAAAATTTCCACCCACAGAAACCATCATATACATACCAAAAAAGAAAAATAAAGAGGAAAAGGAATAGAAATAGCATAAAGGCAAAACTATCACTATAATTATATTCCTTCTGAAAAGCAATGATGCAACCTGTAAATTAAAGGCTGATTTATATTAGTCTTGCAAATAATTTTGCCCTGCTCAAAAATCAAATATTAATACAATTACTTAATGAGAACTCAGTGATCCTCTTGAGCTCACTGCTCATAAAACAAAGGCCTTTCTGTGAACAACTCTGAAAAAGCAGCATTTTAGCTAAGCTACATGTTTTTTATACCATATGCCAAATTCAAGAACATGTATATGCTTTCTAGGATAAAACATTCAATGTTTACTTTCATTATAAATCCTTTTAAAAGACATCTGAAAGCAGTTAGGACTATCAGGTCATTTCCTCTCCAAAGAATCTAATCTGTTTACCTTTATATCTATTGAGACATTCATAAAATGGATTAATAGCGCTATGTACTTTCCATATACAAAATTTAAACTTACTTTGAGAGCGTAGAGTCCTGACTTCCCAGGGATTTTGAAGAATGTTCCATCACCTACACGAGTGTTAGTATGAAGCATTGCATTCAGGCATGCTAATGGAGAGGTTCCACTGAAAAATAAAATTGTGCAGTCCAAGATTGAGTGCCTCTTGTAAAACTATTCCCTCGGTCTATTTTTTTTAAAACTCATGCTTGCCTGGCTTTTTTTTTTTTTTTTTAATTCTCTCAACCCTGAAAACATCTACATTACAATAACAGGCCAGTTTCAAACTTAATCATATGCATCTGTCCTCTAGGCTCAAGGCAAAAAGTCTGTGAATTATAATTATGCTTTTCTTCATACACCAACCAGCTCCACATTCTAAGAGAACCAAAGTCCAAATATTTATGTGAAATTACTTTGCAAATAACACCATGAAGCCTCATTTCTAAAATGTTACAGACAATGTGGCTGCTGCACATGAATGATCAAAACAGTACCAAGTTCAAGGGCAGCTGCATCCCATAGGATGAAAGGCAACAAAAGAATAATAAAGAGCCCAGGAAGAACACATTTAAAATTAAAAGTGATATATAGTTAAGCCTTCTGGCTTAACATGGTCAGTATGCATCACTATACATAAATACAAGCACGTTTGTACCTTCTATGAAGCACTATCTTTTCTAATTGAGAGTTGCTTTAGAGATTAAGAGATTGACCTACTCAATGTAGTAATTATAATACCACTGTGGAATGCCTGTTAAGGGACTATTTAAAAAGAAACACAACACATTAAGAAAAAAAGAGTACTTGTACAGAGATGTCTTTGTAATATATGCATGTTTACATCAGAAAAAGCAAGCAGATGTTTCTACCCCAGCTACACTACACTATTCTGAAAAGTTGATCTAAGAAATGGTGGGGAAGAAGGTAGTCATAAATTGTTTTATTTCATTTTAATTTGAAAATTAAAATACAAGATTTAGAGATGTACTACCACATCTTTGTCCCCATTTACTGACTAACGTACACGGTGTACTCAGGGACTGAATCTGAAACTGTGCTTCTTCCCTGGGGTCCCTAGCCTGCACGCACGCTTATCTTTAGCCACATAAATATATTCCACTTGGTTAAGTGGAACAATGCCTGTGCATTAAATTAAGTGTGTTGCTAAGTATTTCAGGATTAATTATATACTCAACTATAAACCAGGAACAGGGCTTCAAAAGTCCATCAGAAACTACTGTTCTTTATTGTGCAATATTATAACACAACATCCAATCTGTTGAAAACTGCATGACTGATTTTTTTTTTTATAAATAAAACTGGACTGAAATTGTCATATTTCCTATGATGATGCTTTCTGTTGATTTCCATTGCTCTGTTAACAACAAAATTCATCCTTACTGTACATGTATTAATTTAATGGCAAGATGGAGAGTGTTTAATTGCTCTTCCGGTAAAAATTAAACTATAAAGTGCCCTCAGGGCAGGAAGTCCTGTCCAATATAATTAATTTACTATTAGTCACCTAATGTATCACATTACTACATCTAAAATCAGAAAGTATGGGTAAAAATGCTGCTTGTTGATAACCACATCAGATATTTAACAGATATCTATTTTATGAGTCTTCTAAACATAGTCATGCAATATGAAAATTCTGACAAGTTTTTGTTGTTTCTTTTTTTCCCCTGAAAATAAAACTAATTCCACATCTGGTTTTGATACAATACTATAACAGAATACAAAACTAAATATGGTAGAATTATAACAATACTGCTAACAGTAGCACGGAAAACATTAAGAGATTTCATTGAGTTTAAAAATTACTTAAAAGAGATTTGGAATAAGTAGGATACTTCTCTTTACCCATTTTCCTTATTGTATTAATGTTTGACAAGCAAAGACACAAAGCGTTTAATAGAGCAGTTCTAGTTACATAATTTCTTCCATATGTTAACATACATAACGTGAAGCAATTCCGACTCTCACAGTCTTGGATCTTTTTAGTGAAACATTATCACAGATTAAGACTTACTCTGCAAGATCGAAAGAACTTGCTGACTCTGCAGTGGAAGACAAATTCAATATATCAACAAGAAACAAAACTGTGTGTGCATGTATGCATGATTTGTATCCTTCTATTCTGACGCAGATATTCTGGACTCCACACTTATTTTTAGATATCATTAACCAATTAAAATGATACAAGATGAATGAACCCAAAATAGAGGATCTGGCAATATCTCATGACCACTACTGTGCTCACAGCAGATATCTTAATCTTCAAAGTCTAGCCAACTGGCAAGTGGACAATAGAAACTACTCTCTGACTTAGAAAGAAATCTGTATCAGCTACTGAGCCAAAAAGTACTTTAACTACTGTTATGCTTGTTTCATACAGATATCTGCAATTCCTAAATAATTTGGCATGTAACCAAAGGGCCATATCCACCCTTCTTGAAAACTGGACTTGGATATGTCTATAATGAGCACAAAACAAACCACACATACTTAAGTTGCAAATGAAATAATAATCTGGACATTGTGGGGTGGGATTTATTTCAAGCTAGCAGCTCAAACTGAAATTCCATGGTGTCCCTTTATCACTGCTATTTTGACCCATGTTAACCAATGACTTGCCTATTCTTCTGTCAGCACAGGCATCCTTAAAACACTATATTAAAATTCCCAAACGTTACCCACAAGGGATGCTGGAAATGCAGTACATGCCATCACAACGCATGGGACTGCGGTTAGAAAAGCCAGGAATCAAAGATCCTATGATGCAGACTGATGTCTGAATCATAGAGCAGTTTCTGAGGGATCCATACTACTTATCGCATGCTTTCTAAATTCTCCTACAGCCTGAGGACATATTCGTTCTGCTCAGAACTGCTGGCATGTATTAATGCAGCAGCCAAGGACTGCCAAATATAAGATCAAGTCAATTTTTGAATGTCAAAAATGGCACAGTTTGACCTAAGTTCTTGAAACACTCCAAATCAGTTCAACTTTGATTCAGTTAAATCAAATTGGATACAATAATATTCTACTTTGTAACTTGATATCTGTGAATTTTTAGAGCCATAACATATTTTAAACCAATATGCTACAAGTTTCGTTGCCATAGCCTACATGCGAGGAATATGTCTACCATTTACATTGAGATGCAGAACTTCCATACTATTTATCATCTTTTGGGTAAGATTGCTTTAAACAGTTGTGGCATTCTAAAAGTCATTCATACATGGGAGTCATCCTCTGTAGCAATATGTCTTTAAGATTGATAATTTTCAGCTCGTATGTTTATTTTATATACATATACATCTATACATACATACAAGCAGTATACCCACACCCATGCACTTTCAAATAGATTTAAAAAATGGAAAGTTACTTACTTTCTGTAAAGATCATATGAAGTTACAACAACCAGCAACATAGGAAAGAGAAAAAAATTACTAATTAGCCTTCCAATATAAAAGTTGTTAATACAATTTGATCATTTAAAAGACATCAGGCATTTCAATGTTTCATAAGTGCTCTTTCCCAGAATCACTTTAAGTTGGTAGTATTCAGTGCACCCTTCCAAATATAATTACAAAATTCCTGTACATTATCAAAAAAAGCTTCTCACCCCAACTCCCCTAGTCAAAAGTATCTCCAATATTCTGTGATTATGGGCTCCCTCTACTGGTCATGCAGCCGTTGTTACCTAAATTGAAATGCGGGACTACACCGTTTCTACGCACAAAACCGCAAAAACATGTAGGGGAAGTACAGATTTCAGTTACCTTCTCCCCTGCCACCCTCCCCAAAACCCTAAAAAAATCTGTAAAAAAAACAGTAAAAACACTACTTATTTTTATACTGTAAACTTCTCAAACACACGGTTTTCTCAGAGAAACCCTGAAAACTTCTATGGCTATACTTGTCATTCGAATGGTCTTTGCTAGACTGCTTGTTAAGAGAAAAAGATGATGGGCTTGCAAAAAAAAAAAATGTTTTAAATATGGAAAATAAATTGACTAAAGCCAACCTCTCCAGACAATGTAGTGTGGCAGACAGTGAAAGTATCCTGACACTATGCAGACAAGGCACCCTGGGTCCTGCAGCAGGCAGCATGTCAGCTGCTCAGCTGCACCCAGCACAGCCCCCTCCCAGAATTACAAGGGTTCCTGATCTGCTCCCAAATCGAACGACTGCTGTAAGAGGAGCACTTAGCTATCGTAAATGTGATCAATATTTATTTGTTTGAAATCATCTGCTCATTTTATACAGATCCATAAACAGTCACAAGGGAGGAACAATTGTTACTGACTTCTGGAAACAAAGTAAAACCAAAAGGCTTCAGAACTAATTTCTAGAGCTGATATGAAATCACACAGAATAAAATATGTTTATAATGCATGTTAAGTTACACCAGTTTCAGAGTACACAAGAGTGATAACAGACAAAGTCAATAGAACTTATGAGGGAAGACTGTAGAAAACACACCTGTGTGATCCAAAAAACAGAAAAGTAAAACAAGCTGTAATTGTAATTTTTCATAGAAATGTAAAATGCTGTTGAAGTCAATGGAGATTAATGTTCTTCATGGCCACTGGGGTAAGAAAATGAAAGTTCACAGATAGTCTAAAAGTGTGAATGCAGCTGTTGATGTTTTAATCAACACTAGAACAGAGCAGCAAAGTCTGTAAAATGACCCTCATCAGAAGATCAAACACACACCAGTAAATATACCAGAATGTGTCCCAGTCTTAGTGCGTGTATTGAATGATCTCTTGAGTATGCGTCCAGCACTGTATTCTAGGATTCTTTATCTCTTTAATAAATCAAAATGTTGTTTAAACCTGAGGTTAACCATATATCCTAAGTATATTTTTTCCAACACATGCAGCAGCCAGAAATGCTGGAGAATTGACTAGATGTCTAGATGTGCACTGCTTGCTGAGTGTTTCATGGAGCAATGCATGCAGTACTGGATGCCCAGTGTGATGAAGCCAAAGAACACACAATCTTCAAGGAGCCATGTGCCTGTGGTCTGCCTATTATGTGCCAGCAAAATGTCCGAACTTGACTCACCAGATTGTAGCTGCATCCTAGCTTGAGTGACACACAAAACCACCAGGACCTAAGCAGCAACACCAAGGCAAGAAGATAGCTGTCCTATGTATCAAGAAGACAGGCAAACTGCTACTGACCACTCTAGAGCTGCCCTTCCCCCACAGCCATGCTTGACTGAGCTGGCAGCACTGCAGCAGCCCTTAGCGCTGGGGCTGAGGCAAGCTGTTCCATCCCAGGCTCAGGAGGAAAAACCAGGAGAGGTCCACTGAACAGAAGACTGAAGAACACCCAGACATTTTACCATATTTACATGGTACAGGCACAGGATCCTTTCCCTGGCACAGAGGGAACTACAAAGTACAATAAATGGCTGCAAACAATGCTGTAGAGTGCAAGATTTCCTGCCAACCATCTACAAGCTTTTCAGTAATAAAGGCTTCAAGTTAGGCTGAACAAATTGAATCACATGATGGTGAAGTCTCCACTGTCTTCCCTGGTGTCCTGGTTTAACCAGGATAGGGTTAAGTTTCCCCAGCAGTGGGGGGGGAGCTCTAGCCGGGTGCGGAGGTCACATCCTGGCAGGTCACATCTCCTGGTGCCGGAGCACGGTGCATGTGTGGTTTTGTACATCTGCTCCTCTCACTGCTGTTTTGGTAGCTATTTTGCTCTGTTCATTGCTATCACTATTACTGTTATTGTTATTGTTGTTGTTTGTTGTGTTGCTATTGCATTATTGTATTAAACCTTTCCTTATTTCAGTCTTGGGGCTTTGTATTTCACTCCCTTTGTGGGGGAGGGGTAGCGGCCGTGTGGTCTCAGACCCCGGCAGGGGCTAAACCACCACACCTGGTTATTTTGTAGATCCCTACATAGTGTGATGGGTTGACCCTGGTTGAATGCCAGGTGCCCACCAAACCCACTCTATCACTCTCCTCCTTTGCTGGACAGGGGAGAGAAAATATAACGAAAGTCTCGTGGGTTGAGATAAGGACACCACTCACCAATTACTGTCATGGGCAAAACAGACTCTTCTTGGGGAAATCAGTTAATTTATTACCAATAAAATCAGAGTGGGATAATGACAGAAAGGCTTGCCAAGCTGGTGAAGAGGGCTTTAAACTAAAGTTGCCGGTGAAGAGGAACTTCAATCCATCCCACTCCTACCAGCTTGATGCCAGTGCCAGCAATAGATGCCCAGAGCCTGGAGAGGGGTCACAGGTCAGCAGGAGAGCACCTGAGGAGCAGCACAAAGGAATTCCAGCCACTCCAGCCATAAGTCACCTTCATCAGGGCCCAACTTAAATGCCTCTGTGCAAACACACATAGCATGGGCAATAAACAGAGGAGTTAGATACGTGCACACCTGCAGGGCTACGATCTTATTGGCATCACGGAGACATGGTGGGATGACTCCTATGACTGGAGGGTTGGAATGGAAGGATACAGCCTCTTTAGGAAGGACAGGCAGGGGAGATGAGGAGGGGGTGTCACCCTCTGTGTCAGTGACCATCTGGAGTGCATGGAGCTCTGCCTGGGGATGGATGAGGAGCTGACAGAGAGCTCAGGGGTCAGGATTAAAGGGAGGGCAGGGACAGGAGATGTTATAGGGGAGGTTTGCTACAAGCCACCTGACCAGGAAGACCGATCGGATGAGGCCCTTTATAGACAGATAGGAGCAGCCTCACGTTCACAAGCCCTGATCCTTATGGGGGACTTCAACCACCCTGATATCTGATAGAGGGACAACACAGCAGGCATAAGCAAGCCAGGAGTTTCCTGGAATGCGTAGATAACTTCCTTCTCCAAGTGATAGAGGAGCCAATGAGAAAAGTTACTATGCTGGACCTTGTTCTCACCAACAACAAGGAATGTGAAGCTCAAGGGCAGCCTTGGCTGCAGTGACCATGAAATGGTGGAGTTCAAGATCCTTAGGGCAGTGAGGAGGGTGCACAGCAACCTCGCTACCCTGGACTTCAGGAGAGCAGACTTCAGCCTCTTCAGAGATCTGGTTGGTAGAGTACCACAGGATAAAGTCCTGGAGGCAAGAGGGGTCCAAGAAAGCTGGTTAATATTCAAGGATAATCTCCTCCAAGCTCAGGAGCGATGAATCCCAACAAAGAGGAAGTCAGGTAAGAATGCCAGGAGGCATGCATGGATGAACAAGGAGCTCCTGGATAAGCTCAGACATAAAATGGAAGCCTACTGAGGGTGGAAACAAGGGCAGGTAGCCTGGGAGGAGTACAAACTGTCCAATCAGCCAGGGATCAGGTTAGGAAGGCCAAAGCCCTGACAGAATTAAATATGGCCAGGGACGTCAAAGGCAACAAGAAAAGCTTCTATAGATACGTTGGTGATATAAGGAAGACTAGGGAGAATGTGGGCCCTCTCTGGGAGGAAATGGGTGACCTGGTTACCCAGGACATGGAGAAGGCTGAGGTACTCAGTGATATTTTTGCCTCAGTCTTCACTGCCGAGGGCTCCAGCCACACTGCCCAAGATGCAGAAGGCGAAGTCAGGGACTGGGAGAATGAAGAACCATCCACTGCAGGAGAAGATCAGGTTTGAGACCATCTAAGGAACCTGAAGGTGCACAAGTTCATGGCACCTGATGAGATGCAGCCATGGGTCCTGAAGGAACTGGCAGATGAAGTAGCTAAGCCACTATCCATCATATTTGAGAAGTTGTGGCAGTCCGGTGAAGTTCCCACTGACTGGAAAAGGGGAAACATAATCCCCATTTTTAAAAAAAGAGAAAAGAGGAAGACCCAGGGAACTGTAGGCCAGTCAGTCTTACCTCTGTGCCCAGCAAGATCATGGAGCAGATCCTCCTGGAAACTATGCCAAGGCAGATGGAAAATAAGGAGGTGATTGGGGACAGCCAACATGGCTTCACAAAGGGCAAATTGTGCCTGACAAATCTGGTGGTCGTCTAGGACAGGGTTACAGAGCTGGTGGATGAGGAGCAACTGACGTCACCTACCTAGACTTGTGCAAAGCTTTTGACACTGTCCCACATGACATCCTTGTCTCTAAATTGGAGAAACATGAATTTGATGGATGGACCACTCGGTAGATAAGGAATTGGCTGAATGGTTGCACTCAGAGTTGTGATCAATGACTCAATGTCCAAGTGGAGAGCAGTGAGGAGTGTCATTCCTCAGGGGTTGGTATTGGGACCAGTGCTGTTTAACATCTTTGCTGGTGACACAGATAGTAGAATTGAGTGCACCCTCAGCAAGTTTGCTGATGACACCAAGCTGTGTGGTGCAGTCGACACGCTGGAGGGAAGGGATGCCATCCAGAGGGACCTGGACAGGCTTGAGAGGTGGGACCATGTGAACCTCATGAAGTTCAACAAGGCCAAGGGCAAGGTCCTGCACATGGGTCGAGGCAATCCCAAGCACAGATACAAGCTGGGTGATGAATGGATTGAGAGCAGCCCTGCGGAGAAGGACTTGGGAGTATTGGTGGACGGAAAACTGACTGTGAGCCAGCAATGTGCTCTTGCAGCCCAGAAAGCCAACCATGTCCTGGGCTGCATCAAGAGAAGTGTGGCCAGCAGGTCAAGGGAGGGGATTTTCCCCCTCTGCTCTCGTGAGACCCCACCTGGAGTACTGTGGCCAGCTCTGGGGCTTCCAATGTAAGAAGGACATGGGCCTGCTCGAGCAGGTCCAGAGGAGGGCTAAGAAGATGATCAGGGGGCTGGAGCACCTCCCCTGTAAAGACAGGCTGAAAGAGATGGGGTTGCTCAGTCTAGAGAAGAGGAGGTTCTGGGGAGACCTTATAGTGGCCTTCCAGTACTTGAAGGGGGCCTACAGGAAAGATGGGGAGGGGCTCTTTAACAGGGAGTGTAGTGATAGGATGAGGGGTAACATTTTTAAACTGAAAGGGGTCAGATTTAGATTAGATACAAGAAAGAAATTCTTTACTGTGAGGGTGGTGAGACACTGCAACAGTTTGCCCAGAAAAGTTGTGGCTGCCCCCTACCTGGAAGTGTTCAAGGCCAGGCTGGATGGGGCTTTGAGCAACCTGATTTAGTGGAAGGTGTCCTTGCTCCTGGCAGGAGGGTTGGAACTAGATGTTCTTTAAGGTCCCTTCCAACCCAAATCATTCTATGATAATGTGAGCTTAAAACACCTTCCTTGCACCCCTCCCTTTTTCCCAGGTTTAACTTTACTCCTGAATTCTTTGCCTCCTCTACCCGAGTGGTGCAGGGAGACAGGGAATGGAAGTTTTGGTCAGTTCATCACACATTGTCTCTGCTGCTGCTCCTTTCTCCTCAGGGGGAGGACTCCTCACACTCTTCCCCTGCTCCAGTGTGGGGTCCCTCCCACAGGCTGTAGTCCTTCAGGGACAGACTGTTACAGTGTGGGTCCCCCACGGGGTCACAAGTCCTGCCAGCAAACCTGCTCCAGCACGGGCTTCCCACAGGGTCACAGCCTCCTTCAAGCACACCCACCTGCTCCAGTGTGGGGTCCTCCATGGGCTGCAGGTAGAGATCTGCTCCACCATTAACCTCCATGGGTGCAGGGGCACAGCCTGCCTCACCATGGTCTTTACCCCAGGCTGCAGGTGAATCTCTGCTCTGGCACCTGAAGCACCTTCTCCCCCTCCTTCCTCACTGACCTTGGTGTCTGCAGAGTTGTTCCTCTCACATATTCTCACTCCTCTCTTCAGCTGCAGTTCTGCAGGGTATTTTTTCTCTTTCTTAAATGTCTTCTCACAGAGGCACTACCACTGTGGCTGATGGGCTCAGCCTTGGCCAGTGGAGCATCTGTCTTGAAGCCGACTGGTATTAGCTCTACTGGACATGAGGGAAACTTCTAGCAGCTCCTCACAGAAACGCTACCAAAACCTTGCCACACAAACCCAGTACACACAGGAAGACCACAAGAAGTAAATTTTCTTTCTCATCCAACGTTAAATGCACACTATATGTTCCACGTAAAATTTCATTCAGAGTCATCCTTCTTTCAATAGACAGTAAAATCATGGACTAAACATGTTAATCCAAACTAAACCAATTTAAATTATCAAATAGAAAACTTGATTTGAACAATAAATCTAAAACTTGCTTTTGAATTTTTTCCATTTATTTTCCTATTGCAAGGTTAATTCATTCATTGCTTGAAATGATTAAAATACCCCAATCAGCAAATAAATAGAGCTTTAATGTAATACTACTTTTTCCTAATCGAGAGACTATAAATGCATTCAGCAATTATCTAACTTAACTTACAAAAATGAGTTGTATTTTCTGATGTTAAAATAGCAATGACATCTTATTTACTAAATCATTACAAATGTACTTAATTCTGTTAAGTCATTTTTGGAAAGAAACTGGAATTTGATTAAAAGATAGGCTTTTAAATGCTGAATGAAAATACACTAGATGTGTTGGATATAAAAGGAAAAAAGGGAGACTTCAAAATATTACATATCTAACATAATTTATTAAACAATAAACACATTATCTTTTAGTATGTGGGTAGTAGGTAGCTAGGGAACCATCTATTATTTTTATAAAAAGACTAATGAAACTGTAGAGCTGGTACATCCCAGCCTCTGACACAAAGTTTCTATTCATAAATTGGAATAAGAAAAAAGCATTTTACTTTTCGAACTTCTAATCAGCTTCTTAATTTTGAAGGGACTACTAATGAGAACTACAGAAAATACTGTTGATACCTACAGTTGGTGTGATGTCAAAAGTATGCTCTGAAGTCTTAACCACTTAGTAAATAAAGTCATAATAAATAAAGTCTTAAGCCTTAAAACAGTTTTGCTAAATTTTTCCAGGAATGAAGTGCATACAGGTAGGATACTATTTACAGTTTGAATAAACTATACTTAAGGTTTATTTCTAATATAAGCTCTTCTATTTGGATCTTTAAATGTATTTTAAAGGATTAAAAGCAATTATATATTTTTAAAGTTTATTTTTAACCAATTTTATCCATGTTAGCCAAAATTAACATTGGTTTTGTTCTAATTTGGCTAGCACCCTAAAGAAAATTTTTGCATCTCTGGTTCTACTTATGCTTCACACGTGACACCTGACTTTCAGCCTTCAAATATCACAAACACAGCTACTATCTTGAGCAGAGCAAGTAAGCCAGAAGGGTCACAGCTATCAGGCAACAAAACAGCCTAGTGCAGCTGATTTGACAGTAGTCTCTCAGACTGCACAACAAATCCCAGAGGATGCTAGGGAAAAAGACCCAGCAACTGACATTGTTTCATATTCAACCGTTATATAAATTTCTTGTTTTTCTAAACCAGATGAAGATAGAGGCAAGAATATTGTTAGTATGATGGAAAAACCAAGGGCCAGTACAGACATGCTAAAACATAACATATCCGTCAGAGATACCTTGTGTGTGTCTCACAAGCTAGCAGAACCCATCAGCTTTCACTGAAGTTAACCAAGGTAGTGAATCCCAAATATCTAAAGCAGAAGAACACAGCAATGAACAGGAACCTTGCCCTTTGTAGCTCGGGAGGGAGTCACAAGCAGCTGGAATCACAGTTGACTAACGTGTCTGACATATCACCAAGAAACCGAATCTTTTCATTGTCCTCCAAATGTGAAATAATCTGGAGCAATACTGGAGAGGAATTCAACATGAATACTAAATTCAAACCAGGTATCATGAAAGGGTATTTTTTCCATTCCTTAGCAGGAAATCTCATTTACAAACTCATCTAGTCTGGTTTTACATTTTGAATTCAACAAACCTGGAATCAGGGAAGGAGTTGGAAGTGAAACTGCTTTCACAGAACTAACAGGTGTCATCTTTTATCAGACCGCCCCTGAAGCATTAAACAACGCTGTCTCTCCTTGAAAGAGTGGCAAGCAGCCACCCAGAGAGACACACAAAGATTATTCAAGTTTTCTGGGAAAGGATATACATAATAAACAATACTGGAGATTATGTCACTACCCTTAAGACCTATTTTTACCACTTCTTGGATCCTCCTACATGAACTAATCTCCCTCTGGGCCTTTTGAACATCTCCATACAGCCATTGTGTGCAGTGATTACGTGACATCAGAACACACAATAAAGAACACAAACGTAATAAACCTCTAGCCATACCTCACCATGTGAAAACCAAGGTGGACAAGTGATGAAACTGTCAGCTGAAGGTGAACATGACAAAAAGACAGGGGATGCTGGTAAGAAAAGGTTGGTTTGTTTCTCTGTTTAAGAGTTTGCCAGACTGGTTGCATTCACCCACAGTCAATCACAAGTGAATAACCGACCACACAAACTAAGATGATACTTAGGTTTCTGGGTAAAGCAAAGCTCTCATGCGTGACTACCCGTAAATTTTTATTCCAACTCCTTCTCAGTAGCTGAGAATTTGGCTCACTTTTGCAAATGATGGCACAGCCTTTTGTTTTTTCACCTCTTGGCTGTATTGCAGCTCTGTGGTATATCTGATCTTTCTTTTTTTCCTCAGAGGTAAAGACTACTGAAAACACATCAGATCTGCCCTCTGATAGACATTTCAATCAAGTTCAGCATTTCCACCCTTATCTTTAGAGCACTCTGAGGCCAGGTTATATGAAGTTCTGGTACCCTGCAACACTGATAATGAATCTTTCTGGTATCTAGAGCAAAATGTATTGTATGTCCTGGTGCTGGCAGCCTGGGAAAACGTCTGACGGTGTCAAACCTGGTGACAATAGCCACAGTCATGTTCCAGAGAAAAAAACAAATGGAGTTCATCTGTGGTGAAACCAGAACTTTACTATGACTCATCTAAAACAATAAAATGAAAAGCCCTGGGAGCGAAAGTTCATCACAAATCTCAGTACTTCTTAAGCCAGTGAGGCTTTTTCTTTTTTTTTTTCTCTTAAATAATTTTCTCTCACAAAAAAGCCTTTACATATAAAAGTTCCAGAACTTGTGTAAAATTTGGAAGTGTTCCTGAATAGAATTTTACAGAGTTATTGCCATGGATTTCTCCCTGAAAATATTTTTTCTTCGAAAAAAATGTTTTTGGAGAAAACATCTCCAATGGAGATACAAATTTACTCTAGGTTTATAATGTATTTGAAAACAAAATGGTAGCAGTATAGCAGTAAATTTGAGAAGGAAAAATAAAAAGCACACAAACATATCATGCCAATGCCATTATACACTGCAGACAGAAAGATACAAACATGCTTTCCTGAAATTTAAATATCCCTACCCATTATTTTTGGTGATTAGTCTCGCCCTTTGTCAGCCATGTGTCTGAGTAGGTCTCCCTGAATATCTTGAGTGTTCTGAAAAGTATGCTTGAAACACCATGACACCTCTTTAAATGATATTCACATATGGCAACAAGCATTCCTCAACCAGAAAGGAAATGAGAATACAAGTTTTATAGAGAATGTTTACACTTTTCTGTACTCCCTAACACCTGGGAAACCCCAGGTTTTTCTTCTTTCTGAAGAAAAATCTCAAAGAAAGGATATATAGTAAATGCATCTGTACTTTGAATCCTTACCATTTCATTAGATGTAGTACACATACTAAAAAGAAAAAAGCAATGCTAAGAAAAGAGCATTCTGAATGTGTTTTTGAAAGACACAGGCAAAGATTAAAGAGTACATTTTGAAATCATCCTAGAAGAAAAATGTTTCAGAAAGAAAATTATCCCAAAAGAACAAGAAATCAGCATGCATCAGAGATGGTCACGACAGATAAGGTATCCTCTGGACTGAGAACACCTTCCTCATTCAACATCACTTGAAAGAAACTACTTGATTTCTTTGTGTAACAAATTCTTATACTGGTCAAATACAGTTCTCTCTGACAGCTACTTCCTATTCAAGAATATACATTTTTTTGTTTTCTCTTTTAATAAAATATTTCCTTTTAATAGTTTTAACTCATTTCATTAAAACGTAGTAGTACATTTTTCATTTTCTACTCTAATGCCAATGATCACCATGAAGGACAAAATTATAAAGAAAGGAAAAAAAAGAATTCCTGCCACATGAAAGGAACTCTGGAGTAGAGGTTAAAAAATGGCTTTCTTAAAGAAACCATGGTTTTGATATACATGATGTCTTATTTTAGTATCAGATTTCACAGGCCCTTGTGGGTTTTAAATACATATGTTTAGAAAAATGAAGTAATGACTGTGCTACAATCATAAATGTACTAAACCCAAGAAAAACACTGCCACAAAATGTGCAATGTATAAAATGAAAAAAACCACCCCACCCTTCCAAATATTCTTGGCTTCAAGTTGGGTGAAGCTTATACCTCAAAAAAAAAAATTAAGGTGGAAAGTAAAGTGACTATGCTGAACAAGACATAGTTATCACCAAATGCCTTTTGGCCTCTAAAATTTAATCATCCTACACAAGGGACCTCTATGAAGTTATCCCAAGTTCTCTTGTTTAATTTGGCTTTTTAATTGGCCAGTCTCCACAACCTTCTCTGTACTACTTTAAGAATATCTTGTGTGTGTTACTGAGATATAACTGGTTAGTCAAATGCAAAATAAAAAATGCACCACCCCCACCCCCAAAAAAAGTTACAGCTATTTTTAAGAACATTCAGCTCCACCAAGGTTCACACACTCATATAATTGTAGACTAATCTACATTGGAAGGAACTTCCAGAAGTCATCTAGTCCAACCTCCTGCTCAAAGCAGGGCCACTTGGATCTGGGCTTTGTCCAGTCAACTTTTGTGCAATCTCCAAGAATGGAGACCACAGCCTCTCTGGACAACCTCCTCCTGCGCTTAACTGCTCTCACTGGGAAAATATTTTTCTTAGTATCAAATCAGAATTTTCCATGTACCAATTTGTGTCTCTTGTCTCTCATTCTTTGCTTCTCATGCTGTCACTGTGAAACCTCCAAGAAGAGCCTGGCTCTGTTTTCCCTACACACTCCCATTAGTGAGCTGTGGGCTGCCATGGGATCGCCCTGAGCCTTCTCTTCTCCTGTGTGAACAAGCCCAGGTCTCTCAGCCTCTCCTCATACATCATATGCTCCAGCCTCCAGCCATCTTGATGAACCTCCAGTGGACTTGCTCTGGTATACCCATCTCTTTCCCATACTAGGGGGCCCAAAACTGGACATGGTACTCCAGATGTGGTCTCACAAGTGCTGAACAGAGGGGAAGGATCAGTTCACTTGACCCACTGGCCACGCTCCTGCCAACATAGCCCAATATGGGCTTGGCCTTCTTTGCTGCAAGGGCACATTGCTGGACTAACAACTGGCTTGTTAACCATCAAGACTCCCAGGTAATTTTCTGGAAAGCTGATTTCTAGCCCGTTAGCTCCCAACCTGTACTGCTGCATGGGTTACTATGTCTCCAGATAAAGGAGTTTTCTCTTGCTTTTGTTGAATTCCATGAGGTTGCTATTAGGACAATTCTCTGCTGTCTTGATCCCTCTGAACACCAGTCCAGTCTTCCAGTGCACCAACTGCTCCCTCTAGTTGAGGATCATCTCCAAACTTGCTGAATACGCACTCTGTCCCGGTGTTCAGGTGTTTAATAGCAACATTCAACATTAACAACCTCAGTATCAATGCCTGAGCAACACCACTTAGCAACGGGTCACCAACTGGAGTTAACATCTTTTATCAAAACACTTTAACCCTGCAGTCCAGGCAAATTTCCATCCACCTTACTGTCCACTTACTGAGTTCCTATCTCACCAGTTTGACTGTGAAGATACTACGGGAAATGACGCCAAAGGTCTTGCTAAAGTCAATGTAAACAACATCCACTGGTCTGCTCTCATGCACTGAGCCAGACATCTGATCATAAAAGGCAAAGAGGGGCTGGTCAGGCACTATTTGCCCTTGCTCATTCATATTGGCTTTCTGCTACACTTGTTTGACTTTCTGTGCATTGGAATAGGCCATTCTCATTCACCAAGGAAGATAAAACAGCTTTCCCGGGCCCTTTTGTCCACAGCCTGATGATCAACCGCTGCCAAGACAGTCATCAACCTTCACACCTTCAATCAGTTCTTCCTTGTTCATGTGTAACACATCCAGGACAGCATGTCCCCTAGTTGGTTCATCAATCACCTGCATCAAATTGATTTTCAGGAATGTCCTGGCTTCCTTCCATCCCCCACGACTACTATGGCCTGCAGTAATTGCAAGGCCCCCTACTTAAATGCCTCAGTCTATTTCTTGGCCAGATGGTCTGCAACAGATGCCTACTACAACATTACTCATGTTGTTCTGCCCTCTGATCTCTCTCTTAAATGCTCGATAGGCTCAGTACCTATTCCAAGGCAAAGCACTGTGCACTCCTGCCCCTTTGCATGCACTGCCCCTCTTTGTCAGCCTGTATCCATCCATCTATTCATGGCAGCACTCCATTATGTGAACTATCCCACCACATCTTTGTAACCAACCATAAGGAGCTCTGCAAGTGCGCACAGACTTGCAATTCCTGCTGCTTATTTCCCATGCTCTGTGCATTTGTGTACAGACACTTGAAATGGACATCCCAGTCACACTGCCTGCATAAGGAAAGTGACAGGTTTCTCCAACCATGTCGTTCCCCAGACACTTCCTCAATGTTCCCCATGCCTTTACTTCTCTTCAAATTGCAGTAACCCTCCCTTCAAAGTCCTCCAGAAAAGATTACCGAGACTGTCAGCAAAGATGCTCTTGCCACACTCCATCTCATGGATCCTCTCCCTGTTCAGCAGCCCTTATTCCTCAAAGAGGGTACCATGGCTTTGCCTGTGACACCAGCCATGCAGCTACACTTTGACTTGAGGGATATGCCCTCTGCCACCTGTGCATTTCCACCTCACTGGCAGGATTCAGGAAAACAGCAGCTGACCATCTGTGCTCTTCACACTTGCCCCCAGGACTTTTTTTTTACATACTTGGGCTCACCCCAGTAGTATCATGGTGGTCACATTGATGAACAGCAAGGGGTGAAGTCTGAGGGCTGGACAAGCCTCAAATATTCCATCTGCAACATCTGTGATTCAACTACCCAACAAGAAGTACACCTCCAGCTATAGCACATACACAGGCTGAGCCTGTGGTCTCAAATAACTGTCACCCCCCTTTCCTTCTTTATGTACACTTTGGCTGAGCCTCAGCTGGCTCTCATGTCTCCCCTGACAATCTTGCTCACCTCCTTCCAGTGCACTACACCTATCCTTCTCTGCAGGCAGAGAATCTGCCTTCTACTGTCAGAAGGCATAAATTCCCAACTTCCCAATCTTAGGAGTCTCTAGCCACAGCTTGTTTGAATAGATTCTCTAGCTGCCTCTACTTCACATTGCAGAGCTTGGGTTCTTGCCTCTGCAAAGATCCTGTTGATCTCCTCTTTGTCCCCTCTCATGCTGTGCAGTCCACTCATCTCCTCTCAGAGCTCCTTCACCTGGTATTTCAGTCCCTTGACCAGAGTGCACTTCCCATGAGTGGAGGCCACAGCTCTCCCCAGTGCAAGTCCTAGACCCAGGAGTGCAGCCCAACACCTGGAGTTCTCTCTGGGCCAAGGCCTCTGATGTGCCAGGAACAGTTGCTGGTGACCATGCCCTACAGCGCATTAGTACCATCACTGCACAATTCTAAGCAGTCCCACATTGTCCTGAGGTAATTTTCTGCACCCCATTGTGCCCCTAGTACTAACCGCTGTGATAACTGCTAGGTCTCTTAGTTCCTTCTGTTTCCTGGGCTTTGGGAGCTGCACTCTTGCCCACCAGTTACACAGCTACATACAGGAGTAGCTTCAAACAGATGCTCAATCAACAATCAGCTGAAGATGTAATAATACATAGGTAGTCCACAGCCAGCAAGTGGCCAAAAAAAGCTGTCTGTAAGAGCTGACAGAGGCAAATGCCTCCCTAGGCTGGCCCTGACCTGCAGAAGCAAGCCACCAAAGTTCCCAGAGACAGGAGCTCCCAGAAGATTTTCCCTGAAGCTTCCTGAGGAACTCTGGAAACCACTGCAACTGCTCAGTCTCAGATTAGCTGCTTCTGCTGGAGATGTGCAACAGAGTGACAAAATATACTGCAAAACAACAGGACTTCTGAGCTGCTGCACTACCCACAGCAGAAGCCCATGCAGCATCTGATAGTGGCTTCATTAACTCTGCTGCACAGTGAAAAAGGGAAAAGAAGGCAGAACAAAGTGCTGTCAGAAAACCACTGTGGGCCAGGGTCTAGTAAAGAAGCCTGAGTAGGATTACTCCATTTTTATGCTATACCAGGAATGTAATCCTGATGTAGTCACACCTTCCAGCCACACTCCTCCCCTGATTGACTGGAAGAATCCCCAGCTTTTCTTATCAAGCACAGCAGGGGCTTTTGTTACTGCAGCTGTGTCAAGTGACACAACACCACCTTGCACTTATGCCAGCCATAGTGCATCTGTGTAACAAAATATAAGGCAATGGAGAAGTTTTTGCTTTCACAAACAAGGTTTGCACAAAGATTAATACTCATGTCACTTTCAGCCAGCTCTGCCACTCAAAGCAGCTGCTTGAGCAGCTTCCCTCTAAGGCAGACCACGTGTTCCTGCCTCCATGACATGTTGTCCCTGCCCCCCCTCCTTTTTTATTTTTCTCTTTAAATCTTGATTATTTCCCCAAACAGCCACATGAATGCTTGTGCCAGCACCCAGGGAGGTGGGTAGCCCAGAACAGGAAAGGCAGCTTGGAGAGTGCGGGATTATTCTTTCGGCTGCAATATTGGTTTACAGTAACTGGAGAAGGATGGCCTCAGACTGACACAACTGGTTCCCATTTCAGACTCCTCAGAGCAAGGCCTGTATTTCACCTTTTGTCAGAAACGCAACATGCTCCCTTCAGCCGCTCCCAAACCTACGTGCCAGATGCAGCTGGTTCGCCTGAACTGTAACCCCTTGAGTTGCTTACATCTGGCTTGAGAAGACACAGAGGAGGGGAGAGGCGGAGGTACCACCCTGCTGAGGGAAAGCAGAATTACCAAGCTTGAAGGAGCCCCACCCCCCCCCCACATTCTTCCATTCGAGCCTAATGTCATGTCCCTGATCTCTCACGTGATTTCAATGCAGTTTTCCAGTCGTTGCCATTAAAACCAATTGCAACTAAATTTATAACATTAGAATGGGTGCTCATGTATAGACATCTTCCACTTTTCCCCAGTAACGAAAACACAAGAGGGAAAACACATCTGAGCTAGTTGTCATCTTATCGTCCTCCACGAGTAGACTGAACCATGGCCTCCACTCGCATCAAAACCACCACCAGAAAGAATGTGGCAACCCAGACGGAGCTGCCACGCAAACATGCAGCGGTCCAGGTCCTGGGCTGCAGGGAGTGCCTGGGCCCGTCAATCCTGTCGGAGGGCAGCACTGACAGCACCTGTGTGCCCTGCGATCAGCTGGATGACCTGCTCAGCCTGGTGGAGGAATTCAAAGAGGTCACAAGATTAAGAAGTATTGGAGTGTGAAAGGGAGATTGATTGGTGGAGTAGCACCTTGGCACCTGTGAAGCAACAGGAGCAAATGGAGGCTCCAAACAATGCAGGCAATCCCTCATCCTCTTGCTACCAGGCAGAAGGAGGGGACCTAAGAGATGGGGGAGGCTGGAAACAGGTCCCTGCTCAAGGAGGCAGGAAAATCCTCTCCCGATCTCCCTCACCGTCCATGGTGTCCCTTCACAATAGATTTGGGGACCTGGAACTTTTGAATGAAGAAGAGAAGGAGGAAGAAAATGAGACAAACAAGGAGGAAGACCAAGGTCCACCAAGGCCGGGTCGTTCTGGACCAGGTATTAAAACCAGTTCTAAAAAGAACCCCAGAAGAGTCATTGTAGTGGGTGACTCCATTCTGAGGGGGGTCGAAGGCCCAGTATGCAGACCGGACCTGCTTCATAGGGAAATCTGGTGCCTTCCTGGGGCCCAGGTAAAGGACTCACGGCAAAACTTCCCGCTCTAGTGAGACCCAAGGACTACTACCCTCTCTTGGTTTTTCAGGTAGGTAGCGATGACATTACCAGGAGAAGGCCTAAAGCAATGAAAAGAGATTTCAGGTCCTTGGGGACACCGATTAAGGGGTCAGGGGCACAAATTGTGTTCTCCTCCATCCCTTCAGTTGGGGGGATGGATGAAGAATACTGGAGAACTCAACAGATGAACTTGTGGCTCCAAGACTGGTGTTACCGTCTGGGCTTTGGATTTTTCAATCATGGGTTGGTATACAGGACGCCAGACCTTTTGGCATTGGATGGGAAGCACCTGTCCCAGAGGGTGAAAAGGATCTTGGGGCAGGAGTTAGCTGGGCTCATTGACAGAGCTTTAAACTAGATTTGAAGGGGGAAGGGGGCAAAACATCAGCCCAATTGAAGTGCATGTATACCAATGCACACAGCATGGGTAACAAACAGGAGGAGCTTGAAGCCATGATGAAACAGGAAAATTATGATGTAGTGGCTCTCACAGAAACATGGTGGGATGTCTCCCATGACTGGAGTGCGCCTGTTGATGGCTACAAGCTCTTTAGGAGGGATAGACAAGGTAGGAGAGGCGGTGGGGTAGCACTGTATGTTAGGGAATGTTATGATTGCTTTGAGTACAAGTGTAGTGAAGACAGGGTGGAGTGTCTTTGTGTTAGAATCAGGGGGAAGGCCAACAGGGCAGATGTTGTAGTAAGAGTCTACTTTAGGCCACCCACCCAGGATAGAGAGGTGGATTAAATATTCTATAGGCATTTAGGTGAAATCTCACGATTGCTTGCCCTTGTTCTTGTGGGAGACTTTAACTTCCCAGACATCTGCTGGAAATAAACACAACAGAGCGGGACCAGTCCCGGAGATTCCTGGAATGTGTGGAAGATAACTTCCTGACACAGCTGGTGAGTGAACCAACCAGAGAAGGTGCCCTGCTGGATCTCCTCTTTGTGAACAGAGAAGGACTGGTGGATGATGTGGCGGCTGAAGGACGACTAGGGCACAGCGATCATGAAATAATAGAGTTCTCTATTGTTAGAGAGGCCAAGAGAGGGGGTAGCAGAACTGACATCCTGGACTTCCAAAGGGCTGACTTTGTCTTGTTCGGGCACCTGCTTGACAGGATCCCTTGGGAGATGGTCCTGAAGGGTATAGGGGTCCAGGAAGGCTGGACACTCTTTAAGAAGGAAGTCTTAATGGCTCAGGAGCAGGCAGTCCCCAGGTGCTGTAAGAGAAGCCGGAGACAGAGAAGACCACCCTGGCTAAACAGGGAGCTTTGGCTGCAACTCAGGGAGAAAAGGAGAGTTTATGGCCTTTGGAATAAGGGGCTAGCCACTCACAGTGATTACAAAGATGCTGTGATGCTATGCAGGGCAGAAATCAGGAGGCCTAAAGCCCAGCTGGAAATAAATCTGGCTTCAGCAATCAAGGATAACAAGAAATGTTTCTATAAGTACGTCAACAGCAAAAGAAAGACCAGGGAGAGTCTCCATCCCCTGCTAGACGCAGGAGGAAACATGGTAACAAGTGATGAGGAAAAGGCTGAGGTCCTTAATGCCTTCTTCGCCTCAGTCTTTAATAACAAGACTAGTTGTATTGAGGGAATCCAGCCTCCTCAGCTAGAAGACAGAGACTGGGAGAACGACTCCCCCACAAACCAGGAGGAGATAGTCAGTGACCTACTGCATCACATAGACACACACAAGTCTATGGGACCGGATGGGATACACCCGAGGGTGCTGAAGGAGCTGGCTGGGGTGCTCGCCAAGCCGCTTTCCATCATTTACCAGCAGTCCTGGCTGACTGGGGAGGTCCCAACAGACTGGAAATTGGCCAGTGTGACACCCATCTATAAGAAGGGTCGGAAGGATGATCTGGGAAATTACAGGCCTGTCAGCTTGACGTCGGTGCCCGGGAAGCTGATGGAGCAGCTCACCCTGAGTACCATCATACAACATGTGCTGGACAACCAGATGATCAGGCCCAGTCAGCATGGGTCTATGAAAGGCAGATCCTGCTTGACAAACCTGATCTCCTTCTCCAACAGGGCAACCCACTTATCAGATGAGGGAAAGGCTGTGGATGTTGTCTACCTTGACTTTAGTAAGGCCTTTGACACCGTTTCCCACAGCATTCTCCTGGAGAAACTGCATGCTCATGGCTTGGATGGGCATACACTTTGCTGGGTAAAAAACTGGCTGGATGGCCGGGCCCAAAGAGTTGTGGTTAATGGAGTTAAATCCGGTTGGCGGCCGGTCACGAGTGGTGTCCCCCAGGGCTCGGTTTTGGGGCCACTCTTGTTTAACATCTTTATTGATGATCTAGATGAGGGGATTGAGTGCACCCTCAGTAAATCTGGAGATGACACCAAGTTGGGTGGGAGTGTTGATCTGCTCGAGGGTAGGGAGGCTCTGCAGAGAGACCTGGACAGGCTGGAGCGATGGGCTAAGGCCAACTGTAGGAGCTTCAATAAGGCCAAGTGCTGGGTGCTGCACTTGGGCCGCAACAACCCCCAGCAGCGCTACAGGCTTGGGGAGGAGTGGCTGGAGAGCTGCCAGTCAGAGAGGGACCTGGGGGTGTTGACTGACAGCCGGCTGAACATGAGCCAGCAGTGTGCCCAGGTGGCCAAGAAGGCCAATGGCATCCTGGCTTGTATCAGAAATAACGTGGCCAGCAGGGACAGGGAAGTGATCTTACCCCGGTACTCGGCACTGGTGAGGCCACACCTCGATTACTGTGTTCAGTTTTGGGCCCCTCACTACAAAAAGGACATTGAATTACACGAGCGTGTCCAAAGAAGGGCAACGAAGCTGGTGAAGGGTCTGGAGCACATGTCGTACGAGGAGCGGCTGAGGGAACTGGGGTTGTTTAGTCTGGAGAAGAGGAGGCTGAGGGGAGACCTCATCGCCCTCTACAACTACCTGAAAGGAGGTTGCAGAGAGATGGGGATGAGTCTCTTCAACTAAAGTAATAAGTGATAGAACAAGAGGTAACGGCCTCAAGTTGTGCCAGGGAAGGTTTAGACTGGATATTAGGAAGTATTTCTTTACAGAAGGTTTGTTAGGCATTGGAATGGGCTTCCCAGGGAGGTGGTGGAGTCCCCATCCCTGGAGGTGTTTAAGAGTTGGGTCGACATAACGCTGAGGGATATGGTGTAGTTGAGAACTGACAGTGTTTGGTTAATGGTTGGACTAGATGATCTTCAAGACCTTTTCCAACCTAGACAATTCTGTGATTCTGTGACCTATGAGAATTAAATTTTAAAAGGTAAGCATATTATAGAGAAGAAGCTTAAATTGTGGCAATATTTAAGCATTAAAAAGAAATAATCAACAAGTACTGCTGAGCAAAGTTTATTAACTTCTGTACAGTTTAAGACGATTGTTTATATTTTATGAGAATTATGGATCTTTCACTTCAGAAATCTTTAAATCTTGAATATGTTACTCAATGTTGAGCTACTAGACTGTAACATGAGATTATTAAATAATATTTCTCCCTGATAGAAAAGCACAGCATTAAAGCCAATCGCTATGCTAAAAAGAAATCACTTTTAAGTTCCTTTCCTTTACCCTCACTAGCAAAAATCTTATTGAGTTATCCTAATTAAATTGTTTCAGTAATTTTGCCCATTCTTAAAAATTGACACATGCCAACATGCTGGCCTGCTGGAGTTTGTTACATTGTGCCATTTCAGCCATACCATCCATGTGCCTAAGTAATCAATTTTCCAAATCAGTAAGACAGTTTTTAATGCTTATTACAATTTCTGTGGAAATTTTTACCTGGAAAGAATGTATCTATTCATTGAATGGCAATGCTAAAACCACCAAAGCTGAGTTATTTTAATATGAGGATTTTACAGTTTTTACTTGATGGAAAGTAATTTCCAGGGTCTTAGTTACCATGTACCAGTACCACATACAAGCTTTTCCAGGCAGTTAAAAATTTTGATTTCACTGCTAACAGCATTCAGTTATGGATTTCTCAACCACAGTGGACTTGCTTGGACTCTCCTTGCTCTCATTTTCCTTTGTCTCCATTTCTTCTGTCTTTTCCTTTTTTTTTTCCTTTTCTCTCTTTTATCTTCCTCTTTTTCTCTTTTCTTCTCCTCTTCTCTCTCCTGCCTTTCATGTCTTTTTCTTTCCCCTTTTTCTCTCTTCATTCCTTTTTATCTTCTCTCCTTCACTCTGTTCTTCTCTCCTTCTCCTCTCCCTACTCTCACGTTCCGTTCTTTCCTTTCTGCTTTTTTCTGACACTTTTCAGTCTTCTCCTTTCTTTCCCTATATTTATCTTTTCTTTTTCTTTCCTCTCTTCTCTTTTCATTCTTTCCTCTTTTATCTCTCCTTTCTTGCTTTTCTTCCTTTTTCTCTCTTCTTTTTCACTCCTCTCTTTTCTTCTTTTATCTTTCTTCTTCTCTTTTCTTCTCCTTTTCTTTCTCTTCTCTTACCTCTTTTCTTCCTCTCTCTCTTCTCCCCTGCTTTCTCTTTCCTCTTGGGGTGGGTTAACCTTGGCCAGCATCCAAATGCCCACCCAGCCAGTCACTCCCCCTCCTCAACAGGAAACAGGGTGAAAAGGGCATGAAAAAGCTCATGGTTTGAGATAAAGACAGGAAGATTGCTTACCAGTTACCGTAAGAGGCAAATCAGCCCCGACTTGAGTAAAATTAATTTATCGCAAATTAAAACAGATTTGTGTAGAGAGAAACAAAGACAAAAAAAATTAAAACAACAACTCCCCACTTCCAGGCTCAACTTTCCTCCTTCACTCCTGATTTCTCTACCTCCCCTGCACTGAGGGGCCCTGAGGGATGGGGGGGTTACAATCAGTCCATAACAGCTCCTTTCTGCCACCACTTCCTCCTCACACTTTTTGTCTGCTCCAGCCTGGGCTCTCCATGGGCAATAGCTCCTTCAGGAAATATCCAAATGTTCCAGTATGGGGTCCTCCACAGGCTGCAGTGCAGATATCTGCTCCAGGGGGCAGGGGAATCTCTGCTCTGGCACTTGGAGCACCTCCTCCCCTCCTTCTCTGACCTTGGTGTTCACACTACTGTTTCACACTCTCTTTTTTACCTTCCTCTTCTGTCTGAGTGCTGGTTTTGCCCTTTCTTAGATATGTTACCACAGAGGCACCACCATCTTGGCTGCTGGGCTCAGCGGTGCCCTGCGATGGGTCCGCTGGAGCCAGCTGGAACCGGCTGTGTCCAGCCTGGGACACCCCCGGCCTCTCCTCGCAGAGGCCACCCCTGCAGCCCCCCCACTGCCAGCACCTTGTCATGTACACCTTTTCTTTTCTGTCTCTCTTTTATTTCTTTCATTTCTCTTTCCTCTCTCCCTTCTCTCTCTACTTCTCCATCTTCCTTTCTTTCCCTCTCTCTTCCTCTTCTTTCTTGTTCTTCTATTTCTTGCTCTCCTCATTCTCTTCTCTCATTCTTTCTTGCCATCCCCTCTTTCTCACCCTATAATATCCTATTCTTATAAAAGAATCATACTTCTTTTAAAGCAGAAAATAATAATAAACCTTTTTATGAAACAAGAGCAACTGAAATCACTAAATTTCATTTTGTTTTCATCCATTTCTACTCAAAAGAAAGTGTATCATATCTTATTCCTTCTCACTCACAAAAATTCCGAGAAATCTCCAGGTTTTTTTACTTTGTTTCTTCTCCCCGATTTTCAACTAGGGCACGACTTCTAACTGAAGAAATTTAGAATTTTGAAACTAAATGTCAAATTCTGGGATAATTATGCAAAAGCATCATGTTTATTTTTAGCATCCAAAACATTGTATCCAACCCAAAAAGAGAACAAGGAAGTCAGAACATATGAGAACTACCTATTTCTCACAACTGAGTGTGAACTGAAGATTGTTCACACAATTTTTCACAATTGAGTGTGAACAATCTTCAGTTCACACTCAAGTGACAAAAATATTTCAAAACCCTATGGTATCATGAAAGAAAGAATGAATAAAAAGAAAAATTCCTTCCCTTACAAAAGATTTCTCTCAATATTCTCGTATTTGAAGAGTAATTCAACACTTGAGAATGTTTTATTCAACCACCAGTACAGGCAGAAAAATCAAATTGATATAACAAATAAGGAAGCTGGGAGTAATCACAAACAAATGAAGATTAGATCCAAAAGTAAATTACCGTTTTCTAGCAATATTTATTCCTACAAAAATATTTCTGTAAGCAAGATGATACTTTCACACCTGACATTAAAATAAATCTAACTACTACAACTTTGATGACTAATACGTGTCAATTGTGCCCTTAAAATATTTCTGTTAAGAGCTCTTACCTGTAGGAAAGGCCTGAAATTAAACACAGAACAGGCAGTCACAGTACATCCTGTACCTTTAAAAATATAGCAACATGTGATTTATTGTATTGGGTCAAATTAAAATATTTGGGTGGATGTGAAGTGTTTTAAGTTATACTTGCTGTACATAAGGGAGTTTGACTTGGCAAAACAGCATAGCAAAAGTTTCTTTCCTTCCCTCAAAGGATTGAACAGATACTTGTATTTTTGTGTTTTAACTTAATCCAGCTGTTGCAATTCATACTATTAGTAGATCTCCTTATTATTTTTTGACTTACAACAGCTCATTAAGTCTGGAACTGACTTAAGTTTCTATTTAACTTATAGCTAAAAGTCAATCTAATTTCAAAATGTCACAGACAATGTTTTAAAATTATAACAATAGTAACTGTCAAATAATTTGTAAAAACAAAGCATTGATAACTAAAGTAAAAGTTTTAGACTGGATATTCTTGATAGGCACATCATTCCATCTGAAAGGAAGCTTGATTCTGCTGATGTCATGAATAAAGTCACTTTGAATGTAGGGGCTGAGACACACACACATAAAAGGAAAGAGCCAAAGAAACATAACATAATGTGGCATCACAAACAAAATTCAGTCTTAACCAGAAATTGTCTTCTGTTAGCCCAATCACTGTGACTAAATGTTTTTTAAAAATAATTAAATGGTAAGTATAATATTAAATCAATTGACAGTACCAATCATGTCATGAATTCCTGGATTGTAAACCTGGGCACAAATAATCTTGTATCACTACTACTTTAGTTATACAGTCCAGTACATCATCTGACTGAATGGTATTTTGATACAATTGCTTACATTAGTATCCTTAAGCTATTACTACAAACAGAGAAGTGTTAATGGTTGGATTTGTTTAGTGGTGTTGGTTTTGGATGAAGGGGACCAACAGTTAAGAGTATACATACAGTTTGCAACTGCCTAATTTTCACTGTCCAAGAAAAGATTCCCTGACTGAAAACAAGGAGTCTTTAAAAAAAAAACAAAACCAAAACAACAGCTTCCTGCTTGCCATATATTCTTAAAGATTTCTTCTCAAAAAACTCCTTGCTGTCCTTCATAGGTCATAGTTTTTTTCCTTTGTGATGACTATAGGGGACGTGTTATTTTTGACACAAGGATTCCATATGCAATAATGGCTACCTAAAGTATTTAGCAGCCTATAAAACTCCAGCTGTATTGGTAACATAAGAAAAAGAAAGGAAGAATAACAAGTAATGGCGGTCATTTGCAAGACAGAATAATAATTGTCTAGATCCTGTGCTTGTTTTATTTTATTTGTAAATTAAATATAAAAGCATGCAAGTGAAGCTTGTTTAGGAAAAAAATAGCAGATAAACATATCTTAAGCAATCCTACTGAAACATATAAGAGGCTATGGATGCTATAAGATCCTAAATAGGGTGACTCAGCTATTTTTGCTTGTTTTTTCTTTAATAAGTACTACCTTCCAGCAAAAGAGGTACTAGATCCCATTTTCCTTTTCTCATATTACAAATAAAATGAAAACAAAAAGAAATGAGGGGGAAAAAAAATCAATTTGTTCTGTCTTTTAGCTATTGAGAGTAAACAGCAAAACAGTTCTTCGGAATTTTGGGAGCTCTTTCCCATAGTCTTTGCTATTAGAATAACTGAGCAAAGGATGTATTTGAGTATAATTTTGTGATTTATAACTTTGTATGCATATAAGTGCATGTGTATGTGTACAAAGGTGAATTTGTGTCTGTAGGTGTATTTACACACTCAAGCACATAAACAGTTTCATACATAGAGTATTTAAGTTCTTTTATATATACTTTAATTTTATAAATATGCTTTCTCAGTTCTCATTTGATAGTGTAAATATTTGCCAGCCACACAATTATTGGTTCTAGTGTACAGCTATCATAAAACAGCCTCACTGACAAATGCAGAGTTTATTGGGATTACAAGGAGGAGATGGGAGCTTTCTATACTGCTGAAAGAAAATCAGATCTTGCATAAAACATATTTTTCCTTCACATGATAGTACATAAGCAGGCAAAAGATATTTAGTCATTTTTAAAATTCTGTTTTGAAATGAAGAGCATGCACGTGGTTTAATTTCACAGTAATTAAGATGACTACCTATGAGACTCCAAATAAATAAAATGGAATTCCTATCAGCTAGCCTTAGAAAAGAAATTCACATATGAAACAAATTTTCTGAACAGTTATACTTAATCTTTTTCATAGTCCTCAGACAGTGAAATTCTGAGGCTTTTTTGGTCTTGATTCTATGAAAACATACTCCAAAATTTTAATGGAAATATGCCAGTGCATAACTATAAGAGAACTAGTAAATTTTTCAGCTCATGCAATATGAAGAAGAAAAAAAGATAAAATAATTCTTTCTCTATTTTTTCCCATTCAGTTAAGAAATGGTTTAATTACAGGTAGACTGAAACATATACCCATATCTTTATACAAACATAAAGACATCCACAGCAAACTGTTGCAGAAAATAAATTATTACTAGAAAATGATGCTTTCATAGAAAGCCTGACAATGTTTTCTTCTTACACTTTCAAGTAAAAGACATTTAACTCAGTCTGCCAGAAATGGCTATGCTTCTGCTCTGTGAAAAATATGCTAATGATGAAAATAAGGACAATTTACTGAATACTAAGCAGAAAATCTGTAATGAATTGCCTGTGTTATAGTGTTCAGTTTAGGCTTTTTTTTTTTTTTTTTGCCAGTTGCTATGGAATACTAGAAATAGCGTAAAAAAGATTATACCATTTTGTGGGATGTTATGTATGTCCCTTAAGACAGAGTGCTTAGAAATAAAGACAAAAGTCAGCTGTGGGATAAATGAAATTCAAAGCTGTAATAAATAATAGATTCAAATACTAACTTTTCAATGCAAAAGAGAACTACAGAGAATAAAACAGAAGTGCCAAAAAAATCCAACCCCAACAAATAAATCTCAATCAGTAACTAGCAAGTTGAAACCTAGAATAATTCATTTTACACCTGCAAGAAAAAGCAGCTTCTTAAGTTACTTGGATGTTGCAACAAAAGCTCATAAATCCATTAAACTAGGCATGTCTTCAAGTTCCCAGCCAGACTTCAATTTTCACTGCAGGTTTTAAGTCCTCAACAGATTAAACTCTTTTCCTAAGAATATTTTACCAGAGTGTTCATTCAAAAGGTGACTCCTTCTAGCTAAAGTCTCCATATCATTCTGTGTTTGAAAGTTTGATATATATGGCTGCTCCTGACAGGCTTATGCGTTGAATTGCATTTGCTCAAACACTTCCTAAAGGAAATATAGTAGATTATTCTTGCCTTTTCTAAGCACAGGAGAGCTGAACAAGGTTGCTGACCACTCAGCAATAGTTCTCCCATTTTGCCCCTCACTAGCATACACTGATATTAAACTCCCTTGCAACTCTGATTTCTGACTTTTATTTTAAAATACTAGTTTATTACCCATGTACTTTAATGTCAATATGTGACAGATCACCATTTCAGAACAATGACATAAAGAGAACACATTCTTTCTAATCTCAGTTTCCCAAAGATGTTTTTGAAAGTTTTGGCTCTGGACAACAATGGACATCTATTACTAAAGCTCTTTTATGTCCTTGCTCCTCTTAAAAAGATGCTAGCAAAGCAAGCCGATAAAGGCAGTAAAATCGAAGAACATATACATCTACCTACCTTCCACACAGTCATGGTTCAGTTTATAGAACTGCAGGCAGACTGTGGATAAAAGAACTGGAAAACATTCTGTAGACTGTGGAAGGTCTCGTCTTTTTCATAATTTAAAAAACGAAATCAGGCTTAAAGCACTACACTGTAAGAAACATACTATACACACACAAAAAAAACCCAACCACCAAAACAAACAAAAAACCACCCCAAACAAACAAACAAACCAAAAAACTTGCACTGCTGGGATTAAAGACCTGGTGAAACTTTCCTAACAGAACTTCTGTGAGTATCTGATTGTTTTGAAAGTGTTTAGAGCTCCTGGATATCCTTATTTAATTTCTCTTTCTGAAAAAGACACACAAACTTTTACATAAATTACTCTTTGAAATAGAGAAACATTAAAGAAAAAAGATCTGTAGCATACTTACTTAAATATTGCTAAAAGAGAAGTCACACTTTCTAGAAGAAATTTGGGAACACAGTTACCATACAATATACACTTCAAGATAATAGTATGCATAATTTAACACCAATTTATAATGCAAGAGGTTTCTCTTCTCATCAGCCTGAACTACACTATTACTTTTCAGTCTCTTTCAATAGTAGTCTACACTGAACGTAAGAAAAAGAAAACACAACTTAAATTCTTACATTAAACATCAAAATATATTGATAAAGAAATTATTACCCTATGCAAAAAAAGCCAACACTGAATCTGTTGACAAATTTATTTAGTCACAGCTGATGTCCATCTCCTACTTCAAAATAAAATGTCCTTTAATAGGAAGTGGTGTCATTACTGCAGAAAATAACTAGTAATTTCATAAGATCATCAGCATCTGCACTGCTATCCATCATTTGTTACATTTAAGTTTTTGGATTTCCTCTTGCATTAAAAAAGGAATATCTTTAATACGGCATTAACATATTATGGGGGTCTTAATTTCAGCAAATTTGTCTGTGATAAAGGGAACTTGGGCATGCATTCAATGATACAGACCTTTAGAAGTTGAAACATATTTATCACATCACAAAATTAAACAATCATAATTTTTCCTATTACAGCTAAACAAATTAACTTTTAAAATTTTCCTATTTCCACTGAATTATTATAACTTGAATACCTAATGATCATATGGGCCACTCTCCCTTACCAGTAAAGCATCAAACAAATAAAAAAGCTTTATACACTACAATATCTTATGTTTTTTGAGAAAATACAGGTTAGGCTCGGGCAGGCATAGAAGAAACCTAAGCAACTGCACAAGTAAAATAAAAATATTTTAATAGTACCAAGGAAGCAAGTGTGTCACACAGACTGGATTCCTGTTTTCCTAATCTTTGCAGACACATTTTGCAGAGCTGCTAATAGATTTAAAGCAAACAACTTTATGGCAGATCTTTTAAAAAATAAAAAAAAAAAATCAAGCATCACTATTTCCTATTACTTCCATGAAAGGTGGAAAGGTGGTTAAAATATATGTTTTAGCACTGAGACACAGAGAACTATTGTACCAAATGGAAAACTGAAGTACTGAACACTATATGAGCAAAAATGTATATGGAAAAGTAACAGTAATATAATAATCTTTTAAAAAAGAATCAACTGTTCTGAAATCTCAGTTCACCTGAGCATACAGGAACAGACTTCAACATGATGACAAATCAGGGGCAAAGTACAAAAGGGGAAGCCATACGAACTTTTCTAAACTGTTGTAAATCATCTGTTGAAGGTCCCAGACATGATAAAATGATGGAATTGTGTTTTTATTTCCTCATAACTGGCTCTGGAACCAAACTAAAGAAGAAAGCTTGGTTGGTCCTGAGCCACAATATGAAATAAATACTGAAATCTGGGATGTTCATAATGTATTACTTAAGAAAATTTCAGGCATATAAAATGGCCAAATGAATGGAGTTTGAGTCCTCATATATGGGAAGGGAAATAGGATGACAGCAGATTAGGGTAATTGGAGACCATGGGATTGGTGACCCAGTTTGAGAAAGAGGGAAGATTCATGTAGCAGAATCTCTTGGGACAAGGGACTGCATGTAGAAGGAAACTAGTAGAGCTACTGCACTAGCAACACCAATTTAATGGACAGGATATGAGGAGTGGAGGAGCAGAGGACCAGGCTATAGTCTTAGCTCTTCATTTAGCTTGGAAAAATACTACTTTGCTTCTGTCTCCACTCTCTTTTTACATATGCTCAATTAATATTCTTAACAGTAAGAACAATATCCTCCAAAGTATTCTGTATCATACTCAAAAGATTCTTACTATTTACATTGTTCCATTTATCATCTCTAACATGTCCAAAATTAAATCCACACCTTAATAAAACTAACACAGGAATTTGCATCTGTGACACAAGAATGATTTTTAGCCTGCCTGTAACAGCTGGGGCACCTGTTACTACATGCATCATGCAAAAAAAAAAAACCCAAAAACCAACCACCAAACAACCAAAACCAAACAAATAGGTAGTTTTATAAAGAATGCTGACGTGCAGACTGATTTTACTGGACTGTTTCTTGAAGTCCCTAGACAGGGACTCCATTGTCCTGTGAAAGGAAGAGGAGCAGCATTAAAACAAAACAAAACCCAAAAAAACCCCTAGATAATTTCTAAAAACTGAAACATGGAGCAAAAATGAAGATAATGGTGGTTCAGGGAAAAAGAAAAATACATTCAAGGTAGTTAAATGCCTTATATTGAAATATATCTTTTATAGGTATACACAATGGAAGAAGCACTAATAAATAAAAATTCTGTTGTCTTTGCAGTTAGCTGAGGGAAAACACTTGAGGTTTTGTTATTTTACATCTGTTTCATTAGCACCCAAAACCAGTTTTCCAAATCAATACAAAGACAGGATTACCATTGTACAGACATAAGCATGCTAGGTTTAAACTAACGGTAGGGTAATCACAATGCAGCAACATGTAATCAAGAATTAACAACCTTGCTCTTAGGCTCTAGTTAATACCATAGTTGTTTTAGGGCTACAGCACTATCAAAAACTGAAATAGTTATCACAGATGTGACATGGGTGTGATATAGAAGTTACAGTTCCAGTGCCGGAATGCAGTAACGTAGGAAACCCATCAGTTTTTACCAGGTTAGAAGGCACTGTGGCATAACAATGCTGGGAATGCCTAGGCAAGAAGGAACAAGCCTGAGATTTTCAGCTGATTAATTGCTGCTATCACAACTGCCTACCAAATTAGGCAGTTTGTTGTTACACTGGGAAGAACAGTGTTTCAAAGAGGTGTCTGAAGTGAATTCATGCAGAAAGACAGGTTGTGCCGAAAGTTTGTTTCTTTCACTGCTCTACAGCCAAAAGCCACATCTGTAGAAACACAGAAATCAACCTAATAATGCCAGACAAAAGAATGTGAATAGCTTTCTCTCTCTCTTCCCATCAAGGCTTCCTTTCAGTCCATTACAGGGAATAACTACCTTGAAGACAAAACATTGCACTCCTTCAGCTGAAGAGGCTCCCAAATAAATTCTATCAGACATATGCAACCACAGAAGCCTCTTAACTGTCTGTGCTTTTCCATTAACAGTCAGAGCCCTAAGACAAAAAATGTGGTTCTTTCAGTGAAATTTTTAAGAGCTTTTGGTTATTGGAGGGCATTTGCCTTTTTTTTTCTCCCCCTAAGTGGAAGATAAAAACTATGACTTAGTAATTATGAATCACAATGACATCTTGGAATTACAGAGAAAGGAAGTAAAAATTTCTCTGTCTACATGCATACACAATAAAAAAAGAACCTGAAAATGATAAACAACAGAAGACAGTTGCCAGCTCATTTAGCCTATTTACAGAAACAGTAGCATTCAGAACAGGTTTTATTTTTAAGTCAATAGCTCTAAGGATGAAGTATGCAAAGGCTTAAAGAGACACTGTCAAAAAGATCAAAGGATTCAGAAGTGACGGTAATATTTTCAGGAGTACCATCTCACTTCAGAGCTAAAGACAGATTCTGCACAGATCATGTGTTTTATGCCATTGATGACTCCACTCAGCAGTTCAAAGTGGGTTTCACTCTAGCTAACCCACTAGTTTAGTATTTCTGCACACAGAGTGTAAATCTAGTAAAAGTGTCTTGAGATTTATTAGGGTCATACTTTGCTGCTTTCCTAGGCTCACAAGACTTAATATGTTATGATATCATTCATGATAGATATTATCAACACTGTGGAGTGCAGAAGAAACAGCACTACTGCTAGTGCCAGTGGCAAGCATCTCCTCCTAGTCTTCTGAAAGACTACTGTCACAACAATAAATCAATAGATAGCTTAATCTTGCATAGCAAAAGACAAAATATGCAGAAAAAAAGGAGGTGGAGTTAGGACTGATGCCGTGATTCTCATAGTTGAAATGAAGATCAACGAAGAAACATCAAGAGAAAGAAGCTTAAGATTCCTACTGGATAAATGAAAAACAGAATGAGATGAAGGGATTTTTTTTTTAACCTCTTCTGTGAATTATTTGAACAGAATAATCAAAGTTGCTTGACAATACACAGGTCAGTTACTCTAGCTGAACAGGAAAAATGAAATTATGCCATTCCAGGGTTCACAGTCCTGAGTCTAATGGAGGAAAGTAAATAGCTAGCATAGCTGTGGGCTAAAGTTGCACTCCAAAAAATTAAACACTGCTTGTCCCAGTTTGAAAGTTTATTGGCTTTTAACTTCTACTGAGGATCTTTGACTTTAATCTTAACCAGGCAAGTCAATTTCCCAGCCTCACCAAGCAAAGGAGAAAGGGAACTACAAAAAGCCAAAACATAATCTAGGATTATTAGCATCAAACATTTATAAGAATTTGGCTGGATATTCTCCCCTAGGACTCAAACAATATGTATGGCCCAAGTACTGCAAACTAATCTAAAAAAAAATCATAGAAAAATATGGATCAAGTGATATGCTAGTTCATTCCCCTAGTTCAAGGCAGGATCGACCAAATCTACGTAATTCCTGACAGACATGTATCTAAATTTTTTTTTTTAGAGAGATCTAGGGATCTCTCACATCTCCCGCACAGTTCATGACAAAAATCACTTATACCTGTTAGAAAAAAAAAAATCTTCGTAGTAACTAATTGGAATCTTTTCTTGCTACAATTTAAAGGCCTTATTTCTTTCTGTCCATATCAGACATGTAGGGTAACTTATTCCCTTACTTTTTTCCTATCTTTTATGTATTGGAAGACTTACAATGTCTAAACTCAATCTTCTCTTCCTTAATCAAAACACCTAATTCATACCAACTTCTGTCTTATTTTTATCTCCCTGATAATTTTAAGCAGTCTTCAATTGGTCCTATCCTTCATGAAGGTGCAGTGCCCCAAACAGAAGGGAATAGGTATGTTATTCCTGGTGGTCCTACAGGCAATTTCTGGGTAATGACAAAAGAGGGCAAAACCAAGGATGGTATGAGCGTCAGAGTTTAATATAGCAAGAAACCAGGAGAATTAGAGAGAGAAGCGTTTTTTCTGTGAGAATCAGCAAAAACTTTTAAAACACGACCTATTTAAATATCCCCATTATGACCACACAGGCACCTCTGGGGAAAAGATAGACACAGAGAAAGAGAAGCATTTGGCAAATTCCTGGGACTGTTAGGAACAAAAATGCTTGAACAGAAGATGTAAAAAGCAGTTAGGAAGGAAGGCAGTACTAGGTCTGGCTTGAACCAGTGGGGAAGAAGCAGCTGAAAACATTGAGAGTTCATGACGGGAATGATTCTTCATTTTTAGGAAAATAAGGGAGAACACAAAAAGAAGAAATTGGGCTTCAGGAAATTAAACTTTGGCAAACTCACCCATGCACCATGAACAAAGACATTTCTGTAAGCACACCAACAGATAGGAAACTGGCTTGCTCTTCCCTGAAGGGGTGGCACTAAGCACTTACAACAAAAGCACAGGAGTGCTAGTGCCTTTTCTTTGTTGACACCTAATTAGAAAGGTGTCTATGATTAGACAGCTACTAAAACTAACAGCAGAAACAAACACGGGAAAATTATTAGATGATAATTAAATAAATTAGATGTTCTCAAATCAGTTAAATCTGTTGAAATTCACCATAAGGTATTTAGAGCTGACTGGACTAGTCTCAGAATTATCAATAGTAAATTTTGAGAATTTGTAGAGGACAGTAGTGATTCCAAAAGACTGGAAAACGTCTAGTGACTAGCTTTAAAAAAAACAAAAAAAAGGCAGGGGCAAGGAAGTAGATATGCAGCAACTGAATTTCAATTCCCCCAAAATATGGAATAAAAATTATTTGGAAGTATGTAGCAGATAAGAAGTTGAGTAATACATGACCTGTCAAGAACAAGTTACTTCAAATCTATCACAATATTCTTTATGACATAGTAGCAGACCCTGTAGTTAGAAAAGCAGCAGTAGGTACCATATAGCCCAACTTAATGAGTCTTTGGACACTGTTTCTCATGGGACTTTTATAAGAAAAGAGAAATATAATGTTGCAAAAGGAAACAAGTTCTAATAAGCAGATGACACTAAACTTGGAAGGGCTACATGCATGCTGCAAGACAACACTACATGTTAAAGCAATCTTAATAAGTTTGAGAAACGGTCTGCAGAAGACCTGAACACAATTCAGCAAGGGGAATTCTAGACCTTAACAGAAATAAGTAACAGCAGAAATATAAGATGGAGAGTAACTAGCAAGGCAGCAGCACAGTGGAAAAGGAGCACTGAAGCTAGAGTGGATCATATTCTGACTAGTAGCCTATGTCACACTAGCAAAATCAGCAAAATCTCATGCTAGGATGCATAACCAGCAGGTTGCAAGTCTAGAAATTTACAATAGGACAGAGAATTTTTTTCAAAAGAACGGGACAGTGGATGCTAGGAAGGAAAATCCAGAGCACTGTGCACTGGAGTGAGCTGTTGTCTCCTTTCTAAAGAGATTTTAGTATCCGGGACTGTTGGCCTGACACTGTTCACTATCAGAGCAGGCATGAATGTAAAATAAGTACTTCTCCCTCCTCCTTCCCCACCCCTGGAAGAAAACTATATATTTTCTACATCCCAAAAAGGTTTTCCCTGAAAGTTTTTACTCCTTATAGGTAGCAGAAAAACTGCCTGCTGATCATTTTACAACCAACTATCATAACAGGAAAGATATTTAAAAATAAAATTGAGCTGTACATCCCCCAAGATATAGGAAACCGGGTAGGTGTGTAACCTCTCACAGGACATGTCAGTAAGTTATTATTTTAATTTCTAACATATATCTGCTTTGTAACTTCGGAATTTTCCTTCTATTGTATTTAATTAAGTAATAAAAAAATAAATGTGCAACTTGATGTCTTTACTGCAAACAAAGAAGAGAAGAGGCTCAATAGTCTGACAGTGTCTTTTTAAAGATTACACATAATGACAATGAGATTGCTGAAAATCATATGTTATTCATTCAGATTTACTACCACAGCAAAAAGCTTTAGGTTAATTAATGCTGCAATATATTTGAAAAATGACTAAGCCAATTAATCTTGTTCATCTATAAATGGAACAGTAGAGGAAAATTTTTGAAGAACTTTATTTAGGATTGCCAAGGTTCTGCCAACAATGATAAGCAATATAAAGGAATAAGTAAAGTGTATTAAAGTAGTAACATATTGCTGGTACAAGCTCAGACTTGAAGAATATACAAATCAATACAGAATAAAATATGCTAGTGTCATTCTACTGCTTATGATCCGGTGACTGCATATCATAAATTTACATCTCTTGCTCATCCTAGCTGGCTGCAGCAGAGACCAGGAAAGATTATCTTTAGTAAGAGTAAAGGTACCATACCGGCAGAACGGTACTGACAGAAATTGCAGAGCTGGATCAAGTAAATGGGAGACTCTAAATTCAAGAACGTGAAAACAAAACAATACTTACACACTGAGACCCAATCAACAAATACGTGCATGAAGTCAAATACCTTAATGGCTCCTATTAAGAGTTAGGCACTCAGATAAGTTCGCAGGTTTGTGCCTAATCAATATTAAAATACAGCAGAAGCACAACTTTTACATAAGAATCCAAATGCTTTAAAAAAATAAATAAATACAGAATCAACATTTTTGATTTTACAACTGCAGAGTTTAGAATTTTTAGGCTAATCAATTTAGGAATACCTAGCCTCTAGTGCAGTGCAATGTTTCAATTAAGGTGTAAAAGAACATTGAATTTTATCCTTCTCAGTTATCTAGATACTCATGACCACATATGGCATCCTGCAGTCGACTACAGATTCACTTATACCGGCACATACTATACCATGAATAAAAATTAGAATGAATCTGAATTTCCTTCCTATTTCCCTGCAATTCTCAGTTTCTTAGTAACTGAAGAAATGAAAGATCTAGCTTTGAACCTCTTTAAAGGAATCCTTCTCTTATTATTCATTCTGCAGCAATTAAAAAGGGCTTCCACATTTTCTAATGTTAAATCATAAAAATGCTGCCTTCACTCACTCTCAAAGGTTTTGCACACAAAATTTTATTCATGAACTGTTCACAGGAAAAAGAGTTTTTAAAATTACAAAGAAATGTTATTGTGAGGCATGGGAGCCTCTCCCATGCAATTGCCTCAAAGGTGTAAGAAGCAGCAAGCAATCTAATCACTGCTGTGAGAAACAGTATCTTAATAAAAACAGATTTTCAAAGGTGGGGTTTCTTGCTTTTTTGCTGTTGTTCTATGCAAATCCTTGCAGCATAACACACACGTTTGGACATTCATTTTCAAAAGTTTTCATTTCCTTGTTTCTTTGGCATCACTGCCAAATATACTTGAAGCAATTTCTTGACAGTAAGTAAAGCATTTTATATCTGTAAAAGGTGGCAAATTCAACTTCTTCTTGCATACCATCTTTTGCAATTTTACCAAAGTACAGCTGTTACAAGCATGTTATGAGGTTACCAGCAAAGCAGTGCATGGTTATGCAGTGCAAATGATCACAGTGTTCTGTTTCTTAGGAACAGTGAATTCAGTAAAATATGCCCCATAGTTACTTCTGGTTCACCAGAATACATTCAGAAGTTAACGGACACAATGTATTACTACTCCTCTACATGGGCTTTGAAGTTCTCCATCCTAAATGTTAGGTTCCATACTAAAAGAACATAATTAAAATAAAAGCAGGTATCTCCCTTTGCTTTGACACAGCAGCAAGTACTAAAACAATTTATTAGAATAGAAAATTTTTACTATGTGTTGGGTTTGTGTGTGGCGGCATTTTGGTAGAAGGGGAGGGTGCTACAGAGGGGGCTACAGAGGGTCCCCCAGCTCCAAGCTGGACCTGCCTCTGGCCAAGGCCAAGACAATTAGAGATGGTGGCTGCACCTCTGTGATAATGTATTTAAGAAGGGGACCCTGAGAGGAGGAGGGGTTGTGAGGGAAGTATCTATGTAAACACTGAGGTCAGTTGAAGAAAGGAGGCGGGGAGGAGGTGTGCTGGAACAGAGACTCCCCTGCAGCCTGTGGTGAGAGGGCAGGCTGTCTCCCTGCAGCCCATGGAGGTCACCACACCAGAGCAGGTGGCTGCATCTGAAGAAGGCTGGGACTCTGAAGGAAGCCCGCTCTGGAGTAGTCTGTTGCTGGGAAGACTGCAGCCCGTGGAAGGGACCCACGGTGGAGCAGTTCGTGAAGAGCTGCAGTCTGTGGGAGGGACCACGCTGGAGCAGTTTGGGAAGAGGTGCAGCCCTGTGGGAAGGACTCATGTCAGAGAAGTTTGTGGAGGACTGTCTCCCATGAGAGAGACCCCACACTGGAGGAGGGGAAGAGTGTGAGGAGTCCTCCGTCTGAAGAGGAAGGAGCAGCAGAAACAACGGGTGATGAACTGACCACAACCCCCATCCTCCATCACCCTGCATTGCTGGGGGGAGGAGGTATAGAAATCAGGAGCAAAGCTGAGTCTGGGAAGAAAGGAGGGGTGGAGGAAGGTCTTTTTAAGATGTGGTGTATTTCTCACTGTCCTACTCTGATTGGTGAATTAAGTGTTGGTGGTGTTCAAAATTAAATTGATGTTCCTTCTCTTCCCCACTTGAGTCTGCCTTTTGTCTATGACCATAACTGGTGAGTCATCCCTCTCTGTCCTTGTCTAGATCCCCAAGCCTTTTTCTTTATTTTCTCCTCCCCATCCTAGAGGGAGAAGGAGTAAGCAAGCGGCTGTGTGGTGCTCAGTGCCCTCTGGGCTCAAACCACGACACACTAACATTTGGAGAAGACAAAACTGCATCTTGTAGGGGACCCCGACCAATCAACCAGTTTTTCCTTAGCTTATTTTCTGGCCAAGTTTCCATCTGCAGGTCACTAGAAGACCTACCAAGTAGTCAGTCACCTTTGAGGAATAAGGAGCTTCATGCCTATCTCAACTACGTGTCAATGGAAGACAACCGCTGATTTCTACAGGCTCAGGATAACCCCTAACAGCTTAACATTGAAATCTATAACCAGAGTATGCTGTTATTAAGCGACTCAGTATCCAACCTCTGCAGCCATACAGACCAGCTCCCAGTGTTTAAACCACCCTCTCCTTCCATTCCCGATTCTTTATTGGCACAACCCCTGTTACCACAGGCAACACTACCATGTCATAACATGATTTAAGTATCAGACCACAAACCCAAGTGAGAGAAGGAGTGCGTCTAGTTCCATCTCACACTTTCTCCATGCACATGGTAGTAGAGGCAACCCAGTTGTCAAGCTTTGGCCCTTAAGCAAAAATGAGATGTAGCAGCGGGCTGTCTGAGCAGATGACACTGTCTTTCTAAAGAAAGGCCATTGGACTGGAGCTGGCCCCCAGACTCCTTTTGGAAGGTACAAAGCTAAGTCAGTCACTAACCATTTTAAAAGCCTTGAACAAACAAACAAAACCCATCAGCTATATTTCCCACATCGGTACTGGAAATCAATTCACACATTAACCAGCACTTTATGTTTTGTAAAGATTATCTACCCTTCCTAGATGGTTTTCAAAGAGATGGCAAAAATACAGAACATATAAACACTGACCTTGTTTCTTTTAACCCTTCTTTCTGAATGACTTCCAGTATTTGTTTTGCAGTCATTGGTGAGTTGGGGTACTTTTCCAATGCCTGAAAAGAAATAATAAATGTGTAAGTGACAAGACACAGCTGTCCTGTGAATCTGAAAGGTTATGCGATCATGCAGTTTTTAATGTACTAATTTGTGAAAGGCAGGGAACGGTAGCGTTGAGACTGGAGTCCTCTGTCTGTTGGAAGGCCAGATACAATCCAGGGAACTGCAGCAAGAATAAGATTTACTTGCTGCTTTGTGAATCATCTGCTACATCTGCCTGGGAAAAATTCTTACCAGGTTCCAAATAAAAGAGTTGAAATATGCAACTAATTTTATGACACAGCAACAGAGTTCCTTTCAGACAGGAGGGGGAAAAAAAAAAAACAAAATCAAACAAAAAGAGACAGCTAGTCTTCCTTTTTTGATTTTTATTACTTTAGAACTATTTGAGGTCATCTGAATATTCTACACTTAGGTTTTGTCATGACCTCAGGAACAAAATTGGCTAAAACCTTCCATTTGTAGAGCAGGAGCTACTATGAGAATTGACACAGATAGGTTTCAAATTTTAAAATGCTTTTTGTTTCTAAAAACGATGAAAAATGAAGTAGTCAGAACAGTCACAGCACACAAAATGCTACATGACAGAGTGCAGTATATTTTTCCAGTTCAGCTCAGTTTTCCACTCCTTTGCCTTTTCCAATTGAGCCCAAGTAACCCACTCCTCTTTCCAGATACAACCATCTTGTACAGATTTTTCTGGTTTTCCACTTCCTTTTTGTCCCCATCAGTTTTAAGCTGTTAAACAAACAGCCACTCTTTTGCTTATGTAAAGTGCCAGACTGACAGCCCTGGAAAATGAAACCTTTCAATCAGCAGTAAAAGGTGCAGCACAGGCCACAGCAACCCAGCTTCCCAGAGCATCTTGCCAACATATCTCAGACAGAACTTGCATTTCTACCCTGGGTAAGTAAGAAATCCGTTTGGTCTCCAAATTCCTCCAATCCTGAGCTTCTCTTTAGTAGTTACCAAATGATGGCAATTGTCAAAGTAGCTACTACCTGCCCACTAGGAACTAGAGATTCCACCACATCATATCATGCAAGTCATCAACCTGAAGGGTGCTAGCCAGGGCTGTAATTCAAGCAGCTCATCTAAAGCCAAAGCATCCCTATTCACTACAGCTTGACCACCTCAGCCCTCTCCTGTCATTTTACAGTTCTGATTTACTGCCTGTTCTCCCCTTTCGCAGCCAAAACACAGTTTACCAAATTCTTCGGTTCTTTATTACAGATGAGCTTTGTATCCTTTATCTTTCAGTTCCACAAAGGAAAACGCAGAAGTGAGGGCTGCACTAGAAAGGTCTGGGAGGTGAACTGAGCTTATCTCATGTACATCAATATGCAAGATTCAAAAGGGACCCGTCAGGAAAGGAAAACCGAAAGGTGATTTGAAAGGAGAAAGAAGAGTGGGTAGGAAAGAGTACGGCAATGAGTAAGGACGGAAGAGACTGCACAGGGCTGGGAAAAGGGCCATTGCACAGCAAGGGAAGAAAAATGATAACAATGTATTAGTGACAGAACCACAATGACACATTGGAAAAATGACAATGCGCATCAAGATTAAGACTAGGATGAGAAAAGATTAATGGTGTGAAGAGACAAAAATGGAAACTTTAACCTTCGGAAAGAAGACAAAGAAAAAGAACAACGTAAAATGAGAATACACCAAAATAAAGGGAAAAGAAGAGAAATGAACTGGGAACATTCCAGAGGGCAAACTGGGAAGGACAGAAGAGGAAACTACACTGTACTGGACACGGCTATGAAGGAAACTGTGTGCACTTGAAAGTGGGGTTACTCACTGTGGAGGATTCCCTGTTTCTCTTCCTGAGTACAGGCCCCTCAGCACACCTGGGCAGCTCCTCCCTGTAATTGAGAAAATTTGGGTAGCCCTGTCCCCTTCTCTACGACATCACATCCTACTCTATAAAGTCAGTAAAAGTGCCAAGTATTACCACGTGAGTTTGACAATAATGGGAAGGAAACAATAAAGCTACGCAAACATCAGAAATCACCCTGTTCTGGACAATGGGAGAAGGGAGAGCAGTTTGTGCTGAGGAAGCTGCACTGAACTGGTTGTGGAAACAATGGCCAGACATAGGGATACGTAAGATCATCTTCACCAAACAACAATGAAACCAACAAGCAGGATGCATAACACCACTACAGAAAGTTTAATCAAACCCACAAGGCAGATTTCAAATAGCACAGTATGAAGTGAACACATTCAGGGTATAATGACAAACTGAAATGCAGAGTATGTTAGACAGGCTGAAAGTGCTGGAGCAAACAATTGCCCATTGTGCGGACTTGTTTTACGCCGGACATGTAGCGTGGGCTGCAGTTCATACACCCCATGAATTTAATTCTGTTCATCTAACCCTTTAAACCCTTTAAAGCCTGTTATTTAAAGAACTGTTCATACCCTAACTGAAAAGCATTTATTCACCAATTCTAACACTGCTCAAGTTGAAAATCCTGTTATTGTGTACCTGATTAAGTTTTCTTTATCAGAACGAAGATTAATTTAGCAGAGAACCTTAGTAAGGATGGTTTTTTCTGCCCCTCCCACCATGTTGTCACACACCCGCCCCCCCCCCCCCCCCCCCCCCCCGTGTTTTAACCTAGACATTTATCACAGTAAGAAAATAAAAATAATTACTTGTTAAAACATTTTAATGATAATCTAATTTTCTTCCCCCAGTTATGGAAAAGAGCATCAGAGTATTATTTAAGAGTCTGTGAGCTAACGAATATAGTGAACTGATAATTGTACTAGTGTCTCTTGCCTCTGTATCTCACCATAAACACTGCTAAAAGCCCACAGTCCCTCTTGCATTTCTAAGACTTTTAAAAATAATATTAGAAATTCAAAGTGAATTACTAACTGTGCCTTAAGGCAACTAAAATACTAAAAAGCAGTAGCATAAAGTAACAGACATCAGGGGAGGAAGCCTTTATCTGTTTTAAATATCTTTCTCCTTCCTCCCACTCCATCCACCAACACTCGTATCGTTATATGGGCAGTGACTAATAATGCTGAAATTAAAACATGCCAAAGTACTGTCATGAAGAATATGACTCTTTCGATGTATTTTGTTAAGAAGGACAATGGCAGAAGAATGGTTTGCACTGACTGCAACCTCTATCACAGAGGATCAAATATGCTCTATTTATTCCTGCCATTCAACCACAGCCTTAAAAAGGGACAGCCGCTAAATAACTGGGACAAGTTATTTGATATCCATCAGGACAATCTGGAAAAGAACAGAAGTAGTCATTGCACTGAACACATTCTTGGTGTTCATTCAAACCCTGGTTAATGACTCAAAGAGAAGACGACTCAGATCCTACCAAGCACAGTGGAAATCAAACCTCTCAGCAAATGGTAGCAGTCTGACAAATTCTTATGTTTGTATCACCTACACATATCAACCCACAAATTCAGAGATACTAAATAATTACACAGATGCCACAAACACATACATTCCCAGTTTCATTGTGGCAAAACCGTGTCAGTTATATAGGAGATGAAGAAATCAAATTTCTTTTCTCACCATGGCATCTACGATCTTCTATGCATTGACAACTGCTCAAAAAAATCAGTTGCCACGGTGGGGAAAAACACGTTCCAGTGAAATGTTAACAAGAAGACTCTAGAGCTTTGCATGAGAGAGAAATCCTGAATGCTCAGCTTACCTACAAAATCAGAAGAGAACCTCTGTGTAATTGATGGAATTATTAGTTTAATTTATATACACAGCTGCTTGTGACTACATGAGTCAGATCCGTTCAATCGTTTGCATTTCAGCCACTAGAGGGAACACAAGCAGAGGGACAGAATGACGAAAGGCAATCTAGAAAGTCAGCCTTCTTGCCACCCATAAACATTCCTGCAGAAAGTGGGAAGCTTTGCCAGAAAAGCAGCAACTACTCCTGCAGCTATCAGTTATATTATGCTGACAGAAAATGATTCTTCTAACCAAGAACCAAGTGTGGTCTGATACTGTGCTGTGGTCAAAAAGCAGCATGCAGATCAGTCTAGTGGGCTTGTTGATGCTGACCATGTGGTCAAGAGTACAGTTAGCTGGAACTGGACAGAGCCTCTTCCACTTCTGGAAGCTGCTTGCAGGGATCTGAAGGTCAGCTAGCTGACAAAAATCAGGATCATTATATCACGTCCACTGGGTCACACTATAGGCTGAGCCACTACTCACAAACTGAAGCAATTCTCTTTAGAACATTATTTAAATAATTTGGGAGGAGAAAGAGGAATAGTACAGTTATTGCCAGTGCTCCCACTCAACAGCTAAAATACAAATCAGGCTGAACTGCACAATAGGCAATCTTTACTGTCCAAAGACAGCAGGGTGAATAAAAGAACAGAAAAATAACTTTCCTTGTCCTAAGCAGAAAATATATGATATTTTCTAGCCACCCATTACTAAATTAATGAATTGAAAGATGTAGTCCCAAACAGGGTACAAGAACAGCATCCTGGAAAAAATCCAGCATTGTCTTTTCCAGCTGCTTGTGTGAGGTTAACAGGAGGAGTGACTTCTATTGTGGGAAATGCCCCACTCAAATCTTTTGTATTCATTTTTGATTAATGGCTTTAGTCATTGGGGAATTATCAGCAGCCTGGTAAAAGTTCAAAGCCCTTTGTGTGAAGAAAGATGGGTAAACGGTTAGGAGAGGAGGGTAGGGTAGGGTAGGGTACAGAGTGGGGGAAGAAAGGACGTGCATAGAGATGGATGAAGAAGAGAAAGCAGCAAGATCAAGAGGTGATAGGGTACATGATACATGAAAAAGAGGAAAGAGCGATGAGAATAAGAAGGGAAGATGCACTACAGCCTATTTTAACATAAGCTCTCAAACAGATATTCATGGAGTTCTTGCTGGTGGTGATTAAGGGAAAGGTAAAGAGTAGTTTCCAAGTACTAAAATATTAAAAGAAGCTGAAATGGGAGTAATAATTCTCCTGGTAGGACTTTTGTCTTTGAGCAGCTGCAGTTACAATAACTAAGTTATAAAATCTGAGTAGAAGAAGGTGCAGACATAAGATGTGTCTTTCATGGTATGCTCCATAGTATGAATCTGTCTCTGTAATCCGTGCATCAGTACAGATAAGAAAGAAAAGTAAAACCAAGCAAGGAACGGAACAAAGATGTAACATGAACAAGAAAGCAACACATAAAAATACCTAAACCTGCTGAAATACATTAAGTTTTAACATCAGTTATGTGCATGGTTGCTAGTCCACACTTTTTTTAGGTTCAGAGGTAATGCTACTGACCTGTAGAGGTTTAAAGTATACCCCAAAAACGGTTTTCCCTAGCCCTCTTTTAGACAAAAGCACTTTACAGTTCCTTTAGCATGAACTAGAGGGAACAACTGGGAGAGTGTTTCCTGCAAGAGAATTTCTACTATAGAATTTGTTTGCAGGTCAGTCTGATCCACCTAGCTTTGCTAACCTGCCAGATACGTAAGGCACTATCATCTCCTAAAATACTGAATGAAAGAGCAAGAAAGAGTGGAATGATTGTTTGTTCATTCCATTGCTTTGACTGGCTGGTTTGAGGCCTGTTCTGAGATGTCTGGACCCTTTTTATTGTTCTTTTCAGAATTTATTTATAATGTCATATTTTAAACTTATAGAAAGACAGCAACAGTGTTTTGGAAATTCCAGATAAACTGTACAATTGACATTTTGAACTCAAAAGAAATTGGATTACAATTCAGCTAAAATTAAACATACAATTGTGTTATTCCTTTAAAAGGCACAAGCTCTAGCAGCAACGACATCTTGCCATTGCTAGTGGCCTCATACATCACACCAGAAAACGTAGGGTAAAGTTTTCAACCCTAAACAACTGGCTTATAATAACTTATTGATCCGGTCTGACATACTGAAACAAAAGGAAAGCTATGTATTTCTCTCTTTACTAAAGCAATCAGCCTGTCCGAGCAACCAGGAACTTTCACTTAAAGGCTCTGTCAGCACAGATCCATAAACACCTCAGTGACTGTAACAGGATGAAGCCAGTGAGCACACCAAATCCCATCAGATTTCTGTAAGATCAAGATCAAAGATACATACCCTAGTGAGCAGGATGTCAAACTTGCTACCCCGGCATGGGTTCCATTATTAGCAGCAGGATTACTAGTGATGACTTCAGTTCAAGCGATGGAGCATCCTGATTCTCAGAATGACTGCTCAGTTCTGACAGTGCAGTCCAACCTCCAGACTTCTGCTTAGCCATGCAAGCCATGCCCCTTCTTGCTTTGTATCACAATATCCCGTTGCCTCTCACGCTGCCCAGCCTTTCTCTACTCTCAAAGTGATACTCTCATCTTTTGAGGTGTTGCAATACCCCTAACTTCTTTATCTCCCACCTTTCCGCATCCCAACTGAAATACCTTTCTTTCCTTGTCCTTACCCCAGTACACTCCTATGTCCTCTACCTCCCCAAACATTAGCAGATCCTTACAGATGCAGTTCATTGCCATGGGTTCCCCAAAGCCCCCACACAGGTACACAAGTGCTGCGTAGGTAGTCAGTACTGAATAGCTAGCTAGCAGCATGATGTAGCTCTTAGGTGCTGACAAGACAAATGTGAACTTCCCATAGCTTGTAGACCATATTCTCTGACTATTTAAGTTTAGAGTAGAAGTTTGAATTTCTATTTCAGTGCACCCAGCTGAAAAAGATGGGTCAAAGCTGTTTACAACTACGAATCATTATTCCAGAAAAGGGGCCAGGAGCAAAACACAGCTCTGCCACCCAAAAACATTACTGAAATTGCACTCATTCAGTGTTCACACAGGCCATGATCCTGAAATGCCTCTAATTCCAGCAGGGATAAAAATTCCCCTTTGGCACCTACCCCTGTATAAAATGAAGAGAGGCCATGCTTAGGTGACTGGAACTAATGGAGTGGAATGGATATGAGTGCCCTGTCAGCTGCCCTTATATTACTGATAACAGAGGAAAGAACTACCACCAGTGTGAATACATTCATCATTACTAAGGGAAGAAGAAAAAAAATACTAAGAAGCACCAAACCCCAAACATATTTGCTTCTATGTATGCTGTTTTCTCTACTGAAAGCTGAAACAGATTATTTTTTTCTGAGACACTGAAAGGTGTGCTGTATGTTTCAGCATAGTAAAATTTAAAAAAAAGAGTAAAACTTCCCAGAAAAATCAACAGATAGAATGAGTATATGTCTGTTTTAAAAGCCTTCATCGTGTAATTTCCTCAGGCAAATGTAATGTGTAAGGGTTACTTTTAATGTGAGAAATAAAATTCCTACTGGCTACTCTCTGAATGTACCAAATTTAACAGGAGGTGACAGTTATGCCGGTTTTCTTGCCGTTGCTTTACTATCAGAGCTTATCTTGTTAGACAGTGTCCCAAAGACACAGACCTAAGACTTCCAGAAGGCAAAAAAATTAAAAAAAAAAACAACAAAAAAAAACAGGAGGGGGAAGAGAAAAAGAAAAAAGGATAGCTGAATACAAATAAAATATTTTTAATTATGCACTCTACCTAAATATTCTTACATATTAGTTCTGGGCATTTTAAGCATTTCACCCAGGTAAAACTCACCCACTAAAAGGGTAAGACAAGTTTCATGCTGTAACTGACATCGACTCAATTGATGTACCATGAATATATTTAACCAACCGAAAGGCACTTCTACCCATGTTACTAAAATATGGTTAATGACAGCAAGCATAAAAATAAAACTTTAAAAATTATAATTCCATTTTAATTGTCAGATAGATGGCATGATACCACCTCATGAAATTTACAGCACATTTTGATGCTCAGGTGAAAAGCCGGTATAGGTCACATTGATCCTCTTAACCTCACAAAGGAAGTCCATAAACTTCACAACTCAGTTGTTTGCTCTGTTCCTCACTCACGGGATGATACACAGCATCACTCCCTTCAAATTAATAAGCAAGCAGAGATGCAGAAAATTACAAAAAATGTATCTAATGCATGGAACCTGGAAAGAAATTCCCAAGAGGTGTACAGCAAGTGATAAAGCTGGAAAAATTAAAAGTCCCTTGCAATCACAGACACAACAGAAAGCCACTTTCAGTTCCTTAAAACCACCAGGTACTGAAGGCAAAATGGAAAACCAAAATCTCCACAGAAGGAAAAATGATTAAAGCTTTGGTTTTGTCTGTTTGGGGTGTTGGTTTTTTTTGGTTAGTTGGGGTTTTTTTGGGGGAGTGGTGTGAGGCCGGTGGGGGTGCTGCTTGCTTGTTTGTTTGTTTTAAATAGGAGAGTTATTCTTTCTTGTCAGAACAACCAATACAAAAGAGTAGAGTCTTAAGAGTTCTTGGGTATTACGCAGTTTTTTCCTTCCAAAGCTTGCACAATTATTTCACATCAGTTTTTGTTAGTCTGAATCATGACATCATTGTGTACAGAACAGACTTCACTGGCACAATCCAGATCTCCTGCATAAATTGCTCTGAAAACAGATATGATAAGTCATGGTTTTGAACTAAAGAAATACAGCCTTCTCATAGAATGTGTAAAGAGAGAATTCTTTTGTTAGCTGTCAGTGGGATTTTGCTATCTCTGTTAAATATATAATGGTTAGTGTCATAACAAAGATCACCCATCATGTTATGGCATTTATCTTCATGAGTGAAGAGAGGAAGGGCTACTGTGATTTATTCCGTCTCTCCTCATGAGACGATTAATGTCATAAGAGATTAGTCTTCAGTACTGACTTTTACACAGAATAAAATACAGGGTTGGAGTGGGATGCTAGGCAGTTTTAATTGCCACAAGTTTTGAAGCCCACATTACTTACAGATGGCACAGTTGACAATTACTCATTTATGATTTTCAAAAATAGGAGAATATTTTGCAGTTCACTAACTCATATCCATTTTGTGTCATTTATTTGTTCAGTCCTTCCTACCAGTCTTTCCATATAGTCCTTTCCCCCCTCTCATCACCTAAGTCCGCCCACACTTGTCCTGTTAAATACACCATTTACTGCAGAAGTGAAGTCCATACTGGTGGTTTATAGTGATATTTGGTAGCATCTGTTTAAAGGTTTGAAAAAAACACTGTTTAACAACTATTTCGAAGAAACATTTGTCACAATACAGGCAGATCAGAAAGAATATATGATGGCTCTGCATCTGTGTTTGTATTCATATGTAACTACATAAACAAAACCAGGATAGAAGGAGCAGCTTTCCTCATGTTTTGAGAAAAGTTACATGCTAACTTCTTCCCAGAGACCTTGTAAAATAATCTGGCCATCCTAAATTTAAGTTAATAATCATTCAAAAGCCTATCACTTCAGAGAAATACACACAGAATATTTTGTTTATATGCTCCCCACTCCTTCTTATGAAAGAAAATACTTCAGACAATACTGTGGTGAAAAAAAACATAAGCAAAAGTTCCACTAAAGAGGGAAGAATTATTTTTCCTCAAAAATGGAACATGGATTGTCTGTATTTTCTTAAATTCTCCTTTTCTGGATACTGCTAAATCATGCCAAGCTAGGTAAACTTTAATCCTTGATATAGAAGTTTTTACTGTTAAAAACAGCAATCCTTTACCATTGGTTTACATCAAATAGAACACATTATTAAAAAGCTCTCACCACAAAGCATTATCTTTATCTAGGTTTCTCAAGTACTGACTTAAACACTTTTATCAGGCTGTTAATCATATCCACATATAATGCGATCAGCAACTAAGACCAGCCCTGACAGTGAAACCAACTAGGTAACAGGGCAACATTATGGCAGGGAGGAAGTATCATGAAAGCTAAGGACACTTCTTATTGATGGTAAGTGGATAGGAGAGAAAAATCAATGGGTCCTCATCAGTACAACTGTCTACCAGCTGATTTCCCTTAGAGATTTAAACCAATAGGAGCAATCCCTTGGCATAGGTAAACAAATTCAATAGGACCTCCAGCCTATAAAGAAGAAAGGTGAACTGTGACTTCAAAACTGGAGTTCGTAAGGAGACAAAAGGCTGATTGTTAAACAAAGTTTGTAATCAGATCTCAAAGCAAAATACAGAACATGTCTTCCCTCACGGGGGGGCAGGGGAGAACCTGAAAATGTTCAGAATAACCTGCAATTGTTGTGGAGGTTCCAAACTCCTGACCCTGCTTAAAGGCATTACTCCAAGCTACAAGACTGGCTGACCCCTCCAAGTCAAGCTGGACAAGCACTGACCAGGTTACAGTGAGAAACGGCCATCAGCCATACACATCATGCAGCTACCATCACTGAACTCCAGAATCACAACAAAGTAATTGCTCAACAGAGAAAAATCACACAGGATTTTATAAAGGAATATAAATACAGAGACTTCCCAATAAGCTAGGCTTTCTGTGCAAGACAAACTTCTATTTTTAAGGGTCCTTAGTATCACAGCATATTTCTTATCCTAAGACCCCTCACTATACATTGAACAGATTCAGCTGTTACCCATCAGGACGGTAACTGCAACCCAAGAAAAGCAAACCAAGAGACAGTAAAACATGGATGGTATACAGTATATTCAGTCGTGGGATTTATTCTTTTTCTATGAGCACCGACATACATACACATGAGGATGTGAGTTTTCCTGAAGTCACATGTCCTCAGCAAATACAGCAGTAAAAATTGTCAGCTCCTAGGAAATGCTACTGGCAAATAAATTCAATGTCTATGGGGTTTGGGCACATCATTTTAGATTTAACGTTTCAGAGGTTGATAATAATACATGTTTTAGCTATATCTTCCGTTTCCCTCCAAAAGTAGGTAGCAATAAGTGAACAGAAAAATGAAAACTGCTTTACGGATAAGTTACACTGCCTCAACTTGGGCTTGCAGTGTAACTACCGAACTCATACTGTGCCTTTGGAACAATGAGAATTAGTAATGAGATTAGCCTTACAGTTCAAATCCAGGAATGCAACTGTCCTTTACCTGTACCGGACAATCTCATCCAAAGACATAAAATTATACTTAGGAGATTTACATGCTATGTCCTCTGAGGTTAAAACAAAAATAAACCAAGGTGTCCAGGATCACAAGGAAACTACCACAGTCTCATATTCAAGCATCATGTCAAACAGACTCATGGACATGGGAGATTCTAGGAGATGTATATTTTTTTGCTGCTCTAGAAATAACCTGAGCAAGATAATCCAAAAACAATTCTGAAAATTCCAACAGGAGATCTTACTACCAAAGGGATGAAAGAATATTTCAGAAGACAAATAGGTCTTTTCAATTATTTCAAAGGGATTACTTACAATTTCAGCCAAAGGAATACTGTTGTTAGCTGGTTATCTAAGTGAAATGATAGCAAAATAAATAAACAAATAAAATGCAATTTTATCCCAGAATCCAAACTTTTTTTTCTTTTCTTTCATTGTCAGTCATAGATTTATTTCCCTCCCTCTGGTACCTTTACTATTCTGCTTTTCATTGCTACAAGAACATCTCCATCTTGTTCTTCACTGCTTCCCAATGCAGCACTACCATTTTTCTTCCCAGGATTACATCAGTATCACCCAGGCACACACTCTCTTCACCACATGCCATGCCAACAGACATAACCCAGTTTCATTCTCTTCTACTAATCCCAGAAAATGTATGCAAGTACTAAAAGTAATAAGCTTCATACCTATTATTATGTATGTATGTAGCACTTAAAACCTCATTTTTTTCAGAACATTAGTCCTCAGAATGCTTTCCCCAGATCCCTTCCCTCCTACTCCATACGCATATTTTTCTATAAAATTAACTCCAACATTTAACAACACTTTAACTAACACATGAAGCTTCTTGCCATAACAGCTCTAGGAATGCTGATAACAACAAACAGGTGCAGTGATTCTTTAATTTTTTTAAACCTCTAATTCTCTTTGCAGCTCTTTCAAAATTATTTCCCAATCACTATGCCTATCTACCAAGTTCAGTTATCTAGGCAGCCACTTTTGTAGATCTGGCTCAGAATGAAGACAGGAGCATTATTTTACTTTAACACTAACTTTAAAGAGCTTGAAACATTCTCCTACAGCTCAGACACTAATATAATGAGTTAGTGCATGAAAATTACAGTATGAAACTGTGTCTGTCCTCATTAAGGATAGTTAAAATTGACTACACAGACTGAGATTTTCTCTTTTTTTGCTGTTTTTTAATTTAATGGAAGTGTTAAAGATTTCGAGAATTATAGTAAGATCAGAATGTTTTGATAATGTGTCAAACAGTCTATCTCCATGCAAAGTAGGTAACCCTACAAATTAATGGAGACAGAAGTGTTCTCTTTTGCAACACAACAATTATTTCATTAGACGTTAGTCTAAAAAAAATTCTAACAGGTCCCTGAAGAAAAAGAAAAAAAAATCCCATTTAGGCCAAACTAATTTGCCAGATTAAGGTATTTTAGCTTTTTTTTGGTTGGTTGGCTGTTTTTTCTAAACAGATTAAAAGATAATAAGACAATGTTTTTCCGATCTAACTTCCAAAATCCAAACAAAACATTCTTGATCAACTGCTTTGACTCTATTACCCCAAAATTTTTTCTAGTTTCCCATCTTCTATTGAAGTTTTCAATCTGTAGTTCACAGACCAGTTGAAAGACTACCTTTTTGGAATCCATGAAACATAGTAGCTCAAATGATTGCTCAGACACTGACTTTCTCCTCAAGGCCTTTCACTCTGCCCACTCTTCTTATTGCTTATCTCTTGCACTGTATCCTGCACCCTTCAGCCAGTCAAGCATCTGTTCACTTCTCCCACATTTATGATCTCTTTCCCTGGAAAACTCCCCAGACAGCCATATAAGAGTTCTGCAGTCTCCTCCTCAAGTGCCACTGCTGCTGTGGGCCTGGAGGCTAAATTAACAATCCACAATCATTACAATGAACATCAAACATTTACTGTGCAGGGCTGATCACAGCACAGGTACTGAGAAGTTCCTGTGGAGGTACTTAGTAAATGCAACACTCATCAGCAGTGCACGTATACAGCATGCAGTAACTTGCACAGCCAGACTGATAAAAATCTCCAAATTTACCTTGTGAAGCCACGGCCCTCTAGTTCTTAAGTGCTTCTACAACTCTAAAAAAGAGCATGTTTTAGTATCACAAACACTTAGTGGGGCTCACCATCACTGGAACACTGTATCACAAAGAGCAGGAAAGATCCCTCATAAGGTAACTGCAATGTTCAATCTAGCTTAAAGCAGTAATCCCATTTTCTTTCAGTATCTGCTCTTTGGGGGCTGATCCCATGCTCTAGAAATCAGTAAAAGTCTGTTAGTGAATACTCTAACAACAAGGAGCATCAGCCCAAGACAAAGACATAGCATTGGCTATCATTGACAAGTTCTGCTCAGATGGGTAGCTCTTGTTCCAAAAGCGATAGGGGAAATTGGCAGTGAGTCAGCTGATCCCTGAACACTGACTGGAGGAACAGGATTTCAGCATGAAGAACTTGTATTGCAAGATGAAACACCACCACAACTGGACCAACCCAAGAGCTGGGAGCAACGTCCATTTCTTGCTATTGCTGTCTACCCAAAGGATGCTGGGGCTCGTTATGGGCAGACAAAATGTCCCAGGCACGTAGACTTGTTTCTATGATTCTCCTAGTCAGTCTCACAGGGCTGGAACCCAATACTTGACATGGTGTATACATATATATATATATATATAAAGATATATATATATATAAAAGATTCAGGCTGCTAAGTCAGGAATTCAAGGAAGCACATCAAAACATGCAATCCTTATTCTGTCCTCCCATCGAATATTTCCTACTGGGATACCTGGCAAAAAGCACTTCAGCTATTACCCAGGAGGCCACTGTTGTACTGTGATCTATATTCAAAGTCTCCAGCTACTCAGATGTACTGGGCAGGATGAAGTAAATCATCACAAGAATCTCCACCATTCTTTTTAAAGATTAGTAGCCTTATAAAAGACAGCTCAGGCTCTACAGTACTGCTTTCCCTTTTCCACAATCTGGCCTGATGGACCCAAGCACTTGCTGAACTGTCCAGCCATTCTGCTGACATGTGCTTAACCGACAGGAGATGTTTAATAATGCAACACAACTTGACAGCACAGCACCCTGCAAACAGAACAAAAAGGAAGACAAACAACCTGTTTGACAAGGATTGCCAATGTAGCAAAATTGGCTACACAGATTTTTCTTCTTCTTGGTCAAAAAAAAAAAAAATTTCAAACCCAGACACCTCAGTACAATAACAACCCAAGAAAATGCTTGGTAGTCCCTGACATCTTCAGGAAGGTACACACTTGTGGAGTCATGGGTCATCTTGAAACCAGTAACAAAAAGGTATTAATGTATCTTCAGTAGTAACTTACTTGAAAATGTCTTCAACAGTGATTTACTGAGTTAATTCGACAGCTAGACAGTGAGCCCCACTAAGTTATTCTACTTTTTTTTTAATAGAAGATGAGTGCTTGCAAGATGTCCCAAAAACTTGCATTATGAATGAAACAAATTATGAAGTGGATTATAATGCATTAAGCACTACTGCTCTAAGTACAAACTTGCTGCAGCATTTCTACATCAAACTGCTGAAAAAATCCAGAGACTAAGTCCAAAAAAGCCTCAAAAAAGCAGAGAATGTGAATGAGCACCATTAAATGGATACAGAATTCTCAATCTGCACAAGAAAATTGATGTTTTCTGTCTAGTCACTGTCAGAAAAAAAGAGGTAATGATGCGTTTGAATTCTAAATCATGCCCATTGGACAACTTTTCCTAATCATTTTATTCTCTTAGTTCTCCCATTTTTGTAAGTAGGATGTGAAATTCCACAAAAAGACCAGCTTCTGGCAAAGGTTCCTATGGGTAACGAAAGTTACCAAGTGATTTTATTGATTTCACAAAACTAAAACTACTTTGGGGTGTGTGACTTACTTTAAAGTCTAAACAGACAAGAACCTTGAGGTCTTTTTCCAACTTCATCTTCTATGATTATCGGTTCTATAATTATCAAAGTAATGTTCTAATTAAGATGCTTTTCCTGCTCTAAACCCCAAATTCCAAAGAGGTTCTAATTGGTCTTACCTGTGTAGAATTTCTAAATGACAGCAATGCCAAATGACATGAAGGAAACTAGTGTGATCAGACAGTGTCATAATTTTGAGATAGGTGCCAGAATCTTGGTCCAGAAGAATGACAGCTGGCTATGGCCAATAAGGGCCTATTTTCTGCCATTACCCTTGTTGGTATATAGACGTAGTGACATGGAATGTCACATGCTTCTCTGATATAGCAATGCCAATAGATATCCCAGCAGCTGGGGGGTAACTGAGAATTCTGAGGCATAAAAAGGGTTAACATTTATCCAAAAATCGACATCAATAGATGTACTGAAACATCTGGATGTGGAATTTGTTCAGTTAAACTGACAGAACCAAAAGAAAAATAATCAAAACAGAAAGTTATCACTTAATGAAGGATGAAGTACTTTGGCAATACGATGATAGTGGTAGAGCCTCATCTTATATAAAGAAAGTTCAAGCTGCAAAGGCTAGAACAAATCATATGGGACATGAAGATTGTGACTTACTAGACTCTGTAGATATTTCACAAGACATCTCACCAACTAGAGCACAGTTAGGCAGGTTCTCCAGGCTGCTAAGAATCAGCTGAAATGGAGTAAAACTTTGACCTTCAAATGGTTGACGTATACTTTGGTTAAGGCTCTTCTTCCTCTCTAGACACCAAGTTATACAGGAAGCTAACCAGGATAAAGCAATATAAACCCTGACTAGAATGATTGCTTCACTAAATCCTGTCTATACTTAATCAAGATCACAACAAGAAAAATAGATTCGACATTAAGTTCTCCAAACTAAATAATCTACTAGCTCAAGACGTTTGTCTGTCAAGGAACACTTTTGAAGTTGTAGATGTTTAGAAAATGTTGTTATCTGTAAATCAGACTATGCGCTGTAGGATGCGACTGTCACCCACAGGATAATGATCTCTAGAGTTGAACCTCTAAAAGCAGTGAGGAGACACTCATCGTTACAGGCTCAGCTAGACCAATCTATGTATACAGGACAACAAGTTTTAAAACAGAGTATGTAATGTGTGCCATCTAAAGAAATTACTTTCTGATGCTCCAAAACCATGAATAATAATCTAGGACATGACCTGGAATGTCTTCTACAGAGCACTACAGCCCAAGCCTCTTAATGGGTCTGTGAATGCCCCTGGTGATTCCAGAACAACAGACTGAACTGTGATTGTTGATCTTGGCAAAGGTTGTCAGCAACTAAACTCAATGCTACACTACAGTCTCCTCAGACACCTGAAGTACAGGATGCCACATCAGACTCAGAACCTGCAATGTAACAGCTGGATCCCGTATGTTAAAAACCTCATCTAAAAGGTCCTCCAGTATTGAGGAAAGATACATGCCAGGGTCCACACAGACTTTGTCCTGCTGAGCTCAAGCCATTAATGAGAGCTGAACTCTTAACATTCCAAGGGTGAATACACCAGATCCCCCTAGCTTCCTGTTCCAATGTCAAAAACACCAGAGCTTGCTTAGACCAAAGTGAATAGTGCTGCTCTAGATCTCTCCAACACCAAGTGCAGTCCACAAGCCCAATCAGTGCACTGACACCAAAAAGGCTCTAGGAGGAAGGTACGCACTGCCAGATGTCTCCTGATAATCATGACATCTGTGCTAAAGTACTACAGTCATAACTGGATATATTTAGGTAGTGGTCTGCTTAAGGTACGATATTCAGGAAGACATAGGTCATCCCTTCAAACCAAGATTAGCTGCAGGTAAGAAGGCACCTCTCTACCCTTTTTACACTCCCAGCAGGTACACCTCCTCCCACGAAAGTAACTGCAGCGAGACTTTGCAAAGACAGAGCAGCCTCACAGGGCCAGTAAATCAACGATATGGGTTTCTTTGGGGAGGGTGACTGTCACTCAAAGTTGGTAAGAGATTAAATGGGCCACCTACAGCCAATCTGTTGTCCTTGAGCAGCATGGAGATTTGCTACCTGAACTAACAGGATGAGCAAATGGGCTGAACTGGGATGTGCTGCTCAGAGCTGGCTCTATTCCAGGTTGTTGTCTACCTTTGCATAGAAAGCTGACTGTTCCAGAGTGAAGGCTAAGACATTTGATTCCTTCAGTCTGTAAGTTCCTCAAAAGGAGGATCTGGTCAGTTTTAACCAGAACCCATGGAATCGTAAAGAAATCATTTCCACTAATCACATCTTCTCCCAGGTCTTCTCCCAGTCCAGCAGAAAAGGAGGCCACTATTTAGTTATTGCTATTTACAGGGAATGCCAAGATTATCATCATCATACCCAGGAAAAGGGAAAACATTTTGAAGCTTACATTTAAAAAAACCCTTTTACTCCAAAGCCAAGAGGTCAAGTTTAGCAAATGACTCGTCAAGTGACTGTAATCCACTGGTCACAGTATAAAGAAGAAAGAAAGGCTCCAGCAGGAAGTACAGCGAGTTTGGCTTTTCACCTTGCAGACAGCATGCACCCTGGTCCAAACTAGGATGCTGCAGTGACACGATTTGATGCAGGGAATTGGTGAACTGGGCTAGCAAATCGAAAGCACCCTAGCTGTGAAGGGTGGGTAGGGCCTTGGGTGTGGTTAGTGGAAAATATTTCACTGGGATTCTACCAGTTCCACACGCAACTGACCAAATCTCATTTGTGAGAAACTTATCTGCCGGAAGAATTAAAAACAGATCAGTTATTTCAACCAAAACATGCAGTATGACAGGAAAATACTGGTTCTTCTACAGAGAAAGGTAAGCCAGGTGTCACTGGTAGCATTTACTATAACAGTGAGCATTAAAACATATACCTTACGGCACTGAGAATGCCTTCACATCGTTGAGGAATGTTCACATTTAGGTTCCTGTAAGGGTTTTCTCCTATGTTACCCTGCTTTGATAGAAGTAAGGTGACATTACTGAGAACGGGTCCCATTCCTGGGTTGGGTTCCTGCCTTCCTAAAGGTCTGTGATGCCGAGGGTTAAAGGGCTGTCTCAAGATAAGAGTTAGAAGCTTTCAGTCTGCCCTAGAAAAATGCAAAAGGTGAGCTGAAATAGATTAAATTTATATTTTATTTGTAGATCACCTTTTAAAATAAAAAAAAATATTAAAGCACACTAATTTCTGTATTTCATGCTAACAAAATAAAATACTGACACTTAAAAGACAACCACAGAAGGAAAAAAAAAAAAAAATAAGTGCAGGTTCAACCTTGTCTAACAAGTGCAAAAATCACTTTGAATAAAACAAACCGGAGGAAACCCTAGAGCAAACCAAAATAAAATATAGCTCTTCAAAGCAGCATTGACTGTGGATCAAAGGGAAAGGCCATCAGAACTTCCCAAGCCACGTTTCTGCATGTCTGAAAAAGAATTAACTCAGAACAAATATGGAAATAATAGTAGGTCTCTGTTAAGCCAACAACAAAGAAATCCTTAATACCATAAAACAAAGTTATGTCAAATCTCCCATTTTTAAACATACCCAAAGCTCCTTTCACACAATGCTTTAAAATGTTATTTATAGTAACAAAAGACTCAAGATAAAAGTCAAAGGGATTATCATCAATGGTCTAGCTACAGAGAAGTTAACTCTTCTGATTTTTTGTTTCATTTGTGGTCTTCAAATATGAAGATGTAATGCAAAAATACTTCCATACCACTACATGATCTGTTTCAACTACACTATCTTAGCAGACCAGATGAAGCAACAATCAGCTTTTGGACAGCCAGTCACATTAAACGGTAACGTGCAAGCTAACAATGCCAATGGGCTTTTGTTGCTTTTCATGACTTTTTTTCAGCATCGGTTTCCTTAATTAATTAGTATAATTTTCTTAAAGTTTACAGAAGCAAGAGAACAACTCTTAATTAAGAGCCAGATCCTGTCAGGAGATCAGTGCAAGAAATACAAGAATTAAGGTATGAGTATTACTCACCCAATACGCACAGGTCACCTGAACCATGAGGACTTTCCATAGCACCATAAAGCACACAGTCTTCAGTAACACAAGAAAACCTTTCTTTCAGAACAAAAATTGGAGAAGAAAGAGCAAAAATACTGGAGAGGAGATCCAACACACAAATGACCGAACAAGCACTACTGTTCTCATTCTTGGGATTTTCTTCTGGTTTATTGTCAACTAGTGGTAGAGGCTTAACTGAACTGTGTTTCAAAACACCACTTGTAGGGGAAAAAAAAGAGGGCAATAATAAGGGCAAGCTACTCATAAAAAACGTTTTTAAAATACCACCATAAACCATCACCCTTCATAGGCAGATGATCTATGCTTCATACATACACTGAGCTCTGCATTCCTGAAGCGAGCAACTTCCACTCATTTTGTTCAGGCCTCTTTCACCCTTCTATATCACAAATAACAAAGGATCGTGTCTAGCAGTCAAATGATAAAAGTTGGATCACTGCTACCTACTTAAAACTGTTATCAGTTCTTGTGTGGCAGAGTATCCTTGGACGTGTTTTGTTCTCAGTATTTTTCATTTCAGTATTTTTTATGTAATATCTTATGGCATGAAATCATTAAGAAGCAGAATTCACTATTTCATGACTTTCAGCAACTGCTTGAGAGTCCTTGTGAGTTTAAGAACAGATGAAACTAAACGGATACAAGTTTTTTCAACTGAAAGGAATCACTACAAATTGCTTAAACTACTCAAGTGTTTAACTTTTCTATTCATTTTTTATGAGTTCCATGTATGACCAGAAAACAACACTATAGTTTCAGCAAATGGGGATCAACTGAAAGACAGAGGAAAAACAGGACATTTCTCCTCCTTCCTTTTAAGATTTTCATTTGTTCTCAGTCTTAAGTGTTCTATCTTAGTCTATCAGACACAAAAAGCAGAAAACTGGTATGGAGATAATGCCCAGGTCGTACGTAAGCATTGCCGTAGTCTGCTGCAAAAGCGCAGTACAAAGTGAGTTGACATATCGGGTCTACATCAAAGATATGCCCTGTGGCAGGTTGTAAAGACAGGTTGCAATTTTGTCCATAAAAATGCATGTTCTACAAAATGGGTTCTGTAACATGAACTGTTAGTGGTATGCCACCATTCCACTGATCCTGCACATGCGTTCATTTCTCAGGAATGCTTGTAAGCTGGGCTCTGCCTTGCCCTAAGATAAGCAGACTTGCATGAGGAAAAAAGCAGTGTGTCGCAGACAGAAAGATTCAACTCTCAGCAGGAGACTTTGTCCACAAAATGCGAGTTCCAATTCCAATTCCAGGACATGCCAGTGGCTCCTGTTTCAGTGCCTGTATCACATACGTGGTACTTACAGAGAGAGCTGAATATAATGGGAGTCCTTTCCTCCTTATCTTTTAAAAATTAAGGGAACATCTTGAAAAAACACTGCATTGCAGGAACTTAAGTTTTCAAAGACCCTTTAATCACATACCAAAAAACACTAAATGCAATGCTAACTGTCAGTTTGGAGCCTCACCACTTAGACTTACACATTACAATGTATTTTAAGACTGTCATGTAATATATTTTTCTAAAGTACTTCTTCTTTCATTGTGAATGTGGGAAATGGAGAGCTGTGTAATGATTTCAGGCTCGAGTCCAGTTTTTGTACTCTTTTTTATCCATAACTATTACATGGTGCATTATGAGTTTCAATATAGATTGAATATAGAGACGTGACCATATCCATTTCTCTCATAATTACTGTGAGAGAAGTAGTAATAGAGAGTGAATGAGGCAAAAGTGTGGCCACAGAAGGAAGATGATTTTATGACTATGAAACAGAACTACTACGGAGACGCTGTCGGTACCGTAACTGCCTCTCCCACAGATTTCCTGCACAGCTTTGAGTAAGGTACTTAATCTTTCCATGCCTCAGCTCTGCATGGGTAAAGCAGAGGTCAAAATACTTAACTTCATAGGCATGTTATAAGTATAGAAACATTTGTGTTTGGGAAGCTACCGGCTGGTGCTAATAATAGCTATGTATGTACGACTGAAACATAAAAGAAAAATAGATTTTAGCACGGAGTTTGAAAGGGGTATAGAAAATTAGGTATGGCACCTCCCATGAAACAAAGAAAATAAAATGAAAAATCAGCAGCTCTAGTGAGTGAACTTAAAGTACCTGGGAAACTAGCATGCAAGTATGTCATTTAAATTCTAGATTGTAACATATGGACGTGCACAACAGAGTGAAAAAGCAATGCCAGCAACGTTACCTCTGTCATTTCATACTTCTCAGCACTTCACTTTGAAAGCCCAATATTGCTGTAATGTAAGGGCTTTTGTAGAAAATTTAACACGTAAATATCCATACATTTGCTGTACATATTAATTCCACCTCTTGTTCCTAAAAATAATTCAGCAGCATACAATTTTACAACGTATTGATCTAGGTAACTCATGAGTCGTTTTTTGTGAGTAGGTATCAATCACTTCATTGTTTACTTGTCGTTGGAAAGAAATTGATTTAATCAAACCTTGCAGTAATACATTATTGATGTATCCCAAGAAAACGAAGTCATAATGAACCATCAGGGTCCTAACATAAAATGCTGTAAGGAGTGGCAATTTTGGCTTCAATCTTTGTGATTTGCAGACATATGTCACTATACAAGTGAAGCCCCGTGCAAGGCTGTAGTTGGTCTGAGCAGCACTATCATTCACGTAACAGACTTGGGAAAAGTCCTCCATAACTTGGCAACCCCAGGAGGCTGGACAAAACCACACCATGGACCTCGTGTATCTCCACCACTTTTATACAGCGTTGTATCATTTTTACTCAGTTTTAGCAAATCATGACCCTTCTGGGGGAGCATGAGGTGATACGACATCATGAAAATAAGTCTTAGCCCTTCTCCTCAGCACTGGATCAGCCTTTGTTCTCCAGAGGCTTTAAACTTTTCTGTATATAGGGCCACATGGGAATAGCAATTTTACTCAATACACAATAAAATTCCTTTATGCACATTTGTCAAACAAAATACAGCTTACAGTGGCAACTGCAGCAGCAACTTGAAAGAGTAAAGTTACAATAGCATTTGATGTATTTTATAGACTTTTGAATACATGCTGCCAGTTTAATGCATGGAGAAACAAGTATTCTAGCAACACCCACTGATAAAATTATTTTGGCAAAGGCGAGTGCTTTACTGCAGTTCAACTTGTTACAATCGTGAGAAATAAGAGAGGACAGTAGTGACACTGTATCAGAACGTCTTCACTAAAGCCGCATTATTACAAAATCTTGTAGGATGTACAATGAGCCGTATCAGAATTTAGCACTGACCAAGCATATGAGAACAGCTCGGTACAGCTTACAGAGACATCTATAGGTAGTGTCTGTCTAATACCTTGTAATTATTTACGCAGGAGAGGCAGGCTTGAACTTCCCATGTAGGAATTCATACAAGGTAAAAACATTTTTACAAGAAATGTGCTTCACAACTAAACAAATAATAGTAATAAGATATGAATACCCATTACTAGAAACAGATGCACCATTAGCACAGGCATGTTACTTAAGCAATTAAGCCTGTATCGGAGATGGATAAAAGATAAAGTTGATGTAGATATGAAAAGCAATATAACCAGCAGCCTATCTTTCTAGCTTTATCATCTTTCTACACACCCAACTGAAGCCGAACGAGATCCAACTTTGCAGAAGACACACATACAAATGTGTACAACCATACATGCTGTATTGTGCTTAACTATTTGTTGTAAAATTCCTAGAAAGGAGAGAACCTGTACATACTCCAGAACTGAAGAACAACATAAACAATGTGCTCTATTACACTTAGCAAACAATAAATACGGGATCATGAAAACAGATACAGTAGGGTAAGGGAGACAGTTTTTTAATGAAGTGGGAATGGACTAGGTCTCCAGAGCCACAGAGGCTTTCCAGAAGTGGGTTTGATTGCCCTGGATTCTCCCTGCTTGGTGGGGGAGGTAGAGAGGGTGAAGGGAAATCCCAGGACAGAGTTATCTCCAACGTCCTCGCCCCTCACCCGTTCTCCCGTCCACACTAAAGGGATGAAAAGGCAATTCCCGTGTATTTCACTTTTCTCCAGAATTAAAAGGAGGAATTTTCTTGGGATAGCTGATGCATGAACTTACGGAGATAGAAACAATCCCTGGGTATTTACACACACACACACACGCAAAAGAAGAAAAGAATAGGCATTTCCTCACACATACACCGAGGAAGGGATGTAGCTATTTCTCCTCTCCAGGCGGGGACGGGAGGAGAGCAGAGGGCTGCCTGTACCGCCAGCCCGGGCTCACCCACGCTGGGAGCGGGCTGCCCCGGCCCCGACGGGGGGGAGGCACCCCCTCCCCAGCACCCCCCCTCACACACACAGAGGCACGCCCGAGCTCCCCTCACGCTGGGGCACCCCGGCCTCTCCCTTCACACACTAACTCGCACACGCACCAGCCCCTTCGCACACTCCCTCCCTCCGACCCTCTCACACGCTCGCACCCTCCCTCTCACTCGCACACTCGCTCACACACACTCCCGCACAGGCACTCACTCACAGGCACTCCCTCACACCCGCACTCCTTCACGCTCCCTCACACTCACACACACACTCTCCCCCCCCCATTCTCCCTCTCCCACAGAGTCCCTCACACACGCTCTCCCTCAGTCTCTCACACACACACTCGTTTTCTCTCCCTCCCCCCCGGCCCCTCACACGCACGCTCGCCCCAACGGCCCCAACCGCCGGCAACAAAGCGGCGGGCAGCGCGCGGGGCTGGCGGCGGCGGGACGCGCGCGGCGCGCGCGCACACACACGCGCGCACACACACACGCGCACACACACACACACACACACACACGCGCGCGCGCACACACACACACAATGCTGCCGCGGCACCTACCAGGCGGGCAGCCTCGGCCCAGGTGCGGTCCTTCTTCTTCCTCTTGTCTTTCATGTTTGCATCTCATTGAGGTGGTTCTGGGGGGGGGCGGGGGGAGGGCGGACCGGGGGGGGCGGGGGGGCCCGGAGGGGTTCCGCACGGACAATGATACGGTGACACCGAGCTCTGGAGCCCCCGGGGCGGGAGGGGCGGGGGAGGAGGAGGGGGAGGAGGAGGAGGAGGAGAAGGAGGAGGAGAAGGAGGAGGGGAGAGGGGGCCGGGCCGGCTCGGCTCCCCGCAGCGGCGGCAGCGGCGGCGGCACAGCTGACAGCTTGAGGGATGCTCCGCTACGCTCACAACAATGCACTATGACGTCACGCGGGGGAATGGCGCCCGCACCAAACATCCCCACGGCGGCCGCCCTCGCGAGGAGGCCGCCCGAGAGCGCTCCCGCCCCCAAGCCTCGCGAGAGCCGGCCGCGGCGCCGCGCTCCCCCCCGGGCTGGGGGCGGCGGCGGGGGGCGGGGGGGGCGGCCGGCCGGCGGGCGGCTGGCGGGGCCGGACTACAACTCCCGTGGTGCAGCGCGGGACGGCGGCGGGCGGGGCCCGTCCCCGGGGACGCGGCGCTGAGGGCGCTGCCGGGGCGGCAGCGGTTGTGACTGTTGGCGCCGCGGTTGCGATTGGGGCCCCTTCGCTTCCCCTCGTCGCCCGCGGGCGGCTGCTCTCCCCGTTTCACGCCGAAAGCGCGTTCGGTAAACCCGGCCGAAAATAGGGCCCGGCCCTCCCCCGCCGTGCGACCTCCTCGCTGGCGCTTACTTACGGCTGGGGCAGCCCGCGGCCTCGGCGGGGCCGGGCCGGGCCGGGCCGGCGGCGGGCCAGCTGCGGCGGGCCGCGCTGAGGGGAGTGTCGGGGGGCGGCTGTCGCGCCTGTCGCCGCGGCCGTTCCCGCCTGTGCCTTCCTCGCTTCGCTTCCACCCGCGTGCCGAAATCTGGCAAACCCAGCCCTGGCCGGAGAGGTGCCAGCTCGGAGAGATCCCGCGGTAGCGTTTTAACTCCCTTATCGGAACAGGAAAGAACATCTTCTTGTTCCAGTGTAACAAAGGAGCTGATGTACCGTGCTCGTAAAACTGCCGAAGGACGTTTTCTTTTCTTGGATGACCTAGGAGTAAGATACCCACGAAATGCGAAGCAAAGGACTTGGTGCATCTTCCTGAGTTGCACGATGTTGTGATGCAGGTTTTCTCCCCTGCTTCCTTGTCTCCCCCAGCTATTAAAGTACATTTGGAATACTATCGAAATATATTTGGCATTTGTTGTTCAGACTGAAACGAGTTAGAAATTATTCAGCCTTTTGTTTATCCATCTGTTCAGTCCCTGCTCCCCCCTTCATCCCTCTCCCAGGAACACCCCTGTTCTGTCTTCCCTTCTTGTCTTTGGTAACATTAAACCTCATTTTCCAACAAATGTACGGTTTACTAGGGGGGAAAAGAAGTTACCAGTTATCATAATGCTCAAGCTGTTTTATCTAGAAAAGGACTGGGGCAGCCCTGAAGGAAGCAGAAGTGGCAGCCTGATAGCGTTCCCAAAACACTCTTGAAGAACGCTCAGATAGTGCACACTGTTCAGCATCCTGCTCTTGCTCCTCATCCTTATGGTCTAATTGGAAATGATACATGGAAGATAGTTCTTCACCATGACACCTTTCCAGATTTCATAATTCATTCCCACTTAAAATAAAAACATTAATGAAACAAAATTCTATTAAAACAGCTGCTTCTAAATTAACTTTTGATTCCAGACCATATAGCACTGAGCAGGGGATTTGGGTATGCCTCAAGAATGTTCCTGAGAATTTAAAATGTTGTTGCAACTGGAATGTTTCAGGTTTGACAGAGTTAGGTTGTATAAAAATTTTTAGTCATCCAGTTGTCAAAACAGCTACATATTCCTTTGTTATTTACTGAATACCTTCTTTGTCATCTTAGTAACAGTAAGAAAGGAAATCCTTGTTATTAGGATCACTTCTTTGTCTATGTTTTGTTTCTTTGATTTGTTTTCTGCCTTTTATGTCTGTATCCTTCCTTTTTCTTCCTTTTGCATTTCCTCATCTTTAGTAACTTTCTACACCTATAGGCTTCATTCACATCTCATACCCCATGCTAAAACCTGTAGTAATTAAGTACTTCATTAAAACTGCCTCTGAAATACCCTCATTGTTTTCAGTATTGAAACTACAACAAAACAGAAAAGCAGAGGCAGATTTATCAGTCGCTTCCATCATAATTGGCTGTTTCAAGACTGAAAGAAATGCTCTGCATTCGTTCCCCATCTGTTCACAGGTAGATGATGATCCAGTTGCTGATCCAGTTGCTTCACGTACATAACATGAACTCAACTTCCATTACTCTGGAGAGCTCTGGTGTTGCAGCATTGGTGTTGGACAGAGGAGGACATTTGTCAGGTAAAAGAAATTCAGGAAGCCTCTAAAGCTAATCTGACTTTGTGGAATTTTTTGGTTGGTTTCTACTATTGCCTATTGCAGTCAGGATCAGACTTTCATTTGGTATTTCTATGGAGACCTGGAATAATCTTTTTAGTATTACATCCTTTCTATTCAGCTGGTGAAGAAATGAGTGTCTGTGCTGTCATTTAATTCATTTGCATCATTCCTACAAGGTCCAGGTGTTCCTAAGTTCCTTCTGTTGTTCACATGTAAATGGTTGGAAATCATATACTTAGAGTTAACAGCACTGACTTTGCTGGAGAAAGAAAACCACTTCTGCTGTTTGTTGTATCAGAGCAGAGAGCTGGTGTGCATTCTCTATGCTTTCATGATTAATTTTTTTTTCCTGAAACGAAATACATTTTTTTCTGCAATGTTGTAGCCGAATCCAATAAAGATTGCCAGCATACACAGAAACCAAGTGACTCAATAGAACAGTACACTGCTGCTTTAAGGGAGTTAAAAATCATGTGTAAGTCTAGAAGCACAGCAAAAAAAGGTCAAGTTCATCTTATGAAATAAAGCATTTCTATTGATTATAGATTGTATTTACTGCATGAATTGGACTTGACACTATGAGAGATCATAACTGTTGCTTCTCTAACTGAATTTGCAATAGGAAAATTGAGAAATGGTGAACTGCATTCAAACTGCAGCCACTGAAACTATGGCTAAAAGCTCAGCATGTGTAACGTGTATGTGTGTATATGTATGTGTGTGTGTAAATATACTACTGCTGTCTCCACAGCACATTGTAAACCAGATTGGATAACCTGCAAATACTGCAGAAAGATGTTATATTAAAATATGCCATGAATTTCTACCTAAGCAATACTTCTGTGACTAACAGTGCCGGATGTTACTGTTTTGACCACGGATGGAAGCAGTTATTCATTATGGATGCATTTGTGTCCAGTTACTTTTTCTTGTGTCAGAATGGTCATATGCTACTAAAATAACATTGGATACTGGTTTCTCAGCTTTAGTACTCAGTGAATGCATTCACCTGCAAAGCTGTAGAAGTTTGACACTTGACATTACCTAGTGAGCTACCTGAAGAACATTGTTTTGTTTCCTGCATAGAAAAATGACTGCTGAATTTTTTGTTGTGTATAGCAATATTCCTGTTAAGCATAAATCTGAGAACTGCACTACATATGCAAATATATAGATATGTGCATTGCTTCAATACAGTGAAACACTGCTGCAATACAAATTCCAGTTTCAGCTCTTACAAAAGAAACAGTATCAGCTATTACATGGAAATGCCATATGTGTGTAGAAGGATTTATTCACAGCATGACAATTCAATCTAATGTGCCACTTTTACAATGGAAATTATATTCTCTACAATTGAATGAGAGATGCTGAGTTACAAGATAATTAAAAAAATAGCCCAGAATGATACTAATGGAGACACTGCATTTTCTGAATTAGTTTCAGCACAGTGGTGACAAAAAAGCAAACCAGAATACTTGTTTCTGTGTGGACTTAGGGAAGCCAGACAAAGCCATTGTGATTGACAGTTAACCATTTGCAGATACTGATGTCATAGTTGCAGAGTATGTTTTCTACTCTTGGTTTAAAGAATGCATATTGCCAAGTATCGAGACAGCTTGAGTTTCACAGCATTTATTACACTTAATGGAACTTTTCTCTTTTAGTCATACGCCATATGGACCTGAATCAACATCCAGAGCTTTTCAAATATGTTAATAATTCTTAATAACAAGCTCAGAATCTAGTATTATCTGGATGATGCTACTGTATTTGGAAAGACTCCTGAATCTGATGGAAAAAAACCCTACAGGCTGTACTTCAACATGTCAATACAGGAGGACTGAAGCTGAATTTTGCTAAATATTAAATCAGATGCACAGAGTAGTCTTTTCTTGAGCACGTCATCTCTCTATTGGGATTGCAAACGGTCATAGAACATATAGAAGAGTTCACCCTTCCCAGAAAAAAAAAAAAAAATTAAAACCATTTTTTCCAGGTCTCAAATGAAGGTGTACATTGTCTATTCCTGACTGTGCGATGCTTGCAGAACTATTAAGAACAATACATTGTAAAATCTAGAATTTACCCGAGACATCTCACACCATAGCAAATTTTCAGACAATGAAAGCTTTGACTGTGAATAGCCAGGGTTTATACTGTTGGCTTCAGTGTTCACCACAATTGTCATTACTTTTGTCTCAGACCAGGAATGGCCAAATGCTATAAACGTAGGGCTATTTCCTTTACTCCCTCCTAGTCCTCCGGCAGCCAGATAAACACTCAGGTCTTTTTTATGGCATTGCAGCTGATCTAATAAACCTGATTGCAGCTAACCTGAGGTCCACTTTGCTCTCCCAACAGATGAGCAGTGGTACCCCCAGCGTGTAGAGCTTACTAAGCAGTCACCTTCCAGTCAAACTACCTTCAGGCAGCACTTGCCTCAGCCATGCTGGCCATCACTTTTTCATGCTACGAATATAGAGCCACTTTTCCCCATATCCATGGGGACAATTTCTATGAGAAGATCATTGTGTCTGAACATGAACAGTTTACAAGATGCCATAAAAGTGTTGGAAAGAAAACATTTCTTTGTGCATATACTACAGAAGAGTAGGGAACCTGCCTCTGAGGCATTACACTCCAACTGCATACAGATCACACCTCCTGGCAGTTCTGTTAACAACAGAAAGACTCAGAGGAGCAGGAACTGTCTGCAGATGGCTAGCAAGATTACTTTCATTTTTATATGACACAGTTTAGTCAAAACCACAGCAGCTGATAGTTTATCTCATCTGCTCTTTTTTAGATGCTTATCTAGTTGATTATATGGAAGTTGCTGCATGGATTATAAATATGTTTGCTGCAATTACAGGAGAAAAATTTAAAGCTGTTTGCTTGTAGTGTCCGATTTCACAAAAATTTCATATCTTTCTGTCTAGAAGGTGATTCGGGAATTCCAAATGCATGGATGCTATTCTAATACTGTGTTTAAGCCTACAGAATGAACTTCACCTGCAAGATAGATATGTAATGAAATGTCACCTCAAGTTATAGGGAAGTTATAGGAATGTGAAGGTGTCCCAGAGGAATTTCAAGCAAAATTTATACAACATGCTTATGGTAAGTCCCAAGTTGTCACAACAAACCAACAATTACAGGATAAGTACTGGTGGCCAGAACTCGATATGAAGGACTGAGGCTTAATACTGAAATCACTTACCAGAATTAAGACAAGTGCCATTAGAGCCTACCCCTAACATCTTTTTCTCCATGAATAACTGCATCACAGTCCCTTTGGGCAGTTACTCGAGCTATCCATCTACCTTTCTGTGATAGCCAACATCATAAAATGACCAAACAGAGCATTTACGTTGTGTGACATCTGCTGCTATAATCACTTTCTTGTCTGTTCTCAGCCAAAAATGAAAGCTGTAAGAGTTAGTACCATTTAACTTCTTACAATGTGCATTTTTTTCTGGGAATATATGTAAAAGGTCATCATCAAGTTACCTTAAAGCTGATGAAGAACCAGAATGTTAAGGAGAATTTTGAAAGAGACTTCACAGCTAACCTGGAAAAAAGCTTGGAAGACCTTCTCAATGGACTAATTACAAATTTAAGGAGTAACATACCATGTAATCACATAAATCATTTCCTAAACTAATGCCTGCAGAGCTACACACACTGAGTTAAATGTTGCTAGGGTGAGGATCTCTTAACCCACCATAGTAGCACAATCAGATACAAAACACGCAGTCCAACAGCATGAAAAGTAATAAAGATCATTGTTGTACTACGGATCTGCAATTCAAATTTGGCTTTGTAAGTGCAAAATCCTGGAATCCTCTGAAAAGGGGAGTCAGAGTTTATGTTGTCTCTCAAGCTCGTTGGGAGAAAGGGACTACATACTTATAAGCTATCTTTGTGATAAGTACACACCTGCTTGCACCTGCTTGCCAAGGGCAACTTAGAAATATTTTGAATTGTTTGCGCATAATAGATTGCTTTCCCTTACCTTCTCTGCATCACAAGACAAATGAACAAGATAGTCTGGTCAGCCTTCTGCTAGCTGCAGATAACTATCTGCATGCATCAGAAACTTTTAGACAACAACAACAAAATAGCACAGAGATAAAATGTTAGTTTATTAACACCACAGACTTCTTAAAAAGAATACGGTCGATGCAGTATTGGTGATAAACGGCAGAGGGCATTTCTCAGACGCACTGATGCGAAAAAGCAAATTCAGTCCCGGGAATCTCTTTGTGTGTTTAGGCTCTTGCTGCAGATATGGTGGTGGCTTTCCTCTTTTGCTGCTCCTTTATGACTATGGAAGCAACCATCAGTTATACTACACCACATATGATACTTCGGCACAAGTCAATAAACAACTGGTTTAGGTGTGTTATATTACATTTCTCTAGCTGAGCTGTGCTGACTCTGCAGGAACAATAACCATCTTCTCTCCTGAAGTCAGCAGAGAAATCTGCGCATGCTTGGAGCAACTCTGCTGATTAAGGCCTTGGCTCTGCAAGAGGCCCCATTCACGCCAATACTTGCAGCATCAGTGCCATTTTACATAATGACTTACATGAGCTATTTAAATCTGAGAATTATAAAAAAAATAGAAATGCTATTAAAATGACAGTATTTTCTTATTATGAGTAAAAATGTATGTGTTGTAATCTGGGGCAGGGACTGATCTTTGGGAGTGTGATTGTAGTGTGGTAACCACACCAATCATTGGTCTGTAAGCATCCCAACAACAATATATATATATTTTTAAGATTATGCACATTTGAGTTATATACTCTTTTTAAACTGTTAAATAATAAGTTTAAAAATTCTATGAATATCACACAAGAAACTGGGAGTCTTAATTAAAAACATACTAGGCAGAACAATGTTAATTTTAATGTCAGAGTATTTGGTGCTTGATTTCTTCAGTCATTCTGTTTTCATCCTCAGCTACCCTCTACTATATATCTCAGATAAACTTATGCCTACACTAGGTCAATTCTCTTCCTGTGGGCCATCCATTTTCTATGCTCTAGCCATTTTTTATCTCTAATCCCCAGATACTTTTTTAAAGCATCCTTTTAAAAATGTAAGTTTATAACGTTAATCCTTGCTTAAGAAAGTTAATTTTAAATAACCATTTAAAAATTAATTAAACACACATTCAGATGATTTTGTATGTTCTTCTAGAAGAATTAGCACCTATGGAGGTTCACTGCCAGTGCTGCAAGTTACCTACATAACTACACTGGCTTTTATATGGCCATCATGAAGTTTATGGATTGGAAACACTTTCACTAAATTATGACAAGTTACTGGAAGGCTAATTGGGAAAATTTAAGGATTTGCATGGCAGATGACTCCTTTTCAGAGCCCGAGATTAGGGCAGGGACTGGAAGTAAAGGTTACAAGGCAGATGATTATAAGTAAGTGTGCAATTCATAATAAAGGTTTGTGGACTGTGAGCTTTTTAGATCAATCACTTCAAATAGCTGGCTTTTAGGTTATACTCAACAATTATGAGGGGGAAAACCTTAAGGAAGTTATTTTGGAAAATGAAAGAATCTAACACATATTATTAGCAGGAGAATATCACTTCTGATCAACTGCTTTTATAGCTGACGAGGTTGGTCTACTCAATTTGCATTTAAGGGACGATTAAAATAATCTTATAATTTTCTGCATTCATCTTGCTAGAATTTATGAAAAAGGAAAGAAAATAGTTATGCATAATTACTGAAAATGGTTGCAAAGAATAATGTGCTGCATGCAGAGCATCCACCCTGCCTTTATGAAGGCCAGCCATTTACATACATGTGAGAGAAGTAACCAAAAATAAGACTTTTTATAGAAGAAGGAGAAATTGCCTTTCTTTATTTGATTTAAAAGATCTAAATTGGTTATTTAGAAAAAACAGGGTGACTGGTACAAGGAGTGAATTATAAGCAGTTTTTCAGAGCATACAACAATGTTGTATATTAATAAGCATTGTGGGAATGAAAACATCACTTATACCAATCCAGATATAATGATATTTCAGGTAGATAAATTGGAGTATTACAGCTCAGCAGCAAAAGGCATACTGGAAAACCTTCTTAAACAAAACCCTACATATGCTGGCTAAATTCTTAGATGGAGATTGCCATTGAGCAAGGGGCCAGCTCACAACCTATATATCATTTACATGGCATGCTGCATGGCAGTATACGTTAGCTGTTATGCAATAGAATCCTTTAACAAAAATACAAAGATGTGTTTTTAATCTACCACCTGACAGAGATTACTGCTATTTTTCAGCTGATCAGTACTCCAGCTGTATCCAGCCCCAGGTCCATTCAGCCTATAATTAAATGTGTCCTTGCAATTTCAAAGAAAAATTTTTAATTTTCAGTTTTCCAAATCAGGCGTACTCTAAGGTTACTAAGAAGTATACAACACTGTTCCTCTAATTAAGTCTTTCAAAAACCAGGGTTTTTTTACATGAAGGATTCATTTCATGTATCCATGGGGTGATCGGAAGAAACATTTCTTGCGCTTACAGGCCAAAAAGAGGGTAAGATGCCTGAATAAGACTTGGGCAGAAATGCCTTAATCCAAAGTCACAAACCCCAAAGCTTTTCCCCAAGATTTTCCTTGCCTGGAAATGTGTAAAGTCCCATGGAGCCTGCCTGTTGTGCTGCCCATTCTAAAACTCTACCTTAAAGGTAATAAGCAGAGTACGATGGGACTCCTGTTGACACTTAGTGATGTACTGAAAGAAAACGGTCTACTTGTAATTGAATTTAGCAAGGTACCTCATACTCCTCTACTTCTGAAAAATAGGAAGGTATTATTTACTTACTTTAATGTAGTTATACTTTTAAAAAGAGTGAATAAGCTAGCTGGAATATACAGATTTTCTTTCATAAGATCAAGTTTCACTTAAAATTACTCTAGCTCTACTTTTGTGGTTATCCATATGTTATTAAAGCATTTTTTCTTTTGGCATTTCCTCTGTGGGGAAGAGACTGGAACAAGAGTTTCAAGTTCCAAAATAAATGGAGGATGGTTATTCTGGTCTGAACAAGAAAAACTGTGGTCCCTGTAGTCAAGATTGCAAACCAGTTTTGGTTTAAAAAAAAATCATATGTGAAATCCCACAAGGCATAGAAGGAGGATAATGTACAAATGCTGTACTATCGCAGAAACTGTGCACTCAGATCCTGGCTCTGCTCCCTCTTTGAATCCCTGGAAGTCAGTTGCTTTTTCTGTAGCACAGTTCTCTGTCTCTAACTAGAGATATTAATATTTCATTTCTTCCTCCATTTGTCTTCCTTGCTTATTCAAATTGAAAGCTTGTCAGAACAGGGACTGAAAATCTCTTGCTATGTATACATCATGAAATAAAGTGGAAACCTGATCTTGGTTTGGTCTCTCAGGCTACCATATGAAAGAATTTATATATATTTCTATATATATTAAGGTAAATGACAGTTGTATGATGTTTGAAAAATACAGTTTTCCCAGTGTAAAATTATTACCTCACCCTTTTATCCATATAGATATCTATGGAAAGCCAAATAATGAAATGTGGCATGTGAGTAGTCCACTCTGTCAGACTGAGTGGGATAAAATTATCAGCTGGCCAATGACAGCAGCTTTCTGGATATTTTGCACAACTGGAACATCACAAAGATATGAACCACCAATAATTTTATCAGACTGCAAAACTGACTGAATTTGGCAATTCTGTACAAAGGAGTTTTCAGCACAGATGCAAACATAATAAATTATTGTACTAGTGGTTATATATCTTTTCTAAGGAGAATTCTCTTTATTTATTTTTAAATAAAAATATTAATTGTATGGCTGGATTTTTCTAATAATTCAATTTTCTGATGAGTTCAAGACTGAGAACAGTGAGGTAAATTGTCATACCTCTTTTCAGTTTCAAAGGGTCCCTTAAACTCAGATCTTCTCAGCTGTTGCAATATTGTGACTGAAAACCACTAAACCAAACATTGTTAAATATAGTAAAAAGGTTTAAATTCAGGTGAGGTTGGTCAGGTTTAACTTGAAGAAAATTACTCTTCAAAAAGTTACTCTTTACTGGTTAAAATATGAGATACCGAAGAGAAATTCAGCCATAGATTTAGTCATGCTTTCATTACCAGAAACTGAAGCCAACATGGTTTGCCTTACTTACATAACTCCTATACCTCTGCTTTCCAATATTAAGACCACACAAGCTGATTTCAAAGTCTAGAGGTAATGAATAGGTCTACATTATTTTTATGTGATTCCAGGGAGAAGTACACAACACTGTTCATGATGTTTGCTTTGTCCCCAAATGAATATATGCACCTCTACTATGCAAAGAGGTGGGGTTTTTTCATCAGCAGTGAGAGGGAAAAAGAGGTCACTCGCCAGATTAAATAATTTTTTTGTAATCAAAAAGGGAGGCATAAAAAAAAATTACATGTATAATGTCATCTATTGACTCTTTTAGCTGCCTTTGTTCCATTTCTTTCCAGATTGTTATTCTTTTAAAATTCAAATTCTCAGTATTCTTTGAACACTGGCAGTAGCGTTCTATCTTCTACAGCTGGGGATTTCAGCTTTCAGAATATTATTCCATCTGGAATTTATAGGTTTTGACCTTTTATCCTAAAGGCCAGATTTCAATAGCTTTCCAGAGTTCAATAATCCACACGGTATATTTCTTCCATATTTTAACAGTCTTAGTGTGTTCCATAATTTGTTGATTAAAAATGTAAAAAGGTTGAGATGCAGAACAGTTTGTATTTATGCACCTATGATATTTATACTTCAAATAGTTCCCTGACATTTTATTTGGAAACTGATGTGTTCTTCTTCCAAATAAATAATTCATCTAATGAATTACATTTTTGTAACTCAGGGATGAAAGTCAATACTATTCATAGAGCTGTTAACATGCATTCTAGTAATTTATGGAATAATTATGACCATGTTTGGGATATGTCTATTCCCTACATTTCTGATTTGTCCTCCTCCAATACATCTTGACAATGTTGTTGTAATTCATGTATATTGGACAGAATGAATATATTTAAAGACAGACAATTCATTCCAGACAAATATATTAAAAATATAACACAGCTGTTTAGAACTCACTTTGTCCATGAGACCTTTACAGTAGACATTTGGTTAGTAATGAAGGAATTCTGCAATTCTACCCTTTATTCTTGGTCCATGGGACCATGAATGATAATTTGTACTGAATCATTATCTAAATCTGTTTAAGCTTCTAGAGAATTCAGATGATACATGTATGAAGTGCTTTATTTCAGCAAGTTGGTGGTAGGCAGCACTGTACATACATGGAAATAATTCTTCGATAGCTTAGACAAACTTTATTCAAACATCTAGCCTTACTTATCATAATTTTCTCAGATTTTAATTTTCTCAGTTAAAAGAACTACACAAAGGTATAAACTTATTTCCTCTTTAGTGGTTTTAATAATTCTTACGATTGTATTTTACAAGTGCTTTAATCTTAAAAAAGTGTCATTCATGTTGAAAGAGAGAAAATATTTCAAAGAACAACACAGAGAGCTTCCAATTGACATTAATGCAAATTTAAAAATGGGGAATTAGACTCAAGGGAAGAAAACCAGTGGGAATTCTGCCATTGACTTCATGAGGTCAGGATTTTTTCTAGCCCCCACTATATAACCTGGGAATGTTGATTTTACACATCTTGTTGAAATTCATGCTTCCATAGTACACAGCTCATGGATAACATTCCATGAGCCTTAGAATTTGTGAGGGCAGCAATATTAACAAGTAAAAACACAACTAATGCTTGTCAACACATGTAACATTTTATAAACCTACATGCATGTTGTGATTCATTATCATCCAAAAGCAGAGTTCCATCAGAAGTGACATGGCTATTCACTTTGTGAAAACAGCTTGTTTTAAAAATTTCATTAGAAAGAAACAGATTTGTCATGTTCTCCGAGCTGAGTAACTGAAAATATAATTAAACATCACTATTGGGTTCATTGAGAGTAATAAACTTAATTAACAGACTCCCTTTTGTTTAAATTGACAATTTTCTTTAGGACACCATTGATAATTTATTTAAACTAATTCCTCATGAAAATTAAGTATTAATTATGAAATTGCTATTTCATAATGGTATCATAAAAAATGCAGATCAGATGCAGATAAAGATTGGCATTTTTAATTGTTTTTGCCTGCTACTAATTTTCTTTCATCATAAATGAACACTGGATTACTTTCAGTGATTAACAAGAATATCCTAATAATATTAGAACATTTAAAAACCTTGACTGTTGCTAAAATGTATCTTGTCACAGTTATGTGGTTATTCACAGAATTAAGACAATAATTAGTATCAAAAACTCAGCCCAGAATAAACATATATAAAAGAATCAGAGGTAGACTGTCATAATTACATACCATTTTGTAAATAGAACTATTATTAAATCCAGAGTGGCAGAATAGGAAATTTTGACCAATTTTATTTTAATTATTTAACATAATTATTATGTTGTAGGAATTGTTTATATTTCTTTTTCTCTCTGGTCAGAACTTTTTCTTGTAGAAAGCCATAGAAGAGACTCTGATTTGGGAGGATGTTCATTATTTAAACGTAACAGAAATATAGGCAGTACAGAAATATATCTGTGCTCCATGCATCAAATATATAAATATATAAACTTCCTGTACCAGTGAATGTTTTAGATTATTTCCATATATATAACAGCTCTAAACATTACCAGGGACAGTGTTATTATGGGAACACTAGCCTTTTTTAGAAAAAAACAGCAGAACAAATATTACTAATAAATTGTGAGACCCACAAATGAACGTGTGATAGGTAATGTATTTCTTTCTGAATGCTCACATAACCAACAGAGCATTACTTTGTGTAGATTTTTTTTTTTTTTGTAGAATGTGAAGTCATTACAGAAGAGCTATTCAGAGAAATGAAAAGATAAATTTGGAATGGAATATTTTTGGTTTTTGAAAATATCATTTTGGTGACAAAGCAAAGTAGGTCTACATCATCAACAGGAAATAACTGACTTTAATAAAGGAAAAGGTTTCAATTTGATACATATTTTTAAATACCATGTTGCTGGAAATATGAACACTGCATTTGTAGATTCTGATTTAGAATGTCATTTCCCCCCCTCTAATTTACATTTTATTTGAAATAAAAATTTCAGATTCCAGCTGCATCTGCTTTCACATTTTATTTCAGATAACTCCTTCATCAGCCAAGCACCTCTTTCCAAGACTGTTGTGCTTCCTGTAGACTGAATCTTCAGGATGACTCTGGGCTCTCACTTGTGCTCCAACAAAGTAGGTAAAAATCTAGATGATAAAACAGTGACTCTTAATGGAATTAAAATTCTAGCTAGACGACTACAGCGCTTTTGGAAAAATATTTCCATTGTCAAGTTCCAAGTAATATTAGCACTTTCTAAAAACTCCTAATATTGTATCAGTTAGTTCTGATTTACTCAATCTGTAACAGTTTTTATTTAATCAGTATCTGTTGCGGTATTTTTTAAATGAAAGGTCCTAGCAGGATATTGCTGTGGAACCTTTTTATCCAGAAAAGGAATTCTGTTTGAAACATGGGGATACTAAAAGCTATGGAGTGGTATATCCAAACTACTAGGTGCAAACTAGTAAGTGCATTTTTAATTAGTGTAAGTAAATGAAACATTTATTTAAAATGTAATAAGCTCTTCCTTAGCAAGGTCACATCTTCATTTTCACCTTTAAAATAAACATCTGTTCTTACTTCTGAATGTTTTTAACAAGTTTAGCAAGTTTTAAAAGTAAGACAGAAAGGTAGTAGTCTACATGCTTGCACAGACCAATATGAAAAGGGAATCCATTTTTTCCTTTCTCTTTCGGTCCCTTATTACATATACTTCTAGGCAATTTAGATAGTGAGCATTCATGAGCATAACAGTCAAAATAAATCAAAGAAAATTCTGCCGCTATTTCTTCACAGTGTAACGAAAACCTTTAGAAGGCCTTCTCAAAATCTATTACATATATATTATTTAGCTTTGCAGTCTCACCAGATACTGTATCATGAAAATATACTGCAAATAGAAAAACATGATTTTATTGTTCAGTAATATCCATGGCGATAATGATGTGAAATAAGAATGCCACTTTCTCCAACTAAAACAAACATTATCAGATTACATGCATTTTAAACTTATATGAAGTATTCACTAGATTAAAAATGCATTACATTCATTGTAGAGATTTCCGAAAGTCAGAAAAAAATCTCTTCCATTACTGGATTCCTTCAAATTTTTCCTATGAGAGCTATTTTAATAAGAGTTCAAATTGTAAAGTATAATTAAGGGCATAAGAGCATCACTGCTGTGAGTACCTAGGCTGTTGTCAGTACACATGATTTAAGTCTTTGCATCATCTAGGAAACATGCCGATAGTTAGAAAACACAATTGCTTCCTCACAAGTCACTAAAGTGTAAGATGTTTAATCTGTTTTCTTCTTGAAAGCCAGTCAGAACTATGGAATTTTATGACCTTAGACCTTCTGTGACACAAGTTTTGAGTGACAGTTCAGACAGGGGAGATGTGTATTTGAATATATCAGTTGCAGTCTGAAAAAACTGAAGACTGTTATTAAAACAATTATTCTTTTTATCTATCTTCAAGTATTTTTCTGAAGTCTCATTTACCCTATATAATAAATAATAAAAAATATTAGCACTTGCCATATGTGAGAGATAAGATGAAATTATTGGCAAGACTTCAGCTTTTAGACAGCTTCCAAGTTATTAAACACTTTTTGTTGCCAGGAGTACACTTTGGAAGGTATTTAGATTGGCTGTTTTTCTCATTGTTAAGTTGTAAATTCTATTTTAAAAAAATGAAAAAGCATCTCAAGTTTACACCACCAAGCTTTCTGCTGCTGCTATTATTATATTGTATATAAATACAGTGGCAATCTAAGATATATTCAGGAGCCTGTCCAGTTTCAGTATCATCTTCTAGGAGTGCTTAGGTAAGGAAGGGATCTTAGGGAAAAAACCTGGAAAGAATATGTATATTTTTCTGCATTAATTGTAATAAAATCTTCTAGGTTAAAGATTTGTTTAAAGGATATGTGTTCTTTTTATGTGTGGAGGTGTGTATACATTAATTCACTCACTAGTTTCGACTAAAGCCTGTGAAAGGTTTGTCTTTGTCTTCGGTGGGCTTTGTATGCCTTTTTGGATAAAGATTCATGATACTACACTGTTGCAAAGTAAGAATTTTAAAAAGGGAAGTAATGACACTGAATCAATGGAATAGCAACTGGTAGTGGTTTTGCTAATGGGTAATTTCTAGTTAGGAGTGCTGACAATCGTACTAATGTACATATTTCTGGATTATGTAGAAACACAGATCCATATTTTAATATTTCTTATACACAGATATATTTCTTGTGAAGAAACAAAGATCCAAGTCCTCAGCCGGTTTAAATCAATGTTTTGTTTTTGCTTATATTCCTAAAATTGATTTTTATGTCATTTTTAGGTCTTAGGTTCAGAATCTTCCAATCCATAACTTACTTTCAAATGAATATAAAGTCAACCATAGTTTTGCAAATAGTATTATGTCCTTCCACACAGTGATGCATTTCCATATCTATTATTAATGCCTTGGTTGCTACGGTCTATTTTAAATTACTTTGTGTATATTATGCCTGTAGCATGAGTTTGTGTGCATTATCTTCACATGCCTCATCTTGTTTTCCTGCTCTGATCTGAGTGGGGAACTTTTCTATTTAAATTCACGTCAGCAGCTTCTGAGTTATTAACAACTTTGTCACAAGAATTTGCATCTCCCACCTCATAATGGTTGGAAGAGAATGGCTGTCTCCCTGTACCATGTATTTTGATACCAGATATGATCTTTATCAGTTCAATACAAACTAACTCGACTCAAGTGAGAAACTCTGTTCTTTTTGTGACAGTTTTCTTTTAGACTTACAGGAATCAACAAAAACTGGTTAGATAGAAAGAGGTATATGAATATCATGCAGAGTTCCTGTTACAGTTAGAGAATGGAACAGACATGGCATTTATATACATAGACAAGCTAACCCTGTAAAAAAGTTCCTGTTGGTCACAGAACCTGCATTTCAGCACCTGCAGTTAGTTTTGTGAGAGGCCGGGATAACCGTCATGTGCAAGGGTATTAGTCTGGGCAGCCAAGACACCATTTCTAAGAATAATATTTGGCTTTCTAGCATTGTCATAGCTGCAGTCTGTTCTAAAGAGGGTTGCATGAATAAATGAATATTTGCCTTCCCAGCCAAAGTGAAAAATATAAGTGGTGGGAATGAGTCATAAAGAACCAAATTTGTGGCTTTTCACACTAGGAAAAAGAAAAGTTTTATGCTAAATTAAACATACTGTTTGTTCTGTAACACAATTTTTATTTTCAGGCACTTGAAAGAAAAGAAAAGCATATAGACATCCACATACACCAAACTGCTTCTGTTCAGTAACCCAGTAATGAAGCAGCCCGCCCAGATTCCAGAAACCCGTATCTAGTGTTTCTTTCTACCTTGAGGAGCTCTAACTCACATTTGCAATCCCATGAGGGATTAAAACTATGCCTCACCAAATCTGACTCAAATACTTCAGCATTTCACACAGAATCACAAAATAGTTGAGGTTGGAAGGGACCTCTGGAGGTCATCTGGTCCAACCCACCTGCTTAAGCAGGGCTAAACAGAGCATTTTTGAGACCATAATAAAAAATGTGAGATTTATAACTTGCTGGAAAATCCTGTCCCTCCAGTTTTCATATGAAGCTCTTCTCCATTGCTAGTGTAATAATCTGAAGTGGCTTGTTTTGATTGCATTTGACTAGTCTTTTTCAGTTAATGTAATTTGAATAATTACATCACACTATTATAAAATTGACAAATACATTTCATAGAATAGTCTATAAGAATCAATCAAAAATCCTTCAAAAAATCTGTCTGTTGTGTCCTTCCATGTTATAAAACACTCTTGCTGTTAAGTGCTCTTCCCAATGGTACAGCTGCTTTGGGGTGTTATTCACACTTTGCCCTGAAATGTAATTGCAAAAGCTGGGGATGGGGCAGCAGTAATACATCCTGCAGTACACTTCATTTTCTCCCACCCTACATATTACATGATGAGCTATAAGCGTGATACAGGAAGAACTTAAACTTTCCTCCACCACACTAGGAGTTTCTCAAAGCTGCATAATGGACAACTCATTATGATAAATAGAATTAATTTTGCACAACTTAATTTGTAGAAAGCAGATGTTATGAAGCGAATCTGGGACACAGATTCTATTTTCCCACATAAGGCAATACTGGTTTATTACAATTTTGCAAAAAGGCTGAAAACGTAAAACCTCTTTAAAAGACAACCTTAGGGTCTGGGTTTGTTCTGAAAATGTACTTCATGGAAATGGTGTGCTGCTAAATAAGTACATTTTCTCCTTGAATCAGCTGAAACATTTGTAATGCGTAACGAGCAATTGGGGGGGGGGGGGGGGTATCAGCTTCTTATTAGCATTGCAGTGTGAGTGAGTAGGACTATCTTGCTGCTTACACATTGCCAAAATTTGTGTTAAGCTATAGCCAGTTACACTTTGCACATACGTAATTAAAGACACAACTTGGGCATCTAACAATTTATTAGTGCTGAAGTATGAAAAGGAAGGAAGAAAGAAGGGAATAAAAGCTGATGTATGTTACCAACATTTTGGTTCAAGGCAGTTTCAGCCACTTACACAAATCAGACTGGGCAACTCCATTCCATTTTTTGAGATGCATCCCAGAGAGGTAGCACAGGAGAAGGGAGGTTGTTCCAGGTAAATTCAGGTGCTGAGGTTTTGCGTTGTAGATGATTTTAGGCACCTCATTCTAAATGAAAGCATTGGGTTAAGTTTGTCGGTACCAGTTAGGTATAGAAATACTGCTATGGATGCTGGCCCTGTGCCTCTTCTGATGTGGCTTAACATCTCTCCAATATTTGCTCACAGAATCATAGAATCATCTAGGTTGGAAAAGACCTTGAAGATCATCTAGTCCAACCATTCTCCGTTAGTGGAGAAGATACATAATGCTGTGTTTGCTTTTGTAATTTTTTGTCATTCATGTACAAATTTCTCACGTTGCAGAAGGGAAGATTAAAGAAGTGGACCCTGAATTTCAGTATCACAATTCAGCATTCAGTACTAAGAACTTGGCTTCTTATAGATTCTGTATGCCCTGGTGCAGTGTATGTAGGAAGGAAGAAATGGCACAATTGGTGCCACATTTTCAAAATTTCCTATTCTGCAACACACACCATGCAGACCATCTGCCCTTCCTTTATGGATGGATCTAGCATGTATTTTACTGACAATAACAAAGAAAAAAAAAGCAGTTTTGGACAGTGGAAGAAGCCTACAGAAGTTAAAATAATCCATATTTTAGAGTATGGTGCCTTTTTGCAGTATTTTCTATTGTGTCATTTTACATTCTCTGGATTGTAAAATAAATCTGTGAAAAAATCACAAAATGGTGCTATATAGTACATTTTCAGGATTTTTCTTGTTCTGTTAAGGTCCTAATTAGTCTTTAATAAGGGTGAAAAGTTATAAAAGAGGTGTAAAGAGATGTTCACTGGAAATAGTTGGTATCACACTAACTAGCAGTTGACGATCTCCATGGTTTTTTGCCCATCTTGTATATGCCTGTAATTCCATAATTGTAAAACTTGAAAATGTTTAATATACATATACATGAGTAAAACATTATGTACTTAGTCCTGATTCTTTTAAGCAACTTTTAAATCCTTTTAAAGTGTTTAACTGTAAGAATAATCTTCATGTTATTCTAAGAAAAAAAAGACACCAGGCAATGCTTTCTATGAGATTAATGAATGTATTAATACAGTCTTGAAGCTTTATTCCCATTTATGAATTATGCAGCTAACTACAAAGACACTCAACTTTTTGGAAAACCTAGCTTTTAGTAACACCATCTAAATTTTTGAAATGTATCAGATAGCTGGCAGTTATCTAAACGATTTTTTCCTGAATTTGTTTAAGAAAGCTACAACTAAGGATGACCACAGTACTTTTATGATAGCAATCAAAAGATTAGACAACATGTTCTTGTTTCACAATAGTTACCAAGATCAATAACTACTCCAAAAGATCAAACACAGTAATGATGAAACTTGTCATACATTTGTGACTCAAAAAAGCTCCTTTTATTGCTCAAGAGTGGTTTCCTTTTTCCTTGGAAAAGCCTAGAAGGCAGAAACTCTCTATTGCCAAGGAAGTAGTGATAAATCAAAATATGAGAAATATGTGCAACAGCTTGGGGGTCTGAAGCCCAGGATTTAACCTGGAAAAGTAAAAATGCAATATCTATCACTTTTACCTATCTTCTTTCTTCAGTCTTGGTAAAGATAATTATCTCAAGGTTAAGATTGTGATTTCAAAACCTTAAAATATCTACGAACATGGTATTTCTTCTCCTGATAACTGCTGCCCCACAGCTTCCTTGAGTAATGAAGAGTATTTTGTTGTTCTCTGTAAAAGGGTATTTATCCTTTGTAAAAGGATATTTTGAGATAACTATCTCAATGCAACATCATTAGAGAGATAAGGGTAGTTTTGAATTCCACAGAGTGTCCATGGTATTAATTTCCCCCATTGCATGAATCACAGAATCACAGAATGGTTGAGGTTGGAAGGGACCTCTGGAGGTCAACTGGTGCCACCTGCTCAACCTAGAGCCGTTTGCCCAGGACTGCTTCCAAACAGCTTTTGAATATCTCCAAGGATGAGACCGCACAACCTCCACAGGCAACCTGTGCTAGTCGCCCTCACAGCAAAGAAGTACTTCCTCATGTTCAGAGGGAACCCCCTGTGTTTTGGTTGTTGCTCATTGCCTTTGGTCCTGTCACTGGGCTCCACTGACAAGAGCCTGACTCCATCCTCTTTGCACCCTTCCTTCAAGTTTTTATACACATCGAGCAGATCCCCCCTGCACCTTCTCTTCTCCAGGCTGGACAGTCCCAGCTCTCTCAGCCTTTCCTCAAGGGAGAGATGCTCCAGTCCCTTCATCATCTTCATGGCCCTCTCCCCAGTATGCCCATGTCTTTCTTGTACTGGGGAGCCCAGAACTGGACTCAGTACTCCAGGTGTGGCCTTGCCAGTGCTGAGCAGAGGGGAAGGATCATCTCCCTCAACCTGCTGGCAACACTGCTCCTAATGCAGCCCAGGATACCATTAACTTCCTTTGAGGGAAACGCATATTGGTTTTACCTCGTCCAGTTTTACTAAAATAAAAACTATTTACATCTTGTCTTCATTAAGATTATATTGAGGAAGTAAGGTGAGGTAAGGTAAACACTTCATCACCCCTCTTTTTCTCATTAAAAACATTTAGGCTGAACATACTAGAATGCATGTAAAAACTAACATAAAGAAGTGATGAGAAGGACACAGAACGCAGGGGAAAGTGATTTTTGGATTGTCTCCTAAATGTCTCTGACTTTTTTTTCCTTACATGGTACAAGGTGTTGTAAGAAAAAGACAAAAGGCAATCTAGGAGTAAATATGAGTGAGGCACCCTCTCCCCATTTCTCTAACTTAAGTTTAATCTTCTACCTTTAAAATAAGAAGTATAGAAGGTTGCGCATATACTTCTAATGAGGAAAACCTAGATTTAATTAAGTCCCATTTGAGCCCTCTATGAGCCCTAGTCTCTACTTAAATTTGAGTGAAATGGCTTTTCACATCATTATACCATTGTGCAAGAATTTCCAGGAGTGGATTTTAATAATCAGGACTGGTAGGAACCATGGGGACCAGTCTGGGCTGGGTTGATTAGTAGCTGATAATTTATGTAGGAAAGAATTAAACAGGCAAGGATTGGCTTTGTTCTTCAAGATGGTAGTTCCCAAATTTTGGACCGTTGACCGTTATAAATTTTCATTGCACCATCAACCTCAGCGGCAAAGTTTTAACCGGAAACATGTAAAAGCGAGATGATTCACAGCACGGTCTGTGTAAATCTTTAAATACCGAAAGACCGAATTCCCTGCACGGAAAGAACGACGGCGAGCGTGCGGGCAGCCCTGCACCCCCGCGGCCTGTTTCTCCCTGGCGAAATGAGAGCGGTGCGAGGCTGGGGTGAGCCACCGACCCCCCCAATCCCTCGGGCGGCGGCTCCCCGCCGCGCCTCTCACACCCCCCGGCCCACCGCCCCGCCTGGGCAGCGGGCGGCGGATCTCTCCGTCCCGCTTCCCCCCCCCCGCCCCGCCGCGGTATAAGAATCGGGAACGGCCCGGCCTGGCCCGGCCCTGCCGAGGTCGCCGCCGCCCGTTAGACCCGCGCGGTCGGCCATGGCTCCGCGCGCGCGCTGCCGCCGTTACCAGGGAAACGGACTAAGGGACGCCGGGCAGGACGCGCTGGCGGCGGGCGGGCGGGCTGCCTACCCCCCCCCCTTTTCCTCACCCCGCCCGGCGGCAGCGGCGGGCGCCCAGCCGGAGCCGTGAGTACCGGGAGGCGGGGCTGGGGCCGCCAGCCAGCTGGGGTGCCGCCGGCGGGCGTGTAGGGGCGGGGGGGCAGCAGCTCCGCCAGGGCCGCGCCGCCCCCCGCTCGGGGCGGGGCTCCGGGCTCGATGCGGGGCGTGCAGGACAGATACCCTTAGGCTGTACTTTATCGTCCTCCAAGCGAGGGGCTGGGCCGGTGCCGCTGACTGGGCCGCGGGCCGGCGCGGGAGGCAGCGAGGAGCCGCGGTGGTGGTGGGCTCCGCCGCCGCGGAGGAGGTGCGGGGCCCTCGCCCCGCGGTGGCGGCGCCGGCGCCTTCCTCGCCGGCTCGGAGCGTCGCTGGTGGCCGGGCTGGGCTGGGCTCCCTGCCGTGGGCCGGGGTGGCGGGGGGCTCGTTCAGTTCTTCCGCCTTGACTACCTTGTGGCGGCAGAATCGGCCAAAGTACCCGCCTTTGTCTTCAGGAGGTTGCACCTTCGGGGGTGTCCGACTGAAGCCTGGGAAAGCGCTGAAGTGGAGGGCACGTCCCCCGTTGCAGAAGCATTCGGGCATCTATGTCTGGCAAGAGGTTCAGTCAGAATGGCTTCTTGGGGCTTCCAGAATGAATCCCCTTCTTGCAATGCTTGATGCAGCAGCTAAAGCATCTTTGGGAGATCCGATTTTTCAAATATAAGCCTAAACAGGCTCTGCCCTCTTGTTGCTGAGTTATTCTTAACTGACTCAAAGAACGCAGTAATCTTTCTGATGCATAAAAGAGTTTTAATAAGCCTTCTTTTTCAAGTTTCAGATACATAACATTTTGCATAGGCTCAAGAATGTGATGTGGAATTACTGAAGAGGAGACTGGTTAAAAATTACATTTTTTTCTCCCCTCAGAGGGTGTAGTAATCATTCTGTCTCCTATTTTTTCCGCCTCTTTAAATAAAAAGCAAAATGCATAAGGCTAGAAAACATGGAAGGACTTGATATGGGAGTTATTCCAGCATTCCTTCCAAAAGCTCTTGGGTTGTTTTTTGAAGCATGGAATCTCTTAGTTTCACTCCATAATAACACCATGCCAAGGTAGAATAGACTTTGAAGAAATTTTGAAGACCTTGTGGAAAGAAGAGGTAGCTGTTACTACAATGATGATGATTGACCTCTAATTTCTGTCTTGTTATTTCTTTGTGAAAATAATTAGCGAGGAAAGGGGGAATTAATGATGGAGGAGGTTTAGTGGACTTGTTTTAACAGCTCATAGGGTTGTAAAGTTTGGTTATGCTCCCTCACAGGAGCCTAGATGAATATATTGAGGAAATATGTAAAAAAAAATAATGATAAAGCACTGTAGGTGGTTTTCTCTATTGATCATACTGAGATGTATATTGGAAGTTGAGGGGTTGGTCATGATCCCAAATGAAAATCCAGTATGTGATCATTTTGGGACTGGTCGTGTTCTTTCAAATTGCCCTGATTGGAAAATTGAATATGTTTGCTAACACAAGAGATCCTTTTTGAATCTGCTTTTGGGATTTCAGAGATTTACTAAGGTTTTGGAGGTGTTTGATTTGCAGTCCTTTAAGATTATTCCTCATGGAGTTGCAGTGTGGCTATCTCTAGCAAGATAGTGCTGCTATTATCTACAAAATTGATACATGTGTCTCTTAAGCCTTCTTCCCTACTGAGGGGCTCTAAATTTTTGTAAATGCTCTCATCTTTTCAGACCATACAGTCTATGTGAGATTAGAGTTCATCTGACCTTAAGATCTGGTATTAAGATGTAGATATGATGGTCTGCATTATAGGTGGCCTTTTGTATGCCCTTTCATAAAGAGTTAAAAAGAGGACATGGTAGCAGTTAACTGCACTCTAGATGATTGTTTCAGGTTTGATACCTTGCATAACAGGACAGGTAGGTCTGAAACTGTTGACATGAAGACAGAATGAGGGAAAGTGTCCTCTTTTCAAGGCTGATGTTAGAACTGTTATTTCGATTTGGACATGAGACAGAGAAATTTCCTATTCCTCTTTCAGTACTTGATGCAGTTTTGGATGAAATTATCATTTGGAAGATATCCACACTAACATCAAAAGTTAATACTGTAATAGTGGCCCGATATATTTGCTAGCATATTTTAAGATCCTATAGAAGTTCTTGTGAAATAAACCTAAATGACAGTAAATTTGTTTTCCCTGATATTTACAAGATGCCTACTGGAGCATTACAGTTGATGTTAAAAGAGAGTTTGGAGTAGGAATGGAAATTGAATGATTAAAAATGTTCATTATTTGTAAAGTGATAAAAATCTCCTAATACAGAAGTCTACTTATCCATTCCAACTTTCTGTGGGCTTCCTGATTTTGTATACTGTTACGACCTTTGTAATAGTCACAGCATTGAGTTTATCTAGTATGTAAGCAAAATTTTAACCAATTTTGAATTCTGTATCTCAAAGTTGGACATTAGAGAATTTACAGAACATTTCTGGTTTTCTGAATCAGTTGCCTTCAGAGTGTAAAAGAGGAACAACTAAACAGTGAATACTGAGAAAATCTGGATCACTCAGGCTCTTCCTATTAACTTCAAAGGACTTGTCTATACAGAAAACTTGTGCCATGAATGGTGATGAGTTAGATAATGAATTATAGTAATTCTCCTAATATTAGGCTAACTACATGCATCTAAAAGGGCTTTGTACTGACATAGTGGATCACTCCCAATAAGGAGAGTAAAGACACTGGGGATTATGACAGTCTGTGCATATGTATAAGAAATTAAAACTCTCCCTCTAGCAAAAAATGGGTGTTTATATGCCTGTGTACATGGTGTGAACTATTATGTATTTGAGAACAATTCTGTGGTGAAGAAGAAATATTGAGACAGAGTAAATCTAGCAAAAAACCCCATTTCTTGCATTCTTTTTGCTCAAATATGTAATAAATCTCATATTTTTTTAAAAAAAAAATTCATTTTACTGTGTGTTTTTAGGTTTGTTTGAAAATTTAAGTTGAATTACTGAATCATGGAGCACAATCACCAAGTAAAGGTAACAGTCATATTTCCTAGATAAAAAGTTTTACGGCGTAGGATGTCTCACTTTGGAAGGTAGATGGTGAGAAAGAATTAGCTTGGGCAAGCAGCAGCTCCAGTCATCTTGAGGATATTGTTGATTCCTTAATTATCATTACCTTTTTAGTCTTTTTTTTAATTGTTCTTGTTTTTTTTTTTTTTTTTAAATTTTCCTGTTATGCAGAGCTTTGTCTCAGAGATGTCACCTTCTGAGGTTATATTGCAGGACAGCTACAAGAATGTACTCTCAGTGGAGCTATATTGAATTGTATAAGTTAGTCTTTCCTTTAATGTTGAATCCTTATAAAAAAGCAGTCTGAGACTGTATAATTTAAAAATATTTTTCTATTAATTTTCTTTTTAAACAAGACTTCTATATAGCATCAGGAATTAATTAGCTGCTAAGATCTGAGCAGTGCCACAAAATACATCTTAGTCCAACTGAAAAAGAATGTGTTTATAGTTACTCAGCACTCGATTTGGAATTTGGCAAGATCTTCTCTTCAAACTAGAAAACACACAGATGCAATTTCATGTTATTTAGTAGTGTGTTGTGTTCCCTTTTTTATTTTAAATAGATTGTATGATCCTGCCAAATTTTCAACTAATTTTGTTTCTCTAATCTTTGCAACTAAACTATTTATATAATATACATAATGGCTAAAATTACTATTTAACTTCAAGTCCCTCTGAAACACAAAGTAATAAAATACAGCTTAAAATGGAAAATCAAATAGAGATGTATCAGCATTTTAAAGTGTTTCTTTCTCCATTTTTTTTTCTTTGAAAGAGCATAATATTGGCATGTTAAGCACAAACCATGTCTTATGCATGGCACTGTAGACCAGTGGAGGTACTCTCTGAATAATACAGACAGCAAGGGCTTACTACATCATACTTTCTCAATTTGGAGACCATGTCTTGCTGAGAGAAGCTGCAAGCACTCTGGTGGATAGGATCATTTGAAATTTGAAATGGTCTTGAGAAGTCAGAGGGTAGGATGTAAATCAGTAAGAACAAGTACAAAGTACTATACATAAGCAGCAATAATGTATACGGAGGAGAAGAAAGTGCTAGGTAGGATAGCAAAAGAGCTGTGGGTTGAAGTGCTAAACATGAAAACCAGTATCATGCTGTTGTGACAGAAGCAAGGGTTGTATCAGGATATGAAACCAAAAGCATTGCATAATACTTCCATTCTTCTTAGTACTGGTGAGGCATCAGCTGGAAGGCTGTGGCCTCTTTAGGATGTATGTCTGGAAAGACCTGGACCAGCTGGGGAGAACTTGGAGGAGGAGAATGGAAAAACAGTTGGAAAGTATAATCTCTAGGGCAGGGGTGTGTGTGTGCAAAAAATTAGAAGAATTTGGTCTGTTTACTGTAGAGAAAGAAAGAGATAGCAGTTCTCAAATGTTTAAGAAGTTGTTTACAAGATGAAGGCAATCTATTATCTTCTGTGTCCATACAGATACAACAAGGAGATTATATTATACATTAGGATGGCTAACTAATGGCAAGGATGGTTAAGTTTGATTTAAGCTTGCCTAGACATCTGGTAGAAACTGTCACTAAAGGATTTTAAAACAGATTTGACAAGCATCTATCAGAAACGCCTTAGATTTAGTTGAAACTGCCTTGGATTTTTCAATCCATGGAGGCATTATTTTGCAAATGGAATCTGTTTTCACATTCTACTACACTTGTGTCATTACTAAAGAGAAGGTTTCTACCTAGCTGGACCCCTTCTGCTCTATCATGGAACTTTCTAAGTGCTTAATTAAATAATCAATTTATTTTTTTCTTTTACAGATCCTCTGTCATTTTTACTTATATTGTCCCAATCCAGTTTTGGCAGCTAGGCTTTGTCAGTCTCTTTTTTTTTTTTTTTCCTTCCCTTTAGCTCCCGTTTACTTTGCCACCTTTGTATTTTTTTAGTAACTCCCTTTCCCTACTGTGTAATGTTTTCTAGCTTTGCCTTGCAAGCACCTTTCATTCCTTGACTGCCCTATCGCACCTGCTTTTCTTTACCATTTCTTTACCAGCACCCTGACACTTTGTTCTTTCACTTGTTTTTGTCTTTTTTTCTATGTTGTTCTTTATTTTTTAGCATATACAAGATGTTGTCTTTTTCTCTGTCTCCTATATCTGTGTTACTTCTAAAACAGTGAAGTTTAAGGTCCCTACAAGATAGTTTGATGGAAAGATTATGAAATAAATGGAGGCAGTGACTTTAGGCAGCCTCCAAGGTTTTTTTTGATACATCTAAGAAAACAAAGTGTACCCTGTCACTATATATGGTCTGCCAGTGCCTGTCCTCCAGTAGCTTTTGTCTATTCCAACCAGATTTGACAGATGGGTAGGAGTCTCAAAGATGTTAAGTTCTTCAGGTTTCATGAAAATGGGCAGCTAAGTAACGGGAAGAACGACCCAAATAGAAAGGAGTTATAAATTAGCCCTTTACATATTCTGTAGGGTAGCAGTAAGCTGACTGGTACACTCATCTCTTGGTTAGCCAGCCAAGCTCCAAGCCAGTCCTATGTACATGCCCAGAAGGGAATACCAAAGGAGGCTGGGTTGGTCAGGCTCAGTGACACTGAGAGGAGCTGGGCTTCTGTGAGGGAATGTTGCACAAAAATCCATGGAAAACCAGACTTTACTGATCCTAATGGTTATGGGGGTGCTGTAAAATGTTTTTAGTGTTTTTTTTTTTCTCTGTTCTTTGCAACATTGAGACCATTACTTAATAGATAGCAACTATGTCAAATAATACTGTGATCTTTTGTTCATCCATTATTCCTGTTTTATCTTCATTTTTTTTGAGAACCTGTTATATCCTTCAAAATTTGGGCTGATCAGTTCGGCAAGTTCATTAAGACCTTGACCTATTCATGCCAGGAAGGTCTGAGGATATAAGGTAAACCAAAAATTATATTGTTGGTACTTCAAGCTAGAAGCATGATACTGTGTGCTAAACAAATTCTTGGACTTCTACTTTGCCTTTCTTTGTTGTAGTGTATTGGTGGATTACAGATTTTTGTGCAATGTATGTGCCAGCTTAAGAAAATACTTTGTTTCCAAGACTTAAAGCTTTCAAGTAGAGATGATCTCTCTGTGTTGTTTTTAACTGATTTGTCTGTTTATCTATTCTGCATTACCAAACTCTTTCTGAAATTATTTTTGTTTGTATTTCTGAATATTAAAGTGAAAGGTGCTGATGGTAATGAACTTGCTACGTATAAGGGAGCTCTGAAACAACCGAATCAGAACTAAATTATTGTGCAACCAAAGCTAGAGAAGGTAAAGGATGAAAGAATTCTAGTGCTGAAGCAAAAAACATAGAAATCCCACTGTTCTACTTGTTCATCTGGCCTGTGGGGTTGTGGGTTTGTTTTGGGGTTGGGATTTTTTTGCGACGTCAAAGATTCATTCTGGGAGCTGATAAGGAAATGGAGAGGAGTTTGTAGCTAATTCACAGGCTGGTTGAATTGAGTTAATTTGTTCCTGCTGAATGCGTGTTTTTTAATGCTGCTGAGAAAATTATGCTGTTGTAAGACTGAGTGTCAGCATGCCTAGAGCGCTTTTTCCTTTTCTACTATTTCTTGAAACTGAAGAAACAAATAAATTTATCCTTATTCAGTGTGAACCTCATTGCAAGAGAAAAAAACAAAATAAGTTTGTCACAGGCTGTTGGGAGTGTTTATTTATGCTGAAGTTTCTTTAGCCCTTTCTGGATGTTTGACTAATAATGTATTTATTATTCTAAAATAGTATTTTGAGTTTAATGACAACAACAGAACTGGCTTAATTATCAATAAGTAAAAAGATAACTTAAACAGTACTTAACTAAATGGTTTAATGGAATGCAAGAAAATATACTCTAATTGTAAAAGAAAAGTGAATGAGTGAATTAAACAAGAATATGTTGTGTTATGTCTATAAATACTTGATCTAATTTTTTGTTTCTTCATTACTCTATTTTTAAAAAATTGAGTTCAAAAGTGTCTTCATTTCTAATGCTCAGAATAAGAGATGTGATTTGTATGAACATATGCAGCAATTATGCCAAAACTAAATTTCTTCAGTTCTGTTGTTACTATGGTAACCAATATTCACTGTATTTCATTTAGACATATACAACAGAATGGAAGATGGTAGGTTTAAGATTTAATAATCTTTGCAAAAATTGTGCTATAGTACATGATATTTTAATTATGTGTAAGGGGACAGATCAAATAACTAACATGCTTAGTAGCATGAACATTGGTAGTAATCATCTTTAAAACATATTTGGATGATTCTTGTGGTAATAGAATTTCAGATGCTCATTTCTAACAATTGAATTAGTTTTATTGCTTGAGCAGGGAGATTGTTCCTACTGTCAGGTCTCTTTGACCTCCCAGGAATAAGGAAGAGAATAGTAATTCTATTGTTTTGTTTCTGGCCTTGGTATATGTGAGGAAGGACACTGAAATAGTAGATTAGGTAGCACCTTTAGTCAGAGATAGTTATGTTTTATGTGAACCCATGTAGCAGAATGTGAGCAGCTCTAATCTTAACGTATTAATTTTCTCAGTACTACTTGGTAGAAGTATAATTCCTCTGTTCTGATTCATGGCAGAAAGGTGGAACTCAAGGATATATGTAGAAAGACAAAGTGTATCATTCATGACTATGACACAGAGTGCCTGTTTTAATTCCTTTACCTATTACAGATTTCCAGTGTCCTTGTTTTTCATCCTTTTTAATTGTCTGTGGTTTTGCTTGTTTGTTTGGAGTTCATATTTGCACTAAGGTCTGTGGAAAAAGAATAGGGATTAAGTTTTTCTGAGTTGCAGACTATCTAGCTGGAATGAACCACAAAAATAGTGGAATACTGGGAAAAAATTAAATTTATTCTGATACAGAACTATTTCAGGTATTTATATGATAGTAGTAAGATCTCAGCTACAATATTTTTAGTTTTGGATAGAATTAGAAGTTTGTGAGAGTACATTATTTGATCTTAATTCCCTTCTTAAAGCTTAAAGTGGCTGGTATAATAGGCTAGTTCTTGGGATCGTGTTCCTCTGAAAGGAACAAAATACAACAAGGAACCTAAGGAATTTTTCCTGTCTTTTGTTGCTTTTAATAATAATTCTAATCTTTTTATTAGAGTTGGTGGTTTATATGAGCCAGCCTATAAAATTCTACGTTGAAGCTTTGTCTTCAAGTGTGAGACCTGACTATCACTAGAACAGATTTTAATGCTGCAAACTGCTATTTAAACAACACAGTGTACCATTTTGAAATATCTGCACTAATTGTGGTTTGGGGGAGTAATTTCAGGGACATTAATCCTTTTTCTGTGTATTCTGAAGTAAATCTGGACTGCATTTCAGTGGTTAAAAGGATTCACTGCATCATTTGAAGACAGGCAGAGATTGTGCAAGAAATTCTAGGACCCTAAAACCAAATTGTAAAATGCTGTATTTGCAGAAAGTTAACACTTGGAGGTCAGGAAATGATAGAAGAAAATGAAGACTATTCATGGAATGTTAGCTCCTTTTAACTATGAATTAGTTTATAATTTTTATTTATGCTGACTGTATTTTGGGGAAGGAGGAAAGATTCCAACAGAAATGGCAAAGTCACAGTGAAGCAGGTATCAATGAGAACATTTTTTAAAAAATTCTTCTGTGATTTGACCATATCTATTGTAATTATGAGGTAGATAATCTCAATTTGCCTTAGTTTACTTAATAGTGAATTACAGTTTTTGTGAAGAGGGAGTTGCTGAGAAAAAGGTTCTTATAGAATAAGCTTTTTATGAAGCATATTTGTGAATATCCCAAGACTCTTCCTGGGGAATGGAATTTATGATGAGAAATAGTAGTACTAGCTTATGTTAGGTGGATAGAAGTTCATCTAGATTCTGATCTCTTTAATTGAAAAAAATTTATGGAGGATTTTGCTTTTAACAGAAATTTTGTTAGTTCCTCATCCTTCTATTTGAGATGTTAGAAATTTATTTTTAGCAGCTGACAAATTCTTTCTGTTATGGTAAAGTACAAGATAGTAATTAAAATGTTGTGTGTTTACTTTAGCTTTAGTCATATTTAATGATATATATATAATGTACATATATTTTTATAAATATATATATAAATGTACCTGATGAAAAATTTACAATGCTTTTTTTTCCCCTTCTTTATGGAATACCATACAATGACTTTAAAAGGTATACTGTAGTAATATGACTAATGCAGTAGTTATCTTTGTCAGGGTGAGGAAGTTGGTTTGAATTTTGTAAAACAGTTTGTGCAGAATAACACTTCCTGAAGATCAGAGATATATATTACAAAATTGTGAGTGATAATTCACTGGATCTGGCTTATTTTTTCTGCATAGGACAATATAAATTTTTTTTTTATTTGTATTTTGGTAGCTACAGCTATGAACATAAATAGTTTATATATATTGAGGCTAAGATTTTCAACAGGTACTAAATGAACTACATGATGACTAATTTTTTTTCCAAGCCTCATATTAAAATGATGCTTCTCTAATCAAATGCAGATTTGTCCAATGTATTTTTTTTTCAGTGTATTGTTATGTACAGTGGAATGCATCGTTGTGTTGTGTATATGATTCCTTATCAGGCAAGTGATGTTCTCACCTTTTCCTTAACACATGCTCGCATATCAGATGATAGTCTGTTCATACCTTGTTCTGGATGTATTACTGGCTATATAAGCAACAACAAATGGAGACTGTTTCTTAAGCTTTTCTTCTGGATTTCATCCTTTCGTATGTAGTATTTTTCTCATCTTTCCTCCTTTCTCTAGAGCTATTCTGTCTGTCAATACATATTTGACTTACTAAGAGTTTCAGATTCTTTTGTACTCCTTGTTGGAGCTAATGTGGTCCATCTGGTCTGACTGTCAAGATGAGCCTGTTAGGAGAGTAGAATTTCACTTTGCAGAGTCCAAGAAGCTGACATCCTGTCACAGATACAGTTAAAAATTCCTGCTTGCCAAATCGGCATATTTCTTTGAACAACACTGAATCCTACCATTGGAAATAATTGTTTCATAAAATTGAAAAAGCCACCAAACTTGAAAAAAAAAAGGTATTGATGTACAAACAACATGCAAGAATGGCTCATATAATACATTTTTCACACATTTCCCAAGGAGAGTTGCATAGTTGAAAATGTGACTTGAAACTTCATTATATGTATTATGAACTTTATTTAATTAACAGAAATCTTTTCCATAGCTTTAGTTTGAAAGAGTTTGCTGGTATTGTTCAGAGTTTCTAAGTCAATTAGTTTGTTGCAGTAACAGAACAATAATGCTGTCTGCATTGCAGTGCATAGAAGTTCGTGTAGAAGATCAGCCGTGGATGCAGCATTTCTTCTGCCAAGCTTGGTACACTTACATTCTTCTAACATTTCTTTGGAACAGACTTCAGTTTGAGTTTATTGGATCAATAAACTGAGGCGTGGAGAATGTGAAGAGCATATTCCAGTCTCGTTCTTTGTTTTCTTTGACCATCCATCCAGTTGGACTCTTAGGCAACTATTTTCCATTTCAGAGAGTTTGGAATAAACATATCTCTATTTTTTAATAGTACTACTTACAAGAATATGGAATGCTAAAATCTATCATCTATGTGATGTTTGTTTCTGGTATTTTACATTGATGAAGACTGTAATATAGGTGTTGGGTTTTTTTTTGCTTTTCTACTAGTAATTTTTCATAGGTTGATAATAGTTGGAAACCACATTTTACTGTGGGCTTCTAATATGTCAGTTGCACAGTCCAGGAGGTATCCACCTGGATCTGTGTATGGCAATACAGTTCTTTATCAAATGTGTGAATTTTAAGGGTGATAAAATAGTTTGGTAAATTACCTCAGCTTGATGTCCTGAGGCTGAACTATCTAAGTTTTTAGCCAGTATTATTTTTCTGAATTATATAAATTATAAATAAATAATGTTGGTTTTGATTACTGTAGTAAATCTGAGTTATGAATTTGTATGCAAATAAGTAGATTATTTTCCTCTCTTACATGTCTTCTGTCCATTGAGATGACAATGTTTGAGACTACAGGCTTATGGACCTCCCTTCCATTCACAGTTTGTTAATTAAAATTCATCTCAGGTTATCCATTTTGTTTTTCACATTTTTCCAGTTAGTGTTGCTACCACTGTTGTGATGGGATCCAAAATAACCTGTATAATTTAAAAAAACAGGTCACATAGGTTGAAATTTGGTTGTCTTGGTTTTTATTTGCTTTTTAACTGTAATTTCATTACCTAAATAGGATCCACTGTGTGATATAGTTGTTGCTTTTCCCTTAGTAGGAAAAGTGAAAATGGATTTGCTAACCTTTAAAAATACTGTAAATACATCACTACTGGAACACATTTTGTTTGCTGATGAAAATAAGAGTTTTTAAAATGTGTATATATGTATATGTGTTATTATTTTTCTGATCATTAGACTGAAAAGTGCTACCAGCAATATGTTTGGAACACCGTCATTTTCCTGTTCTTCTAAGGACAGTAATGAGCCATCCCAAGGTATGTCAGATATGTCTTCTATTATACAGTTTTCAAATAGTTTCATGAAGGGCTTAAATTTCAGACATAAGAAATTATTTTATATTTTGTATTTGTAATATTATATAACACTAGTGCTCCTTGGTTCTTATTTGTCACACTGCTTGAGAAAGCTTCATACAAATGATGTGTTTGTAGACTTTGAGTGTCAGTCATTGACTTACTGGTGTCACTCCACCCTCTAATGATCGTTCAGTTTTTTATCTGAAAACAAAATTGGCTGCATTTCCCTTGTCATTTAAATTTAATTTTTAGATTTTAAGAAAATGGTAAATAATTCCATTTTCTCACTGAGTTATATTTCTAGCTTGCTTTTACAAAGGGATTAGAAGACCTGCATGTAAAAATGTTTGCATTTATCAAGGAAGACCAAAGCAGTAAATGAGTAATCTTTTTTTATTAAAGCTGTTCAAAATTTTCACATTTTTTAAAATGGCTGTATTGTTAGTTGCATTAGTGTTGTAAAGAAAATAAACATAATTTTTACAACAACATTAATCTTAATTTAGTAAAGTGTAAGAATAATAACAGTAGAAGTAACTAAGTGAAATTAAAATAATATTCATCTCAAAATCTGAACTTCTGTGTTGTGCTTCAGAGTACAAGAAAGACACAGTTATATATGCTTTGTTAGGACTGTGCTGTGTAGACATCCTGTGAAGGTTTCTGGCTTTAGAAGTAGGCAGATCAAGAACCTATGAAATAGGTTTTGATATCCATTTTAGTGGGCTGTCTTTTCAAACAAAATTTTGCAAACCATCTTTTTGATTCTGTAAGGCTGTTTATGATAAAGTGAAGTTAAAAGAGCCTTATGTAACATACAGATGTTTAATGTTTTAGGCTGACACTTTAATTAAGACACTGAGATTATCCTTTTTTTAAAAAAGCCCCAAATCCACAGACTGTATATGATTTAATCCCTATTACTGTTACTGTTATTTTTGGTATATCTCCAAGGCACATTAAAGCATTGTGTCCCCCTGAACATAATTAGGTTAATGTTTCATGTTTGTAGGACAGCTTCTTAGACTTTTTAATAGCTCTACTGGTAAATTTCAGTGTCTTGTTCTGGTTCCTGACACCTTTCATTAGTGACCTCTGCAGTCAGATTCCCATTCTGTGTGTTAATTAAATAGTTAATAGTTCAATAGTGTGCCACAGTATCATTTATTTATGTGGTTATAAGGCTAACAGAGTTTAAAGAAAACATAATTGTGAAATTGGCATGTTCTCGTAAAACAGTTCATTTACGTCATGTAGCTTTAAATTCCCAGCAGGGGAATTACTGTTCTGGAACTTCATCCATTCATAAGGTTGAAGCAAACATTTGCTGGAACTAAGTTTTGTATACATAAGAGTAGTCTAAGCTTGCCTCTAAGGCCCCGTGTCCTTCTCTATTTTGCTCTGGGTGTTTCTATACTAGCTCCCACCTTTGCCTTTTTGGGTTCTGATACTAATTTTTCTCTTTGGACAAAATCCTTGCTGAGGACTAGCATAAAATCATCAAACTCTATTCATTTGGGATTAATTATGTAAAATTAGTTAGAGCAAATTGCATTTTGACCCTATCTCCCTTTATCATGTCTCATCTCTGAAATTATTCCTTCATATTCTTCAAGCATTTCTGAATCTCTCTCTCCTTGTATTTGAGATTCTATTAAAGTAGGAATAACACTTTGTACAAGAAGTGTGCATAGTAATTGATATAGCTGTTATATTCTTTTAGTCGGTTTCAAGACCAAAGCTTACCAAGTTCCAAATTACAGGAAGAAAATTAGGTATGAGAAAATCTGTTATCAGCCCGCATATGAAGTTTAGTAGCTATCTGTATTCTCTTTCTTTCTTTCGCCAGACAAGAGCAAGTGGATCACCACAAGACAACATAGCTGTGCTTTTGTAAATACTCCGTTACCCTGTATTAACAAAGCTTTTCATCACATTCAAGAGTTAAAGATGGGCAAATTCTTCCAACAGGTACATTTGTGGTTGAAAATGACCAAGTGCTTTTTATCTTTATAGGAACAAGTATATTTTTAAATAGTATTACTATGTTGATTTTTATAAGAATTTAACTTCATGTCATATGTACTCTCCAAAATAGTGCCCAGGCGGTTAATTTGCTAGTCATGATGTGGTTTTCATCTACTTAACAGTTTTGGCAAATCAAACCACCTTATTAAAATCAATATATCACAATATCGTAATGTCATATCAGTATATCATAAAGATTAGTAAATTCATATGTGATTCAGTTGCACAGAGTCAGGTTGCTTCAATGATATAAATTGTCTGCAAAATAGTTTTTTATACTAATCTTGAGTAGATAGTCAAATTGAGCTGTGTGCCATTTTCTGTCATTTATAATAAGCAATGTTTTTTTACTAAACAGTGCTTAACAATTCCTTAATTAAAAAGTTTCTTTATGCTCGTATTGAGAGACATGAATTTGAAAATGTTATGGTTCTTTCTCTAGCAGTACATGATGTCTTCCTAGCCTATATAGATTTTGTGTGAATAAAAACAAGAATAAAAGGAAGCTAAGAAATGGGTATGTAGGTGAAGAAAGAATGCAGTATGGTAAAATCTTTCTAATAACTTCTTTGAGAATATGATTAGTATCATTTAAATAATTCACTTTTACTGGAGAAGTGTTTTCCAAATGTTAATAAATTTTGCATATGTCTACACTGTAGTAAGAAGATCTGATTGCTGCTTGCACAGACAAGTTATATTTAAATAATTTATCTTCAATACCGACAATAATGTTGTCATAGCAGCACATCAGGAAAACTATCTTAGATTAGTATTCCATAAACGGTGTTAAATACTTTGCAGGGAGATATCTGCGATTGCAGCATAGATACTAGAAGAATCCAAGGTGCATGAACTACAGTCATATCTTGATTTACAGTATAGACATTATTTTGATAGAAAATTTGATATTGCCTCATTCACCTTTATTTATATTAATGTGAGAACAGTGAAATTATTTGAATGTCAGAATTTTGTCATCAGTATACATGAATTAGATGGATAAGCACAGACATGTCGAGATTTTTATTCGCTTTAATGTTAAATTGTTTCTGTAAGTCTTGTGCATATTTTCCACATCTCTTTTAAGTTTTTGTTACTTAATATACAGAGATTCAAAATAGTCTGAGGCCTCTAGATGGTAGCATCATTATAACTACGAGTTAAGAGGAGAAAAGGTGGGGTTGCTATAGTACAAGAATTTCATTAATGCTCTTAAAAGTCAAAATTAGGCATATATACTGAAATAACTATACTACAAATACAGGGAGTTTGGATTTTACTTGTCTATATATGAATTTATTTACACCTCAGCTAGTAAATTCAGTGTTACTAGCACTGTGTCCTGTTTACATGGAAAACCTCATATCCATACTGTTAAATTCTTACCCTCCAGAACAGCATAGACGTTATGCACACTGCCCTTGAGGAATGGTCCCTGACCCTTTCCAGTTTCTGAACTGTGCTTGGAAACAGTTTGGGAATGGTTTATGAATGTGGTAATTTCCATTACCACAGGTTGTAAGATTTAGTAACAGTTTAATGGTGTAAGTGATCAAGTTGCTGGGCCCAGAAAACTTCCCTGGCAGTGTTTAATTTACTGTTGTAAACATAGCCCTAATGAAGAAAAGGCGTGTGAAGTTCAGACAGAATCTCTACTGATGTTTTGGGATTTAAAAATACAGAGGTTAAGAGTGAAAAGGGATTTTCAAAAAGCATTCTCCAAAATTGAGTAATATATAACATGTATGTACAAAACCTAGGTTTTATTACCATTTGGAGATGCACAGTTTTTAGGAATTCAAAAACTTTGCAATTATTTTAAAATGTTAAAAAGCATTCATCTGTATGTACACTAACTAGATCCTCTTATGATGCAAAATTAAGTGGTGTATTATGCTTTTTGTTAGGAAACAGAAAAAGTGTATAACATCTGAGATGTATAATGGAGTTTATGTTTTGCTTTTGCAGTACAACTATGTGTTTAAGGATGAGAAAATACCATGGTAAGAATCGTATACACAAAGTCATAGAAAATAATGCATTTGTTTTTATGTCAGGTAATTACTTGATGAGGTGTTAGTCTGGCTATAGAGTCTGCTCTGTGAACTGTAGAGTTGCTTCTGTAATGTAGAATGCATCTAAAATAAGCATTCTTAGTGTCTGCAGGATCTAGTTCAGAAGACCAGAAGTATTTATGCAGAATTTCTCATATCTTTCCTACTCAGTGTTTAATTTTCAAAGATTCAAGATGATTTCAGGTCTCAGGACGCACCTAAGTGATGAATTTTTGTTGGTTACAGTTGTTGATACTTCTCAAATTGTGCCAAGTCCACCAATTATCTCAGGTATCTAAGTATGAGTAAGGGTGCTTCTTTTAAGCTCTTACTGTTTTAAGTTTTGGGTTGGAACATGATGTAGAAGCATTCTGAATGTTTCTGCATACTTACTCTGATCTTTGTGAAGTTCTCTAAATACTGTGTACAATTTTCTGAATTTGCATAGAGGATCAAATTTACTCTCAGTTTGGCTAGACACAGGGAGACAAGCAATTAAAAAAGGGAATAGGAGAAAAGTTTAAATGAAATGGCCATTTCTACATCACATGCTGTAATAAGATGGGAAAAAACCCAAGTTTTTTTCCATTTTTTTCTTTCCTGGATTTCCTATACTTCATACTCTTAAGATTCTTATTAAATGCGTGACTTCTGTGTTTTCAGTGTAGTTTGCTGTTTACTTATTTATGCTTAGTTCAAAAAACTTTTGTGTGTTTGAGTGACAGATTTCCTTGGATCACACTATAGTGCCTGCAACTATGTGTCTTCAAAGTTAGAAGGCAAGAGAGGATGCTTATTAAAATCAAAACAGAACATAATTCCTAAATTAAAAATAACAAGTTAAGAATTGTTTTTTCTAGATATGTTTGCACTGGAGATATCTAGAATGTATACAGATTTGTTAAAGGTTATAAATTTAAAATGTAATTTTAAAATGTAAAACTCATGCAGGTTTTTTTACATTTTACATATTGACTGCATGTATTTTGAAATACACTAAAGAACTCAGACTTTTCCTAAGCCTAGGGTACAATATCATACAATACAATACAAAGCCAAGTACTGAGAAAGTACACAAGGTAAGTCTGAATGTGTGAGTTTAAATTGTATTATTCATGATGCAGGCTACTTTATGATGTAGTTCTAGTTACAAAGATTAAAAGAGGAGTTTGAAGAGAAGAATGTATCTCGTACACTGAGCTTGTTGTCCTGGCTGTTTTGCTTAACAGGAAGCACTAGTGTTTAAGAAGCACTAAATGCTTTTGCTGCTTAGAATAGTCTGGAAAGCATCACATGTATTGCTCCTGTATATTCAGAACTTGGAAAGAGTAACAGCTTTTCTACAACAGTTTCTCTTTGGCAAATCCTTGGGTATGAGGACAAAAATTGAAGATCTTTTTAAGTACAAGATGTAAAGAAATCTGTTTCTTGTATCTCTAAAAAAAATACAGGAAAAGCATTTATATGGGAGTTGTACAATTAATAATTCTTCTGTATGACTTGCCATTATTCCATTTAACTAGCTAGCATTTAAATGTGTAGTATTTAAGAAAGGAAATTTTGACTTAGTGAAAGTAATATTTACCTAACAATGCTAATTTAAATTCAGTCTAAAATTTTTTATTGGCAGTGGCTTTTGTCTACAGGATAACAAAACAGGTCAGTGCTGAATCTATTGAAGATAACTGGTTATCATTATCCACTAAGTTGGATTTTAAAGAAGCTGGTGTATCTCCTGAAGGTAAAAATATTTCATAATACTCAGTCTGAGTGGTGAGAGTTACTTATCCTCATTTAGTATATGCTTTGCATTTGTAATAATAGTTATTTGTTGCCTGCTCTATGTCTTATGTAAATGATGTGAGTATCCTTTGAAATCTGTGTGTATCATCTGTCAAGCTGAAAGATACATACTTTTTAAATGTTATATTAAGCACTATTAAATCATCATGTTTGCAAGAAGATAATTTACATTTCTGTATTTAGATTCATTTTAACCCATCTTGGATTTGAACCAGCTAAACTAGTTATGTTGGTTGTTGGAAATTCTAGGGGGTTTTTCATTTAATTTCTGTAAAACAAATAACTGCATTGCTGTTACAGGTTATTCATAATGTACTCCCAACACAGAGTTCTGTTTTTTACAGTTTGCATGTTTACTCAGATTATATATTTTTGAATTAAGTTTTAAATATTAAAGAGATTATGTGCAATTTTCTTTTAAGCCAATCTGCAACCTTTGTGCTACTAGCCTGAGGCGATCCCGTCTGCAGTAAATTGTATGATAAAATTTCTGTTGATAGCAGTGAACCCAAAATTTCACTCCAGATTTTAAGAAGTTGTACTTCTTTCCAATGCATGCAGTTTTTAATCAAAATAACTTAGGGAATTATTGACTGTGGAATCAAAATGGAAATTTCTTGGACTCTGCAGCTTATATAATTCCCATTTTTTCATAGATCAAGACAATGGATGATGACTTCAAAGAATCTTTTATCAAAACAAATAACAGGCATTTTTGATAGCCACATTTCACAGAATGAATTGATGATTTGTGTGTATCATGAGTAAAACAGTGCTGTTGAGATATTACACTGAATATTCTTAGATCTCCAAAGACTTTAATGAAGTAATTGATACTTAGGAAAATAAAGTGAAATAAGTATTCTTAAAAAAATTGAGATAATTAGGAACTTGTACTATTATTTGGACTATTACTTACCCAAGCAACAAAGCAAAGATGAAAATTTTGTAGCATCTATATTAATACATTTTTGTTCCACTCTTCATTGGAAATAAGCTGGAGGAAAATGCTATTGAACATGAAAGTTTTGTTTGTAACCAGTTGTGCTTACATTGACACATGTGAAGAGGCTAGCTTTATGTTAAGAAGGAAGCTGGAATAAAGAGTGTATGTTTAAACCTTCATAAGAAATAATTATAGTTTATTTTTAAAGACAGAAATGTAACCAGTTGTGCTTACTGTGATACATGTGAAAAGGCCAACTTTGTGCTGAGAATGAAGCTCAAATAAAGAGCATGTCATTAAGCTTTCATAAAAAAATATTTTAATATATTTTTAAAGATGGCAAGACATTAACCTTGAAGCAGGAAACAGAAGCTTTGCTATTGGAAGTTACTGAGCTAATTAAGCGTCTGGAGGCTGATCGTGAGGAGGCAGAAAAAGCTTTGGAGTTGGAGAAACAGCGAAGGAAAAAGCTTGGCATGAAAATTGATTGTATGTCACTTTGGAGGCTTCAGGAGCTCCCCGCAGCTGTGCAAAAAGGTATTGGTATTGAAACTAAAAATATTTGTTATTTTTCAGTCAGTTCATTGCCAAGAATAAGAATTATGATACGATTATAGTTGTATTTATTGTAATAAGAGAACAATATTTACTATTCTGAATTTGGTATGCTTGAATATATATCCAGAAAAAAAATATGTAAAGTCCCGTGGGATGTTCAGCATTGTGTGAGAAATAGCATGAGTAGACAAGACACTCTTAAGATGGTAATAAATACTCAGTTTGGGTCAAGGATTGAGAAGCTGAGACAGAATTATAAAATAATGAATTTGAGTTAAACCATAGATTCAACGACAAATAAAAAAACTAAATTTGTTTTGAGAAAGATTTAAAATGCGATAGATAAAGTACTTACATATTTAGTAAGAATTGTTTAACGTAACCATTGATAGGTCTCCTTGAAATCCCAGATTCTAAGGACATTTACTATGACCTTTTGTGATGAACTGACATCTACAAAATAGAATTAAAGAAAAAAGAAAAAAAAAGGCAGCTACTTAACAGCTGTTTGCTGTTTGTCTTCTGACACATGGTCAGAAGCAGGTACCATCTGAACATAAATTTATAGGAAAGTTGTGTAATTTGTAACAGTAAGTTCACAGCTGACACTCTAGTGCATATTCTGGTGCACATCATCCTAAAATCTTTGACAAATACCTCACAATACAGAGTGGTGACAGTGCAACAGTCTTCCATAACTGTGTTCACTGATGGGTAAACAGTGAGTGAAAATTAGCGTATAATGGAGGCAAGCCAGGAGTCATTTAGTTGCAAATGTTTGGGTGTTTTTCTCTCTTCCCCCTCCCTCCCCAGGAAGGCAAAATGTCAAATAGTGCACATTCCTAACAATATATGAGAAATATATATGTTTGTTTATTTTAGCCAATGGCTAGCACTTGACTTGGAAGATTTTGCAGAGGTTGTTTTCCTTAAAAGCGGTTGCCTCTGAAGGACAATTTATGATGCCCTGAAAACAGAGGAGATTGAATAAAGAATCAGACTTAAGATTCATTGATAGGTTAGAAACTGCATTCAGGAGAAAATCCTGTGGCAACTGAAAGGTAAATTTTACAGAAGTAAAGAACTGCAAGAAGAGAAGGTTGATAATATAATCTTCGTTCTTCAGCACAGTAGTTCGGGATTTGAGCTGCAGAGATGTTACTTTTTACTTTTTGATGACAGTGATGGATCTGTAAATAGTTTTTTGTGTGTTGCTATACATTCCTGTTGCTTTTACTGTTCAGCATTTTCTATAAATATCAAAAGTTTGGAATACTGGAATATAATTAACACATTTTCAATTCTGTTAATATATGCAATGATAAAGTATTAAAAAAAAAAAAAAGGGAAATAAACCAGCATGAAGTTTGGCTGTGAAAACTAACCAAGTCTTCTCCCTTGATTTATCAGTGGGCTACATCAGTATGACGTTGTGTCCTTAGAGTAGATTTGTAATTTTCAGGATTATAACTTTTTATAATATTATCTATAAGACAAAAATTATGCTAAAATCGAATTGAGGATAAAGGGAAAAGATCCTCAGGGATGTTATAATTATCCCTAATCTAAGTATTGCAAACCCAAGAGATTCTTAATTAAGAGTTTGCATGACCTGTTCAGAGTAGACTGAATCCTGTTATTTCTTCAGACTTCCCTTGATTTCCATTATTGCTAGCTCCTGCTGCATCTATGTGCTGTAGCTCATCCAGGTAATTACAGTGACATATCTCCAGAAATTACCTTCTCTGAAACACAGCAAAAATCCAGTGTAAAACACATTTTCTTCATCATAATGTTAGGTATCACTTAGTATGATGTAGAAAAGCCACTTATTCATACAATGTCTCTTTAACTTTTAGTAGCAATGAAATAATAATTTTGTAAATTTGTGATTTATGTCTTGTTAACACAGCAAAATTTATCGGCTGTTAAGGGATTGCATTGAATAATTCCACAGCTACTTCTCAGAGCTAGAGAGCCTTTTTTTCTCAGTAAAATGTGCTTCTCTCAAATTTATGGCAAAGTTTACTGCTCTTGAGATATTTACTGATTTTTTTCTTATCTCATAATCTTACTTTACTTTCCTTAGTTTCATACCAATACTTTTTTCATATAGAACATCAGCTGCTGCAGGATACCATATCATAAGCTTTTTTTTTCCTCAGCAAAGTAAAACATATGTTGTCATTCAGCAACCACTGGTCTAGTCACATATTTTCTTGTAAAGACCCATCAGAAATTTATGCCGAAGTCAGAAAAGTAAATGCAGCAAACTGAATTAAGAGTGACATATTTCTGTGTGGCAACATGAAAATGTTTTGTTTGTTAGCTTTGAGTTTTTATCTTTAGTTTAGCTTTCCTGAAGCCACATTTAGTTCAGGCAGTATCCCTGAACTGAAAATAGTTGGCATATTAAGAGGATGTGGGATTTATACTTGCCCTGTCTTCCTCTACATCCACATGTGTCTGTTGCTGGAGACTAGGAAGCTCAGTAGAGTTGTTCTTGTGTTACAGTAGCCTGCTCTAGATATGCCTTAAGGCTAAATGATTTAATTTCCTTCATAAAAACAAAACCACCCCTCACTTTGAAGATTTGCTTGTATTACCTACTAGGATTATTAAGTATGATTTTAAAAACAATTCCACTGCTAATGCAATATTTGGTGATGTCTTTTGTCACCAATGTCCTCTTTTGGCGTTCAAAGTAGTTTACAGCAAATTTTGCAAATCTTACACTTAGTATTATGACAACATATTTCCTGATCTCACTAGGTATTCATGGTGTCACTCAGATACTCACATTTTGTTATGCTAATTATCTTTTTAACAGAATATGAAATGTGTACTCAAGATACCTTGGAACTACAATGGCATTTTGATTGTAAAAGCCGTCAGCTGCAACAAGTACAAAGCCAAATACTTAACATAGGAACAGTCAACAGAAAGATTCAGGAGGATATAGACTTCATGAAGAAACACAGCCCTCTGCTGGAAGAAAAGCTGAATCTAGAGGGCAAAGCTGTGAAGGATGTCTTACTGGCTTATGAAAAGGTAAATGCAAACAATATGAAGATGTTTGTTTTAGAACCGTTCCACTACATAGGTACATAACCTTTTAGATGACAGCAGTCTTTTGGAAGTACCAAAGTCCGTTTTAAATTTTGTACACAAAGACTGCGAATTGTGTGCCTATACCGCTACCTATAGGCACTCTGTGCAGACAGAATCCAGGGAGGATAACGCTGTTGGCCTTTAATAAATGTCTCTTAATCATATATGAAATGTAATTATACCTTTGTAGGTTGATTTCATGTGGGATTTTTCATGGGGAAGGTAGAAAGCACATATCTGATATTTGCATAGATTCTTCTCAGATTTCTCACAGACATCAGCATTTCTTCCAGAATGTGGAGATGTTAGAAGCTGCCAAAAAAATGTTTGTAAGATTTAATTACAAATAATTGCTGATGTGTATTTTCCCCAATTTATTTGCTGATAGTATTTATTGATAATAATATTGATAATAATTTATTATTTGTTGATAAATGCCTAATGTGGATAATGTCAGGCTGAATACTCAAAGTGTAGTGAAGTTGTAGGTAGTTTAATGTCTAAAAGGGGAAGGATACTGTGTTACTTCAATTACAGATTTTTTTCTATATATTTTCTATAGTAACTTTTAAATAAAAATCTAGAGATTAATCTCTTTTTCAAGGTACTAACAGTCTAAAGATAGTATTTTGTTTGTAGATAATTCTTAATAAATATTGTTTATTTTAATTTGTTTTATTTTGAACTCATATTTTGAGGATGCAACAAACATGTCAAAATACTTTTAAAATTAAAAAGTTAATTGCCTATTACACAAATAATATGAGAATTATGAATTAGTTCTGACCTATGAAATAGCTCACATTGCTACCAGTGTTATGAGATATGTTCAAAATACTGGCTAATTAAAATTCAAGTTGGTTATTTTAGTTTTTATTTTGTATCTTTTTTTCTTATTAATGTCTTAGAATATGTTGTATGCAGTTAAAATAGTGACGTGTACTAAAATACAACTCAGGAAGTAGACTTAAAATATTTTTCTCTAAAGACTATTTTAAATAAATACTTTTTTTTCCACGGGTTTTTTCTTCTTTCCAAAAAGTGACGCTACATATCATAAGAAGATAGATTTGGTGTTACTGTAGCTTATTTTATATTTCATTTCCACAAAATTTCTAATTGTCAAATAAATTATTTATGATTTATTGTGCTCTAATTTATATGCTGTTTGTTACTTAGGGTATTTTTTCCTCCCATGGCCTTAAAAATCCAGCTGATACTTAATTTTCTTTGCAGTTAAAAAAAGTATTTCATTTTGAATCTCTAACTTTTAATATCCAGAGAACTTGTTTGAACTGTGAAGTGTTGGATTATAATAAAGATTTTATGTCATGATGTTATTTGTTTATATTTGTAATAATTTAAAAAGCAGAGACCATATACATGCATATCCCTATTTGAGAGTTCTTAGGAACTATACTATTTATGTATACACTAAATATAAATGTACTATTTATACCATTGAAAATTGTGTTCATTGTCTGCGTTGTGTCATGCCCTTCTTTTACATAGGTGACTGCCGAGTTTGCACATCCTTCAGGGGATGTTTAAGTAATGATTTTGTCAGATTACTGAGTGAAACCTCAGTGACTTATTTCAACATTATTTCTTTCTTTCTGCTCCAGAGGTCACTATCTTCCCATGGAAGTAGCCACCTTTTCTCAGTAACTTCAAAGTTTTGTAACAGAGTGAAAGCCCTCTTGCTAACATGTTTTTATGTTATGCAACTTTATGACCCATTCTGTTGTCTATCACTATGATTGTATCTATTGCAGACCATGCAGAATTTGTTAAGCTGTACGACATCACAAAGTACTAGTTCAACTTTAAACTTCAATTTTTAAACTGCAAATAATCAGACAAATCTTGAAATAATTTTTATATAGCATCTTTCAGAAAACCTGTTTTATTTTCTTAGACATCAAAAAGATATAATGATGTTAGTTGTGAACTCATGGAAATCCAAAAGACAGTGACAAGAATTGGTGAAGAATCTGAAAAGAAGATAAAATCAATGTATAAGAAAATTAAATATGCCGAGATGCTATTGAGTCAATACAAGTAAGAGCTATTCAATATGGTGTTATAATGTTCTGTTAATTTTAATAGTGACAATCAAACTATATAAAATTTGCTTTTAGAAATAATTTTAAATTCTGGTTTTTTAAAAATCAAAATGAATAGAATTATACATAAAAGAAGTGTTGACCTTGTTTGTCTTAGCTTACATTAGCAGAATAAGGAAGGGATGATGTCCAGAAATATACCCAAATGGAAAGTTCCATGAATCAACTCCTTAAGCATGCCATTTTTACCTTATATTACTTATTTATGAATTTTTAATCCCTTTGACAGAACATTTTGCTATCATTCTTATTCACTGCACAAATTACTTGCAGTGGACATCAGCACTTACCATAGTACCATAGTTATGTTATAATGATAACTTAATTAACATATTAGCCAGAACAATTCTAGCAAACACCACTTAGTTTTTAACTTATCAAAATAACTTGTCTTTCTTTTTTTTAGCAAACCAACAAAATTACTATAACTTTATTGGATTGCAAGGTAGCTTCTGTATGACAATGACTTATGTTGCAGTTCCCTCGCTGTAACCTCTTGTCAGGTTATTAACCCTTGAATTATCAAGTAGAGCTATAGTAACAGTAGGACACTGCTAATGGCCAGTCACTTGCAAGTAATCTCTCCTTTCTGTTGCTGAACATACAGACAGAGTCAGCACCCAGAATAACTATGCTAAAGAACAAGAATACCAAGTATTTTCATGTTTGGTAGGAGGTTGCACTTGACTTTGCTGCATATGCCTATGGCTAGTTGCCAGGTTTTATTTGGCAAAGTAGCAAGAGTCACAGTGGCTCTTTTTCACTTGAGATGAGGAAAGCTTACAGGCATAATTGAAAGACATCAGTAAATTTTTTAGATAACCTTTCTGACAGTAGCAGATGTTTCCATACTGCAGCCATGTGACAGCAACTGTTCTTCAAATATCAAGTATTTAAAAAACTGTGCATGGTAATTATGGAGTGTATATATGTTTTGTAGTAAGTCATCAGATTTGGTCCAGCCTATTCATTCAGAACTACCTAGGTTCACTAGGAATTTACATGCCATTTCCATAATTCAAGTTGTGCTATGCACTACCTGAGTTAAGACAGTGTGCACTGTTTTGGTATTCCAGGGAATTGATGTTAGAAAGTGCCTGATGTACAGTAGCAGCTGAAAACTTGTCTTGCTCACTGATGCTTCATTCAAGGCAGCAAGACTAATGCTAATGGTTGAGATGTATGTGCAAACTCATGTCCTTGGTAACCTCATTTCAGTAGATGTTAATTTCCCATCCAGCAAAACCATTACCAGGGACTGTTCCATCTAACTCCTATTCCCTGTTTCTTTTCAAGGATCATTCTCATAAGAAGAATAGACTTTATGAGTTTGCCTAAGAGCAGTAAAGGAGTAACTACAGACCTGAAGAGGAGTTTCTGGTTACAGAATTTCTTAATTTTTAAATAAATGAGGGCTTTAGAAGGGTGTCTTATGCAAAGATCCACGTATCATTTCAAGTTAGTGCCATATCTCTTCTGCAGTTGTTCTGTCTTCAAAATTAAGACACTGTGGTTCTTTTGAAGTCCTTATCACTGTGAGTGATGAGGAAAAGGCTGGGGTGCTTAATGCCTTCTTTGCCTCAGTCTTTAATAGCAAGAGTAGCTGTATTGAGGGAATCCAGCCTCCTCAACCAGAGGACAGAGACTGGGAGAACGATCCCCGCACATTCCAGGAGGAGATAGTCAGTGACCTACTGCATCACATAGACACACACAAGTCTATGGGACCGGATGGGATACACCAGAGGGTGTGAAGGAGCTGGCTGGGGTGCTCGCCAAGCCGCTTTCCATCATTTACCAGCAGTCCTGGCTGACTGGGGAGGTCCCGACAGATTGGAAATTGACCAATGTGACACCCATCTATAAGAAGGGTTGGAAGGATGATCCGGGAAATTACAGGCCTGTCAGCTTGACTTCGGTGCCTGGGAAGCTGATGGAGCAGCTCATCCTGAGTACCATCACACAACATGTGCTGGACAACCAGATGATCAGGCCCAGTCAGCTTGGGTCTATGAAAGGCAGATCCTGCTTGACAAACCTGATCTCCTTCTCCAACAGGGCGACCCACTTATCAGATGAGGGAAAGGCTGTGGATGTTGTCTACCTTGACTTTAATAAGGCCTTTGACACCGTTTCCCACAGCATTCTCCTGGTGAAACTGGCTGCTCGCGGCTTGGATGGGCACACACTTTGCTGGGTAAAAACCTGGCTGGATGGCCGGGCCCAAAGAGTTGTGGTGAACGGAGTTAAATCCGGTTGGCGGCCGGTCACGAGTGGTGTCCCCCAGGGCTCGGTTTTGGGGCCACTCCTGTTTAACATCTTCATTGATGATCTAGACGAGGGGATCAAGTGCACCCTCAGTAAGTTTGCAGATGACACCAAGTTGGGTGGGAGTATTGATCTGCTCGAGGGTAGGGAGGCTCTGCAGAGAGACCTGGACAGGCTGGAACGATGGGCTAAGGCCAACTGTAGGAGCTTCAATAAGGCCAAGTGCTGGGTGCTGCACTTGGGCCGCAACAACCCCCAGCAGCGCTACAGGCTTGGGGAGGAGTGGCTGGAGAGCTGCCAGTCAGAGAGGGACCTGGGGGTGTTGATTGACAGCTGGCTGAACATGAGCCAGCAGTGTGCCCAGGTGGCCAAGAAGGCCAATGGCATCCTGGCTTGTGTCAGAAATAGCGTGGCCAGCAGGGACAGGGAAGTGATCTTACCCCTGTACTCGGCACTGGTGAGGCCGCACCTCAATTACTGTGTTCAGTTTTGGGCCCCTCACTACAAAAAGGACATTGAATTACTCAAGCGTGTCCAAAGAAGGGCAACGAAGCTGGTGAAGGGTCTGGAGCACATGTCGTACGAGGAATGGCTGAGGGAACTGGGGTTGTTTAGTCTGGAGAAGAAGAGGCTGAGGGGAGACCTCATCGCCCTCTACAACTACCTGAAAGGAGGTTGCAGAGAGCTGGGGATGAGTCACTTTAACCAAGTAATAAGTGATAGAACAAGAGGTAATGGCCTCAAGTTGCGCCAGGGAAGGTTTAGACTGGATATTAGGAAGCATTTCTTTACAGAACGGGTTGTTAGGTGTTGGAATGGGCTGCCCAGGGCAGTGGTGGAGTCCCCATCCCTGGAGGTGTTTAAGAGCAGGGTCGACTTAGCGCTGAGGGATATGGTGTAGTTGGGAACTATTAATGTTGGGTTGATGGTTGAACTGGATGATCTTCAAGGTCTTTTCCAACCTAGACAATTCTGTGATTCTGTGATTCTTACTGCAGGCTGTCTGTTCCCATACACTGATCCATTCAGCTCACAGGAAGTATTGTGAACACAAAATACTCCCTGATCATTTGTAGAAGAGGATTATGTTTATTGGACTAATAGTGGAATTCAGGAAGTTTGTGGCAGTAGCAGTAGGTCCCTCAAAGAGATGGGCCATCTGTGTCTGCTAGATAGCTGGGTGATTCTAGAATGCTGTGACAGTCTTTCTCTATGCTTCCAAATATGACTGTGAACTGCAAGAGCTACTCTTCACACCAGCACAGATGTAATATATGTAAGGACTGTTATTCACCACTTCTCAGTGAAAGACTGTTTACCAAAGATGGTTCTCATCTGTACGTTTTTAAGAATCTTATGCCACATGTCAACCCGTCTTTGTCGAGAAAATATCAAAGTCTAGAAATTGTTACTAGCACAAATAAACTTTGGGATTTTGCATGTTTACAGGCCAGCAGCATACTGCCAGACTTTCTAAAAAGACAGAAAGTAAGCAGTTATGAATTGTCATGTTTTAACCCCAGTAGGCAGCTGAGCCCCACACAGCTACTCTCTCACTCCCCCCAAGCAGGATGGGGTGGAAAATCAGAAGGGTAAAGGTAAGGACAGTTTGACAGTTAAAACAAAAGCTGCACATGCAGGCACAGCAAAATAAGGAATTAATTCAGTATTTCCCATTGACAGACAGGTATTTAGCCATCTTCAGGAAAGTAGGACTCCGTCACATGTAACAGTTACTTGGGAAGACAAATGCCGTAACTCTGAATGAACAACCTCCTTCCTCCCTGCATCTTTTATTGCTGAGAGTGATGTCATATGGTCATATCCCTTTGGTCAGTTGGGGTCAGCTGTCTCAGCTGTGTCCCCTTCCCAGCTTCTTGTGCATGCCCAGCCTGCTCGCTGTTGGGGCAGTGGGAGAAGCAGAAAAGGCCTTGATGCTGTGTAAGCACTGCTCAAGAATAATGTAGACATCTCTGCATTATCAACAGTGTTTTCAGCACAAATCCAAAACATAACACCATACCAGCTACTATGAAGAAAGTTAACTGTATCCAAGCCAAAACCAGTATACTTACACACAAGCCCATTGTAATTCCTGCATTCTTTCAGTGAAATGTCTTTTATAGGCTTGTCTGCCATGAAGGCCAAAACCAAATCCTCAAATAACTGAGTAGTTGTGAGAGCTTAGGGTACTGCGAGTGACCTTTTTATTTGATGTACCAAATAGGAAGAATGGTTATACTTTTTAAGCTGTATGTAAACTGCTTTAATAATATGTGATAGAATAAAACAAGGCACACAGTAGAATTTGGGAGTGAGATATTTTGGTCCCCTCTGTGAAGGGACCCACTCTCAGAGGGACATAAAGAAGAGGTCATAGCTGCTGTAGCTGTTTTCTGTTGGCTTTAGATTTTCTTTTCATTTCTTTGTTCAAGAAGTAATTGGAATTAATGCGTGTGATTGTTTTGCTTACCGTTTATGGTGCTCAGTAGGCCATGGTGAAGAGCTGCACCTGATTAAAATAATGGGGGTTGGTTGTATCATTTACAGTTTCTTTAGATTCTAACATCTCTGCAACTTTATTTCAGAAACTGATTAGTGCTCAGGAACTTGAAACACCTTTTTCAGTCCCACAGAAGGAGTACTTACTGCCTGCCTCAGAATCTTACATGTTTTTAAGCACAAAGTAGCACTGACTTCTGCAAAACAGAACAGTCTTACAGTGTATTTTGGGGTAGATATCAGCCTCAGGAAATCATTACTTTGGCTAATATGGCTGGTGCTTTTGATGTCTGCTATCCAGGGAGATCTGTGCCTGCCAGTCAGCTAGACCAGAAACCTTATTGACATATTCTTGAGGAAAGGAAGGTTATTTAGATGCAATAATCCTGTTTCTTTAAGATACCATATCACTGTGGATCTCTTTGCAGTAAACTGCAGAATTAAAGAAGGATCATAGCTTTTCCTGTAATACGTTTATACTTTACTATGGGAGCAGAAGGCATCCTGGATAACATGCATTTACTCAAGCGATGTTACTGCTCAAGAAGTTCCAGTCTTGCACTCATAAAGTGTCTGTGAACTTGTAATAAGATCCAAACTGTCCTTGTCTCACTGAGTTGGTGTAGGGTAAAAAAAAATGTATTTTCCTATAAGATGGATAGCTTAGCAATACTAGAGGAATAAGTGTCTGATTTTTTTCTTTTGTCAGCATGTCTGACTTTTTTCTTTTTTGATTCTGACCTTTACAGTGAATTTCTTGGTCTTGTTTTTATTGAGTTCAGCATAATTTTGACACTACATTAGAGGTATTTATGGTAATTATATTTTACTGCCTCTAAGATTAAAAAGTGTCACAGTCAACATGTTTGTATTTAGTTAACTAAAGCTGAAGTTTTTTCATTTCAGAGCCTAGTTTGCAATCTGGAGAAAATATTAGTATATGAAAATTAAAATTGTAGTCAGAAATACAGCTAAACCCCAAGTATTTTATTATACAAAACCTGAGACCAGAATTCTGTAATACCAATACTTGTCAAAGCTGGAGTGACTTCTGGAAATTACTATGTGATTCTCCAATTAAAGTCACTGCATGTATCTAAGTGATGGAAAAGGTGTGTAAAGAGTAGGAGGTAATATTTACTTTTGATGGATATGAGCTGTGAATGCAAGCTTCACAGTGTCTTCACAATGTTTGGAATTTTAATTCTAGCCTAAATTTGTATATAGAGATGATCTGATCAAATGCTCATTAGCTCCTTTGTGGGTTCCAGCTGAGAGAAATCAGACAGCATGGACCCTGATTCTGTAACTGGTTAAGTTCATTGCAAAACTCATTTTGATTTTAATTATGGTAAAGATCAGGTCCTGAGTAAGAAGTATTACCAAAAATGTAGTGTGATTTATTACTATGTATTCAGATACTTTGCAAATCAGTTAAGTGTTTCACTGGCCTATTTAGTGTTCTGTCAACTTGTCTGAATTAGTAGATGCTGGCAAGAATTGTTAGCAATGATGATAGTGATCCATTGCTGGAGGTGATTTTATCATGTAATACCAGAATAAATGATGTTAAAAGTATATGATTTTACTTTAATTATTTTTTTATACTATTCCAGCATATACTTACTATTAAACTTCATTCCTTATCGATTCATATTTACAAAGTGTGGTCAGCAGCAATTTGTTATTGTCCTCTTGTAGGCAAATTGCTGTAGCTTGGGAGTCTAAACCGTAAGATGTATGAAATAATAAATATTGCTGTGTATTGTGATCCTTCTTCACTAGCATATATCCTCTGTGAAATTGGATTTTTACTTTGTTACTTCTTCCTGTTTTCCAAAGCAACTTCCATTACTTTCAATGTGCTTTCAGAAGACTTCTATATTTTATGACCTTTCCAGGATGTCTTCTGACTCCTTTTCACTTCTGTGAAATACTTTTCTGAAATGGGTCGGAAGGTAATGCAAGCAGTATTCCAAATGAAGCCATGTCAATTATTTTAACAGGGACGTCTTACTCTCATTTTTTATTCTAATGTTTTTCATCCTATTTCTTAATCTTACACCTTCTTAGCTTCTTTAACTGTGCTAAATGTTGAGTAGACTTTCCAAGTGTTTGTGGAAATACGTACATGTCTTTCTTGATTTGATATAGTTAATTTAGAATTTTTAGGTGTACTTAATTTCTTTGACCTTATACTTCTTTTGAGTTTGGACCCTAAATGGTACGTGCTGTTTTGTTCACCAGTTACTTAGTTTGTCTTGAAATTTTTCTTAAGTTTCTTAGTTCTTTTTGGCCTTGCCTATTGTAATCACATTATATGCAGACTTTTAATTTCACTACTCCTTGCCCTTTCAGATCATTTGTAAATATATCAAGGTAACAGAGATGGGATTTTGAGATACCATGCCGTTGACCTATTCTTTCAATGAAAATTGATTGTTTAATCTTACTTCTGCATTTTTTCATTAGGATTAGAATTTTTCATCTTGCCTTCTGACTACTTCACTTTTTAACAGCCTTTTATGCAGGATTTTGTTCAGTTTCCTTTAGAATTCTGTCATTGTGTCACAGCTGTCAGCTTGCAGTTGTAGGGCAGTGTGAGCAGTTTTCCTGTTTTGTTTTGGTAGTCTTGGTGGAAATCAAGGCTCTTGAGATTATTTCATGTGCAAGAAAGTGTGGCGTTTTCCTGTAACAAGCCTTTGTTCTGAGGTGCATTAAAATTGCTTTACAGGAACTCTTTGTTCTTTTGAAAAAAGTTATAATGTAAGTAAAATCCCAGCGATAATGGCAATAGTTAAATAATACCGGAAATTCATCATCTATACTGATAGAAATATACCATGTATGTTTTCTGTTTCATCTAGTTAAGTAATTTCCTATTCATACCACGTGACAGTGATGTAGACTGTTGTGCACCTTGTAACCTGTTTGTTTGTGTGAATGTGAATTAAATGAGTAGAAGACTGTTTTTTCTATCCCTCAGTGAAGAAATTAAATTTTTTTGCCTACTGTATCTTTTTTTTTTTTTTCCTCAGCCATTTGCTAGACTGGTAATTAAAGTCATACTTACATTACAGAGGAAGTAGACCCTTCAGCTGCCATCTGAGAAGGACTGGAATAACATGTGGTATTGATAGGTGTGAGAAAGACAGATTTGTGATGGCACAGACTTGAAAGACTGTTCTGCAGTTGATACTCTTTTCTTTATGTTCAGTACCATCAGTGAGAAAATGAAGATTGCATGAAACTCAAAGTACTGAGGCTGGGGTACATCACACAGCACAGTCTGTTATTTTTACATATACTTGCTGTGGCTGGTAGTACTGTATTTTTCCATGAGATTATACTCAGAAAGTTGTAGCTGATAGGTAATATGAGAAGAAAATTACAGTCTATGCCTCTTACATGTCTGTCATTAGAATAATTCCAAGTATCATTTATGTGTTTCTTTCATGGGTAGTGGGAACTAAGAAAGTAGAGGTGTTTGAAGTGTTAGGTTTCACGCTCACATTATATATATTCTGTGACATTTCGAATGCGACTTTGCAAGATAAGTCTTTACTCCATCACTAGATGAAATCTTGGAAACAAATGAAGAATGTCTATCAAATAATCTTGTAGGAGTGGCTCTTGAATTAGGGATGAAATCTCTTCATTATTTTCTGTTGTCTTACTGCATTTAAGTATGCAACACTCATTCAGGGGTTTTTGGTTTATAATGCAATAGATGTCTCTAAAACTCAACTACTGTTGGTCTTAGTTCTGCTGTAGTGGATTTATTTTGCCATTTAAGGCATGCTTCAGAATGTGTTATTGACCAGGATAGTTCTCTGGGGAGCATGGAGAAAACTCCTCTTTTCAGCCTGGTGAAACAATAATAAAAATAATGGACAAGCACCAGCAATCATTATAAAATTTTAACCTGATGTTCCTCTATTTCTTCTGCCTTTCACCAAATCCATTCTCATACACGGCTGTAACAAAAGGCCTATGCACGGCCTATAATGAGGCCTAATAGTGTCTTGTGGGAGTGTTTTCCTGATGACTGTTGTAGTTATTATTATTTCTTTCTGTAATTATGGACAGTTTTCCTTCACATAATGCTGATAAATCTGCTATTCAGAGTGAAAGTAAAGTCCTTATCCCCTCCTTTGACCTTGCATACTGTCTGCAAGTTCCTTTTAACATGAGGAATTGATGTCAGTAAAAAATTTTCTTCACCAATGACATTTGTCCACAAAATGACAGGGCAGTGGATTGATTAAGTGAAAATGGCTCTGAAGTAGATTCAGCCACTAGCAGAGAAAGAAGTTGACTCCTGTTCTGTTTAATTAATGTATGAGGTATGAAACAAAGTCTTGTGTTTAACTACACCAATACCTGTTCAGAGGTCAAATTAGAAGCTGTAATGTTGGCAGGCTGTTTAAGTGCAAGTGAACTGGTAGCATGAGTAGTTTTGATATCTGGCTGAAATTGCATGAACCTGCCAGGGTAGATATTTTGAAATTCTCTCATGCATACCTGTTCAAGAAACGTAGTAGAGAATCAAAATAAATCTTTACTAATTCAGATCTGCTTTACATTTTCCTTTATGGAGAGGGACTACCTTGGAATATTTCCAAATAGATGGATTCACTTTGTGTGTATTTCTATTAGGAATGAGTTAAAGCATTCTGAATTTATTTGGACCGAATACTGTATGAAGTTAAAAGAAACAGAGGAGAAGATTATAAAGGATGAAAAACACCTTGAGGAGTTAGTGAAGCAAAAAGCAGAAATCCAGGAAGATGCAAAATGTTGGAACAGCAAAGTGAGTCTTGAATATTTATAAACAAGCAAGTAAATGAGTATCTTTTATTGAAAAGTACATGAATGTGTGAATATTTTGTATGTTTAAGAGTTAAGGTCCTCTGTAAACGTAAAAATACAAATACTGACAAAAATAAAACATGGTAAATTCTGTAGAACTCTCATGTTCATTCTTCTGTTGTAGTATTATTTTTCAGCTTTATTTATTAAAAATATCATAATAATCTTACATTCCTTTAAGTGACCTGGATATTTTTAGTTGTTGGATGTATATCTGCTTAATATTGCTTATCTTCTTAAATTATCTGGAAGAAAGTATGCATTTAGTGGGACAGCATAAACCTCCTCTTTCATTAGTAGATCTTTTGACCTGAAATGGCTCGTGATGCACTCTTACAGTATGCAGAGTGATACCCTATTTTACTTAAAATTCCCCTGTTTTCTGCTATATTTGTCTAGCATTCATTTTGAAATCTTGTACTTGGCAGTTTAAAAGCTAAACGGAGTTCCTCACACTGCCTGACTAGGAGTTAACAATTAATTGACAGCTCCATATGTGGAACCAGTAGAAAATGCCTAAACCAGGATTTAGATGCCCACAACAGAACTTATTATTTTTTTATATGTATGTGTATATATGTGTATGTATATATGTATAAATAAAGTATGAAATTAATTCTTCTGTACATGTCCAGTACTGTTGTGGTTTGTGCATCTAGATAGCTAGGTCCTGCTAAGGATCCAGTGGAATCCAGAATCTAGGTGGAGTGTTTCTGAGAAGCTGAATCTAGCAAGCATGCTCAGGACTTAAAAAAAAACAAAGCACCCCCCCTGCAAAAGTAAAGATACAGTCATATTAGACAGCAACCAATGGGCACGTTCTTGCCATTTTTTTCCAACTATATTACAGTTTTCTTCCTGTTATTGGCACCAGCAATTGCTACCAGCTGATAATTAGAAAACCACTACTTTCAAATAGAGCCAATATGTAGTAGTAAAAAATTTTTTTTTTTTTGTCTTTCTGGATTTTTTTCTATCTGGGCTTGCCTGACCTGATATACTCGAGTAGGTACTACTGGGTATTAAGACCAGCACAAGGGAAAGAGAGAAATGCGCAATAGGGGTAAGGTGGAACATGGAACTGCTCTGTTTGGTGACCACCTTTGGTTTGATTAGTTTATGCTAATGGTGAGCCAGAGTTAGGTTTAGCATAAAACTCTTCCATTATTGTCAACTTTGTTCAAAAACATAACTAAACCAACTAACTGAATAAATCTTTACAAATAATAACAGATTTTCAGAAAGCCCAAAGTAATTCTTCTGATCATCATAGAAAAGTTACTGGGACAATTGAGTTGTTTTGGGAATCGGGAAAATATTGGGATTATTTTCAGTGACTTCAGTGGGGTTTGAATTTGACCCAAATTATAACATGACAATTATAACGTACTTCAACAAGTTTGAAGACAGATTTAGTGATGTGAACTAGTATTTTTCTGCATTTTTTTTCCTGCTTTTTTTCCTTGTTTTATTTCATGCTGTCTTCAAATTTTATGTATGACCTACTGGGAGTGTTACAACTTTTGACACTGTAAGGACAACTCTGAGTTTTCTTTTTTCCATGTTACCCAGATTTGCATTACAAAAGGTATCTGTATGCATTAAATCCATTTTCTGTATCTACATGGGCTTTGCTCTTCAAAGATTAGAAGAAACCCTTCTTATAAAATTAATCTCATACTTAACTATTCCTCCATTATTCTTCTGTCATCATTAATTACCTGCACAGCGTGGCAGTATTTCAGGTCATTCCTGTCAAAATGTTTGCTCTAAAAACTCTGAAGGAAAAAAAATTCTGAATCATGTTTTTCTCGTGTACCAGCAATTTAAAAACTGGGACATTTTATTCATACTTAATCCATTGGGGTTTTTTCCCTGTAGATGTAACCAATTTCTTTGCCTTTCTCACACTTCCCCTGAACTATATTTTGTAGAATATTTTAAATATTGAAAGACTTCACAATTTGGTTTTTTATCTCCTTTTTCTAGGTTAGTAAAGGTGCTTCTCTGCAGTTTTTTCTCATAGATCATGTTTTATGATCCCTAACCATTCAGGTTAGGACCTTCAGTCCCCAACTAGTTGGGAAGGTACAGCCATACAAGGACAATGAGCAGAATCCTAGAGAAGTACAACAGAGCAGTGACATTCTGGACAAGATAACAAGACAAAGCCTGTATTGTTTCCCTCCTTGGCTGCTGGGACATAGGCACAAAGTATCTTATGTAAATCTGCTCTTCATCAGATTCTTGAAGTAGCAGTAGGAAATTACATGCTATTTAGAGTACCTGCTTCCTAATTCTGTCCTGATCTTCCTGCATGTATTCTTTACCCTTATGCTAACATCCTTATCAGCTCTGATCCTGCTTGGACACATTTGTTGTCTAGTCATATTCCAGTTAGACCCATATCTCTATGGAGATTGTTTAAATAAGTTCTGCCAGGGTAGCTATGTTGTTTCAGCCTCTGCAGAAGAAACAGAGGCAAAGGAAACAAAGGCTCAATGTGAAGAAGCATCCCTTTATCCATCTAAAGCCACTTTAGATGTTTTCCTTATCCTGTAGATACTTGCTTCCCTAACATCCTCATTTTTCCTTAAGCTCCAATGACTGATCGATCGTTGACTCTCTGTATGAATCTGTATTAAGTCAATAGGTATGTTGAGATACTAAGGAAAAGCTTGAGGTTGAGAGGAGTTTAAGATATTCTGCTTAATTATACCACATATGTCATGTATGAATTAGCAGGCTGTGAGTGTGTGCTTACTGATACTGTGAAGTCTAAAGATTCTGCTAGGATACATCTCAATGATAATGTGCATAAGAGTAATATAGCACGAAATATCTCTAGTTACTGTTTCAGACTCTTCCTTCTAAATTTATTTTTAAAATATATTGCTTATATATTACAAAGAAATATAGGAGGTATTTGTGTTATTTACTTTACAAAATATTTTCTAGATAGAAGATTTGAATAATAAAATAGCTGCCCAAGGAGATGAGAGCGTAAAAATATCAGATGCTTCTTCTGAAGTGATTACAGCTGTGGAAGAATTAGTAAGTTTTTTATTGTTTTTATAGAAATGAAGTAGAAATGCTTGCATACTTGCATTTTCTGTGTTGTCCTGAAATAATTTTAACTTATGCTAAAGGTGTCTTAATGTTTTAATGTTCATTAGAAATCCACCAGAGAAAGTAATCTACAGAATATAAAGCAAAAGCTTCTCAGTACTAATGAAGCATTGGACATTTTGAAACATGAAGATGAAGAACTTGAGGGAGAAAATGAAGAGTTTTTGCAAAAATTTGGAAATAGGTAATGCCTGCAATATGAATGTAGGAAGCAAGCATTATTTTTTCACTGAAAGTATGCCTATAAAAGCAAACCTTGCTTTTATTTTTAGTCTGTCTGTAAATATAACACTTTGATAATTAAAAATCACTTCAGGCTGAAATTTATCATCTTTTTTGGCCTTCACTTGAAAGGAAAATAACTAAGTTCTGCAAAAGACAAAACACATACTTTGACAATTAAAATAAAACAAAATGAGGAAGATTCTGAAATTCTCTGTATGTCAACAGAAACCTCAGTCCCCAAAACATTTTGGTAAAAACTTGTATTAATTTTATTTGTATTTTTTCATATACGATTGTTATAAACATAGAATCTGAAATACTGGGGTTTTTTAAAATTCTTGTAAGACATTATGCACACATCTTTTGTCGTGCCTCAGTTTATTGATTCCAAATAGCTATACTTTAAACTATATTTTACATAATATTCTCAGGGCATTTACAATACAATAGTAAATAAACTCAATTTTTGGTTCTTTCTTCCTTTGGACACTAGGTGAATTCTGGTTTTATGCATCTGACAGGGTACCCTCTTTATCCCCCCAATAACTTTGGATTTTATTGTTTGGATTCAGTAAAGTCAACTGAAAAGAAATGTTCTTGAAAATAATTAGGTTCTTACAAGTTTTGCAGAAATTGATGACGTGAGTTGAATACAGATGTCTTGTCAACATGAAAACATTCCTTACTAGACCCCAAAAATTCCATACAAGAGATGTGGGAAAAGGGAGGAGATATAAAGATGAAAAAGAGGAGGAGGTATGTGCATACTCCTTAATAATGCTCCAAGTTGGAGCTCACACATTACATACCAAACTAAATCAATGATGGGACACAAATGGGTAAGAAACCAGGCTTCATTAGTTCTGATGTTGATGGAATTACTTATTGGGATTAGTAGAACATTTTAGAATTAGTGCTGTAGCTTTGAAAAATTATTATTTTTGATTTAATCGTCATCTTTTTTGATGGATTATAACTTCTATTTCATCATACATGTAAGACAATGGAGAGAGATCTTGCCCACGGTGGATGTATTAACTGATAGGCTGAAAGAGAAAACTCAGATTTGTAAGAACATGTGCAGGCAAATGCAGAACATCAGGAGAGAGAGGGGAGTTCTCAGAAAACAGATTTGGGAAGCATTATCACTTGAGACCATCTTATACACTAAAATGTAACAGGGATCCTAGAAACACAGGACAAGTTCACAAGAGAAATCTATTTCATATATAATTAGTATTGTTGTGAGTGTGTCCTGATTATTGTTCTTCCACATGTTCAGGAGTTCCAGAAATGGATATGAAAGTTCAGATTCAAGACCCAGAGAATGGTTATGACAAGTCAGAGTAATGAAGGATTCCAAGATCTTAGTTTATTTATGTCTTCAAAGGATGGTCTGAAGACATCCTTTGAAAGGGAGATATCTTTTCAGACTGCTATTTAGTCTAGTCCCAGGAAACAAAGAGGGGAGGCTGAATATAGAATTCAATTTAAGTATTTTTTTAAAAGAAAAATATTAATTCAGAAGAATTAAGTGTTAAATTGTACTCTAGTGGAAAAACAGGATTCTTAGCCTGATACAATCCCAGATTTCTGTACATTGCTTTCTTATGATAATTTAAGTTAACTCTTAGAAGGATTTCCTGGAATGCTATTTTACAGAGCCCCTATACTTTCTCAAATCTACTTTCAAGACCACTGACCTAGCTTGAAACACATTAGTTCTTAAGGGAGAAAGCAATTGCTAATCCCTCCTAAAAATTAGAAGTTGCATGCATTCCTCTTATGTGTTACAGAGTGCAAACTCAAAGGAAGAATGCTGTTTGTAGGGCTTTTTATTTGAAAATCCCCTTTTATCTTTTTGGAGTTCTCGACTGAATAAGGAGTGTTTTAAACAAAGGCTATAACTAACTATAGTTCTCTTGGGGAGCTTGCCATTAAGTGTTATGAGAGAGGCAAGATGTGTGGTTCTGCTCAGAAATCTTTACTTTCTTTGATCTGCCACTAATTTCTTGCTTTATATTGGAAATATTTTGCATGTCAGATCATTAGTCTGATACTCTGAGCCTTTTGAAGCCTCTCACAAACTTTCTCAATATAATTGTGCTTTATTTTTCATTTTCCTTTCTGAGTACATTATGATTTCTGTGTGGTCTTTTGTATCAGGGAAGAATTGCTGTACTGTATTTAATTGCTATATTCCATCAGAATGGGATTCTTAAAATCAACACATTGTCTCATGTTAGTCTAAGAATCAAAGTGCTTGTTTTTATTAATTGTATACTAACTGAGTCCTGACATGTACTTCAACAAGACTAAAAAGTGAGTGACTGTCCACCTCCTATTAGGCTGCAAGAAGGTAGAGAATTGTTTTCTAACATTCTTCCTAAAAAGCTTAGTTGTGTCTCTTTCCTATTTAGAACATGCAGTACCTGCAAGAAATACATCTCATGATCATCAGGGATTTTAGGGGTATGTGCAGTCCACATAGTCTCGTTTCCTATACAAGGTGGCTAAAAACCAAAGTTCAGCTGCTCCAGTTCATCTTATTGACTGAACTTCTAAGTTTGTGTCCAACTGTTAGTATTTTTCTTTAAAGTATTTCTGTCCTAGTTATATTTTGGTAGGATTTCTAATACAGTGGTCAACTGAGAATATTTGTTGGCTTGTCTAAACAGTTTTAATTTTGTTCTCTCACCTTTCTTTAAAACGATTCTTATTTTAGATCAGTTACCCAATAACCCTATGATATGGAGATTTAATCATAAGTATTATGTTCCCACTATGAAGTGCCAATTTCATTAAACACCCTCAAACCTGTCTTCTATAATGGCTGTCATATTAAATAAGAAGGGAAAGTGTTCTTGCAGTAGTAGCTTAGAGAAGAGTCTCAAATGTCTTAATGCTTTTGAAGAGAAGATAACAGTTCCTCAATTGAGTTAAGGCTACTTTACTGTCTAAATAATAATGTCTTCTGCATGACTTTTCTGAAGCCTGGGGAATGATTTTAGATACAATTTTTCTTCTGTCCTTATGGAAGTTTAACTGACTCTTCCGCTGATCTGTAAACATATGGTTCGTACCATGAGATATGCAGTCTTCTTTTGAAGACTTAACCATTTGGTGGGCATCATCTCATAATGCAAAAAATAAACAGATGAAATGTGACATTCCTTTACTTATTCCCAAGTGATCTTTATTCTCAGAGTGTTTTCTTGAGCATTTCCATTTTGTTTAGCAGAGATAATGTTTCACCTGCAACTACCTATCTTCCTTTTCAGAGGATGAGGTAGCATTTCAACAAGAAAAAGATAAGCAACCTGTATGTTTCATTGTCTCATACACTTTAACAAGAGTAGCATTTTTGTAAGTGCAGCTAAACATCGTAAATTTTCTCTTCTGTCTGTTTCAAACTGACTACTTCAGTCATACACAGAAAAACATTATTATTAACAGTTGGATCCTGGATACAATGCAAAGATTTTTATGTCTGTTTGGTACACTCCCTTCTCTCAGCCGTTGTTCATGAGAATCTGCTTTAGCTAAGAGAAACTTACTTTCTTACTACAACCAGTTTCCAATCTGAACAAAGTGAAAACATTTTCCTCTTTAGTTCAGAATATAGCAGCTGTAAAAAAGGTACTCTGTTCCAGACCTTCATGTGCAGCTGACAGTTCAGATGGTGACTCTAGTTTTCACTGTGGATTCCTTGAGTAGGAGTGGTTCTCATCTCTCAAACTTCAGTACTACTAATTTAATGTATTTTAAAAAATATTTGTATAATGCAATAATGCATGTGTTTTCAATCTGTTGGGACCACTTCCAATACAGTTCTGTCACGTGGCATTCCCACACCTTCAAGGCCTTCACCAAGGTTGTTGCAAAGGGTAACAGGTACCATCTGTATCTGGATAAATAGCTAAGACTTTCAAAGAAGACTTATTCCTCACTTTGTCCAAATTCTCCTAGTTCTTTTTCGTTCTCTGAATAGCTGATAAACCGTCAGTTGTCCCATCTATATCCTGTGCAAATTCTGGGGGTTATTTGGGCCATGTTGGAGTCATGTGAACTCAGAACAGATGACAGTATATATGATATATTCTGTTAGACTCTGCAGATGAAATCCATAGGTTGATCAGTTTCAATGTGCCACTTGAGAAAATGTGAAAATTAACCTTGTAATGAGATTGTCAGAAGATACAAAATCATTGGAGCATCTGTGTATGTCTTTGGCATCCAAGAGGATGCTAACAGGGTGTAGCTCTGCTAGGTGGTAACTCAAAAGCATTGTCTACCAAAGAACAAAGTTTGATCATCAGTGCTCTGAAACTCATATCCTTGGTGACCACATTCATATAATGACAGATAACAACAATATTGGTGGTATATATCAGCAAACTCCTTTCCTGTGAAGCAACCTGTCCCTGGAATTGAGACATCTAGCATTGTATGTTCTCTATTTTTTACTGAAGATGCTAACAAGTTGCATCAAGCTGGGGGGTGTTTTTTGCCATTTTCAAGGTCTGTGTCTCGCTGAAGTAACCCTTTTGCCTTGAGTTGCCACAGTTATGACCAGATGTCTTGCTCCAAAGACAACCTGAGCTACTCAGGAGCTGGAGACTGCCAGATCACTTGAGCCCAGGAGTTCTGGGCTGCTGTGTACTGTGCTGAGTGGGGGTCCACACTAAGACTAGCATCTATATGGTGATCCCTGGGGGACTTGGTCAGCATGTTGTCTAAGGAGAGGGAAGGTGTTACTGCTGATTGTCTTCAAGAGATGGTTCCCAGCGTACTGGAATGACAGCAGTGTGTGGGCTGAATGCCAGACTAGGCTCAAGGCTTTTAACATACATAATTCAGGCAAAGGAAAAAAACACAGCAGACAGCAAAAGCTGAAAGCAGCCATTATCAAGACCTACCCATTAACACACTGATCAAATACATCATTATCTTGCATCCCTCTTGAGCCCCCATATTGTGTCTCAGAAAAGACTGGTGGGTTGACCCTGGCCCCCACCCCCTGCACAGTGAGGAAGGGAATAGGGAGAATAAAATCAAAAAAACTCATGGGTCAAGATAAAGACAGTTTAATAGGGTGGGGGAGGGAAACCACAACACCCAAGGGATGCAAAAGTAGTCACTTGCCACCTCCCACAAGCAGGTGAATACCCAGCCAGATTCTGAGCAATGGCCACCTTGGAAGTCAAAAAACCCCACCTCCTTCTTCCCCTACCCCCATTTTATTGCTGAACATGATATTAAATGGTATGAATTATCCCTCTGGCCAATTCAGGTCAGCTGTCCTTGCTGTGTCCCTTCCCAACTTCTTGTCCACCCCCAGCCTACTTACTAGGGGGGCAGAGTGGAAAAAAAGAGAAAGTGTAAGCACTGTTCACCAGTAGCCAAAACACTGGTGTGTTACCAACAGTGTTTTAGCCACTAATCCAAAACACAGCACCATGCAGGCTGCTATAAAGAAAGTTAACTCCATCTGAGCCAGACGCAGTAAACCTGTCCAGGGGGTTCTGTACCTATTCTGAACTGATGCTCAGAATTATCCTCAAAGTAGGATTGGACTGGTCATTAACATCTCACTATCGCCACCTGTCTGAAAGTTTTGTTACAAATATCTTGCTGTTATCAAGACGGTGGCTCTCTTTTTTACACTTGTGTTGAACTTGAGGAGCATCTGTTGGCTGGTTTTTTCTCACTATTCCGTTCCTCACTAGTTTGATCTTACTATATTTTAGTAATTGTTTTCTTTGTTAATATGTATTTAGCAACACATACTAAAGAGAAAGGTAAAAGATTTTTATGTTGTTATAATATTCATTTTCTTACTAGATTTGAAGGTGTTTTGGTTGCTAGCCAGCTCCTTTATTTTCACATTGTGGTAATTTCTTCCCATGCCCAGCCCACTGAAACATCTTTTCTGCTTTTCCATCACACAGATCTGAAGAAATTAGGGAAAGTGTTTTCTGTTACGAAGGATCCTCTTTAATAGAGGAACTTAAACTTAGTGCTCATGACTATGATGAGGACACCTTTTAATCAATTTTTGATTTGTTCACTACTGAATCTTCTTGAGTACTGTTTCACTTAATCAGAGGGGGAAACAAGACATCCATACTGTGTTTGCTGATCCCCTTTATACTGTGGGTTTTTTTCCTCAAATTACCTTATTACATGAACCACGCAGTTGGTTTACAAGTTTTCTCAATCCAGCATATACACATCTTCCTGTCAATAAATGTAAAATCCTTACCTCTTCTTACGGAGAATTAGCGATTTCAAAAAGTTCCTGTGTTTTTGCTTGATATGAGAGACATTTCTACCTCCCACATTTTCTAAAATGGATATCATACTCTCTCAGCATCTTTTATGAGACCACTGAAGCAGGCTTGCTTTTTATAATCAGAAGTGTACTTCAAATTATGGTGATGGAATTGATGAGGACAGCTTCACACACACTGATGGAGTGCTGTGCAGAGGCATCCAGAAATAACGTTGACTTTGGCAAAATGATCCTGAAGTAATTTTTTCCCAAAGTATTCCAAGACGTATCTCCAGGTAACTTGTGATTGAGCTTAGAAGGATCTAAAATGCAATGTTTATGCAAACAAGTATTTGGGTGGGGAAAAGAGTTCCAATTATTGGAATACTTTGGAATTTGTTGTCCATATGAACATTCACCCCCATCTGTGTTGCCTTTCCTTCATAGTATGTTAAGCATCTTGGATGAAAGAAGCTCAGGAAAAACAGTTCATTTGACCTGATATGTAATGGCTGAGTCTATCTTACAGATACTACTATTAGATCAAAAAATCTCTGGTCCATGTGCTATGCATAGTTATTGAATGTATGAAAGATTAGGGAAAGAAAAATCAAAAACTTACCATGTTTCTCAAGTGAGGACGGAGTTCTGAGTAAGCCTCAGAAGCTGTGATAAAATTTTCAACACCTGTACATAGAGTGGAATATGGAATACGTGCACTGGAGAACTGTAGTTCTTCTTTCAGTTGTAGTCCACTTGCTTTTCTGCTTGGAATATTTATGTTCCTCTTGCATCCATGCTTAAAGTGTTTTAACCTCCAGAGTCTTGGGTACCCTTGTATGCATCAAAACAATTTTGCTCCACATAAAAGGTATAGGAAATCAGAGTGGAACAGTAATTGTTTGGTTCCTTTCATTGCTTCCCAGCTTCAGCACAGATCTGCTTACTCTGCACTGTTCAGATGAATTGCTCTTTTGGCTTTGGTATGTTGATATTTAAGTCTTTTTATAATCATAGATATTTTGGAAGAAATTTGTGAAGCCAGTTACTCTCTACCTTCCCAAAAAGAAGATTAACTATGCTTATACCCATTTTAAGAAACAATCAGATGTATTTTTTTTTTTTAGGGTTTTCGGTGTTCGCTGTTTCAAAACTTCCCTAGGGAAAGTGAGTAGTTAGTTGCCCAGTGACCTTTTGCCAGTATTTTAGAATATGTGTTACTTTCTTCAGGTAATTCATTTCCAGTAGATAATTCTTTTTCCTACATAGTCTACTATAAGTATTGTTCATATGAGGATGTTATGGGGCATATGGAAATATTAAAAGTGCTTAAGTAGGAGAACTGCATGTGTCATGAAGTATGTGATTTGTAAGTCTTCTACATCTGGAATTTGTAAAATTAAGTCATCTATCTCTGATGCAATAATTAATGAGACCTACTTCAGAATCAGGTCACAAGACCATCTGTAGAAAACTTTCTGGTTTGAAAGTGATGTGATGGTGGTCTGAATAGTTCAAATCAGTATTATCAGAGACTATAGGATTCCAAAACTCTCTAATAACTAACCAGAAACCATTACCAAAAGTGTATGGAAATTATTTGTTCAGGGACAGATTTACAACTGAAGTTGCATCCAGTAGTCAGAATATCCCTGAACCTCTCTTGGCTGGGTGGAGTATTGTAATTGCTTCTGATCCCAGCTAAGTATTTGGTCTTTGGGCTCAAGGCATCACATACTGTACCTTCACAAATTCCTCATTTGCCAGTGATTCTTCATAACATTATTTTCTTGACCTCCTTCATCAGTTTGTTTGTAACTGGTAATGCACTTAGAGTTATAACTCTCATAAGTCATGGTTATGTCACAGCCCTGGTTACTACTCACATTGGTATTATAGGTCTCTATCTATCTCACTGCTAACCTCACTGGTGTGCAGGAAGGTATAATCTGTGTATGTGGTAGAGCCAGACCCGTGGAAGTCTAAAGAATAGAACTATTAATACTGTCTAATGAGATGGCTCCTAACTAAATGGTCTTAGACTTGGAAGTACCAGAGTACATCTGCTTTCATATTGCCTCCCTTCAGCCAAAAAATCTTTGTTGCTGTTGCTTGTTATCATCTTTGAGCATTATCATCTAGGGAAGGTTTGGGCCATTCACATGTGTACTCTTGGCTATATTTTTCTTAACATGCTTGTAGTAGATCTTGGTCATCTCCAGTGTTTTAATTCACAGGAACAAGAACCTTTAGGCCTGTGCAAGAATTTTTTTCTCAGCAACTGAAAAAAGGGCTAGCAATCCTTTGCATTTAAGGACTGTCTAAACTGATAACTGACTATGAAGCACTTTGAACCCTGGAGAAGCTCAGGGTGATTTGATTATTTAGAGGTTGCAGGGAAGCACCAGTGGTGTAGTGGTATCATGCAAGATTCCCATTCTTGCGACCCGGGTTCGATTCCCGGCTGGTGCAGGAAACAATCCTCATCTGCTGTTCTGTACAGCAGCTGCAGTCTTATAATTTCTAAATAATCAGACTACCATGAGCTACCCCATATATCTGTGGTTACACCACTGACAGTCTGAGATTGGTGAAAGTAGTCCCACATTTTTCATGCAGAGCTCAGTTTTTTGGTAGGGCTATTACACCTTCTGCAATATCTTTGAAAAATGCTTGTATGTGAATTTATGTAAATCAGTCAGTCATGACTCTAAACACAGGGTTTTACAGGTGTGTGACACTGCTGAAGAATCTAGGTGATATATTGCATTTTGGAGAGATCATATTGCAGTTTCAGTTCTATTGGGACTGAGTTCCTGTCTCCATCAGATTGGTCAATTGCTTGGGAATCACAGTAAGTTGAGTCTACCTATGGCAATCTCTTAATAAAGGGCAATTGTAATACATACTACATACATGGTATATGTTAGGTATAGTTCATCGAGATGCATATAGGCAATGTTTTCTGTTCTCTTGCTTTGTGCTTCTATGTTACTTGAATTTTGGGGAGGGAAATTAAGTTGCTTGTGGACTTGCACTGTCTTACAGGTTTTTCAAGAACTATATAGAAGATACTGCTGACTGTAAGACTATATCTAGGAATCAGCAGTTCACATACTCTGAAAGTGGGATGTGCAGAGAGTGTGTGTGTGTGTGTGTGCATGAAATAATCCACGAAGTTTAGTCCTTGTGCAGTTAGACATCTTTGGGTTTTGTAAGGTAAATGATGTTTCCTTCCTAACTAAGCAAATGACACCCTGTATTAAAGAAGCTCTTTGAGAGAAATATTCTGGCCACTGATTCAGCTAAGGAAATGTATGACGAATGCCAGCCTTTTGTGGGTTTGCAAATTAAGTATCAGAAACAATGCTGTATATCCTGTGAAGATTCTTACAATACCATTTAGGTTTTTCAGTTTATTTTTCAGTGATCCCATTCTTCCACAAAGAAACATTCAATTTAAGAATATTAAGTTCTAATGATACAGAGGTTGTATTCTGTCAGTCAAAACAATATCAATGTTTACCTGTGGGTTTTTTGTATTTGATTCGGTTTGGTTTTTGCTGTGTAATCCAACAGTCTAATCGACTGGTATTTTAAGTTCACTTCTGTTAAACAGTTCCCTTCTACCAAAAGTTTGTTTGTATGCAAACAAACTAAAATTGTTTTATGTGACCTAAGAATTCTGCAAATAGCAACATACTTAGGATTTTGAATTCATCAGCTCTGTAACTAACCTGTACCACTGCACTGCTATGAAGTACCCTAGACATGGCCATTTATTATAAGATAGATGAACTGAGACTCTGTGACCAATTTTAACACTTTCAGATAAAAGGGCTGTTCTTGCCACTTTCTTTGCATCCAAAATTGATAGCTTTGTATTATAGTTGGGAAGAGGGGCCCAAGAAAGCTGTTTAATATTCAAGGATCACCTCCTTCAAGCTCAAGAGCAGTCCATTCAAATGAGTAGGAAGTCAGGCAAAAATGCCAGGAGGCTTGCATGGATGAACAAGGAGTTCCCAACAAAACTCAGACACAAAAAGGAAGCATACAGAAGGTGGAAGCAAGGACAGGTAACCTGGAAGGAATACAGAGACATTCTCTGAGCATGCAAAGATGCAGTTAGGAAAGCCAAAGCCCAAATGGAATTGAATCTGGCAAGACATATCAAAGGCAACAAGAAGGGGTTCTATAAGTGCATAGATCACAAAAGACTATGGAAAATGTGGGCCCATTGCTGAATGAGGCAGAGAACCTGATGACACAGAATATGGAAAAGGCTGAAGTACTGAGTGCCTTCTTTGCTTCGGTCTTTACTAGCAAGAACCAGCCTTCAGGAATCCCAGGTCCCAGAGACTGGGGGAAAGGCTGGAGCAAGCCCTTCCTCCTTGTGAAAGAATACTTAAGGGAATACTTAAGCAAACTGAACATACATAAGTCCATGGGCCCTGATGGTATGCACCCACGAGTGCTGAGGGAGCTGGCAGGTGTCATTTTGAGGCCACTCTCAATAATTGTTGAGCAACTGGGAGAAGTGCCTGAGGACTGGAGGAAAGCAAATGTCGCTCCTATGTTCAAGAAAGGCAAGAAGGAGGACCCATGGAGCTACAGGCCAGTCAACCTCGCCTCAGTCCCTGAGAAGGTGTTGGATCAGCTAATCCTGTGCCATTTTCCAGGCACATTTCACAAGGACAAGAAAGTCATCAGGAGTAGTCAGCATGGACTCACCAAAGGGACATTGTGCTTGACCAGGTTGGTAACCTTCTATGGTGAAGTGAGTGGCCTGGTAGAGAAGGGGAGAGCAGTTGATATTGTCTACCTGGACTTCAGTAAGGCTTCCAACACTGTCTCCCATTAAGATCCTTATAGACAAGCTGTTGATGTATTGGCTGGATGAGCAGTGAGGTGGATTGAAAACTGGCTGAATGGCCAAGGCCAGACGGTGGTGCTCAGTGACAGAAAGTCAAGTTGGAGGCCAGTAACTAGCGGTGTAACCCAGGGCTCAGTATTGGGTCCCGTCGTGTTTATCTTCATTAATGATCTGGATGATGGGGCAGAGTGTACCCTCAGAAAGTTTGCTGATGACACCAAACTGGGTGAGGTGACTGATACACTGGAGGGCCATGCTGTCATCCAGAGGGACCTCAACATACTGGAAAAATGGGCCAAAAGGAACCTCATGAAGTTCAACAAGGAGGAGTTCAAAGTCCTGCAGCTAGGGAGGAACACCAGGCACCAATATATGCCAGGGGCAACCCAACTGGAAAACAGCTTGACAGAAAAGGCCCTTGGGTTCTGGTCACACCAGGTTGAACATGAGCCAGCAATGTGCCTTTGCCACAAAGAAGGCCAATGGCATCCTGGACTGCATTAGGAGGACTGTGGTCAGCAGGTTGAGGGAGGATTCTTCCCCTCATCACTGGTGAAGCCACACCTGGTACACTGTGTCCAGTTCTGGGTTCCCCAGTATAAGAGAGACATGGGCTACTGGAGAGAGTCCAACAAAGGGCCATGAAGATGATGAAGGGACTGGAGCATTTCTCACCTGAGGAAAGGCTGAGAGATCTGGGACTGTTCAGCCTGTATAAGAGAAGGCTCTTGATAATGTATATAAATACCTGAAGGGAAGGTGCAAAGAGGGTGGAGCCAGGTTCTTTTCAGTGGTGCCTAGTGACAGGACCAGAGGCAATGGGCAAAAACCAAACCACAGGAGGTTCTGTATTAATGTCAGAAAGCACTTTTTCGCTGTGAGGATGACTGACCACTGGCACAGGTTGTCAGTGCAGGTTGTGAATCTCCATCCTTGAAGACATTCTAAAGCCATCTGGGCATGGTCCAGGGCAACTGTTTCTAGGTGGCCATGCTTGAGCAGGGTAGTTGGACCAGATGACCTCCAGAAGTTCCTTCCAACCTCAGCCATTCTGTGATTCTATGATATGGGTTAACAGTACAGATATGTAGGAAAAAAAAAAATGGATACATATAATTGTATGCTATCAATGAACTATCAGGGTTTATACTCATGAATAAAGAGACTTTAAAGTTTTGAGGAAGATCCTGGTGTATTCAGCATCAAATAGCAGGATGATAAAATACCACTTTTGATTGTAAAATTTTTTAGTTTTACTTATTCAGTAATGGGTTTTACTTTTATTTGAATTAATATACTTCGTAAAATGAAATGTAAGATGGTCTGTTTTATTTCAACAGTTCAAGAAAAAAGAAGGCATATCAGTCAGAAGTTGAAACTCTCTGCAAAAGTGTGTGTCAGATTGAACAGCAAATAGAAAGACTAAATGAAGATCTGTGTGATGCTGAATTGTCCTACAGTGAAAAAAAAAAGAAAGTATGAGGACTTAAAAAAAACCCAAAACTACAGAAGAAATGTCTTACAAGGTATAATTTTTAACTAAATTAATTTTTTAGAGTGGAAGAATTGAAAATAATGATCTTTGTATCAGAGAATTATTGGGCAAGCAACCTAATATTAAAAAAATAATAATTTAAAACTGTGTATTTTGAAACACTTAAAAAATAGCAAATAACAGTCTCTGGAAGAGAAAATAAATTGGTTACTAGGTCATAGATAATGGCAGGTCAAAAAGTAAAGTTGACACATTAAATATGCTCAACTATACAAAGATTTTGTTATTCCTAGGTGATTTAAAATGAATACTAACAAATAACAATCTCATTCTTTATGTAACTAAATGATTAGAAGAATTTGTAAATCAGTACAGTTTTATTTGATGCTAAATGTAACCATTGCAAATTAAATACATTAGAATAATTATTTAATTATCATTTGGATATCATTAGTTATCTAGAACTGAAATTTTAATTCATCCTTATATATAAGACTTGCCATGACTATGAAGGCTTACAAGACCTGCAAGACTTTTGTTTTGTCACTTTACATAATTCTTAAGGAATAATACTATACATCTGCATACAGCTTTTAGGATCACTGTTATTGCAGGGCGTAGGATTCAGCATTCAAAAATGTGGTAAGAAAATAATATGGGGAATTTTTAAGGGTTTTTTATACCAGGGAGATATAATTGGTGTTTTACCTATCCTTCACTAGAGATCTTCTGCTGTATGTAAAGTATAGATTGCCTGTAAGGAAAGACTTTCAGTTTTATTTTCTGTAATAATTTTAGGATTTCCTAACTTGTAAGTAGTAAAATGAAAAACATTAATAGTATTTTCCTGATTATAATATGCATCGGTATGTTAGGCACTTGACATGCTTCCTGCCTTCCTTTTCACCTACATGCTTGCCAGAGGTAAAGGTATGTCCAAGTACCAGCCTCTGCTTCTGAAAAGAGGAATTATTGGATGTGGTTTAAAACAGAGTCCGTTAAAAAGTTTATAGACCCAAGGTAAAAAATAATAAAACATGAGCTAGAGAACTTCAGAGCTGTTTTCACAATGAATAGGAGTGAGTCAGTTTCGTGTTTGTTAAGGCCTTTCATAGTGCTGGGTTGTCTTTTCTTGGTTCAAATTTATATTCCTGACAATATCTGAATTTGCACCATGTAGTTTTGTCCTATGTTTTTGGTATATTATGCTGGTTTAATAACCATATGTTTTAGTATTAAATTTGTATGACTTTTCTGTCTTGTTTGTATACAAATTTGCCAAGCACCATTTTCTCTACAATCTCAGTGTTGTGTGCTGAAATATTTACACAAATGGATGTTCAACTGTATGATCAGAGCATTCTATTAGGATTCTTCTTATGGTTTAAGTATTTAAGGGATGCTAAATATTAGTCTAATTAATTAGGATTTTAGAAGGGATTCAGTCAAAGCCCCTGCTTATTTGCCATCCTACATCATATTTTTTTGTGTGTGTCTTAATTTATATTTTTCCTTTAACTATTAAAATTAATTTAGAATTGATGTATTTTTACAGTCGTATTTTGGATTTTTGACATCCACAGCATTCTGTGATAAGGACTTCCAACAGTTTCATCATATGTTGTGTGAAAAATTACTTTGTTTCTTTATTTTCTGCTGAGCATATACTCTCTTCATATAATGCCCTGGTTCTTATTTTCAAAGATATATTGGTCAGTCATTCCATATTTGCTTCCTATATGTCAGACATGACTTTATAGGGTTTTATCATATTCTTTCTCTTTTTCAAGCTGAACTCTCCTAATCTATTAACTTTAATGAATAGAAACTGTCCCATGTCCATCATCCAGTTCTGTTTTCCAATTCTATTATTAGGGGAAAGAGCATGGAGTATTCAATATGTAGACACAGCATGGGCATATATAGTGGTATAAAGATGACTTCTGTTTTGTTCTCTATTCCTTTTTTGGTAGTTCTTAACATTACATTTATTCTTCTAAATGCAGTGAAGCATTATATTCGTCACTATCATGTTCCTGTTTGATTACTAGCCAGCCCAGAGTCCAGCATTGAATAAGGACTTTGCCCTAATGTATAAACATACATTAACCTTCATTGAATTTTGTCCTCTGCAAATAAGAAGTCCAGCGGCTTTTACTAAATCATCTCATGAAATCCTTCATTTTCCATATTGTTTCTGAATACATTGGAAACCACAGGATCCAGTGTGGGTACTTGCAAGACCTCACTGTATCTGCCACTGTGAAAACTGGTGATTTTTTTCTATTGTAGGTCTTCTGTCTTTGAATACATTATATATTCATGTGAGGACTTTTATTCTTAACTCATGGGAAATTAATTAAGGAGTTATTCATATAATACTTTATCAAATACCATTTAGGAGTCCAAGTAGACTACATCACCCAGATACCTCTCCTCTACATACCTAAATCCTTCAGAAAACTGATTAATTTTGAGGCATTGCTTCCCAGTCATGCTGATTCTTCTCCTATGCATCAAATATTCCATGTGTCATCTAATTATTATTTTCAGAGTAATTCATATTATGAGTTTGCTTATTAGGACTTTAGAGGTTTTATTTGGATTTGGGCTTTTTTCCCCATCATATTCTGTTTTCTGAGTGCTTCATGGTAAGTCTGTGTCCTGGTTTTGACCAGGATGAAGTTAACTTTCATTGGAGTATTTCATACCATGTGATGTCATGCCCAGGGACATAGGTGGGTGGGCTCTCTTGGGCAGGTGCAGATTTTCGGTCCGGTCCGGGTGTGTGTTGCTGGAGAGGGGGGCAGGGGCGGTCGTTGCGCTCGGTAAGCCACTGCTACATTTTACCCATTTCTTTTTGGACTCACTATTGTTACTGTTGTTATCTTGTTATATTTAATAAATTCTTTCTTTTTATTCAACCTATGAATTCTCTTCTTTTTTTGTCCCTCCCCTATTTCACCGGGGAGGGGGGAGGTAAATGGCAGGCCATGTGGCGTCTGGCTGTCTTTAAGTGCTTCTGATCATCTGTTGGCCTTACATTGTCTCTAGCAGGCTTCCTATCAGATGTGTTTGGATAAGAACTTGCTTTATGTCCCTTGCAGGTTTTTCCAAAAACTCTTACTTAGCTTGCCTGATGGTATTTTTAGATTTAAATAGACAAAGTCCAGGATCTTTTCTGTTTTCCTTTTTTTTAGACATAATTTCAACTTTTTGTCTTGCTGCTAATAGCTTCCCTTCTGTTTAGTGGCGTTGATTTTCTTTCTGATATTTCCAAAGCATCTGTCAAAACTTGGCTTGCATGTGCTTTGAGCCTCCAATATGATATCTGTAATTAATCTCCCTCTGGCTTACAAGTATTTCACTCTTTTAGCTGTTCCTCATAAAGTTTTTAATAAACTCCTCTAATTTTTATAAAAATTCATTTTTTAATTTGACTACCATGTTACTTTTTGCATTTTGTTGTTCCTTCAGCTCTCTTGTCAAGTCATAGTTAGTGTTAACATCCCGGGCATGTAGTCAGTCAGAAATGTATCTCAAAACTATACCTTTATGGTTAGAGATGGAATTTCATTCTGTAGGCATTCTGGTTTACTTGTTGGCAGAACTTAATTTCTACATGAAGCCATTACTAGTGGTCCTGCCTTCAGAAATAAGATTTCTTTACAGCGCCACTAGATTGCTTCAGTGCCCTTGTTAATGCCTCCATTCCTACCACTTCGCAGAATGACTATTCTGTCGGCAGCTTTAAGTTAACATAGCCATATTTAGTCTTGATTACCACAAATTTGCAAAAGCATTGTGTTTGTAATAATTTGAAGCATACATATACACATGAAGATATACACAGGGAAGGTGACCAGTTGCAAGAGACATTTGCTAGGTAAAAATTAGTGGGAATGGAGTGCACAGAAGCTAAGATACCTCTGTACCTAATCAACAGCTGAATGGTTGTGAATTTTGAATATGATCATATAAATAAAGGTGCAATCTATAGTTGACTGCCTGGTCTCTGCTGATACTCTGTGAGAGCAACCACCCCCTGGTGTGTCTGAAAAAAGTGTCTGTCTGTAACCACCAGTTAAACTGTATCCTTGGGCTACTGAATAGAGTGAAATTATATTCATGCAATCACCAAGTGTTATCATTAGTCATTCAAAATGTTGCTGCATTTTGGAGAGTAGGCCAGATGCCACACTTTGTCTAATAGTCTCAGGATTTGGATTCAAACACACTATATGCATATGTGGACAAGGAGGTGTGAGGGGGGCGGAGGTCCATGGGCACAAGTTGTTGCTTGGAGTTACCCCTTGGAGCAAATGTATAAATTTTCATCTGGAAAAAAAAGACCTTTACTCATTGATTACAGGATGTATTTTCCACATGAACACTGATCTCCATCACTTCTATTTCCTTGAAGTTCCTAATAATTTGGGGGATTTGGGGTCTGAGAATACATGGGGATGTTTGGCACCAGTTTTTGTATTTTCTTATGTACATGGCATCTGGCAGACATTTCTTTATGCAGGAACCTCCCTGTCCAAGTGCTGATGGCATATGCAGTTCCAAAGTGCAGATATGGAGGTGAATAAAACATCTTGAATAGATATATTTCAATAATAGACTTGATGAGTCAATTTTTTACTTTGCTGTTGGGCATGCTGTGCCTAGTTTTTCTTAAACAATGAGTTTTCCATTTCCTAAATTTGCTTAAAAAAGAAACAGAAAGCCCTAATTAGGGTTTGACTTAGATTGTAATGAGGTATAGTTATGATGGTCTGCTAATCTGGCATACATTAGAGGTTTTCAAGGTGCAAACTATAATAATGTGCTGTATAACTGTTATCCTAGACATGAGTACGATAGTCATATAAGAAAGGGCTAAAAGATGTCCAGGTTTTTTACTAGAAATTACAAAAAAAGTCTCATCATATAAAATACAGAAGGCACTGAGATTTTAAAATTTTGAACATTTGATGCTCAATATTCATTTAGGTAAGCCAGCTCAGCTTCTTCATGTATTTAATTATTTTAAGCTACCAAAAATAAATTACACTAAATCTAGAAAATATTTTCTTATAGTATGGTCTATATTTATTTACCTCTTGTGCCTGAGACTCTGTTGGAATTTCTGTTTTTAATATAGTTTTATGATACTTGAGAAAAAATTTAAAAGCTATGCTCATCTTTACTGTGATGTTAGTGTTAAATTTTCATTGCTGTTGTCTATTAACTTGTTTTCTTATGTTGTATATGGCTTTTTTTTTCCCCTAAGAATTCAGAGTGGAATCTTAAAAAAGAAATTCAAGATCAGGAAGGAGTTTGTAAAGTGACTCAGGCAAATATGACAGTAACCATTTTACTTCAAATCTAAATTCTTCTACCTTCTTTTTACTTCCTACCACGAATTAACTTTGAGTACCTTGTGACCAACTCACATAGAAGGCTAATGGGTTTTGCTAAGTAATGATGCCTGCTGTTTAACAACTAGGAAAATTTAAATACTCATGAAAACATGAAACACTTTATTTGTATTCCAGTTATTCACAATAATTTCCAGTTTGCTTTAAAAGATAAAAAACTTTTAGTAATAATCTGTATATGCAGTGATATAATTTGAATATTTTTCTTCAGTTTCTGTAGAAACTGCAATCACACCCGCAGCATGCCTTATATTGCCACATGCATATGTAAAATAGGGTGGCCCTAACACCATTTATTTTCTCCTGATGTGAATTTCTAAATTTACACAACACATTTTGGTGTCCCATTTTTAATTGTCAACTGTAGCTCTTCAGGACTTCAGTGATGCTTTTCAACCATCCTCAGGCAAGTGCTGATATTTCTTCAGCTTCTCTCACTGAAATCCCATGTTTGTCATCACCAAAAGGGGTATTCCATCTGTATCCATCCTTTTGCGGATGGATTCCATCAGCTGTCTTCTGCAAGAGCATGGATAATAATCATATTCAAACTGTTGTAGTAACTACCAGGTCTTAAAGCCTCAAGCAAGACACTGAGTGGAATCTCCAGGACTATTTTCTGAAGAAGTCCTTAATGTCTCCATTCAGTGTCACCAGATAGGAGGCCTTAAAGTGGGGTTCTCAGAAGCAAGCTCTGGCTTCTGTCTGAGCAGCAACTTTCCAGACATCACTCCTTCATTCACTGTGATGCAAGAAAATCCATGTTTCCTTCAAAGTTTCAATCCAGTAACACAGAAACATTTATGATACAGAAGGCCTGGTATGGTAGGTTGACCCTGGCTGGATGCCAGGTGCCCACCAAAGCCGCTCTATCACTCCCCTCCTCAGCTGGACAGGGGAGAGAAAATATAACGAAAGGCTGCTGGGTTGAGATAAGGACAGGGAGAGATCATTCACCAATTACTATCATGGGCAAAACAGACTCAACTTTGGGAAATTAGTTTAATTTATTATCAATCAAATCAGAGTGGGGTAATGAGAAATAAAACCAAATCTTAAAACACCTTCCCCTCACCCTTCTCTTCTTCCCAGGCTTAAGTTTACTCCTCATTTTTCTACCTCCTCCGCTCCCAGCGGTGCAGGGGGACAGGGCATGGGGGTTGTGTTCAGTTCATCACATGTTGTCTCTGCCACTCCTTCCTCCTCATGGGGAGGACTCCTCACACTCTTCCCCTGCTCCAGCATGGGGTCCCTCCCACAGGGAGATAGTCCTCCATGAACTTCTCCAACGTGAGTCCTTCCCATAGGCTGCAGTTCTTCACAAACTGCTCCAGCGTGGGTCCTTTCTACAGGGTGCAGTCCTTCAGGAATAGACTGTTCCAGCATGGGTTCCCCACGGGTCCACAGGTCCTGCCAGGAGCCTGCTCCAGCACGGGCTTCCCACAGGGTCACAGCCTCCTTCGGGCACATCCACCTGCTCTGGTGTGGGGTCCTCCACGGGCTGCAGGTGGGTTCTGCTCCACTGTTAACCTCCCTGGGTGCAGGGGCACAGCCTGCCTCACCATGGTCTGCACCAGGGGCTGCAGGGGAATCTCTGCTCTGGCACCTGGAGCACCTTCTCCCCCTCTTTCTTCACTGACCTTGGTGTCTGCAGAGTTGTTCCTCTCATATTCTCACTCCTCTCTTTAGCTGCAGTTGCACAGGTTTGTTTTCCCCCTTCTTAAATATGTTGTCACAGAAGCACTACCACTGTTACTGATGGGTTTGGCCTTGGCCAGAGACAGGTCTGTCTTGGAGCTGGCTGGCATTGGCTCTGTTGGACATAGGGGAAGCTTCTAGTAGCTTCTCACAGAAGCCACCCCTTTAGTCCCCTGCTACCAAAACCTTGCCACTCAAACCCAATACACCTGGCAAAATCACCAGCTGCTGAACTGCCTGTTGGTACTGACCTTACTGTTAGTGGTGCCTGCCCACAAGATAAAGGCAAGTAATAGATTTCCAGCTGCTGTTGTTGGGCACATCCTGTGAGGAGACAGGATACAGTAATAATGCGCCAACCTTGAGACAACACTGGCTGAACCAGGTCCCTTGCAAGAAGTAAAAGTGTTGCCTTTTTCTTAGATAAAACTAGATACTAGATAAACAGTACAATTAATCACTTCCTTCTCATACAAATTCCCTCTAATAACTGGAGAAGATCTCCTGTGATGCATCATTAGCACACCAGTGTATAACCCATCCTGAGAGCCTTTTCACAGTTGGTGAGTGCCATTGAGACTCATCTCTTCCTTCCTATAAAGAAGACATGCAATACCTCTGGGAAAAATATCTCTACTATTAACACTCCCACTCTCACCATTATGAGATACAGGATTGTTTGGCTTCATTGCTCCTTCCTGCTCATCCTGAGATGCATACTCACGTGCTGGGAGTGTCCTGGTGTTAGATTCTGATCCAACATCACGTGGGATCGAAAGAACATATCCAAAACTGGAGGGAGGCATTGCAGACTTTAACTGCAAGTCCTTGACTCAGAAACCCCCTTTGGCTCCTCTTGCAATAGTCAGATAGAAGAGATTTACTCCGAGAGGTGTCAAAGGCTTTTTTTCTTTAGAATCAAATGTTGGATTTATTGTAATGACTGGAAGTCCTGAGATTTCTGTTCCTTTTTTAATTTTTTTGAGAGATAAGTGTGAACATTTTTTATTTGCTGCTGAACAGTAACAGTCTCCATTTTGCTTTTATTATAAAGCTTGTTCTCTTCCATCCTGTGACTTTGAACTGTGCAAGAACTCAGTAGCCAAATCTAGTATCTACATCTCCCATTTCTAGAAAGACAACCCCTAAGAGAGATCTTGCAGTTACTGTTTGTCCCAGACATTAGCAGAAAGTGTTGAATGTTCCTCTTCTAACCCAGGTAGAGCACAAGGTCTCCGTCACATGCATTTGTGGTTGATGCTTTTCTGCAGAGAAAGCTGAAGGGAACTGCCACAGCATGACAGGTTTGATTTTGTATTTCCAAACATCTTCCTCCCTTTTTCGTGTTCAGTACTGATCCTTTTCAATTATTCATTGAAATAAAAAAGCTCCTTTCTTTCTCTTGATCCTTGGCAAAGATCCTCAGTGGCATTTTTAGCCCACTTCTTTACTTTTACAGACAGAAATGAACACTTTCCTAATGGGAAGTAGATTTTGTGCTCAGAACTGCTTTTTTCATTGTAGTTCATGTTTTTTTCAGGATAAAGAGGTTCTTGAGATGCATCTTGTACTGCTTTTAAGGTTTTAAAGTTCTGTCTCAACTAAAACTATTTTTTCTATTTTTCTTCCAAAGCCTCATTTCTCTGGGATAGACAATCTTCATATCCTTGCTGTCAAGAGGTTTTTTCTTACTAACAGGACAAAACTTGATGATGATGTCAAAGGATGTTGAAAGTGCAAAATCTGTCATTAATTATTGACTGTTAAAGTGTATAGCAGTTTAGGCGAGACTCTGTTCTAAGATAGCCAAAGGGTATCTCCTAATGCCATCTGAGTATAAAGCAACAGAGATCCAGAAATGTTTGTTTTCTGGGAAGCTTGTCCATTCCACCTACCAACCATGTTGTCACCTGGTACATTATCCATAACTTTACCTAATATTGTGCCATTCTATAGGAATTCAGACATTATGCTGCATTTCCTACTTGAAACACTCCTAGTAAGGATAACTATGTTTGTAGACTATGACTTAGAACTAGAAAAAGGACTTATTTACCACCTAGTATAATACTTTGAGAAGAGCAAGTCACATGTATGGTGATTTCTTGCCCTCTTTCCCATAAACTTCTTGACTTATTTCACTCTGCTTCTACAGCTGAAAGGAATTCAAAATGTTGCCAGCTGTGTTCCACTTTAAATATATATAGACATATGTGTGTGTGTGTAAATGTATCTCTCTCAATATCATAACTGAGAGATATAATGAGAGATAACTCATTATTAAGTTATATGAGTTCAAGTGATGGTGAATTTTTAATATTAGAAACTTAAGTGTATGTAAGACCTGTACATTCTGAAGAACACAGGTGCTGGTACATAATATTTCTCTATTTTTCTTGTTCTTTATTTCTTTGGGTGGAGGGGAGAAGTCTGGAGTGGATGTATGCTGAATCTTCTATTTCCCAAACTTGAAGGGTGTTAATTTATTTTGCAAATATTTTGTTCCTTTTCATTCTGCAGAGTCTTCCTTCTTTGTTTTTTCTCTATTTTTTTTTTTTTTAATCTAGGAACATACCTATGGTGATTATGTTTCCCATCAGAAAACTTACTTACAAGCTGAAGAGAGCAACTAGTGTATAAGTCATGGGATGCTGGGGGCCTTCTTCACTTCCCTGTTTTATGGATGATACTGATAAAAATGTTTTTCCTTCCTCTCATGAAAGGTCTGGTTTGAATAATAAGAAAAAGAAACAGAAGATTTTTGTATTAAAAACAGATCCTCAACCTACTTTAATTGACTTAATTAAGTACACTCTTCTCTTCCAAACATTTCTTTTGCTTCTGGTAGAACATTCCTACTGTTATAGTATGACATGTTTTGGTTGGGCCCTCTATCATTGTGAAAGTATGGCCAAAGAGCCATTTTCCTCCAGTTGTCCAGTGATGAACTAGTAGCCTATTCCCCATATTTGCAGGGTATACTAGTGGTGTTAACCTTCCCTGATGTTAAAACCTTGGGAAATTTTTCAAAAAATAACCTTTTGTCCCAACCTGCTCAAAAGAGTAACAGGAATATTAACTAAACTTGTATGACTGAGAAACATTTCTTTCAAAATTAGACTTTCCTCTTTTAGATCTGGTGATCTTTTAGGTCTCCGAAAGCTTTGCTTATATGGAGTGCTACAACAGTGGTAATAGAGAACAGAGGGCCAAGTGGACAATATGTTATCTACATAAACTACTGTTTGAAAACAAGGTATTACAATGATGGATGCTTTTGAAAAATACCTGATAGTACATGGATCAGTTGACTAGTAGTCCTGCAAACTTGAGACCTTCACTAGGTAGACGATCATTTCCTTAAGTAATGCTGGTAGTTGTATGTCCCCTGCCACCTCAACAAGCATCTGTAGAAACAGACCTTATTGTTCTGAAATGATGTGGAAATATTAAAAATCAGAACCGTAGTTTAGTGCAAGATGTAATGACTGTACATTATATTGAAGCAAAACCCTCAAACAGAAGCATTCAGTCTTTCTTTTGCAGAACTGTTTGGAATGTAATTTATTCACAGATTTATTTTTTTTTTTTTTAAATAAGAGTATTTCCATACCTTTGCTTTATCCTTTTTGTATGTCTTTTTTTTGAGCAGGTGCTTATTCCTTTTCTTCTTTTGGGAAAGGGCTCTGAAAATGACTGGAAACATGGGAAAAATTTCAATTGTTTTCAGCCTTCTGTCATGAGTGAAACAGTTTGGCTTTCACACTGGTAATTGTACAAATCAGCAACACTGAAATGGGGGCTGTCCTATCATTACAGTTAAATTAAGCTTTGCGTACTATTCGAAGCCTTTTTTCTGTATTCCACCATGAAATATGTGCAAATCCTTGCAAACAAGTCCTTCCAAATGTAAGCTGCCCCACATTGTATGAATAGGTGGGCATGCATTGTTCATTGTAATAAGCAGTTTTACAATCTCGGGGAGGTATTTGAAGCTTCCCTTTTTTTGACAAGGGAAATAGTGTCTTAGGGACCAGAATTGAACATACAGTAATCAGTGTGAAAGAAGTAATTATTTCTTAAGTGTCTGAAAGAGGAGGGCATTTTCACTGGACCTTACTGCCCAAAAAGAAAAAGAAAAATGTCTTCATTTTTGTTTCCAAATCAATAGGAATCAAGCCTAGCTATTCATGGTTTACATCCAGAATTAAGGCAAGGAGTTTTCAATAAGCCATATACTTGTTATGGAACATTCTCACAATCAGGCATGATCAACATCTTTTGAGCCTATTCAGTTTAGAACAGGATTTTTAATTTTTGCTCAAAGCCCAGATAAAAAGGTGCCTCAGTGAGAATTTTTGTGTTGGAGAATCAGTCTGTAGATTCATAGTTCTATTATCCAACTACTAGTAAATAGCTTGTCATGAGAGATTGTCTTCTCCAGTTTTTTAGTGTTACTGTATTTGAAGGGCTCTTGACATAGTCTGTATGTAGCAATACTTCACCATTTTTGGAGGAGAAATGGAGGATGTTGAATAGTTTGAGTTCAGTTAATGGATTATGTGATGATAGTTTATTTTTGGTGCAGGTTTAATAAGTCAAACTGAAAAATTAAAAAAAAAAAAAAAAAAAAAAGATTCCTCTAATAGCTAATAGTATTTTCAAAACAACGCATTAATGGCAGTGACTAATGTTGTTAGCCCTTCCCCGACTAAAACTAAGTAGAAACAATGTGACAAAGATCACATCATTAGTTTCCTGGAAACCTAGAGAGGTGTGGTATAAGTTATACATCATGGTCTATAGCTGTGTATTTGCTTCTGTTTTAAGAGCTTGGAAACAGAGTTTGCACAAGCAGATTTGTATGTGAATGATATGCAAAAGATATTGGTAATTTCAAGGAAGAACTTTCTCATTGATCAAAGGTTTAAATTACTGTTTCAGAACAGAAATATTAATACCTATTTTAATAGTCTTTGTTATATAGTCTAAATGGAATTTTAAACTTTTAATAACTATTACACAAGTTATATAAGCATATTTAGTAATGTAATATTTTACTTATTACATGTATTAATAATAATTTCTGTTATTTAATATTTGGTGCTCACAGTGGTGATGCAAATGAAATTAATACAATAGATAAGAAATGTTTTTCTTGAGGTGCTAATTAATAACAGAGTGGATTAATGAAAAATATAAAAATTATATATCCCAATATTCTATTTTCTTTCTCCTTCCTCCTCTTTTTAGGTGTCCTTAGCTGTATTTTTCATGAGTTAGTGATAATATGTAATTAACATTTATTTTGCCCTTTATGCAAATTCCATGCAAGATATTCCAAATATATACTTTGATTTCAGAACTTCATTTGTAACTTCCTTGGCAGAAAGAAAGTAAAGAAGCATGGGGAGCAGAGTATGCTGCTTTTTTTTTTTTTTTTTGCAGTAAGATGATAAACACTATATGAAATAGAAGAGATATTTTGTATTTTAAATGTGCATTTTTTCATTCAAAGCATAGAGCATATAAACCTACATGACAAAAAAATGGGTATGGAAAGGAAAACAAAAATAAGCTTAAGAATTGTAACTGTTAAAGTATAATGACTAATATATTTTCTGCTTTCTACAGAAGGTAGGACAATAGCTTGAATACTAACACATCTGTTTATGCATGAACTCTCCAGAAGCTCTCCTGTTTCGATCAGAGATTACAAGAGGTAGATAAACAGCAGAAGCGAACTGAAGAACAGCTGGAACAAAAAAGAAGTATTATGCAAGAACAATTAAATGATATACAGGTGAATAATTTAATGCTTGTATGGCTTTTCTGAAGTATGTTTAATCCCAAAGGTTAGGCTGTCATTTCTACGCAGTTGCCTTGGAACTATATACATACATACAGTGTATGTACTATTTTCTATCTCTTGCTTGAACTAACCTATGAGGTCCATAGCCTTGAGACAGCGTAAAGTACAAAGCAGAATTGATATTGGGGTCATTGAGAAGTCCTTTGCTTTCTTCATTTGCTACACTGGCTCAGATTGCTTGAGGGGCTTTAGAAATTCAATGGAGAAAATCAATAAAGGACGAAAAAGATTCTAGTATAATAGGAAGTGCCTGCTGATTGCATGTTTGCTCAGCAGATGGCATCTTTTTGTAAATGATGGCTTATATCTGCTGTATCAGTTACTAAACTGTATAATCCACCAAAGGGAATTATTGAATTTCATTATTGAAAACTGTGCTTTATATAAACATGGTTATAAGCATTAGAAGAAACAAGCATTTTCTTTCTAAGATTCTGTTTGTTATTATTTCACTTGCATATTGTGTAAACTTAAGTTAGATATTACAGCATCAAAGATGAGTCATACAGATTTAAAAAAAAAAGGGAAGCTTTCATGTTGTTCAGGGTAGCTTTCATGAATCCAGTAATTTCTATTGAAAAACTCTGAAACTTCCTATATATGACAGAATCTTAAATTAAACATTGGGAAATTCATTTATTCACACAGGTTTCTAAATTTGACAGGGAAGACAGAGTTTATACATCTCTTTCTGTTAAAGATTGTGCTCTACCAGACTGCAGGTTTACCAATAGATCTTAGAACATGTGGAAATGACTGATGAGTCAGCATACAGATAATCAGTAATTCTACAATGTTCTTCTGTGCATGTATTTCCTATACTTTTTTATTATTATTTTTAATGCTGCCTTTCCTAGTAACTGTAAATAGCAGTATCCATTAGTTGAGCAATATTTGAGTTGGTGTTCTGGAGGAGTATTAGAGGAGTGTTCTGGGTAAGTGGAATAAAACAATGTACAAAACCAATTTTATGAGATCTGTAGAGCTCTGAACTGGTAACAATACTTGGATATCTTAAATGTTGTGTTCTTAGAGCCTGATACAGTTCCTCAATCATAGCAATCGAAGCTTTGTAAAAGGAGGGCTTTGTAAAAGTGGCTGTCTTATTTTTAACAAGAACTCATATTTCTAGCTGTGCAGGCTCACACTATATGATTCTGTTAATTATATTGTATGATTTTTAAGGAAAAGTTATGTAAAGTTATATTCAGAGATTGTAGTGCTCTCCCATGATTAAGACATTGCCTTGTTTTAAAGCTTGTCCAGTGTGGAGCTTAAATGATGTTATGGAAGAAACGGCTATGACTCCATAGTATTCTTAGTACAGGAGTAGTATAGAGTCTCCAACTTCGAACTGATCAAGCAGTTCACCCAATCCTTCATAGTTTACCTGTGTTAGGACAAGATGAATCACATCCTGGAGGCTTCTGCACCTCACTTGAATTTGAAGTGGCTTAGTTTGGTCTGCCGACATTTAAATGTCTAAATGCTAGATACCTAGATAAGAGCATATGAATTCTACCCCATAATACACCAGTAGTCTTGGTCAGCAACTAAGAAGAATGAAAAATACTGTTCATGTATTGGACAGCTGAATGACCAAGTGCCAAGGGACTCATTTGACTTAGGCAGGATACTGGACTGTTATCCACTACAGCAGGCCATAAGGAGCGGATATTCAGTATATCGATATTTGGATCACACAATGTAGAATATCTCACTATTTTTGTTTGTTTGTTCTAAAACCTGATTGCAAATTCCCTCTCTTCTATAATAGGTACCAGATTGCACTGACTCAATGGCTAGTATTCCATATGCTTGGAAGCCAACATTTTCAGGTTTTATCTGTCTTGGTTAAAAAGTCCTGAAGAAAGTGCAGGAAGCAAAAGAGACAAAATTCTTACCGATTGGCATTTTTGTTCTAACACAGCTCATATGTGAACCTGACTCTTTGGCAAAAAACATGTCATGGCTTCTTTGTGTACATATTTATATCTGGCCCTGATATCTTAATCATCTCGGATTTCATTATTTGTAAAGTTTGAGGCCAGGACATCCTGTATATCATGGGCTATTTCTCCAAGTTCTCCTGTACTGAGCCTAAAACTAGTAATTTGAGACTCTCTGTGGGCAGTTCAGCTGCATAGGGATTTGCGTTAATTACTGTATCTTCATTTTCTTTCTAATGATTCTGTGTTTCTGTAAGAAACCTGAAATTTCCATCTAATCCTATACGGATATATATTATACTTTTACAAAGTTCAGACGCCTTAAAAATGTCATGTTCTTGCGGTACTTTGCACACCTTCATATCTGTGCTAACATCTGTTACAAAAGCTTTGATTCCTCATTTTTTCACAGCTACCTTTTAGGTATACCTCTAAGAAGCACTTCTTTCATAAGGAAAAATATCATTAGACTATGCATCAGGCTACTGCTTCAGAAAAAAGGGGCGGTATCTAAAGAAGAAATTTTAAAAATACTGATCTTTATTTAAATACCATGATTCATTCTTTGCCTACTGAATTGTGAGGTCTTGAAATTTGATATTTATGCATGTGTGCACTTATATCATATGTGTATATGTGTATATGTGTATACATAAGGATAATCAAAAGGTATTTTCCTCCCTCTTAATTTAACCCATTTACATAGCTGCTTACAGCCCATTAGTATGGCTTACAAAATCTAATGCAGCAAGACCACTTTAGAAGTATCATCCAAATAGAAGACTCCCACCTGTTTATTACTATTGAACTGCTACAGATGTTTACCTTGTTCATTGTGGGGAAGCTGCATCTTTGTTTACTAGATACTGTTGTTCTTGAAAGTAGAGTTTGCTTGTGTCATGAATCTTTACATTTTTTGGATCCTGTGACTGTCAGTCACTTTTGGTATGAAAAAGACACTGCAATTTAATCTTTCTTCCGTAGAACAGAAAGTTTAGTGAAAACACATTTTAATTTAAAGGTTTTCAGCAGCTTAACGTCAATATCTCTTTGAGTAGTGTAGTTGTAGCTGAGGAAAGTAGGCAGGAGCTCAGGAATCATTCTCTGTGCTTTAATCCTTCACTGTCTGGAGTACAGGACAACTATGTTATGAAAAACTTGACATCTAAAAGAGGATAACTCCCAATTTAGGCAACCAAATTAAAAATGCCAGTTTTCAGAGATAATGAGTAAGCCATATACCCCTGGAAAAATGGCAACTAAAAATACCGACCTAAAAGTCATTTTTAGATATCTGTCTAGAACAGTATTATATTTTGTAAGTATTTGGATGATCTAGCAATAAAAGCTGCCAGTTAAGATGCTGACTCTGCATACACTGAAATAAATAGGCCCAGACTTAGATCATATGTGAAACTTGTTACTTTTCACTATCATTAATAAAGCTTTTGCTGTGCAAGCCAGTGCTTATTTGCAAAACTTTTATGTATGAGAGCAAAAATAAAAGAGGATACGTACTTTATGAAGACTGTGGCCTACAAACATGCATACATCTGTATACAAAATAGGCAACTGCAAATATACAAGTGCCATAATAAAATTTGTGGATATATATAGAAGAATTGTGCAACAAGTTGGAGAACTATAACTGGATGTGCAAAGTCATGCTCTTACAGAACTGCTGTTCTTCCATTTGCACTAAGTGCTTCAACTTCCACTTCTGAAAGTTCTTTTTCTTTGAGTGTACAATTTCATGAATTGTTGCCCATAATTATGTGCTTAAAATAGTATTTGGAAATCTAGCCCTGCCTAATTTGCATGCTATGTATCTGTTTTAATTCTCAGGAAAATATTTGTTTCCAGTCAAATTGCTGAAAACTCTCACACTATGGAAAATTTTAAAAATGAACTTAAAAAATTAAATGAATTATGGAACACAAAGCAAATACAGATGGAAAATACAGAAAAATCTTTCACTGATTTGCGGTAAGACCTACCTATTAGATGAATTTTAAAAGATAATTTATTACTTTTACTAAAGTAATTTAGTAATTTTACTTTATTGCTATTACTAAAGGTAGCTTTATTATTTTACAGTATTATTTCTAGGAAATATAATGCATTTTTTATCAATAATTTGAGAGTATTTTTGTCTGATCACTGCTTGTAGTTTTAAAGCAACTGTAGGAGTTATTAATGATAAATTGTCTACCTAACAAATTGAATTTCAGGCATCAGAATTACTTTTGGAAATCTAGTAATATTCATGGTCAGTTGCATCCTTAATTAATGGAGGTTTCCACGCATTCTGTGTTTTCTCCAGTTTAAGTGTGGACCTACACTTACTGTGACTTATGAGTCCTGAAAATAGTCTCAGAGGGCTCTATCCAACTGATAATGCAGGCTGCCTTCTAGGCCACGCAAGCCTTGGAGGGCTGTATATGCTGATTGCACAGCAGGCTTACTCTTCAAGGATAAAGGTGAACCTGCTGTGCAATGTCAAAGAGAAAACAGCTTGGATTGTTGAATTGTACAGGATGTCTAAATAGTGAAAAAGTGATCCTTGCATCATTTCTGTGATCTCATTCACTTATGTACTGTCAGTGTTGAAAGATCTCTGAGAGGTTATTCCATAAAATTCTTGACTGAGGAAAAAAATATTTTTTTCCAATGTAAAAGTGTTAGCTGAATATGTAGGACTGGATATGTTTTTTTCCAACTCTTGATTCAAACAGAATGATTCAGAGGGACCCAATGTGCAGTGGAACTTAGTGAACTTCAAGAACACAAGGCATCTTTTGATGACTGAAAGTCTGTTCTTGTTTTCCACAGCTCTTTAGCCAGTAGTCAGTAGTTTCATATCAGTGACATGTTGTATTCAGACTCAGAGAAGAAAGGGATAATATCAACACAAAGTGGCACCGAAAGTTCATTCCAGCAATTAATTGTTTCTATATAGCTAAGAAGTCCATCTGTTTCAAAGAGGAACTTTCTTGCAAATTGTCCAACTTCTAGATCTAAAATAGATAGTAATGAAAACTTTGCATTTTTCTTGAGAACATGCTTTTAGAGATCCCATCTAATAGAAAGAACTGTAAAGTCAAAAGAAGTCCAAACCCCCACCCCCGCAACCCGACTTCCAAATTATGGATCCCAACGGCTAGTATTTCTTTTTGTCATTCTCTGAACACAGAAGGTACAGCACATGGGAATTTCTTTATCATGTGACTTGCTGAAAACAGGCAGCATGCTCATGCCTTCTGGTTGTCAGAGCATTCAGCTTCTCTGTGCTTGAGGTTCAGAGGAGAAGAGTTGGGTTGTTGGTGTTTTTTCATTGCTTGCTGCTTCTCATTAGTGAAGATTAATGGTGACAATATTCAGAAAAAAAGTTTCTTTCAGGCTAATCTACCTTCTTCTGTTAATGTTTCCAATAATCTGACATATCACTTGGCATTTCATCAATCTATTTTAAGAAAGACTGCTCTAGCCATTTCCTGTTATATTTTGCATTATGCGTATAGTTCACTACCAAATATAGTCATCTATATTTGATATATTTGAAAGGGTCTTCCTTCTTTTTCTAAGAGTGCTGATACCTGCCTGACTTGATAAAAAAGCTGAGAATAAAGGATTAACTGATTTTACATTTATTCTTGGCTATTATTTCCATTTTTTTTGGCATGTCATGGGGCTAATTCTAGAGTCCCTACTTCTGCTTTCAGTCTTCACTGTTGTCCTTTTATAGGTACTTCCTAGCATTTTTCTCTGAATAACACCTCCTTGACTTATTATTGCTTGCCATTAATGCAATGAAAAGACTAAATAATAGCTACTAGAGTGAAATAGAAACATTGACATGATGTTAACAAAATAAAAGAAATTTGAAATAAATACTTTTTCCACAATAAAATTGACTACAAAACTGAAGTCTACTGCAAAACTTAGCCTAACTTGTTAACCAAGGGAAAATTATATGCCGCAGATATCCCATCTAGAAACAATCTTATGCCAATGACTTTTGAAAAATTGTTTTCACACTCTTGGAAGACAAAAATCATATCTTCATATCTGAAGTTAAGAATGAACATGAAATATATTCACTCAGTTTTTTTTATCCCAGTGGAGTTTGGTGCTAATTAAATTAGAAGAATGATGAACAAATACTGTGAACTTAAGGTTAGTGTGAGCAGCATCCTTGCTTGTATTTGAGCCCACACAATTTATATGCATCAGTTCACATATGGTGTGCCTACCACCAGCAAGAAGGAAATAAGGGCAGGAAGGAAGTTAAGGGGGTGTACTGGAGATTAGGAAGGCTGGAAGGGTGTTTCAGTGAAAAGGAACTCTAGGTAATTTCTGATGGATCCCTTAGCCTCTTTAGAGAGGTTTTTGTAGACACTGATTCAGAGGAGGCCTTAAGGCCTTAAATGCTTTATTTTCTGCAAAGAGCTTGTTCTGCAGAGAGTCTCAGAAGAGACCATGAGGAGGATCTTGTGACCCCAGAATTTAGAACTAAATTCCAAAACTCCTAAATACATCTGTTCTGTCATGTATTAACTAATCAATAAGGATAACAGCTTATTATTGGTCCCAGCTGTTCCTAGCTTGACAGCATAAATGGCTCCTGAGTGGTCAGCATAATCTTTACATGACAGATTTTTCCCTTTATCAGACTGTTTCATTTGTTTTAAAATTTAAAAATATTTTATTTTAGTGTTGAAATAACATTGAGTTTACACAACAAAACCTTAAAGTTAGAAAAAATAAACTTTTATCTTCAATTTCCTTTTTTGTGTGCACATTGTGATACAGCCTTTATGATGCAGCCAACTGTTACATTATCTACAAGGCTCTAGTTTAGGTTATCTGTAGAAAATCAGTTAGAAATACTTTTTTTTTCTTTTTTTAAAATATGCTTCTGTCTAAAAGTAACAGAAATACAGACCCTGAGAGGATAGAATGTTATTACAAAGTGAAAACCTCTGAAAATTGCTTAACTTTACATATATCATATGGACAGAGACAGAAACAAAATATTAGACAAATAGTGTAAAGCACCCACTTCCAGTCCCAATAAATAATGTTACCCAATGTGGCACTGGTCATGGGCTCATTCTGTGTCTCAGAATATAATTTTTTGATACTTTATGTGTGGGAGTGAACCAGTCCATTCTTTAGAAAGTTGTTTTAAAAATGCAAGCTGTTTTTTAAAATTGTGAATGTATCTCAATAGACTCGTTGGATATGGACTGATAGGCAGAGTGTCTTTAAGTGGTCTAAACATTCTTGATAAGCTCCATCATATAGCTCTTTGGTTTTTTAAAGGGTATCATTATTTGCAAGAAGACACTATTTTATCTATTATAAAATTGAACATTAAACATGTAAGTAAAGACTAAAAAACAGTATAGCAGAATAACTTGATTACTTCATTGAATTTTTTTTTTATTTCAAAGGAAAAATTTAAGTGGTGTGATGTTTAAGCAGCAAAGTGTTCAGATGGTATTTAGTCATCTCCAAGATGAGCTAGCAGAATATGAGAAAAGGTTGAAACAGGAAGAAAAATCATATGGAGAATTACTACAGAATAGAAAGAAAAACCTGAAAGATTCGGAAGTGAGTATTATCAGAGCTGGTCTTCTTTATGTGAGAAGCGAAACAATTATTTGGTTAGTTCTGGCTCTTTTTAGGTCTAAAAAGGATACCAGTTTTATCAAAAGTTTGAAATAAGTAGTATCTTCTTGTCCATATGCAAGTATTTCCAATTAAATAAATTGCTATTTTTCTGTAGTAGACTTCTTTATTTCTGTGAATAAAGAAGTAATTCTAGGAAAATTATAAAATTGTTCATTTGCTTTGGCACTTTTAATTTTTCATTAATGCTTAGGGCTGTTGTATACTTTCTCTTCCGTTTTCTTTTGCTTTGATTTGTGGATGCCTCTGAAAAAGAAAAGACAGGGCATCACTTCTGCTACCTTGAAAATCTTTTTCTCCTTTTCACCAAGTGCTCAGTAACAAATACATCTCAGATAATTTTGACTAAGATCAGCATCAATAAGTTTCCATTCCTTTTTAATCACTGAAGTACAAGGATAGTGCTCAGTGCATACAATCTTCTTGATAGTGCAGCAGTCAAATTTCAGTCTTTTGGATAAAGCTGTTTCTGAACTATTAGGAGATACTCCTTAACAAGACCATCATCATCTGGATCTTAGATGCTGTGGTTGATTCCAGGTAGATGGGAGCTAGAGTCTGTGTAGATGTAGCTGAGGTATCAGAGCTAACTGCAATAGAAATATAAAATACACAGTGGTAATAACCACAAAATCTTCAGAGAAATCAGATGCGAGTACAATTCTCTAAGTTCTGTTCTGTATTATTTTCATATTTAAACTTTTTTTCCTAAGAAAATGGATAATTGCCTAATTCCTCATGTATATTTTTCTTTGTATTTACATGAAAATGATAACATTAAAAAGTTTCTCCTTTGGGGAGACATTCCCAGATTAAGATATTTGCAATTGTAGCTGTATTAAAAATAGTTAAAATACTTACTTTTGATCTTGTGTTCTTTACTTTTATGCCCATCATATACTTTTCTCATCTTAGAATAGTTTAGAATAGTTTAGATTACTTTATCTAAAGTAAGCTACTCAATTACTTTAGTATTCTCTTTGGTATTCACTTTTACTTCCTATTTCCAATGTGTTAATGTTTTTGTTTTCACAAAATCTGTACTGATCAGGGTATGTAAGAAAGGGAAATAGCATCAATAAGAACATGGTTTTTAAAAAACAGAGATTGCTACTTTATTACTTTTTACAAGGTACTAGTCCTTTCAAAATACCATATTTGTCTCCTTGTGTTAAATTAATTCTGAGGTCAGAAATACTTGTTGTCAACTGTGTTGACTTGCTCATCATCACCTTAACTTCAAAAATAACTGTAAGGTTAATTTCGTGAGGTACCTTTTTTATCTCCTCCAGGACACCAAGATTTGTTTTTCCTAATGTGTCCTGTTTCATCCTGTCTCATCTCTTCTCCCATCTCCTTTACACATTGAGTTATGGGTATTGCCTGAAGTACAGAGTTCTTAACAGTATTTCGTTATTAAATTAATGTTTGAGTTATGAGATTATGCCAAGCTTTTGGTGGTTAAATGTAAGTAGTAATATGCTGCATGCTTGAGAGCCTGTTTTAGTTTTTACTGGAACACACTGCTGGTCTCTGTGATGACAACTCTCCTCCATCTAGGTCTACAGCTGGAATGGAGGTATGCACTGTCACCCTTTGAATATTTACTTTGTTATTGGCTAGTCATTTTTATGTCATTCTTCATTGTTTTTCTGGAAAATACAGAAAAAAGCATTTATTCATGTTTATAAAGTCCCAAACCCCACTGATCCATTTGAAAATTTTTTAAAATATTAAGAAGTGAAAAATAGAATATGTCCTAAATGTTTATGTTACATCAGAAAGGTCTCTCTTTCTCTGCTTCCTCACATCAAGTTCGTTTAATCTTTCTTTCTGACTAGTCAGGAAAGACTAAACTGGTGGTAGTAACACCAGCAAAGCCAAATATCCCTTCAGTACCTTATGGACAATCAAAAAATTTCAGCAGGATATTCAGTTTGTTACCCATCAGAAATGGGCAGAAGGCCTAGTACCAGGGAGTGGAGAAAGTTTTTGGGGGCACTGGAACTAGGATTTACAGGCAGGCTCTTTGAGGAAGCTATCTGTGATTTACGGAAGTTGCACCATAGCTTTTAGGATGACCAGTGTGGTTATCTGGAAAAGATCACTTGGACAGCTTTCAGAAATTTTTCTTGACAGTAAAAAGTCAAATTGTCAAGCTTTCTTTGGTATTGGATAGTAAAGATAAATTTTCTCCTTTAATCGGAGTTGAATGAAAAAGCATTTCAATTCTGATTTTTGAATTGAACAATGTCTGTAAAAGTCCTGACTTCAGGTAATGTGGTATCATGATTGTGAGGCTTTGTCACCCAGGGTCTGGAGATGAAAGCTGGTTTACTGAAGTAGTAATGGAGCATATGTGTTAGACCAGTTTTCACAGTCTGCTTCTCTGAGTCTGAAGCTGGGGTCTTACCCATTCAATCCCTAACTGATATATAAATCAGTAGGAATAGACTAAGCATATCTTTAAGGTAAGAGATGAGTGGCTGAAAAAGTAGTCCTCACAGGATTAACTCCCCATGGGGAGAAAATTATAAAAAAAGCAATGCCCTAGCTTCTGGAGTAAAGGAAGTAGTTCAAGAGGTTCTGATCTAGGGTTTCTAGAAATTCTAGTGAGATATTATACTGAATGAGAACTGCCTGTCTTGATATTGAAAAAAACAGAATACTTTGTTCCAAGTGTTATGAAGTACAAAAACTAGAAGGGGAAGTTTCCTATATAGGCTCTGAATATATATGGTAATGTCACACATATTCATAGCTAAGGTGAAAACAAAACCTCAAGCAACTCAACATAAGTTGTATCTTTTAGTTTAGGAGAAGTGCTGTTAGATGCTTTGGTTGATTCAGGGCCAGATTTAAGCAGGAAAACAAACTCTTGACTCTGAAAATAGAAAGTTAATTCATTGTTCAAGCTACTTAAGGAGAAATGCAGATGTACATGTCAACACAAAAAGTTAGAGGTGCACAGCTAGCAGTATAGTTTGGAGGTTAGAATTACCAAGCATCCTCATTATCTCATTTTTAAGATGGACAGGTATGAGCTGTTACATCTTATGCAGAAGAGAATGATGCAGTAATAAATGGAAAGACCAGTGAGATTGAAAATCCCAGCCTGAGATCTATGAAAAGGTCCAATAAAATGTCCTTTTTGTGGTGACTTGTAGATTTTGTAAGGCTAAGTAAAAGCCAGTAAGTGAGAACAAGAGGAAGGAAAAACTTTTTGCCAAGAAAAAAACGTTTGAATGTCTTGACAGAAAGGGGATAGAGAGTGACATCTTTATTCAAGTAAGAGGTCCTTCTTTCCTGGAGGCTAGATGGGACTGTTAAATCTGTAAAGGAGATTAAACAATCTCTTATCAAGAGATAAACTGGCTAGAAACTAGGTGAGAAATGTGGTGAGAAAACTAGCGACACTTGTCAGCATCATGAAGGCAAATAGAGTTGAAGAATGGTCCTGATATGGGAGAATCTGCATAAGAAACTAGTGGCTTCAGCACAGATCCAGACAGAGGAAGAAATTTTGTGGGGCTACTCTTGTGGTGTACTGAGGGATAGAAACTATCTATTAATGATCAGGACTGATCAGGATGCAAAGCTGAACAATCTGTGTGCCTGGTTCTTGCAGGAACACACATCATGTAATTTGGCTGGAGAGCCGAGTCACTGATTTGCAGACCTTCTGATTCTGTCTTCTCACAGGAGAAAGGCTGCCAAGTGATAAGACTGTGACACATGAATGTAACAAATGTCACAGCTAAATACAAGGTGTGACTTTTGTTTTACTAACATGTATGCTACTGAATGTGGGGAAATTTACATGTATAATGGTGAAGTTATACCTTGTAGTCATATTTTATCACTGTGATATTTGTAACTACTCTCATAGCATCTCATTACCTTATGTTCTACAGAGACAGTACAGTCCCCAAACTATCATATTGCCATTTGGCTCAGTGCTGATATGTGCTGTATTAAACACACAGATAAGAATTCTTGACATAACAATTCATAATGAGTGTTGGATCACGTTCAGAATGATTATGTTGTGCCTTGTTTTCTTAACCTCAAAACAAGCCTGCTTGCTCTTATTTTCTGCTGCTAATGTGATTATTGTACTTTCAATTAAAGTAACTGTAAAAACGATTACTGTGGTTTTTGAAGTTTGAGCAAGACATTTTGAATGACCAAAGCTTTCTTGAAATGTGAAAATTTGTCCTCATTAGTATTTTCTATTGCACATATGATAATATATTTCTGAAGTGCAGGTATATAAATCTTTAAATTCAGACATCTGTATATAGACTTGTGCTTTTGATAAATACATTAAATGCTGTTTCCCAAAGCATTAACAGATATACTGATACTTTGACTTTCTTTTTGCTTTGAAATAGTAGCAATATCATGACTGCCTAATTTTATTATGATTAACATTAGTCTTCTGCTAAAAGACCCTTACCTCCCAATGATGTTTCTAGATTTTCTATGAATTTATTTTACTGTTGCATGATACTGGAAAAGAATATAGTAATAAATCAATACTTCTTTAGCATCGTACCTTAAAATTGCACCAAGGTCAACAATGTTTCATCTAAAACTGAATGAGAATTTCTCAGATATATAAAAGAGCATTTGGAAATTCCTTTAATGGAATAACAATATTGTCTCCTTATCACAATGCAGAAAGTTTAAAAGAGGGAGAATATACTTAAAAAAAAATTAGTTTAAATTTTATAGATACTAAAATAAGTTTTGAATTAGTTATTATTAAAAAATATTTAGTCTGCAAATGATTGATCAGAATGTTTTTACCTTAACTTAAATGCTTTTCATTTTAAAATAAATCAGCATGTACCTATGAGTACATTCTTTTTTACAGAAAAGCATTTTCCATCTGGGGAATGATATATCAGAAAATCCATGTCCAGTTCTAACAACTAGTCATGATATGTTGTTTCATCAGATATTGAGAGTATTACTAATTAAATAATCTACAAAATGGCATATTTCAGAAGGGATTGTTATAGAAATATGATAATATACTGCTGGAAGCTGAATTAAGAAATAAGACAAAACAAAGTGAGATTCAGGAGGGCTGTTTATCATCATGGTATTAGGTAAAATCCACTGGGTGTCTTTTATCATTTATTATTCATCTGTTTAGGTTATCTTTCTTCTAGTCATTCTTTTCAGTCTTGCTGCGCTAATACCTTCAGAGCAGTTTCCATCTCTTACTTTCACAAAATACTGTTAATCAATATTAATGTTACTGAAAAGCTTTGTTACAGCATATCCATGTAAACACAAGAGTTACATTTGAAGATATATGACAAAAGAGGATTTTTTTAAAAGCTAGAGATCCGTTGCTCCCTTTAGGCTATTTCGTGTGTGTGCGGGGTAAGGATAACAAATAGTCTGGCTATAAAATTGTCTTTAATTAGTTGACTCAGTGGCTTCCAACAGTGTGCTACACTGGTATGTGGGACTCCCATGTTACAAGATAGACTTGAATCTTACTCCATGCTCCTGGGTAGTATTAGCGTATCAACTTACATGCTGTCCTGTGGGAAGTGCTGGCAATATTACCCAAATAACCATCCCACTGATTTTATTGGCTCATAGGGAAGTCATATACCTTCCCTTCTGAGGAATATGCATAGCTAGAGGTTGGGTGCCATGACAGTAATAATACTCTGAGTGAAAATCAAAGGGATGTAAAAGTGGAAGGTTAATAGAAATTTTAAAGGATAGCTTTATTTTTCTTCATTGAAAAACAAACCATATGCATAATAATTAAAAGCAAATTAACCCTCGCTGTATTTTAAACAGCATCAATGAGAACTATTGTAATGGTCTAAAATTAATTTTTTTTAAATTGAAACATTTATTAATTATTCTTTCTACAAACACAAAGGCTCTTTCTAAGATCGCAAACCAGTTTTGTTGATAATTTCTTCATTCATACTATTTCAAAAATACTTTGATTTTTGCCAAGGGTGCTGTTCTAATTTGGAAGAAATTATTTTCTGCATTTTCTATTATACATGCGTGAATTAAAAAAAAGTTTCCCACATTTTTTTTTTACATTATCTAAAATCTAGTGCAAGTCTGAAACATGCATATCGAAAAATCCTAATTAATGCCTGAAAGTGCAATTGCATGGAATATTAGGAGGATGTGTGTAGGCTTGGGGCCTGAAGAATTAAGTGAGAAATTTCAGACATGGGGCTTTACATTTTGCTAAGATACAGTTTCCAGTCCTAGAATGCTTTTCACGTCTTTTCTTATGTATTCTTTTTCCCCCTAATGACACACATTTCAAAATATGGTAATAGGTGCTAGATGGTATTTGGTTTCTAATGTCTTAAGTGTCTGTGCTACTTTATTTTCTTAAGATGAAGTAAACATTTGTAAATATATGGCCATAAGTTCATAAAACTACTTTTTAAATTTTCAGTTGAAGTAACTGAAAAAACAGTACACAACATTAAGTATACAAACTCTTATCAGTTAAAAAATGTTGGACTGGTTTTGTTGTCCTGCAATCTAGATGTCTCTGCTGATAAAATACAGTATCTGTTGTTAAGCAACCCACAAGGCATGCCATGTCTCCGATGCAGTGAAAGCAAATGTTGAGATTTTTATATTTAGGTATGGTTCGTTTTTGTGCTTCAATTTAACTGGTGCCTTAGAACTAGTGCTGTGGTAGTTAAGCCTCCATCCAGTTTGAGGGCAAGATACTGGTCTTTTGAATACTTTTTGTGCTCAACAATTACATATGCGATTTTTTCCTCGTGCTTGCATGAAGAAGGATCAGCATGTACTCTTAGAGGACTTTTGGAACACAGTCTTTCTTTCTGGGCTTAGTTAATTCTAAGGACATTCAGGTGACTGGTTTGTGCTGATAGAATGTGTCAATGCAAGGAAGCCATGAGATAGTCTTTAATGTTACACGAATGTAGTAATTTATGGCAAATATAAAATTCTCGTTTGTTATATGAAATCTGATGTATGCCCTTCATGATGTGTATGTATAGTGCAGTATTGAGAAGGTAACATTTATTACTTAACATGATGGAGCTAGGCTGTGAGACTTCTTTGCCAACTCCTGTTTCTTTTTCTAGCTCTACAGTTAAAATAATGAATTTTCTCCTGATTTGGAGCTTAAGATTTTGGTGTAACTAGAGTTACTTTAGTGTAGGGGCCTGGGCTGCATTAGAAGGAAGCTAATGCAGACAGGACTGTGCAAGGACAAGATAAAGTCAGCAAACAAAGGGATAGTTATGGTCAGCAAAAGAAGGAATGACTATGGTCAGCAAAAGCACACAAGTCTGAATAAAATAAGGTACAATGTAGAGAAGTTTGTAAGTTTCAGGTTGTAGGTACGCAAATACAACTAACCAATACAAGTGCTTGTAGAGGCGCCTGAACAGCGCGTGTAGATAGTATGCAGCCTATTGGAGTACAGATGTGCGCGTATACAGAACTTAGTGTACTATAAATGTAACCAGGAT